>NC_090391.1:8008047-8700812 GCF_036365525.1 Heterodontus francisci
ACCGAAAAGGCACAAAGTCAAAATAGAGAAATGTCAGAAATAGAGAAAAGACACAAATACTAAAAAGGCAGAAAGTCATAAATAGAGAAAAGTCAGAAATACAGAAAAGGCAGAAAGTCATAAATAGAGAAAAGTCAGAAATAGAGAAAAGTCAGAATTACAGAAAAGGCAGAAATTCATAAATAGTGAAAAGTCAGAAATACAGAAAAGGCAGAAAGTCATAAATGGAGAAAAGTCAGGAATACATAAAAGGCAGAAAGTCATAAATAGAGAAAAGTCAGAAATACAGAAAAGGCAGAAAATCATAAATAGAGAAAAGTCAGAAATACAGAAAAGGCAGAAAGTCATAAATAGAGAAAAGTCAGAAATAGAGAAAAGACATAAAGACAGAAATAGAGAAAAGGCAGAAATGGAGAAAAGGCAGAAAGTCATAAATAGAGAAAAGTCTGAAATACAGAAAAGACAGAAAGTCATAAATAGAGAAATGTCAGAAATAGAGAAAAGGCAGAAAGTCATAAATAGAGAAAAGTCATAAATAGAGAAAAGTCAGAAATGCAGAAATAGAGAAAAGACAGATGTACCGAAAAGGCACAAAGTCAAAATAGAGAAAAGTCAGAAATAGAGAAAAGACACAAATACTGAAAAGGCAGAAAGTCATAAATAGAGAAAAGTCAGAAATACAGAAAAGGCAGAAAGTCATAAATAGAGAAAAGTCAGAAAAGCAGAAAAGGCAGAAAGTCATAAATAGAGAAAAGTCATAAATAGAGAAAAGACAGAAAGACAGAAATAGAGAAAAGGCAGAAATGGAGAAAAGGCAGAAAGTCATAAATAGAGAAAAGTCTGAAATACAGAAAAGACAGAAAGTCATAAATAGAGAAATGTCAGAAATACAGAAAAGGCAGAAAGTCATAAATAGAGAAAAGTCAGAAATACAGAAAAGACAGAAAGTCATAAATAGAGAAAAGACAGAAATACAGAAAAGGCAGAAAGTCATAAATAGAGAAAAGTCATAAATAGAGAAAAGTCACAATTACAGAAAATACAGAAAAGGCAGAAAGTCATAAATAGAGAAAAGTCAGAAATACAGAAAAGGCAGAAAGTCATAAATAGAGAAAAGTCAGAAATACAGAAAAGACAGAAAGTCATAAATAGAGAAAAGACAGAAATACAGAAAAGGCAGAAAGTCATAAATAGAGAAAAGTAAGAAATAGAGAAAATAAAGAAAAGGCAGAAAGTCATAAATAGAGAAAAGTCAGAAATACAGAAAAGACAGAAAGTCATAAATAGAGAAAAGACAGAAATACAGAAAAGGCAGAAAGTCATAAATAGAGAAAAGTAAGAAATAGAGAAAATAAAGAAAAGGCAGAAATCATAAATAGAGAAAAGTCAGAAATACAGAAAAGACAGAAAGTCATAAATAGAGAAAAGTCAGAAATACAGAAAAGGCAGAAAGTCATAAATAGAGAAAAGTCAGAAATACAGAAAAGGCAGAATGTCATAAATAGAGAAAAGTCAGAAATAGAGAAAAGACAGAAAGACAGAAATAGAGAAAAGGCAGAAATGGAGAAAAGGCAGATAGTCATAAATGGCGAAAGTTCATAAATAGAGAAAAGTCAGAAATAGAGAAAAGACACAAATACTGAAAAGGCAGAAAGTCATAAAATGGAGAAAAGTCCGAAATACAGAAAAGGCAGAAAGTCATAAATAGAGAAAAGTCAGAAATAGAGAAAAGACAGAAAGTCAGAAATAGAGAAAAGACAGAAGTACCGAAAAGGCACAAAGTCAAAATAGAGAAAAGTCAGAAATAGAGAAAAGACACAAATACTGAAAAGGCAGAAAATCATAAATAGAGTAAAGTCAGAAATACAGAAAAGGCAGAAAGTCATAAATCGAGAAAAGTCAGAAATACAGAAAAGGCAGAAAGTCATAAATAGAGAAAAGTCAGAAATAGAGAAAAGACAGAAAGACAGAAATAGAGAAAAGGCAGAAATGGAGAAAAGGCAGAAAGTCATAAAGAGAGAAAAGTCTGAAATACAGAAAAGACAGAAAGTCATAAATAGAGAAATGTCAGAAATAGAGAAAAGGCAGAAACTCATAAACAGAGAAAAGTCAGAAATACAGAAAAGACAGAAAAACAGAAAAGGCAGAAAGTCATAAATAGAGAAAAGTCAGAAATAGAGAAAAGTCAGAAATGCATAAAAGACAGAAAGTCATAAATAGAGAAAAGTCATAAATAGAGAAAAGTCATGAAGACAGAAAAGACAGAAAGTCATAAATAGAGAAAAATCAGAAATACCGAAAAGACAGAAAGCCATAAATAGAGAAAAGTCAGAAATACAGAAAAGACAGAAAGTCATAAATAGAGAAAAGTAAGAAATAGAGAAAAGACAGAAATACAGAAAAGGCAGAAAGTCATAAATAGAGAAAAGTAAGAAATAGAGAAAATACAGAAAAGGCAGAAATCATAAATAGAGAAAAGTCAGAAATACAGAAAAGACAGAAAGTCATAAATAGAGAAAAGTCAGAAATACAGAAAAGGCAGAAAGTCATAAATAGAGAAAAGTCAGAAATACAGAAAAGGCAGAAAGTCATAAATAGAGAAAAGTCAGAAATAGAGAAAAGTCAGAATTACAGAAAAGGCAGAAATTCATAAATAGTGAAAAGTCAGAAATACAGAAAAGGCAGAAAGTCATAAATAGAGAAAAGTCAGAAATACAGAAAAGACAGAAAGTCATAAATAGAGAAAAGACAGAAATACAGAAAATACAGAAAGTCATAAATAGAGAAAAGTCAGAAATAGAGAAAAGTCAGAATTACAGAAAAGGCAGAAATTCATAAATAGTGAAAAGTCAGAAATACAGAAAAGGCAAAAAGTCATAAATAGAGAAACGTCAGGAATACATAAAAGGCAGAAAGTCATAAATAGAGAAAAGTCAGAAATAGAGAAAAGTCAGAAATGCAGAAAAGACAGAAAGTCATAAATAGAGAAAAGTCAGAAATAGAGAAAAGTCATGAATACAGAAAAGACAGAAAGTCATAAATAGAGAAAAATCAGAAATACCGAAAAGACCGAAAGCCATAAATAGAGAAAAGTCAGAAATACAGAAAAGACAGAAAGTCATAAATGGAGAAAAGTAAGAAATAGAGAAAAGACAGAAATACAGAAAAGGCAGAAAGTCATAAATAGAGAAAAGTAAGAAATAGAGAAAATAAAGAAAAGGCAGAAATCATAAATAGAGAAAAGTCAGAAATACAGAAAAGACAGAAAGTCATAAATAGAGAAAAGTCAGAAATACAGAAAAGGCAGAAAGTCATAAATAGAGAAAAGTCAGAAATACAGAAAAGGCAGAATGTCATAAATAGAGAAAAGTCAGAAATAGAGAAAAGACAGAAAGACAGAAGTAGAGAAAAGGCAGAAATGGAGAAAAGGCAGATCGTCATAAATAGCGAAAGGTCATAAATAGAGAAAAGTCAGAAATAGAGAAAAGACACAAATACTGAAAAGGCAGAAAGTCATAAAATGGAGAAAAGTCCGAAATACAGAAAAGGCAGAAAGTCAGGAATAGAGAAAAGTCAGAAATAGAGAAAAGACAGAAAGTCAGAAATAGAGAAAAGACAGAAGTACCGAAAAGGCACAAAGTCAAAATAGAGAAAAGTCAGAAATAGCGAAAAGACACAAATACTGAAAAGGCAGAAAATCATAAATAGAGTAAAGTCAGAAATACAGAAAAGGCAGAAAGTCATAAATCGAGAAAAGTCAGAAATACAGAAAAGGCAGAAAGTCATAAATAGAGAAAAGTCAGAAATAGAGAAAAGACAGAAAGACAGAAATAGAGAAAAGGCAGAAATGGAGAAAAGGCAGAAAGTCATAAAGAGAGAAAAGTCTGAAATACAGAAAAGACAGAAAGTCATAAATAGAGAAATGTCAGAAATAGAGAAAAGGCAGAAACTCATAAACAGAGAAAAGTCAGAAATACAGAAAAGACAGAAAAACAGAAAAGGCAGAAAGTCATAAATAGAGAAAAGTCAGAAATAGACAAAAGGCTGAAAGTCATAAATAGAGAAAAGTCAGAAATACACAAAAGGCAGAAAGTCATAAATAGAGAATAGTCAGAAATACACAAAAGGCAGAAAGTCATATATAGAGAAAAGTCAGAAAAAGAGAAAATACAGAAAAGGCAGAAAGTCATAAATAGAGAAAAGTCAGAAATACAGAAAAGACAGAAAGTCATAAATAGAGAAAAGTAAGAAATAGAGAAAAGACAGAAATACAGAAAAGGCAGAAAGTCATAAATAGAGAAAAGTAAGAAATAGAGAAAATACAGAAAAGGCAGAAATCATAAATAGAGAAAAGTCAGAAATACAGAAAAGACAGAAAGTCATAAATAGAGAAAAGTCAGAAATACAGAAAAGGCAGAAAGTCATAAATAGAGAAAAGTCAGAAACACAGAAAAGGCAGAAAGTCATAAATAGAGAAAAGTCAGAAATAGAGAAAAGTCAGAATTACAGAAAAGGCAGAAATTCATAAATAGTGAAAAGTCAGAAATACAGAAAAGGCAGAAAGTCATAAATAGAGAAAAGTCAGAAATACAGAAAAGACAGAAAGTCATAAATAGAGAAAAGACAGAAATACAGAAAATACATAAAGTCATAAATAGAGAAGAGTCAGAAATAGAGAAAAGTCAGAATTACAGAAAAGGCAGAAATTCATAAATAGTGAAAAGTCAGAAATACAGAAAAGGCAAAAAGTCATAAATAGAGAAAAGTCAGGAATACATAAAAGGCAGAAAGTCATAAATAGAGAAAAGTCAGAAATAGAGAAAAGTCAGAAATGCAGAAAAGACAGAAAGTCATAAACAGAGAAAAGTCAGAAATAGAGAAAAGTCATGAATACAGAAAAGACAGAAAGTCATAAATAGAGAAAAATCAGAAATACCGAACAGACCGAAAGCCATAAATAGAGAAAAGTCAGAAATACAGAAAAGACAGAAAGTCATAAATGGAGAAAAGTAAGAAATAGAGAAAAGACAGAAATACAGAAAAGGCAGAAAGTCATAAATAGAGAAAAGTAAGAAATAGAGAAAATAAAGAAAAGGCAGAAATCATAAATAGAGAAAAGTCAGAAATACAGAAAAGACAGAAAGTCATAAATAGAGAAAAGTCAGAAATACAGAAAAGGCAGAAAGTCATAAATAGAGAAATGTCAGAAATACAGAAAAGGCAGAATGTCATAAATAGAGAAAAGTCAGAAATAGAGAAAAGACAGAAAGACAGAAATAGAGAAAAGGCAGAAATGGAGAAAAGGCAGATAGTCATAAATAGCGAAAGGTCATAAATAGAGAAAAGTCAGAAATAGAGAAAAGACACAAATACTGAAAAGGCAGAAAGTCATAAAATGGAGAAAAGTCCGAAATACAGAAAAGGCAGAAAGTCAGGAATAGAGAAAAGTCAGAAATAGAGAAAAGACAGAAAGTCAGAAATAGAGAAAAGACAGAAGTACCGAAAAGGCACAAAGTCAAAATAGAGAAAAGTCAGAAATAGCGAAAAGACACAAATACTGAAAAGGCAGAAAATCATAAATAGAGTAAAGTCAGAAATACAGAAAAGGCAGAAAGTCATAAATCGAGAAAAGTCAGAAATACAGAAAATGCAGAAAGTCATAAATAGAGAAAAGTCAGAAATAGAGAAAAGACAGAAAGACAGAAATAGAGAAAAGGCAGAAATGGAGAAAAGGCAGAAAGTCATAAAGAGAGAAAAGTCTGAAATACAGAAAAGACAGAAAGTCATAAATAGAGAAATGTCAGAAATAGAGAAAAGGCAGAAACTCATAAACAGAGAAAAGTCAGAAATACAGAAAAGACAGAAAAACAGAAAAGGCAGAAAGTCATAAATAGAGAAAAGTCAGAAATAGACAAAAGGCTGAAAGTCATAAATAGAGAAAAGTCAGAAATACACAAAAGGCAGAAAGTCATAAATAGAGAATAGTCAGAAATACACAAAAGGCAGAAAGTCATAAATAGAGAAAAGTCAGAAATACAGAAAAGACAGAAAGTCATAAATAGAGAAGAGTCAGAAATAGAGAAAAGTCAGAATTACAGAAAAGGCAGAAATTCATAAATAGTGAAAAGTCAGAAATACAGAAAAGGCAAAAAGTCATAAATAGAGAAAAGTCAGGAATACATAAAAGGCAGAAAGTCATAAATAGAGAAAAGTCAGAAATAGAGAAAAGTCAGAAATGCAGAAAAGACAGAAAGTCATAAATAGAGAAAAGTCATAAATAGAGAAAAGTCATGAATACAGAAAAGACAGAAAGTCATAAATAGAGAAAAGTAAGAAATAGAGAAAAGACAGAAATACAGAAAAGGCAGAAAGTCATAAATAGAGAAAAGTAAGAAATAGAGAAAATACAGAAAAGGCAGAAATCATAAATAGAGAAAAGTCAGAAATACAGAAAAGACAGAAAGTCATAAATAGAGAAAAGTCAGAAATACAGAAAAGGCAGAAAGTCATAAATAGAGAAAAGTCAGAAACACAGAAAAGGCAGAAAGTCATAAATAGAGAAAAGTCAGAAATAGAGAAAAGTCAGAATTACAGAAAAGGCAGAAATTCATAAATAGTGAAAAGTCAGAAATACAGAAAAGGCAGAAAGTCATAAATAGAGAAAAGTCAGAAATACAGAAAAGACAGAAAGTCATAAATAGAGAAAAGACAGAAATACAGAAAATACAGAAAGTCATAAATAGAGAAGAGTCAGAAATAGAGAAAAGTCAGAATTACAGAAAAGGCAGAAATTCATAAATAGTGAAAAGTCAGAAATACAGAAAAGGCAAAAAGTCATAAATAGAGAAAAGTCAGGAATACATAAAAGGCAGAAAGTCATAAATAGAGAAAAGTCAGAAATAGAGAAAAGTCAGAAATGCAGAAAAGACAGAAAGTCATAAATAGAGAAAAGTCAGAAATAGAGAAAAGTCATGAATACAGAAAAGACAGAAAGTCATAAATAGAGAAAAATCAGAAATACCGAACAGACCGAAAGCCATAAATAGAGAAAAGTCAGAAATACAGAAAAGACAGAAAGTCATAAATGGAGAAAAGTAAGAAATAGAGAAAAGACAGAAATACAGAAAAGGCAGAAAGTCATAAATAGAGAAAAGTAAGAAATAGAGAAAATAAAGAAAAGGCAGAAATCATAAATAGAGAAAAGTCAGAAATACAGAAAAGACAGAAAGTCATAAATAGAGAAAAGTCAGAAATACAGAAAAGGCAGAAAGTCATAAATAGAGAAAAGTCAGAAATACAGAAAAGGCAGAATGTCATAAATAGAGAAAAGTCAGAAATAAAGAAAAGACAGAAAGACAGAAATAGAGAAAAGGCAGAAATGGAGAAAAGGCAGATAGTCATAAATAGCGAAAGGTCATAAATAGAGAAAAGTCAGAAATAGAGAAAAGACACAAATACTGAAAAGGCAGAAAGTCATAAAATGGAGAAAAGTCCGAAATACAGAAAAGGCAGAAAGTCAGGAATAGAGAAAAGTCAGAAATAGAGAAAAGACAGAAAGTCAGAAATAGAGAAAAGACAGAAGTACCGAAAAGGCACAAAGTCAAAATAGAGAAAAGTCAGAAATAGCGAAAAGACACAAATAATGAAAAGGCAGAAAATCATAAATAGAGTAAAGTCAGAAATACAGAAAAGGCAGAAAGTCATAAATCGAGAAAAGTCAGAAATACAGAAAATGCAGAAAGTCATAAATAGAGAAAAGTCAGAAATAGAGAAAATACAGAAAGACAGAAATAGAGAAAAGGCAGAAATGGAGAAAAGGCAGAATGTCATAAAGAGAGAAAAGTCTGAAATACAGAAAAGACAGAAAGTCATAAATAGAGAAATGTCAGAAATAGAGAAAAGGCAGAAACTCATAAACAGAGAAAAGTCAGAAATACAGAAAAGACAGAAAAACAGAAAAGGCAGAAAGTCATAAATAGAGAAAAGTCAGAAATAGACAAAAGGCTGAAAGTCATAAATAGAGAAAAGTCAGAAATACACAAAAGGCAGAAAGTCATAAATAGAGAATAGTCAGAAATACACAAAAGGCAGAAAGTCATATATAGAGAAAAGTCAGAAAAAGAGAAAATACAGAAAAGGCAGAAAGTCATAAATAGAGAAAAGTCAGAAATACAGAAAAGGCAGAAAGTCATAAATAGAGAAAAGTCAGAAATACAGAAAAGACAGAAAGTCATAAATAGAGAAAAGACAGAAATACAGAAAAGGCAGAAAGTCATAAATAGAGAAAAGTCAGAAATAGAGAAAAGTCAGAATTACAGAAAAGGCAGAAATTCATAAACAGTGAAAAGTCAGAAATACAGAAAAGACAGAAAGTCATAAATAGAGAAAAGACAGAAATACAGAAAAGGCAGAAAGTCATAAATAGAGAAAAGTCAGGAATACATAAAAGGCAGAAAGTCATAAATAGAGAAAAGTCAGGAATACATAAAAGGCAGAAAGTCATAAACAGAGAAATGTCAGAAATACAGAAAAGGCAGAAAGTCATAAATAGAGAAAAGTCATAAATAGAGAAAAGTCAGAAATGCAGAAATAGAGAAAAGACAGAAGTACCGAAAAGGCACAAAGTCAAAATAGAGAAAAGTCAGAAATAGAGAAAAGACACAAATACTGAAAAGGCAGAAAGTCATAAATAGAGAAAAGTCAGAAATACAGAAAAGGCAGAAAGTCATAAATAGAGAAAAGGCAGAAATGGAGAAAAGGCAGAAAGTCATAAATAGAGAAAAGTCTGAAATACAGAAGAGACAGAAAGTCATAAATAGAGAAATGTCAGAAATACTGAAAAGGCAGAAAGTCATAAAATGGAGAAAAGTCCGAAATACAGAAAAGGCAGAAAGTCAGGAATAGAGAAAAGTCAGAAATAGAGAAAAGACAGAAAGTCAGAAATAGAGAAAAGACAGAAGTACCGAAAAGGCACAAAGTCAAAATAGAGAAAAGTCAGAAATAGCGAAAAGACACAAATAATGAAAAGGCAGAAAATCATAAATAGAGTAAAGTCAGAAATACAGAAAAGGCAGAAAGTCATAAATCGAGAAAAGTCAGAAATACAGAAAATGCAGAAAGTCATAAATAGAGAAAAGTCAGAAATAGAGAAAATACAGAAAGACAGAAATAGAGAAAAGGCAGAAATGGAGAAAAGGCAGAAAGTCATAAAGAGAGAAAAGTCTGAAATACAGAAAAGACAGAAAGTCATAAATAGAGAAATGTCAGAAATAGAGAAAAGGCAGAAACTCATAAACAGAGAAAAGTCAGAAATACAGAAAAGACAGAAAAACAGAAAAGGCAGAAAGTCATAAATAGAGAAAAGTCAGAAATAGACAAAAGGCTGAAAGTCATAAATAGAGAAAAGTCAGAAATACACAAAAGGCAGAAAGTCATAAATAGAGAATAGTCAGAAATACACAAAAGGCAGAAAGTCATATATAGAGAAAAGTCAGAAAAAGAGAAAATACAGAAAAGGCAGAAAGTCATAAATAGAGAAAAGTCAGAAATACAGAAAAGGCAGAAAGTCATAAATAGAGAAAAGTCAGAAATACAGAAAAGACAGAAAGTCATAAATAGAGAAAAGACAGAAATACAGAAAAGGCAGAAAGTCATAAATAGAGAAAAGTCAGAAATAGAGAAAAGTCAGAATTACAGAAAAGGCAGAAATTCATAAATAGTGAAAAGTCAGAAATACAGAAAAGACAGAAAGTCATAAATAGAGAAAAGACAGAAATACAGAAAAGGCAGAAAGTCATAAATAGAGAAAAGTCAGGAATACATAAAAGGCAGAAAGTCATAAATAGAGAAAAGTCAGGAATACATAAAAGGCAGAAAGTCATAAACAGAGAAATGTCAGAAATACAGAAAAGGCAGAAAGTGATAAATAGAGAAAAGTCATAAATAGAGAAAAGTCAGAAATGCAGAAATAGAGAAAAGACAGAAGTACCGAAAAGGCACAAAGTCAAAATAGAGAAAAGTCAGAAATAGAGAAAAGACACAAATACTGAAAAGGCAGAAAGTCATAAATAGAGAAAAGTCAGAAATACAGAAAAGGCAGAAAGTCATAAATAGAGAAAAGGCAGAAATGGAGAAAAGGCAGAAAGTCATAAATAGAGAAAAGTCTGAAATACAGAAGAGACAGAAAGTCATAAATAGAGAAATGTCAGAAATACTGAAAAGGCAGAAAGTCAGAAATAGAGAAAAGTCTGAAATACAGAAAAGACAGAAAGTCATAAATAGAGAAAAGTCAGAAATACAGAAAAGGCAGAAAGTCATAAATAGAGAAAAGTCAGAAATACAGAAAAGACAGAAAGTCATAAATAGAGAAAAGTCAGAAATACAGAAAAGGCAGAAAGTCATAAATAGAGAAAAGTCAGAAATACAGAAAAGACAGAAAGTCATAAATAGAGAAAAGACAGAAATACAGAAAAGGCAGAAAGTCATAAATAGAGAAAAGTCAGAAATAGAGAAAAGTCAGAACTACAGAAAAGGCAGAAATTCATAAATAGTGAAAAGTCAGAAATACAGAAAAGGCAAAAAGTCATAAATAGAGAAAAGTCAGGAATACATAAAAGGCAGAAAGTCATAAATAGAGAAAAGTCAGAAATGGAGAAAAGTCAGAAATGCATAAAAGACAGAAAGTCATAAATAGAGAAAAGTCAGAAATAGAGAAAAGTCTTGAATACAGAAAAGACAGAAAGTCATAAATAGAGAAAAATCAGAAATACCGAAAAGACAGAAAGCCATAAATAGAGAAAAGTCAGAAATACAGAAAAGACAGAAAGTCATAAATAGAGAAAAGTAAGAAATAGAGAAAATACAGAAAAGGCAGAAATCATAAATAGAGAAAAGTCAGAAATACAGAAAAGACAGAAAGTCATAAATAGAGAAAAGTCAGAAATACAGAAAAGGCAGAAAGTCATAAATAGAGAAAAGTCAGAAATACAGAAAAGGCAGAAAGTCATAAATAGAGAAAAGTCAGAAATAGAGAAAAGTCAGAATTACAGAAAAGGCAGAAATTCATAAATAGTGAAAAGTCAGAAATACAGAAAAGGCAGAAAGTCATAAATAGAGAAAAGTCAGAAATACAGAAAAGACAGAAAGTCATAAATAGAGAAAAGACAGAAATACAGAAAATACAGAAAGTCATAAATAGAGAAAAGTCAGAAATAGAGAAAAGTCAGAATTACAGAAAAGGCAGAAATTCATAAATAGTGAAAAGTCAGAAATACAGAAAAGGCAGAAAGTCATAAATAGAGAAAAGTCAGGAATACATAAACGGCAGAAAGTCATAAATAGAGAAAAGTCAGAAATACAGAAAAGGCAGAAAGTCATAAATAGAGAAAAGTCAGAAATACAGAAAAGGCAGAACGTCATAAATAGAGAAAAGTCATAAATAGCGAAAGGTCATAAATAGAGAAAAGTCAGAAATAGAGAAAAGACACAAATACTGAAAAGGCAGAAAGTCATAAAATGGAGAAAAGTCCGAAATACAGAAAAGGCAGAAAGTCATAAATAGAGAAAAGTCAGAAATAGAGAAAAGACAGAAGTACCGAAAAGGCACAAAGTCATGATAGAGAAAAGTAAGAAATAGAGAAAAGTCATAAATGGAGAGAAGACATAAAGTCATAAATAGAGAAAAGACATTAAGTCAGAAATAGTGAAAAGACAGAAAGTCAGAAATAGAGAAAAGACAGAAAGTCAGGAATAGAGAAAAGTCAGAAATAGAGAAAAGTCAGAAATAGAGAAAAGACAGAAAGACAGAAATAGAGAAAAGGCAGAAATGGAGAAAAGGCAGAAAGTCATAAATAGAGAAAAGTCTGAAATACAGAAAAGACAGAAAGTCATAAATAGAGAAAATACAGAAATACAGAAAAGGCAGAAAGTCATAAATAGAGAAAAGTCAGAAATACAGAAAAGACAGAAAGTCATAAATAGAGAAAAGACAGAAATACAGAAAAGGCAGAAAGTCATAAATAGAGAAAAGTCAGAAATACAGAAAAGACAGAAAAACAGAAAAGGCAGAAAGTCATAAATAGAGAAAAGTCAGAAATAGACAAAAGGCTGAAAGTCATAAATAGAGAAAAGTCAGAAATACACAAAAGGCAGAAAGTCATAAATAGAGAATAGTCAGAAATACACAAAAGGCAGAAAGTCATATATAGAGAAAAGTCAGAAAAAGAGAAAATACAGAAAAGGCAGAAAGTCATAAATAGAGAAAAGTCAGAAATACAGAAAAGGCAGAAAGTCATAAATAGAGAAAAGTCAGAAATACAGAAAAGACAGAAAGTCATAAATAGAGAAAAGACAGAAATACAGAAAAGGCAGAAAGTCATAAATAGAGAAAAGTCAGAAATAGAGAAAAGTCAGAATTACAGAAAAGGCAGAAATTCATAAATAGTGAAAAGTCAGAAATACAGAAAAGGCAAAAAGTCATAAATAGAGAAAAGTCAGGAATACATAAAAGGCAGAAAGTCATAAATAGAGAAAAGTCAGAAATAGAGAAAAGTCAGAAATGCATAAAAGACAGAAAGTCATAAATAGAGAAAAGTCAGAAATAGAGAAAAGTCATGAATACAGAAAAGACAGAAAGTCATAAATAGAGAAAAATCAGAAATACCGAAAAGACAGAAAGCCATAAATAGAGAAAAGTCAGAAATACAGAAAAGACAGAAAGTCATAAATAGAGAAAAGTAAGAAATAGAGAAAAGACAGAAATACAGAAAAGGCAGAAAGTCATAAATAGAGAAAAGTAAGAAATAGAGAAAATACAGAAAAGGCAGAAATCATAAATAGAGAAAAGTCAGAAATACAGAAAAGACAGAAAGTCATAAATAGAGAAAAGTCAGAAATACAGAAAAGGCAGAAACTCATAAATAGAGAAAAGTCAGAATTACAGAAAAGGCAGAAATTCATAAATAGTGAAAAGTCAGAAATACAGAAAAGGCAGAAAGTCATAAATAGAGAAAAGTCAGAAATACAGAAAAGACAGAAAGTCATAAATAGAGAAAAGTCAGAAATACAGAAAAGGCAGAAAGTCATAAATAGAGAAAAGTCAGAATTACAGAAAAGGCAGAAAGTCATAAATAGAGAAAAGTAAGAAATAGAGAAAAGACAGAAATACAGAAAAGGCAGAAAGTCATAAATAGAGAAAAGTCAGAAATAGAGAAAAGGCAGAAACTCATAAACAGAGAAAAGTCAGAAATACAGAAAAGACAGAAAAACAGAAAAGGCAGAAAGTCATAAATAGAGAAAAGTCAGAAATAGACAAAAGGCTGAAAGTCATAAATAGAGAAAAGTCAGAAATACACAAAAGGCAGAAAGTCATAAATAGAGAATAGTCAGAAATACACAAAAGGCAGAAAGTCATATATAGAGAAAAGTCAGAAAAAGAGAAAATACAGAAAAGGCAGAAAGTCATAAATAGAGAAAAGTCAGAAATACAGAAAAGGCAGAAAGTCATAAATAGAGAAAAGTCAGAAATACAGAAAAGACAGAAAGTCATAAATAGAGAAAAGACAGAAATACAGAAAAGGCAGAAAGTCATAAATAGAGAAAAGTCAGAAATAGAGAAAAGTCAGAATTACAGAAAAGGCAGAAATTCATAAATAGTGAAAAGTCAGAAATACAGAAAAGGCAAAAAGTCATAAATAGAGAAAAGTCAGGAATACATAAAAGGCAGAAAGTCATAAATAGAGAAAAGTCAGAAATAGAGAAAAGTCAGAAATGCATAAAAGACAGAAAGTCATAAATAGAGAAAAGTCAGAAATAGAGAAAAGTCATGAATACAGAAAAGACAGAAAGTCATAAATAGAGAAAAATCAGAAATACCGAAAAGACAGAAAGCCATAAATAGAGAAAAGTCAGAAATACAGAAAAGACAGAAAGTCATAAATAGAGAAAAGTAAGAAATAGAGAAAAGACAGAAATACAGAAAAGGCAGAAAGTCATAAATAGAGAAAAGTAAGAAATAGAGAAAATACAGAAAAGGCAGAAATCATAAATAGAGAAAAGTCAGAAATACAGAAAAGACAGAAAGTCATAAATAGAGAAAAGTCAGAAATACAGAAAAGGCAGAAACTCATAAATAGAGAAAAGTCAGAATTACAGAAAAGGCAGAAATTCATAAATAGTGAAAAGTCAGAAATACAGAAAAGGCAGAAAGTCATAAATAGAGAAAAGTCAGAAATACAGAAAAGACAGAAAGTCATAAATAGAGAAAAGTCAGAAATACAGAAAAGGCAGAAAGTCATAAATAGAGAAAAGTCAGAATTACAGAAAAGGCAGAAAGTCATAAATAGAGAAAAGTAAGAAATAGAGAAAAGACAGAAATACAGAAAAGGCAGAAAGTCATAAATAGAGAAAAGTAAGAAATAGAGAAAATACAGAAAAGGCAGAAATCATAAATAGAGAAAAGTCAGAAATACAGAAAAGACAGAAAGTCATAAATAGAGAAAAGTCAGAAATACAGAAAAGGCAGAAACTCATAAATAGAGAAAAGTCAGAATTACAGAAAAGGCAGAAATTCATAAATAGTGAAAAGTCAGAAATACAGAAAAGGCAGAAAGTCATAAATAGAGAAAAGTCAGAAATACAGAAAAGACAGAAAGTCATAAATAGAGAAAAGTCAGAAATACAGAAAAGGCAGAAAGTCATAAATAGAGAAAAGTCAGAAATACAGAAAAGACAGAAAGTCATAAATAGAGAAAAGTCAGAAATACAGAAAAGGCAGAAAGTCATAAATAGAGAAAAGTCAGAATTACAGAAAAGGCAGAAATTCATAAATAGTGAAAAGTCAGAAATACAGAAAAGGCAAAAAGTCATAAATAGAGAAAAGTCAGGAATACATAAAAGGCAGAAAGTCATAAATAGAGAAAAGTCAGAAATAGAGAAAAGTCAGAAATGCAGAAAAGACAGAAAGTCATAAATAGAGAAAAGTCAGAAATAGAGAAAAGTCATGAATACAGAAAAGACAGAAAGTCATAAATAGAGAAAAATCAGAAATACCGAAAAGGCAGAATGTCATAAATAGAGAAAAGTCAGAAATAGAGAAAAGACAGAAAGACAGAAATAGAGAAAAGGCAGAAATGGAGAAAAGGCAGATAGTCATAAATAGCGAAAGGTCATAAATAGAGAAAAGTCAGAAATAGAGAAAAGACACAAATACTGAAAAGGCAGTAAGTCATAAAATGGAGAAAAGTCCGAAATACAGAAAAGGCAGAAAGTCATAAATAGAGAAAAGTCAGAAATAGAGAAAAGACAGAAAGTCAGAAATAGAGAAAAGACACAAATACTGAAAAGGCAGAAAATCATAAATAGAGTAAAGTCAGAAATACAGAAAAGGCAGAAAGTCATAAATCGAGAAAAGTCAGAAATACAGAAAAGGCAGAAAGGCATAAATAGAGAAAGTTCAGAAATAGAGAAAAGGCAGAAGTACAGCAAAGCCAAAAAGTCATAAATGGCGAAAGGTCATAAATAGAGAAAAGTCAGAAATAGAGAAAAGACAGAAATACAGAAAAGGCAGAAATTCATAAATGGAGAAAAGTCAGAAATAGAGAAAAGGCTGAATGTCATAAATAGAGAAAAGACAGAAATACAGAAAAGGCAGAAAGTCATAAATAGAGAAAAGTCAGAGATACGGAAAAGACAGAAAGTCATAAATAGAGAAAAGACAGAAATACAGAATAGACAGAAAGTCATAAATAGAGAAAAGTCAGAAATACAGAAAAGACAGAATGTCAAAATTGAGAAAAGGCAGAAATAGAGAAAGGAGAGAAGTACAGAAAAGGCAGAAAGTCAGAAATAGAGAGAAGTCCGAAATAGAGAAAAGACAGAAATACAGAAAAGGCAGAAAGTCATAAATAGAGAAAAGTCAGAAATAGAGAAAGGGCAGAAAGTCATAAATAGAGAAAAGTCAGAAATAGAGAAAAGGCAGAAAGTCATAAACAGAGAAAAGTCCGAAATAAGGAAAAGACAGAAATACAGAAAAGGCAGAAAGTCATAAATAGAGAAAAGTCAGAAATTCAGAAAAGGCGGAAATTCATAAATAGTATAAAGTCAGAAATACAGAAAAGGCAGAAAGTCATAAACAGAGAAAAGTCAGAAATACAGAAAAGGCAGAAAGTCATAAATAGAGAAAAGTCAGAAATACAGAATAGACAGAAAGTCATAAATAGAGAAAAGACAGAAATACAGAAAGGACAGAAAGTCATAAATATAGAAAAGTCAGAAATACATAAAAGGCAGAAAGTCATAAATAGAGAATAGACAGAAATACAGAAAAGGCAGAAAGTCATAAATAGAGAAATGTCAGAAATACAGAAAAGTCAGAAATACAGAAAAGGCAGAATGTCATAAATAGAGAAAAGTCAGAAATACAGAAAAGGCAGAAAGTCATAAAGAGAGAAAAGTCAGAAATAGAGAAAAGACAGAAAGACAGAAATAGAGAAAAGGCAGAAAGACAGAAGTCGAGAAAAGGCAGAAATGGAGAATTGGAGAAATTACAAAGCACGCTGTTCTCTTGGGAATTAAACAGGAGGCTGTTCACAGGCAGTATTCGTCAGGAGGGTGATCATAGGGGAATTAGAAGTATGGTGTTCACAAGGGGAATTCGACAGGAGGGTTTTCACAGGTGGAATTAGACAGGAGTGCGTTCACAGAGGGATTTCGACTGGAGGATGATCACAGGGGCAATTAGACAGTAAAGTGTGCAGAGGGGGTATTAGAGAGGAGGCTGTTCTCAGGGGAAATTAGAAAGGATGGTGTTGACAGGGGGAATTAGACAGGATATTGTTCACAGGTGAGATTAGACAGAAGGGTGTTCAGAGGGCGAATTAGACAGGAGGGTGTTCACATGGGGAATTCGACCGGAGGGTTTTCACAAGGGGGATTTGGCAGGAGGGTGTCACAGGTGGAATTAGAATGTAGGGTGTTCAGAGTTCGAATTGGACAGGAGGGTGTTCACATGGGGAATTAGAAAGGAGGGTGTTCACAGGGGGAATGATACAGGATGGTGATCCCAGAAGGAATTCGACAGGAGGATGTTCACAGGGGGAATTAGATCGGTGGTGTTCACAGGGGGAATTAGACAAGAGGTTGTTCACAGGGGGAATTAGACGAGAGGGTGTTCACAGGGGGAATTAGACAGGAGGGTGTTCAGAGGGGGAATTAGACAGGAGGAAGTTCACAGGTGGATTTTGACAGGGGTGTGTTCTCAGGGGAATTAGACAGTAGGGTTTCCACAGGGGGAATTAGTCAGCACGGTGATCACAGGGGGAATTGGACTGGAAAGTGTTCAGAGGGGGTATTAGAGAGGAGGCTGTTCACAGGGGGAATTGGACAGGAGGGTGGTCACGGGTGGATTGAGAGTGGAGTCTGATCACAGGGGGATTTAGACACGAGGGTGTTCACACGGGGGATTTGAAAGGATGGTGTTCACAGGGGGAATAAAACAGAAGGGAGATCACCGGGGGGATTAGAAAAGAGTTTGTTCACAGGGGGCAATTAGACAGGAGGGTGATCACAGGGGAATTATACAGGAGGGGGCTTGTGCAAAGTGGAGAGTTAGACCGGAGGGTGTTTGGCTTCATTGGGTAAGTTCAACAGCTGTGCGGTGTTCACGGTTGTGGGGATTTAGACTGCAGTGCTGGTGTTCACCAGGCCTGTATTAGACACGAAGGGGTTAGAAAGGAAGGTTTTCTTCAAAGACTGGTCTGAATATTGTAGATATTGCAGGAAAGATGTGGGGGCATTGACGAGTGTCCAGAAAAGATTCACGAGGGTGGCTCCAGGGATGAGGAACTTCAATCATGAAGATAGATTGGAGAAGTTACGATAGGCTTCAGGAGAGAGGAAGTGCTGGAGTGTATGACATCCTTGAAAATGGATAATTCACCAGGGCTGGATGGAATATATCCCAGACTATTAAAGAAAGTCAGTGGGGAAAAAGCGGATGCTCTGAGGATCATCTTCAAATCGTCACTACAAGCATGTGACCTACCAGAGGATCGGAGGTCAGCAAAGGTTGCACCATTATTTAAAAGGGGAGCAAGGGATAGAACAAATAATTACAGGCTGGTCAGTCAGACCTCAGTGGTGGGCAAATAATTAGAGTCAGTTCTCACAGATCGGATAAACTGTTGATTCTAAAGGCTCGGATTACTCAGGGATGGTCAGCATGCATTTGTTAAGGGAATGTCGTGTCTTACTAACTTAACTGATTTTTTTTGAGTAACTAACAAGGACGATTGATGATGGTCGTTCAGTGGATGTTGCCTCCATGGATTTTAGGAAGGCATTTGACAAGTTCCCACATGGCAACTGGTCAAAAATGATTGAGTTGGTTCCAAAATTGGCTCAGTGACAGGAAACAAAGGGCGATGTATGATTTTGCTTATTGAAAGCAGTTTCCAGTGGGCGTTCCACAGTGCTTAGTGTTGGGTTCCTTGCTGTTGGGATATATATTAATGGTTTGAGATGTAAATGTGGGAGGCAAGATTGGGAAATTTGCAGATGACACAAAAATTGGCCGTGCAGTTGATAGTGAAGAGGATAGCTGTCGACTCCAGAATTATATCAATGGTTTGGTTGAGTAGCAGTAAAATGGTAAATGGATTCTTTTTAGATTCAGAGATACAGCACTGAAACAGGCCCTTCGGCCCACCGAGTCTGCGCCGACCATTAACCACCCATCTATACTAATCCTTCACTAATTCCATATTCCCACCACTTCCTCACCTGTCCCTATATTCCCCTACCACCTACCAATACTGGTGGCAATGTTATAATGGCCAATTCACCTATCAACCGGCAAGTCTTTTGGCTGTGGGAGGAAACCGGAGCACCCAGAGGAAACCCACGCAGACACAGGGAGAACTTGCAAACTCCACACAGGCAGTACCCAGAATTGAACCCGGGTCGCTGGAGCTGTGTGGCTGCGGTGCTGACCACTGCGCCACTGTGCCTCCCAAATGGAATTACATTCTGGATTAATCTGAGGTAATGCAATTGGGGAGGGCAAACAAAGCAAGGGAATGCACAACAAACGGGAGGATATTGAGAGGGGTAGAAGAAGTGAGAGACCTTGGAGTGCATGTCAACAGGTCCCTGAAGGTGGAAAGACAGGTAGATACGTAGAAGGCATATGGAATGCTTTCCTTTAATGGCCGAGAAATAGAATCTAGAGCAGGAATTGTAATGCTGGAACTGTATGAAACACTGGATGGGCCACAGTTGGACTATTGTGTTCAGATCTGGTCGCCACATTACAGAAAGGACATAATTGTTCTAGAGAGGGTACAGAAGAGATTTGCAAGAATGCTGCAGGGCAGGAAAGTTACATCGATGAGTAAAGATTGGATAGAGTCGTTTTCCTTACAGCAGAGCAGGCTGAGAGGTGACTTAATTGAGGTGTCCAAAATTATGAGGGGCCAAGATCGAGTAGACAGGCAGGATCTGTTTCTCCTCGCAGAGAAGTCGATTACCAGGGGGCACAGATTTAAGGTGATTAGATGAGACATGAGGGAAATCTTTTTCACCCAGAGGGTGGTGGGTGTCTGGAATTAACTGCCAGGAATGGTGGTGGAGACAGAAACCATCAATTCTTTTAGAAGCACCTGGACATGCACATGAACTGCTGTCACCGGCATGACCATGGACCAGGTGCTGGAAAGTGGGATTAGATTGTGCGACTAGTTTTTTCGGCCAGCACGGTTACGATGGGCCGAATGGCCTCCTTCTGTGCCATATTTTTTGATGATTCTATGGTTCTAATGGAACCAAGTGATGTCAGTTGCAGTGAAAGAGGCCAATGTCAGAGGTATGGAGAGATCAAGGATAAGTTTGCTGCAGGTTTGAGGAAAGGCTGGAGATGGGGAGGGGTGAGGACATGGAGTGATTTTAACTCAGTGATAACAATTTTAATTATAAGGGGTTAGGGAAATGGGAGCCAATGAGGGTAGTGAAGGTGACGGTAATGGACGAGCAGAACTTGGTAAGGACTGGACATCAGCAGCAGAGTTTTGGACCAGTTGATACTGATGTGATGCCGATCAGAATTGAACTGGAGGAATGGAGTCAGGAGGTGGCACAGTTCTAATTTTACTGGAGACATTAATCAATGTCGAATAAACAGGTAAATACGAGCATAAAGACATATGAATTAGGAGCAGAAGAAGGCCATTCGGCCCATCGAGCTTCCTCCACCATTCAATAAGATCATGGCTCATCTATTTATGTCTTGAATTCCACACTCCCATATGCCCCGATAAAGATGGATTCCCTTGCCTAACATGAATCCATTCACCTCCACCTTAAAATTATTCAATGACCCCGCCACCACCACCTTCGAAAGCAAAGAATTCCAACGTCGAGAACACTCTGAGAGAAAAACAAAATCTCCTCATCGCTGTCCTAAAATGGCGGCCGCTAATTTTAAAACAGTGCCCCCTAATTCAGGACTCGCCATCAAGAGGAAACATCCTTTCCACATCCACCTGGTCAAGACTGTTCAGGATCCTATATACTTTAATCAAGTCTCTCCTCACTCTTCCAAACTCCAGTCAAAACAAGACCAGTCTGTCCAACCTTCCTCATAAGACAACCCGCCCATTCCATTTTTATTACAGCAGCTTATTCGGGAGCAGACAGTGCGAGCGAGGGAGCAGCTAGGAAGGTCAGTTTCAGCTGAAACTTAATTTCCTTTAGATTTCGGCGGACCAAGGGGCTGCTGGGTAAGTATAACCCTACATATTTGGGCCGTTACGGCACAGGAAAAGGCCTTTCAACCCTCCAAGACAGATCCTCGACCTAAACATGTCGCCTATTTTCTAAGGGTCTGTATCTCTTTGCTTCCTGCCCATTCATGTATCTGTCCAGATACATCTTAAAAGACGATTTCGTGTTCGCACCAACTCCACTGGCAACGCGTTCCAGGCACCCACCACCCTCTGCGTAAAGAACTTACCACGCATATCCCCACTAAACCTTTCCCCTTTCACTTTGAACTCGTGTCCCCTGGTAATTGAATCCCCCACTCTGGGAAGAAGCTTCTTGCTATTCAACCTGTCTATACCTCTCATGATTTTGTACACCTCAAGCAGGTCCCCCATCAACCTCCGTCTTTCTAATGAAAATAATCCTAATCTACTCAACCTCTCTTCATAGCTAGCGCCCTCCATACCAGGCAACATCCTGGTGAACCTCCTCTGCACCCTCTCCAAAGCATCTACATCCTTTTGGTAATGTGGCGACCAGAACTGCACGCAGTATTCCAAATGTGGCCGAACCAAAGTCCTCTACAACTTTAACATGATCTGCCAACTCTTGTACTCAATACCCCGTCCGATGAAGGAAAGCATGCCGTATGTCTTCTTGACCACTCTATTTACCTGCATTGCCACCTTCAGGGAACAATGGACCTGAACACCCAAATCTCTCTGTACATCAATTTCCCCCAGGACTTTTCCATTTACTGTATAGTTCACTCTTGAATAGGATCTTCCAAAATGCATCACCTCGCATTTGCCGTGATTGAACTCCATCTGCCATTTGTCTGCCCAACTATCCAATCTATCGATATTCTGCTGTATTCTCTGACAGTCCCGTTCACGATCTGCTACTCCACCAATCTTAGTGTCGTCTGCAAACTTGCTAATCAGACCACCGATACTTTCCTCCAAATCATTTATGTATATCACAAACAGTGGTCCCAGCACGGATCCCTGTGGAAAACCACTGGTCACGCGTCTCCATTTTGAGAAACTCCCTTCCACTGCTACTCTCTGTCTCCTGTTGCGCAGCCAGTTCTTTATCCATCTAGCTAGTACACCAAGGATCCCATGCGACTTCACTTTCTCCATCAGCCTACCATGGGGAACCTTATCAAACGCCTTACTGAAGACCATGTATATGACATCTACAGCCCTTCCCTCATCAATCAACTTTGTCACTTCCTCAAAGAATTCTATTAAGTTGGTAAGACATGACCTTCCCTGCACAAAACCATGTTGCCTATCACTGATAAGCCCATTTTCTTCCAAATGGGAATAGATCCTATCCCTCAGTATCTTCTCCAGCAGCTTCCCTACCACTGACGTCAGGCTCACCAGACTAGAATTACCTGGATTATCCCTGCTACCCTTCTTAAACAAGGGGACAACATTAGCAATTGTCCAGTCCTCCGGGACCTCACCCGTGTTTAAGGATGCTGCAAAGATATCTGTTAAGGCCCCAGCTATTTCTCTCTCGCTTCCCGCAGTAACCTGGAATAGATCCCATCCGGACCTGGGGACTTGTCCACCTTAATGCCTTTTAGAATACCCAACACTTCCTCCCTCCTTATGCCGACTTGACCTAGAGTAATCAAACATCTGTCCCTAACCTCAACATCCGTCATGTTCCTCTCCTCGGTGAATACCAATGCAAAGTACTCGTTTAGAATATCACCTATTTTCTCTGACTCCACGCATAACTTTCCTCCTTTGTCCTTTAGTGGACCAATCCTTTCTCTCGTTTCACTCTTGCTCCTTATTTATGAATAAAAGGCTTTGGGATTTTCCTTAACCCTGTTTGCTAAAGATATTTCATGACCCCTTTTAGCCCTCTTAATTCCTCATTTCAGATTGGTCCTACATTCCCGATATTCTTTCAAAGCTTCGTCTTTCTTCAGCCTCCTAGACCTTATGTATGCTTCCTTTTTCCTCATAGCTAGTCTCACAATTTCACCTGTCATCCATGGTTCCCTAATCTTGCCATTTCTACCCCTCATTTTCACAGGAACATGTCTCTCCTGCACGCTAATCAGCCTCTCTTTAAAAGCCTCCCACATATCACATGTGGATTTACCTTCAAACAGCTGCTCCCAATCTACATTCCCCAGCTCCTACCGAATTTTGGTATAGTTGGCCTTCCCCCAATTTAGCACTCTTCCTTTGGGACCACTCTCGTCTTTGTCCATGAGTATTCTAAAACTTACGGAATTGTGATCACTGTTCCCAAAGTAGTCCCCTACTGAAACTTCAACCACCTGTCCGGGCTCATCCCAACACCAGGTCCAATATGGCCCTTTCCCGAGTTGGACTATTTACATACTGCTCTAGAAAACCCTCCTGGATGCTCCTTACAAATTCTGCTCCATCTAGACCTCTAACACTAAGTGAATCCCAGTCAATGTTGGGAAAATAAAATCTCCTATTACCACCACCCTGTTGCTCCTACATCTTTCCATAATCTGTTTACATATTTGTACCTCTATCTCACGCTCGCTATTGGGAGGACTGTAGTACAGCCCCAACATTGTTACCGCACCCTTCCTATTTCTGAGATCTGCCCATATTGCCTCACTGCTCGAGTCCTCCATAGTGCCCTCCTTCAGCACAGCTGTGATATCCTCTTTGACCAGTAATGCAACTCCTCCACCCCTTTTGCCTCCCTCTCTAACCCGCCTGAAGCATCGATATCCTGGGATATTTAGTTGCCAATCATGCCCTTCCCTCAACCAAGTCTCAGTAATTGCAATAACATCATACTCCCAGGTACTAATCCAAGCCCGAAGTGCATCTGCCTTACCTACTACACTTCTTGCATTAAAACAAATGCACCTCAGACCACCAGTCCCTTTGCGTTCATCATCTGCTCCCTGTCTACTCTTTCCCTTAGTCACGCTGACTTCGTTATCTAGTTCCTTACAGGCTTTAGTTACTACTTCCTTACTGTCCACTGACCTCCTTATTTGGTTCCCATCCCCCTGCTACATTAGTTTAAACCCTCCCCAACAGCGTTAGCAAAAGCACCCCCAAGGACATTGTTCCCAGTCCGGCCCAGGTGTCGACCGTCCAATTTGTAATAGTCCCACCTCCCCCAGAAACGGTCCCAATGTCCCAAAAATCTGAACCCCCTCCCTCCTGCACCATCTCTCAAGCCACGCATTCATCCTGACTATTATTTCATCTCCACTCTGACTATCACGTGGCACTGGTAGCAATCCTGAGATTACTACCTCTGAGGTCCTACTTTTTAACTTGGCTCCTAACTCCCTAAATTCTGCTTGCAGGACCTCATCCCGTTTTTTACCAATATCATTGGTGCCTATGTGCACAACGACAACTGGCTATTCACCCTCCCCTTTCAGAATGTTCTGCAGCCGATCTGAGACATCCCTGACCCGTGCATCTGGGAGGCAACATACCATTCTGGAGTCTCGTTTTCGACCACAGAACCGCCTATCTACTCCCCTTACCATGGAATACCCGATGACAATAGCCCTTCCACACTTTTTCCCGCTCTTCGGAACAGCAGAGCCAGCCACGGTGCCATGAACCTGGCTACTGCTGCCTTCCCCTGGTGAGCCATCACCCTCAACTATATCCAAAATGGTACACCTGTTTTGGAGGGAGATGACCGCAGGGGACACCTGCGCTGCCTTCCTGCTCTTTCTTTGCCTTTTGGTCACCCATTCCCTTTCTCCCTCAGAAATCCTAATCTGCAGTGTGACCACTTCACTAAACGTGCTATCCATGACCTCCTCAGCATCGCGTTAGCTCCAAAGTGAGTCCATCCGCAGCTCCAGAGCCGTCGTGCGGTTTAACAAGAGCTGCAGTGATAGGCAACATGGTTTTGTGCAGGGAAGGTCATGTCTTACCAACTTAATAGCATTTTTTGAGGAAGTGACAAAGTTGATTGATGAGGGAAGGGCTCCAGATGTCAGAGACATGGACTTCAGTAAGGCGTTTGATAAGGTTCCCCATGGTAGGCTGATGGAGAAAGTGAAGTCACATGGGGTCCAGGGTGTACTAGCTAGATGGATTAAGCACTGGCTGGGCAACAGGAGACAGAGAGTAGCAGTGGAAGGGAGTTTCTCAAAATGGAGACGCGTGACCAGTGGTGTTCCACAGGGATCCGTGCTGGGACCACTGTTGTTTGTGACATACATAAATAATTTGGAGGAAAGTATCAGATGTCTGATTAGCAAGTTTGCAGACGACACTAAGATTGGTGGAGTAGCAGATAGTGAAGGGGACTGTCAGAGAATACAGCAGAATATAAATAGATTGGAGAGTGGGGAGAGAAATGGCAGATGGAGTTTAATCAGGGCAAATGCGAGGTGATGCATTTTGGAAGATCCAATTCAAGAGTTAACTATACAGTAAATGGAAAAGTCCTGGGGAAAATTGATGTACAGAGAGATTTGGGTGTTCAGGTCCATTGTTCCCTGAAGGTGGCAACGCAGGTCAATAGAGTGGTCAAGAAGGCATACGGCATGCTTTCCTTCATCGGACGGGGTATTGAGTAAAAGTGTTGGCAGCTCATGTATAAGACTTTGGTTCGGCCACATTTGGAATACTGCATGCAGTTCTGGTCACCACATTACCAAAAGGATGTAGATGCTTTGGAGAGGGTGCAGAGGAGGTTCACCAGGATGTTGCCTGGTATGGAGGGCGCTAGCTATGAAGAGAGATTGAGCAGATTCGGAAAATTTTCATTAGAATGACGGAGGTGGAGGGGGACCTGATTGAGGTGCACAAAATCATGTGAGATATAGACAGGGTGGAAAGCAAGAAGCTTTTCCCAGAGTGGGGGATTCAATTACCAGGGGTCACGAGTTCAAAGTGAGAGGGGAAAAGTTTAGGGGGGTATGCATGGAAAGTTCTTTACGCAGAGGGTGGTGGGTGCCTGGAAGGCATGGCCAGCGGAGGTGGTAGACGCGGGCACGATAGCGTCTTTTAAGATGTATCTGGACAGATACGTGAATGGGCAGGAAGCAAAGATATACAGACCCTAAGAAAATAGGCGACATGTTTAGATAGAGGATCTGGATCGGCGCACGCTTGGAGGGCCGAAGGGCCTGTTCCTGTGCTGTAATTTTCTTTGTTCTTTGCAGCTGGACACACTTCCAGCATGTGAAGTAGTCAGGGACATCAGCCGTGTCCCTAAGCTCCCGCATTGAGCAAGAGGAGCATAACAAGGGTCTGAGATCTCCTGCCATTTTTAATCTTAAGCTTAACTTAGTCTTAACTTAGATAAATGAAAAAGGAACGAAATGTTTTTACCAATCACACGAAAAAAAATAAATAGAAAAAGCCTTACCTTATCTGCACACAACCGAGTCCTTTTTTTTTGGTTAGAAGAGGAGGGCGGGTGGGAGACACTACAGGTGTAGTGTCTCAGGGTCAGCCCCAGCCCAAATATATAGGACTTACTTACCCAGCTGCCACCTCGCTCTCCCTGCCGCCGCTGCAAAAAGAAACGGCCGAAACAAAAAGCTAAGTTTATATAAGTTGTAAATTGACTTAACCAGCTGCCACCTCGCTCTCCCTGTCGCCGCTGAGAGCTTTTTAAATCGACTCCTCTCCCACTGCTCATCTCTTATTCACCAGGTTTTGGTGCTTTTTTAAATCCACTCCTCTCCCACAACTCATCTCTTATTCACCAGGTTTTTGGTGATTTTTAAATCCATTCCTCTCCCACTGATCATCTTTTATTCACCAGGATTTGGTGAGGATTAAATCTACTCCTCTCCCACTGTTAATCTCTTATTCACCAGGTTTTGGTGCTTTCGAAGTCCACTCCTCTCCCACTGCTCCTCTCTTATTCACCAGGTTTTTGTTCTTTCTAAATCCACTCCTCTCCCGCTGCTCATCTCTTATTCACCTGGATTTGTTGCTTTCGAAATCGACTCCTCTCCCACTGCTCCTCTCTTATTCACCATGTTTTGGTGCTTTCTAAAACCACTCCTCTCCCACTGCTCCTCTCTTACTCACCAGGTTTTGGTGATTATTAAATTCACTCCCCTCCCGCTGCTCATCTCTTATTCACCAGGTTTTGGTGCTATTTAAATCCACTCCTCTCCCACTTCTTCTCTCTTATTCACCAGGCTTTGGTGCTTTTTAAAATCCACTCTTGTCCCTCTGCTCCTCACTTATTCATCAGGTTTTGGTGCTTTTTAAATCCACTCCTCTCCCACTGCTCCTCTCTTATTCACCAGGTTTTAGTTCTTTTAAAATCCACTCCTCTCCCACTGCTCCTCTCTTACTCACCAGGTTTTGTTGATATTTAAGTCCACTCCTCTCCCTCTGATCCTCACTTATTCATCAGGTTTTGGTGCTTTTTAAATCCATTCCTCCCCCACTGCTCCTCTCTTATTCACCAGGATCTGTTGCTTTTTAAATCCACTCATCTCCCACTGCTCCTCACATATTCACCAGAATCTGTTGCTTTTTAAATCCATTCCTCTCCCACTGCTCATCTCTTATTCACCAGGATCTGTTGCTTTTAGAATCCACTCCTCAACCACTTCTTCTCGCTTATTCACCAGGTTTTGCTTCATTTTAAATCCACTCCTCTCCCACTGCTCCTCTCTTATTCACCAGCCTTTTCTGCTTTTTAATTCAACTCCACTCCTGCTGCTCTTCTCTCATTCACCAGGCTTTGGTGCTTTTTAAATCCGCTCCTCACCCACTGCTCATCTCTTATTTATCAGGTTCTCGTGCTTTATAAATCCACTCCTTTCCCACTGCTCCTCTCTTATTCATCAGGTTTTGGTGCTTTCTAAATCCACTCCTCTCCCACTGCTCCTCTCTTATTCACCAGGTTTTGGTGCTTTCTAAATCCACTCCTCTCCCACTGCTCCTCTCTTATTCACCAGGTTTTGGTGGTTTCTAAATCCACTACTCTCCTACTGCTCCACTCTGATTCACCAGAATTAGGTGCTTTTTAAATCCACTCCTCTCCCACTGCTCCTCTCTTATTCACCAGGTTTTGGTGCTTTTTTAAATCCACTCCTCTTCCACTGCTCCTCTCTTATTCACCAGATTTTGGTGCTTTCTAAATCCACTCCTCTCCCACTGCTCCTCTCTTATTCACCAGGTTTTGGTGCTTTCTAAATCCACTCCTCTCCCACTGCTCCTCTCTTATTCACCAGGTTTTGGTGCTTTTTGAAATCCACTCCTCTTCCACTGCTCCTCTCTTATTCACCAGGTTTTGGTGCTTTCTAAATCCACTCCTCTCCCACTGCTCATCCCTTATTCACCAGGTTTTGGTGTTTTTTAACTCCACTCCTCTACCTTTGCTCCTCTCTTATTCACCAGGTTTAGGTGCTTTTTAAATCCACTGCTCTCCCGCTCCTCCTCTCTTATTCACCAGGTTTTGGTGCTATTTAAATCCACTCCTCTCCCACTTCTTCTCTCTTATTCACCAGGCTTTGGTGCTTTTTAAAATCCACTCTTGTCCCTCTGCTCCTCACTTATTCATCAGGTTTTGGTGCTTTTTAAATCCACTCCTCTCCCACTGCTCCTCTCTTACTCACCAGGTTTTGTTGATATTTAAGTCCACTCCTCTCCCTCTGCTCCTCACTTATTCATCAGGTTTTGGTGCTTTTTAAATCCATTCCTCCCCCACTGCTCCTCTCTTATTCACCAGGATCTGTTGCTTTTTAAATCCACTCATCTCCCACTGCTCCTCACATATTCACCAGAATCTGTTGCTTTTTAAATCCACTCCTCTCCCACTGCTCATCTCTTATTCACCAGGATCTGTTGCTTTTAGAATCCACTCCTCAACCACTTCTTCTCGCTTATTCACCAGGTTTTGCTTCATTTTAAATCCACTCCTCTCCCACTGCTCCTCTCTTATTCACCAGCCTTTTCTGCTTTTTAATTCAACTCCACTCCTGCTGCTCTTCTCTCATTCACCAGGCTTTGGTGCTTTTTAAATCCGCTCCTCACCCACTGCTCATCTCTTATTTATCAGGTTCTCGTGCTTTATAAATCCACTCCTTTCCCACTGCTCCTCTCTTATTCATCAGGTTTTGGTGCTTTCTAAATCCACTCCTCTCCCACTGCTCCTCTCTTATTCACCAGGTTTTGGTGCTTTCTAAATCCACTCCTCTCCCACTGCTCCTCTCTTATTCACCAGGTTTTGGTGGTTTCTAAATCCACTACTCTCCTACTGCTCCACTCTGATTCACCAGAATTAGGTGCTTTTTAAATCCACTCCTCTCCCACTGCTCCTCTCTTATTCACCAGGTTTTGGTGCTTTTTTAAATCCACTCCTCTTCCACTGCTCCTCTCTTATTCACCAGATTTTGGTGCTTTCTAAATCCACTCCTCTCCCACTGCTCCTCTCTTATTCACCAGGTTTTGGTGCTTTCTAAATCCACTCCTCTCCCACTGCTCCTCTCTTATTCACCAGGTTTTGGTGCTTTTTGAAATCCACTCCTCTTCCACTGCTCCTCTCTTATTCACCAGGTTTTGGTGCTTTCTAAATCCACTCCTCTCCCACTGCTCATCCCTTATTCACCAGGTTTTGGTGTTTTTTAACTCCACTCCTCTACCTTTGCTCCTCTCTTATTCACCAGGTTTAGGTGCTTTTTAAATCCACTGCTCTCCCGCTCCTCCTCTCTTATTCACCAGTTTGTGGTGTTTTTAAAATCCACTCCTCTCCCACTTCTTCTCTTTTAATCACCAGGCTTTGATGCATTTTAAATCCACTCTTCTTCTGCTGCTTCTCTGGAAATCACCAGGTTTTTATGGATCTCCTTGTACTTCAAATGAATTCACCTATGATTGCTTGAAATAAGTACACATATTAATTTAATTTTGCTGATGAATTCCTATTTCTTATGCACCGGCTCGGTGGTATTGCGTGGAATTTTGCATTAATGACAGAAATGCTTGAAACTATCTCTCCTTCTCAATCACTTTGTCACAGAAGATAAAAAATAGCCAAAGTTTTGGAGAAGGCAAAGCCTTTAAACTAAATTGTGTCCATTCTGTGACATTTGATGTCTGCAGATAAGTTCTGTAATTTTTAAAGCTGCTGGATCTCTTGCTGTGGTATCAGTTCTCATGTGACCCTGGAAACTGTTGTCACCTGTTTAAAAAAACATAAATAACCCAATGTCGCTCTGCCCCAAAACCAAATGAATTAATTTGTCCAATTCTATTTGTCAATTTATATATTGAAAGTCTACTCATGTCCAATACATAAATTTTACTCTCAGCGATGCAAATGTTGTCTGGTGAAATAAATGAATAATACAGCTGCAGCAGGGTTAATTTATTTGCTTGTCCCCATAGGGGGCGGGGCAAAACATTCTCAGATGCATCACTTTGTATAACTTTGTTGAAAAAAATCTGAATTGAAAGATTTCTTCTGCTCTACCATATCTTGAATGAAGTTTATAACTTCCTTGTATTTCTCCTCAAAGGCTCCTTTATCATCTTTAACAGCATGAATTAATTTATTCTCTTTATATATTTCTGTATAAGTGTCTTTGATGACTGGTGGGTCCATTAATTTCTCCACATTCTCCAAAACGGTTTTCCGTCCTAAGATGCGAGTTGGCCAGTCTCACAAACTTGAGATCCTTCTTTTCTCTCAAAAAGCATTCACAATGTGCCAAGTCCCATCTGGGGTGTCATAATGTAACAATCAATAAGATAGGGGTGGTTTATGCCCTCTTCGAAGGTGGTAACAGACTTGACAGCACAAAGCATGTTGTAAATCGACTTTATTGAGAGATAAAGGGAAAGACAAGTTTGTTGAGTTTTCAGACTAACCACAGTCAGGCAGTAATTAACAGTGTAACACAGATACTACATACAAACATGCGATTAGGGGCAGGATTAGGCCATTCGGCCCTTCGAGCCTGCTCTGCCATTCAATAAGTTCATGGCTAAACTGAATGCTCCACATTTCCACCTTCCCCCGATATCCTTCGATCCCCTTGCTTATCAAGAATCCATCTATCTCTGCCTTAAAAATATTCAAAGACTCTGCTTCCACCAGATTACGAATTGAGGAAGAGAATTCCAAAGACTCACGACCCTCTGAGAGATAAAAAAATGTCTCTGCCTTATTTTTAAACAGTGACCGCTGCACCTCGTCCCCATATTAGGGATTGGACAGCAGAGCGCAGAACTCTTTCTCTTTCAGTTTTTGCCCTTCAAGTTATTGGTCGTTCTCTCTCTTGTCTCATTGTTGTTCGGAAATTCTCTGCCATACAGTATCAAAGACATGACTCCTTTTATCCGACAGCTTTCCAGTTAACCTTCCCCTCGCCCAATCAGTGATTAGCCTTGCATTAAAGGATGCCTTTCTGAACGAACCAAGAATAATTTTGTGATGGTTGCTAACCTTTTGAATTTGTGCAATTAGTATCCTTTTGTGTTGACTACATTATTGCAATGCTTTTACATTTTGAATTGTTTTTTTTAATCTCATTGCGAGACAAATCTACACAGAAGCTGTTTTCACTGTCTGCTCTCAATGTCTCACCCTTTTGCTGCAAATAAGCAATTTCAAAGTTGGCATTATCTCCCAGAATCCCTCTCCCTTGACAACTTTCAAAAACTGTGCCCTATTTCCTAACTTTCCCCACTTTACCATACTGCAAGGAAGGGTTCGAATGAAGCTAAATGTTAGTTTAAAATAAACGTCAATTGTTAGATATAATAGGTAGATTCGCAATTTTTAACCATTAGTTATCTGGTTAGTAGCATTTAGTAACCTAATAATCTTACACAGATGTGCGATTGAGTCTTTTCAGTGCCTGATGCACTGGGGCAGAGACAGAGGCTGGAGATGTTACAGAGGTGGAATGAGGTGTCATTTCTGACGGAGACAACATCAGGTCAGAAGGTCAGGTCAGGGATGAATAGGGAGCAGATTTTACACAACATCATATTTCGTCCGATACAACAGCTAGGAATGGCGATGGAAACAATGACAAGGGTGTGGAGTTTGTGGTGGAACCAAAGGTGGAGGCTTCGCTCTGCGTTTAATTGGAGGAAATTGCAGCTCATGGGAAACAGACTTTTACAGTCTGATAACACAGAGGCAGTGGAGGGTCGAGAGGGCTGGAGATGGGTCTTGTCAGCACACATTTGGAAGCTTACCCCATATCCGTAAATGATGTGGCCAGCGGGCAGTGAGTAGATGAGGAAGAGGATGGAACAAGAATAGAAAGTTCTGGGACTCCAGCGGTGACAGTGCTGGTGTGGGAAGAGAGGCCATTGCTGGAGATACACTAGTTACAATCAGATCAGTAATATTGGAACCAGGCAGGGAAAGCCCCACTGAAAAACACCAATGTCAGAGATATGGGGATATCACAGATGGGATGGCTGCAGGCTTGGAGGAGTGGTCGGAGATGAGGAGTGGTGAGGACATGGAAGAATTTTAACCCAATGTTTTGAATTATAAATTTAAATACTTAGAGGACTGGGAGCCAATGCAGGTCAGTTAGACTAAAGCTGTTGGGTGAGATGGATTGGTGAGGGTTGGATATTGAAGCAGGGATTTGGAGCAGTTGATAGTGAGGGAAGGTGGAATTTGGGGGTCCGGTTAGCAGTGAACTGGAGGAAAGGAGTCAGGAGTTGGTGCAGTTGTAATCATACTGTAGGCATTAACCACTAAAGAATAAACAGGGAAATATATGCAGTGAAATAGTGGAGAGAAGATTCTCTTTTATTCTTTCATGTGATGAGAGCTCCGCTGACAAGGTCAGCATTTGTTGCCCTTGACAGCCTGCTGGACCGTTTCAGAGATCAGTTAAGAGTCAGCCACATTGCTCTGGGTCTGCAGCCACATGTAGGCCAGACCAGGTAAGGATGGCAGATTTCCATACCTGAAAGGAATTCGCGAATCAAATGAGTTTTTACAGCAATCTGTGATAGTATCATGACACCATTACAGAAACTAGCTTTCAGTTGCAGACTTTTGTTAATTGATTGGATTTAAATTACAGCAGCTGCCATGGTACGATTTGAACCCCTCTCCCCAGCCCATTGGGTTGGACCTCTGGATAACTAGGCCAGTGATATTGTCACTCCATGACTGCCTCCCAATGGATGTGTACAGTGTCTGTCCCCTAATATCACCCACAGTAGTTTCTAGACTGCAACCGTGAACGTGGTCCCGAATCAGAGACTCAAAGTTCACAGTTTAACTGGGAAAAGGCAGGAACAGACTAAGACGGGATTGTTTTTGTCCCCGGATTCAGTGCACACTGCAGACAGTTAGTTACATTTACAATAGAAATGCCAGGAGTGAACAAGGTCAATACAGTAATATGGAAAATGAAAATGACTCCACTCATAATTATAGCATCTGTCCAGTATGAGAACAGATTTCAGGTTTATTCCCGAGAGAGGTATTACTTAGAAAATATCATTACCATTGGAATTATTGTGTTTTATCCACCTCATTATTTACATCAGAGTCAAAGCTGCTGATGTAATGTGTTTGTTCAGGTGAGTGTAATGAATAACAATGATCAGGGGTATAACCGTGTCAGTGGAGACTTATCCCCTGTATAAATCAGAACTCATTGGAATGGATCATCTCAGAGTTTCTGCTGGAGCTGTGGATTCCAGGCTAACAGAAGCATCAGCTTCTCACAGAAATGGGATATCCTGTATTCTATCAGATAGAATGCATTTATTATCCTGTACTTGCAGTAATTGGAGTTCCTGGTAAGCCAGTATCTCAGCTGTTTATGGTGTAAATCGATATTAACTGTGCTGCTGCACTCAGTATTATTTACAGTGTGTGTTTTCAGCAATTTACTGATGGAATCTCCTCATTGTTTACTCTTTCCATCTTGCAGGAGATGTATTTAATTGCATTGGTTTCAGTAACCCTGGCATTGTTGCTGTACATATTAAATGTATTTGAATCAGATGTCTCGGTTAGGATCAAGAATCAGATCATCAGGAGATTTTCATAGTTTCAAGATGTGTAACTAACTGGTCCTGGAATATTTTTATGATTGTTTATTCACTGATTGATAATGAGACAACTCACAGTCTCAGTGTTACAAGGGGACAGAACAATGTCCTCCATGCCCATTAATATGGTTCAGTTTAACTGGAATTTCAATGTATTTATTCGTTATCACTGTTAGAAAATATTATTTCATTCTGAGTGTGTCTGAAGTTGCTTCAGAGGTCTGGTTACTGAACTGAGTTTGTTGTTGCCTCTTTCACATCTCCTTCTCTGCTTCACTGTGGAGCTTTCACTCTCACTGGAATTCAATGTAAAAGAGAATGTATTGATCAGATGTTTTCTTGCTTTACACTCTGTCAGTTGGAATCAAAAGCCTTTCCATTTATCAGTAGATTATCAGCTGCAGCGCTGATGTTGGTGTTTTATTAATTAAACATTAAATTATTCACACAAGTTTCACCATTGAAGAAACTGACACTGAGAATAGAATCATTGAACACGGGGCTGGTGAACAGAACACAGACACAGAATGTTAGGAAAAAAATCATATGTGAAAATCGGATTTCAGTAACAGCTTGCAGGGTGTGAGCACATCAGAGAGATAAGGAAGGAGAAAATGAGCAGGGAGAACGAAAGCGAGGGAAAGAGATAATTAGAAGTAAAGAGAAAGAAGTAGCAGTGTGAATAATTCACTATCATAAAGTGCTGAAATATCCAGAACAGTTAGTGAGAGAAACTGTGAGTTGAGGTTGTTTGCTGTCAGATTGTGTTCATTTTACTGTTGGAATTGATCCTCTGTGTTTGTTTCTGTCTGATTCGTATCATGTTTTGGAGAAATTTCCTATTCCTCACTTAGTGACTGAATAAACATCATAGAATCAGTTGTTCACTGATGGTAAATCATGATTTAATTACTGCACTTTAAAATCTCTCTGACTGCTGAATGCAATAAAGAGTGAGGTTGATATCAGAAACATATTTAAATTTATATTTCATTTCCTGTACAAACCATTGGCTCCTGTCTCCCCTCCAGCTCCAATATGTCCTTTTCCTTCTGTCCCTCTCAATCTCATTCACTGTTTCATCCTCCAGACGCCTCTTCCAAATAAATTCGAACCATGAAACTCACTGCAGCAACTCTCAGCCTTTTACCATTTTGTACCAGCCTCTGTCGGTTCTCTGAATTCACAGAAACAAACCAGCTGCAAATTCCGCTGTCTCCAAACCTTCCCGACCAACAGTCTGGAGAAAAATTCCCATATAACCCATTGGATTCCATCTCTGTAAAACCCCTTCTCACTTCCCCACCGGTATTGCATCCTCACTCATTACTTCCAGTAGATCTGGTGTTGACTTTATTCACTTTCTGTATCAATTTCCCAATTCATTATTAATAATTGTGTTTCAAACATTTCACTGTGGTAAAGCACTGCCCAGGTCAATGAATCAGTTTTCACTGTTCGATGCAGCAACAAAGATGAAAATTTCAGCCCAGATCCTGTCAAACTGCTGCTTTGTCTCCAGGTCTGATCAGTAATTTCTCTGCTTCCTTTTCTCTCTCTTCCAGTTAACTTGGTGGCGATTGTGATCCTGTCCCAAGGAAAGTGCGGTCTCTCTAAATGTATCACCTGGTCTACCTGGTGGGAATGGCAGTGTCTGATCTCCTGGTCGTTATCACAAGTCCCATATTGAACTGGATTGTTGTAATTTATTTCCCATATTCATTCCTGAACATTACTCCTGTGCGTTATCTCAATGCTGTTCTGTTTTCTGCAGCCACATGTATTTCTGTCTGGCTCACAGTCACTTTCACCTTTGATCGATTTGTGACCATTTGCTGTGAGAAGCTAAAAACAAAATATTGCACCAAGAAAACAGCGGCTGTGGTTGTAGGAACAGTGAGTGTGCTGGGCTGTTTACAGTCTGTTCCCTGGTACTTTACAGTGGAACAAGATTACTTTATTGATAATGTACCCATGGGTATTGATTATAAACTGAGCTTCTTCACCTCCCCCACATGGGTCACATTTGAATTGTTGTACTACATTTTAACACCTTGTGTCCCGGTCTTTCTGATTTTGCTGTTCAATGTTCTGACGATCAGACGGATTTTATTCTCCAGTAAAGTCCGCAGGGGATTCCGGCGTCACAGTAATGGAGAGAATCACAAAGACCCGGAGATGGAGAATCGCAGAAAATCAATTATTTTACTCTTCAGTATATCCGGCAGTTTTATATTGTTATGGATGACCCAGATTGTGTTATCATTTATAGGCGAATTGCAGATTTTCGGTATAACTCCTCCAACATTGACCCTCCCTATATCACTGAACACACATCAAAGATGCTGCTGCTTCTCAGTTCCTGCACCAACACATGTATTTACACTGTGACCCAGACTAAATTCAGAGAGGAGCTGAAGAAGGGGGTGAAATACTCTCTCAATCTCATTGTTAAATTAGTAAAATCATAGAAAGAGATAAAGACTAGAACTAAATCCCATTTCATATTCCATTCACTACACTCCCCACAGGACAGAAAGTACATTTTATATTCACAGCACTGAGCCCGATAATTATTTTTAATCTGATCCTGAGATTATATTATTGAGAATCTAAGCTATTGTGTTGGGACTTGCTTTGCCCCCATCTCACCAGCTCCATCTGCTGGCGACCCGGTCTCACTGCAGTTACTGTCCACTCTCACCATCTCCATCTGCTGGTGCTCCTGTCTCACTGCAGTTACTGTCCACTCTCACCATCTCCATCTCCTGGTGTTCCTGTCTCACTGCAGTTACTGTCCACTCTCACCATCTCCATCTGCTGGTGCCCCTGTCTCATGGCAGTTACTGACCCCCTCTCACCATCCCCATCTGCTGGTGTCCCTGCATCACTGCAGTTACTGCCCCCTCTTTCCATCTCCATCTGATGGAGCCCCTGTCTCACTGCAGATATCTGCCTCCTCTCTTCATCTCCATCTGCTGGTGTCCCTGTCTCACTGCAATTACTGTCCTCCTCTCACCATCTCCATCTGCTGGAGTCCCTGTCTCACTGCAGTTACTGTCCTCCTCTCACCATCTCCATCTGCTGGTGTCCCTGTCTCCCTGCAGTTACTGCCCCCATTCAACATCTCCATCTGCTGGCGTCCCTGTCTCACTGCAGTTACTGTCCTCCTCTCACCATCTCCATCTGCTGGTGTCCCTGTCTCACTGCAATTACTGACCCCCTTTCACCTTCTCCATTTGCTGGTGACACTGTCTCACTGCAGTTACTGCCCCCTTTCAACATCTCCATCTGCTGGTAGCCCTGTCTCACTGCAGTTACTGCCCCCTCTCACCATCTCCATCTGCTGGAGTCCCTGTCTCACTGCAATTACTGTCCTCCTCTCACCATCTCCTACTGCTGGTGTCACTGTCTCACTGCAGTTACCAACCACCTGTCACGATCTCCATCTGTTGGTGTCCCTGTCTACTGACCCCCTCTCACCATCTCCGCTGCTCCTCTCTTATGCACCAGGTTTCGGTGCATTTTCAATCCACTCTACTCCCACGGAAAGTCTCTTATTCAACGGGTTTCGATGCTTTTTAAATCCACTCATCTCCCACTGCACGACTCTTATTCACCAGGTTTCGATGATATTTAAATCCACTCCTCTCCCACTGCTCCTCTCTTATTCAGCAGGTTTTGGTGTTTTTTAAATACACACCTCTCCCACTGCTCCTCTCTTATTCACCATGTTTAGCTGATGTTCAAATCCACTCCTCCCAACCTGCTCCTCTCTTATTCACCAGGTTTTGCTGATTTTCAAATACACTCCTCTCCCACTGCTCCTCTCTTATTCACCAGGTTTTCGTTATTTTTAAATCCACTCCTCTCCCACTGCTCCTCTCTTATTTACCAGGTTTTGGTGTCTTTTAAAATCGTCTCCACTCCCACTGCTCCTCTCTTATTCACCAGGTTTTGTTGCTTTTTAAACCCACTCCTCTCCCACTGCTCCTGTCTTATTCACCAGGATATAGCTCTGTTTAAATCCACTCCCCTCCCACTTCTCCTCTCTTTTTCACCAGGTTTCCTTGCTTTTAAAAATACACTCCTCTCCCACTGCTCCTCTCCCATTCACCAGGTTTTAGTTATTTTTAAATCCACTCCCTTCCTACTTCTCCTCTCTTATTCACTAGGTTTACTTGCTTTTTAAATACACTCCACTCCCAATGCTCCTCTCTTATTAACCAGGTTTCGTTGCTTTTTAAATCTACTCCACTCCCACAGCTCCTCTCTTACTCACCAGGATTTAGTTCTGTTTAAATCCACTCCTCTCCCACTGCTCCTCTCCTTTTCACCAGGTTTTGGTGTTTTTTAAATCATCTCCCTTCCCACTGCTCCACTCTTATTCACCAGGTTTTGGTGTTTTTTAAATCCACTCCTCTCCCACTGCTCCTCTCTTATTCACCAGGTTTTGGTGTTTTTTAAATCCACTCCTCTCCCATTGCTCCTCTCTTATTCACCAGGCTTTGGTGTTTTTAAAATCCACTCCTCTCCCATTGCTCCTCTCTTATTCACCAGATTTTGGTGATTTTTAAATCCACTCCTCTCCCAATGCTCCTCACTTATTCACCAGGTTTTGGTGTTTTATAAATCCACTCCTCTCCCACTGCTCCTCTATTATTCACCATTATTTGGTGCTTTTTAAATCCACTCCTCTCCCATTGCTCCTCGCTTATTTACCAGGTTTTGGTGTTTTTTAAATCCAGTCCCATCCCACTGCTTCTGTCTTATTGACCAGGATATAGTTATGTTTAAATCCACTACCCTCCCACTTCTCCTCTCCTGTTCATCAGGTTTTGGTGTTTTTAAATCCACTCCTCTCCCTCCGCTCCTCTCTTATTCACCAGGTTTTGGTGTTTTTTAAATCCACTCCCCTCCCACTGCACCACTATTATTCAGCAGGATTTACTTCTGTTTAAATCCACTCCTCTCCCATTGCTCCTCTCTTATTCACCAGGTTTTGGTGTTTTTTAAATCCACTCCCCTCCCACTGCAGCACTATTATTCAGCAGGATTTACTTCTGTTTAAATCCACTCCTCTCCCATTGCTCCTCTCTTATTCACCAGGTTTTGGTGCTTTTTAAATCCACTCCTCTCCCACTGCTCCTCCATTATTCACCATTATTTGGTGCTTTTTAAATCCACTCCTCTCCCATTGCTGTTCGCTTATTCACCAGGTTTTGGTGTTTTTTAAATCCACTCCCATCCCACTGCTTCTGTCTTATTGACCAGGATTTAGTTATGTTTAAATCCACTACCCTCCCACTTCTCCTCTCCTGTTCATCAGGTTTTGGTGTTGTTAAATCCACTCCTCTCCCATTGCACCTCTCTTATTCACCAGGCTTTGGTGTTTTTAAATCCACTCCTCTCCCATTGCACCTCTCTTATTCACCAGGCTTTGGTGTTTTTTAAATCCACTCCTCTCCCATTGCTCCTCTCTTATTCACCAGGTTTTAGTTATTATTAAATCCACTCTTCTCACGCTGCTTCTCTCTTATTCACCAGTTTTTGGTGTCTTTCAAAATCCGCTCCTCTCCCACTGCTCCTCTCTTATTCACCAGGTTTTGGTGTTTTTTAAATCCGCTCCTCTCCCACAGCTCCTCTCTTATTCACCAGGCTTTGGTGTTTTTTTAAATCCACTCCTCTCCCATTGCTCCTCTCTTATTCACCAGGTTTTGGTGTTTTTTAAATCCACTCCTCTCCCACTGCTCCTCACTTATTCACTAGGTTTTCGTGTTTTTTAAATCCACTCCTCTCCCACTGCTCCTCTCTTATTCATCAGGTTTTGGTGTTTTTTAAATCCACTCCCATCCCACTGCTTCTGTCTTATTGACCAGGATTTAGTTATGTTTATATCCACTGCCCTCCCACTTCTCCTCTCCTGTTCATCAGGTTTTGGTGTTTTTTAAATCCACTCCTCTCCCACTGCTCCTCACTTATTCACCAGGTTTTGGTGTTTTATAAATCCACTCCGCTCCCTCTGCTCCTCTCTTATTCACCAGGATTTTGTGCTTTTAAATCCACTCCTCTCCCTCTTCTCCTCTCCTATTCACCAGGTTTAGCTGATATTTAAATCCACTCCTCTCCCACTGCTCCTCTCTTATTCACCGGGTTTTGGTGCTTTTTAAATCCACTCCTCTCCCGCTGCTCCTCCCTTATTCACCAGGTTTTGGTGCTTTTTAAATCCACTCCTCTCCCTCTGCTCCACCCTTATTAACCAGGTTCTGGTGCTTTTTAATTCCACTCCTCTCCCACTGCTCCTCTCTTACTCACCAGGATTTAGTTCTGCTTAAATCCACTCCTCTCCCACTGCTCCTCTCCTTTTCACCAGGTTTTGGTGTTTTTTAAATCCTTTCCCTTCCCACTGCTCCTCTCTTATTCACCAGGTATTGGTGTTTTTTAAATCCACACCTCTCCCACTGCTCCTCTCTTATTCACCAGGTTTTGGTGTTTTTTAAATCCGCTCCTCTCCCACAGCTCCTCTCTTATTCACCAGGCTTTGGTGTTTTTTTAAATCCACTCCTCTCCCATTGCTCCTCTCTTATTCACCAGGTTTTGGTGTTTTTTAAATCCACTCCGCTCCCACTGCTCCTCTCTTATTCATCAGGTTTTGGTGTTTTTTAAATCCACTCCCATCCCACTGCTTCTGTCTTATTGACCAGGATTTAGTTATGTTTATATCCACTGCCCTCCCACTTCTCCTCTCCTGTTCATCAGGTTTTGGTGTTTTTTAAATCCACTCCTCTCCCACTGCTCCTCACTTATTCACCAGGTTTTGGTGTTTTTTAAATCCACTCCTCTCCCACTGCTCCTCTCTTATTCAACAGGTTTTGGTGTTTTTTAAATCCACTCCCATCCCACTGCTTCTGTCTTATTGACCATGATTTAGTTATGTTTAAATCCACTACCCTCCCACTTCCCCTCTCTTATTCACCAGGTTTTGGTGTTTTTTTAAATCCACTCCCCTCCCACTGCTCCACTATTATTCAGCAGGATTTACTTCTGTTTAAATCCACTCTTCTCCCACTGCTCCTATCTTATTCACGAGGTTTTAGTTATTATTAAATGCACTCCTCTCACGCTTCTTCTCTCTTATATACCAGTTTTTGGTGTCTTTTAAAATCCGCTCCTCTCCCACTGCTCCTCTCTTATTCACCAGGTTTTGTTGCTTTTCAAATCCATTCCCTTCCCACTGCTCCTCTCCTATTCACCGGGTTTCCCTGCTTTTTAAATCCACTCCTCTCCCACTGCTCCTCTCTCATTCACCAGGTTTTGGTGATGTTTAAATTCACTCCTCTCCCAACGCTCCTGTCTTATTCACCAAGTTTCGGTGCTTTTAAATCCAATCCTCTCCCACTGCTACTCCCTTATTCACCAGGTTTTGGTGTTTAATAAATCCACTCCTCTCCCTCTGCTCCTCTCTTATTCACCAGGATTTTATGCTTTTAAATCCATTCCTCTCCCTCTGCTCCTCTCCTATTCACCAGGTTTAGCTGATATTTAAATCCACTCCTCTCCCACTGCTCCTCTCTTATTCACCGGGTTTTGGTGCTTTTTAAATCCACTCCTCTCCCGCTGCTCCTCCCTTATTCACCAGGTTTTGGTGCTATTTAAATCCACTCCTCTCCCACTGCTCCTCTCTTATTCACCGGGTTTTGGTGTTTTTTATATCCACTCCTCTCCCTCGACTCCTCTCTTCTTCATCAGGTTTCGGTGCTTTTTAAATCCACAATTCTCCCACTGCTCCTCTCTTATTTACCAGGTTTTAGTTATTTTTAAATCCACTCCACTCCCACTGCTCCTCTCTTATTCAACAGGTTTTGGTGCTTTTTAAATCCACTCCTCTCCCACTACTCCTCTCTTATTCACCAGGTGTCGGTGCTTTTTAAATGCACAATTCTCCCACTGCTCCTCTCTTATTCACCAGGTTCTGTTGCTTTTTAAATCCACTCCTCTCCCACGACTCCTCTATTATTCACCCGGTTTTGGTGCTTTTTAAATCCACAATTCTCCCACTACTCCAATCTTATTCACCCGGTTTTGGTGATTTTTAAATCCACAATTCTCCCACTGCTCCTCTCATTTTTACCAGATTTTGGTGTCTTTTTAAATCCACTCCTCTCCCATTGCTCCTCTCTTATTCACCAGGTTTTGGTGTCTTTTTAAATCCACTCCTCTCCCACTGCTCCTCTCTTATTCACCAGGCTTTGTTGTCTTTTTAAATCCACTCCACTCACACTGCTCCTCTCTTATTCATCAGGTTTTGGTGTCTTTTTAAATCCACTCCTCTCCCCTGCTCCTCTCTTATTCACCAGGTTTTAGTTATTTTTAAATCCACTCCTTTCCTCCTGCTCCTCTCTGATTCATCAGGTTTTGGTGCTTTTTAAATCCACAATTCTCCCACTGCTCCTCTCTTATTCACCAGGTTTCGTTGCTTTTTAAATCCACTACTCTCCCACCACTCCAATCTTATTCACCCGGTTTTGGTGATTTTTAAATCCACAATTCTCCCACTGCTCCTCTCTTTTTTACCAGATTTTGGTGTCTTTTTAAATCCACTCCTCTCCCACTGCTCCTCTCTTATTCACCAGGTTTTGGTGTCTTTTTAAATCCACTCCTCTCCCTCTGCTCCTCTCCTATTCGCCAGGTTTAGCTGATATTTAAATCCACTCCTCTCCCACTGCTCCTCTCTTATTCACCGGGTTTTGGTGTTTTTTATATCCACTCCTCTCCCTCGACTCCTCTCTTCTTCATCAGGTTTCGGTGCTTTTTAAATCCACAATTCTCCCACTGCTCCTCTCTTATTTACCAGGTTTTAGTTATTTTTAAATCCACTCCACTCCCACTGCTCCTCTCTTATTCACCAGGTTTTGGTGCTTTTTAAATCCACTCCTCTCCCACTGCTCCTCTCTTATTCACCAGGTGTTGGTGCTTTTTAAATGCACAATTCTCCCACTGCTCCTCTCGTATTCACCAGGTTCTGTTGCTTTTTAAATCCACTCCTCTCCCACGACTCCTCTATTATTCACCCGGTTTTGGTGCTTTTTAAATCCACAATTCTCCCACTGCTCCTCTCTTATTCACCAGGTTTCGTTGCTTTTTAAATCCACTACTCTCCCACTACTCCAATCTTATTCACCCGGTTTTGGTGATTTTTAAATCCACAATTCTCCCACTGCTCCTCTCTTTTTTACCAGATTTTGGTGTCTTTTTAAATCCACTCCTCTCCCACTGCTCCTCTCTTATTCACCAGGTTTTGGTGTCTTTTTAAATCCACTCCTCTCCCACTGCTCCTCTCTTATTCACCAGGCTTTGTTGTCTTTTTAAATCCACTCCACTCACACTGCTCCTCTCTTATTCATCAGGTTTTGGTGTCTTTTTAAATCCACTCCTCTCCCCTGCTCCTCTCTTATTCACCAGGTTTTAGTTATTTTTAAATCCACTCCTTTCCTCCTGCTCCTCTCTGATTCATCAGGTTTTGGTGTCTTTTTAAATCCACTCCTCTCCCCTGCTCCTCTCTTATTCATCAGGTTTTCTTGCTTTTTAAATCCACTCGTCTCCTACTGCTCCTCTCTTATTCACTAGGTTGTGGTTCTTTTTAAATCCACTCCTCTCCCTCTGCTCCACCCTTATTCACCAGGTTTTCGTGCTTTTTAATTCCACTCCTCTCCCACTGCTCCTCTCTTATTCACCGGGTTTTGGTGTTTTTTATATCAACTCCTCTCCCTCGACTCCTCTCTTCTTCAGTGGGTTTCGCTGCTTTTTAAATCTCTCCTCTCCCACTGCTCCTCTCTTATTCACTGCGTTTTTGTGTTTTTTATATCCACTCCTCTCCCTCGACTCCTCTCTTATTCACCAGGATTTGGTGCTTTTTAAATCCACTCCTCTCCCCTGCTCCTCTCTTATTCACAATATTTTCTTGCTTTTTAAATCCACTCCTCTCCAACTGCTCCTCTCTTATTCACCGGGTTTTGGTGTTTTTTATATCCACTCCTCTCCCTCGACTCCTCTCTTATTCATCAGGTTTCGGTGCTTTTTAAATCCACAAATCTGCCACTGGTCCTCTCTTATTTCCCAGTTTTTAGTTATTTTTAAATCCACCCCTCTCGCACTACTCCTCCCTTATTCACCAGGTTTTGGTGCTTTTAAAATGCACAATTCTCTCACTGCTCCTCTCTTATTCGCCAGGTTCTGTTGCTTTATAAATCCACTCCTCTCCCACGACTCCTCCCTTATTCACCCGGTTTTGGTGCTTTTTAAATCCACAATTCTCCCACTTCTCCTCTCTTATTCACCAGGTTTCGTTGCTTTTTAAATCCACTACTCTCCCACTACTCCTCTCTTATTCACCCGGTTTTGGTGATTTTTAAATCCACAATTCTCCCACTGCTCCTCTCTTATTTACCAGGTTTTGGTGTATTTTTAAATCCACTCCTCTCCCACTGCTCCTCTCTTATTCACCAGGTTTTGGAGTCTTTTTAAATCCACTCCTCTCCCACTGCTCCTCTCTTATTTAACAGGTTTTGGTGTCTTTTTAAATCCACTCCTCTCCCTCTGCTCCTTTCTTATTCACCAGATGTTGGTGTCTTTTTAAATCCACTCCTCTCCCACTGCTGCTCTCTTATTCACCCGGTTTTAGTGATTTTTAAATCCTCAATTCTCCCACTGCTCCTCTCTTATTCATCAGGTTTTGGTGTCTTTTTAAATCCACTCCTCTCCCCTGCTCCTCTCTTATTTACCAGGTTTTGGTGTCTTTTTAAATCCACTCCTCTCCCTCTGCTCCTTTCTTATTCACCAGGTTTTGGTGTCTTTTTAAATGCACTCCTCTCCCACTGCTCCTCTCTTATTCACCCGGTTTTGGTGCTTTTGAAATCCACAATTCTCCCACTGCTCCTCTCTCATTTACCAAGTTTTGGAGTCTTTTTAAATCCACTCCGCTCCCACTGCTCCTCTCTTATTCACCAGATTTTAGTTATTTTTAAATCCACTCCTCTTCTACTGCTCCTCTCTTATTCACCAGGTTTCGGTACTTTTCAATTCCACACCTCTCCCACTGCCCTTTCTTATTCAGCAGGTTTTGGTGTTTTTTCGACCACTCCTCTCCTCCTGCTCCTCTCTTATTCACTAGGTTTTCGTGTTTTTTAGTCCACTCCTCTCCCACTTCTCCTCTCTTATTCAGCAGGTTTTAGTTATATTTAAATCCACTCCTCTCACAGTGCTCCTCTCTTATTCATCAGGATTTCTTGCTTTTTAAGTCCACTCCTCTCCCACTGCTCCTCTCTTATTCACCAGGTTTTGGTTCTTTTTAAATCCACTCCTCTCCCACTGCTCCTCTCTAATTCATCAGGTTTTAGTTCTTTTTAAATCCACTCCTCTCCCACTGCTCCTCTCTTATTCAGCAGGTTTCGGTACTTTTCAATTGCGCTCCTCTCCCACTGCTCCTCTCTAATTCAGCATGTTTTGGTGTTTTTTAGTCCACTCCTCTCCCCTGCTCCTCTCTTATTCATCAGGTTTTCTTGCTTTTTAAATCCACTCCTCTCCCCTGCTCCTCTCTTATTCATCAGGTTTTCTTGCTTTTTAAATCCACTCCTCTCCCACTGCTCCTCTCTTATTCATCAGGTTTTCTTGCTTTTGAAATCCACTCCTCTCCCACTGCTCCTCTCTTATTCACCAGGTTTTGTTGCTTTTTAAATCCACTCCTCTCCCACTGCTCCTCTCTTATTCACCAGGTTTCGGTACTTTTCAATTCCACTCCTCTTCCACTGCTCCTCTTTTATTCAGCATGTTTTGGTTTTTTTAGCCTACTCCTCTCCCACTGCTCCTCTCTTATTCACCAGGTTTTAGTTATTTTTAAATGCACTCCTCTCCCACTGCTCCTCTCTTATTCACCAGGATTCGGTACTTTTCAATTCCACTCCTCTCCCACTGCTCCTCTCTTATTCACCAGGCTTTAGTTCTCTTTAAATCCACTACTCTCCACTGCTCCTCTCTTATTCACCAGGTTTTGCTGTTTTCTAAAACCACTCCTCTATCACTGGTCCTCTCTTATTCACCAGATTTTGCTGCTTTCTAAAACCACTCCTCTCCCACTGCCCCTATCTTATTCACCAGGTTTTAGTTCTTTTTAAATCCACTCCTCTCCCACTGCTCCACTCTTATTCACCAGGTTTTAATTATGTTTAAATCCACTCCTCTCCCACTGCTCCTTTCCTTTTCAACTGGTTTTGGTGCGTTTTAAATCCACTCCTCTCTCACTGCTCCTTTCTTCTTCACCAGGTTTCGTTGCTTTTTAAATCCACTTCTCGTCCACAGCTCCTCTCTTATTCACCAGGTTTTGGTTCTTTTTAAACTAACTTCTCTCCCTCTGCTCCTCTCTTATATACCAGGTTTTGCTGTTTTTTAAATCCACTTCACTCCCACTGCTCCTCTCTTATTCACCAGGATTCGGTGCTTTTTAAATCCACTCCTCTCCCACTGCCCCTATCTAATTCACCAGGTTTTACTGTTTTTTCAATCCGCTCCTCTCCCACTGCTCCTATCTTATTCACCAGGTTTTACTGTTTTTTCAATCCGCTCCTCTCCCACTGCTCCTCTCTTATTCACCAGGTTTTGGTGCTTTTTAAATTCACTCCTCTCCCACGGCTCCTCTCTTATATCCCAGGTTTTGGTGCTTTTTAAATCCACTCCTCTCCCACTGCTCCTCTCTTATTCACCTGGTTTTAGTTGTTTTTAAATCCACTGCTCTCCCACTGCTCTTCTCTATTCACCAGGTTTCGGTGCTTTTTAAACACACTCCTCTCCCACAGCTCCTCTCTTACTCACCAGGTTTAAATAATGTTTAAATGCAACCCGCTCCCAATGCTCCTCTCTTACTCATCAGGTTTTGGTGCTTCTAAATCCACTCCTCTCCCACTGCTCCTCTCTTATATACCAGGTTTTGGTGCTTTTTAAATCCACTCCTCTCCCGCTGCTCCTCTTTTATTAACCAAGTTTTAGTTATTTTTAAATCCACTCCTCTCCCACTGCTCCTCTCTTCTTCACCAGATTTTGGTGCTTTTTAAATTCACTCCTCTCCCATTTAATTCTCCCATTTTCACCTGGTTTTGTTGCTTTTTAAATCCACTCCTCTCCCACTGCTCCTCTCTTATTCACCAGGTTTTGGTGCTTTTTAAATTCACTCTTCTCCCACTTAATTCTCCCATTTTCACCTGGTTTTGTTGCTTTTTAAATCCACTCCTCTCCCACTGCTCCTCTCTTATTCACCAGGATTCGGTGCTTTTTAAATGCAATCCTCTCCCACTGCTCCTCTCTTATTCACCAGGTTTTCGTTCTTTTTAAATCAACTTCTCTGCCACTGCTACTCTCAAATTCACCAGGTTTTAGTTCTTTTTAAATCCACTCCTCTCCCACTGCTCCTCTCTTCTTCACCAGATTTTGCTGCTTTCTAAAACCACTCCTCTCCCACTGCCCGTCTCTTATTCACCAGGTTTTAGTTCTTTTTAAATCCACCCCTCTCCCACAGCTCCTCTCTTATTCACCAGGTTTAAATAATGTTTAAATCCACTCCTCTCCCACTGCTCCTTTCCTTTTCAACTGGTTTTGGTGCGTTTTAAATCCACTCCTCTCTCACTGCTCCTTTCTTCTTCACCAGGTTTCGTTGCTTTTTAAATCCACTTCTCGTCCACAGCTCCTCTCTTATTCACCAGGTTTTGGTTCTTTTTAAACTAACTTCTCTCCCTCTGCTCCTCTCTTATATACCAGGTTTTGCTGTTTTTTGAATCCACTTCACTCCCACTGCTCCTCTCTTATTCACCAGGATTCGGTGCTTTTTAAATCCACTCCTCTCCCACTGCCCCTATCTAATTCACCAGGTTTTACTGTTTTTTCAATCCGCTCCTCTCCCACTGCTCCTATCTTATTCACCAGGTTTTACTGTTTTTTCAATCCGCTCCTCTCCCACTGCTCCTCTCTTATTCACCAGGTTTTGGTGCTTTTTAAATTCACTCCTCTCCCACTGCTCCTCTCTTATATCCCAGGTTTTGGTGCTTTTTAAATCCACTCCTCTCCCACTGCTCCTCTCTTATTCACCTGGTTTTAGTTGTTTTTAAATCCACTGCTCTCCCACTGCTCTTCTCTATTCACCAGGTTTCGGTGCTTTTTAAACACACTCCTCTCCCACAGCTCCTCTCTTACTCACCAGGTTTAAATAATGTTTAAATCCAACCCGCTCCCAATGCTCCTCTCTTACTCATCAGGTTTTGGTGCTTCTAAATCCACTCCTCTCCCACTGCTCCTCTCTTATATACCAGGTTTTGGTGCTTTTTAAATCCACTCCTCTCCCGCTGCTCCTCTTTTATTAACCAAGTTTTAGTTATTTTTAAATCCACTCCTCTCCCACTGCTCCTCTCTTCTTCACCAGATTTTGGTGCTTTTTAAATTCACTCCTCTCCCATTTAATTCTCCCATTTTCACCTGGTTTTGTTGCTTTTTAAATCCACTCCTCTCCCACTGCTCCTCTCTTATTCACCAGGTTTTGGTGCTTTTTAAATTCACTCTTCTCCCACTTAATTCTCCCATTTTCACCTGGTTTTGTTGCTTTTTAAATCCACTCCTCTCCCACTGCTCCTCTCTTATTCACCAGGATTCGGTGCTTTTTAAATGCAATCCTCTCCCACTGCTCCTCTCTTATTCACCAGGTTTTCGTTCTTTTTAAATCAACTTCTCTGCCACTGCTCCTCTCAAATTCACCAGGTTTTAGTTCTTTTTAAATCCACTCCTCTCCCACTGCTCCTCTCTTCTTCACCAGATTTTGCTGCTTTCTAAAACCACTCCTCTCCCACTGCCCGTCTCTTATTCACCAGGTTTTAGTTCTTTTTAAATCCACCCCTCTCCCACAGCTCCTCTCTTATTCACCAGGTTTAAATAATGTTTAAATCCAACCCGCTCCCAATGCTCCTGTCTTATGTATCGGGTTTCGGTGCATCTAAATCCACACCTCTCCCACTGCTCCTCTCTTACTCATCAGGTTTCGGTGCTTCTAAATCCACTCCTCTCCCACTGCTCCTCTCTTATAAACCAGTCTTTGGTGCTTTTTAAATCCACTCCTCTCCCGCTGCTCCTCTCTTATTCACCAAGTTTTAGTTATTTTTATATCCACTCCACTCCCAGTGCTGCTTTCTTATTCACCAGGTTTTGGTGCTTTTTAAATTCACTCCTCTCCCACATAATTCTCCCATTTTCACATGGTATTGTTGCTTTTTAAATCCACTTCACTCCCACTGCACCTCTCTTTTTCACCAGGATTCGATGCTTTATAAATCCAATCCTCTCCCACTGCTCCTCTCTTATTCACCAGGTTTTCGTTCTTTTTAAATCAACTTCTCTGACACTGCTCCTCTCAAATTCACTAGGTTTTAGTTATTTTTAAATCCACTCCTCTCCCACTGCCCCTATCTTATTCACCAGGTTTTAGTTCTATTTAAATCCACTCATCTCCCACAGCTCCTCTCTTATTCACCAGGTTTTAGTAACGTTTAAATCAAACCCTCTCCCACTGCTCCTCTCTTATTCATCAGGTTTAGGCGCTTCTAAATCCACTCCTCTCCCACTGCTCCTCTCTTCTTCACCAGGATTCGGTGCTTGTTAAATCCACTCCTCTCCCCTGCTCCTCTCTTATTCACCAGGTTTTGCTGCTTTCTAAAACCACTCCTCTATCACTGCTCCTCTCTTATTCAGCAGATTTTGTTCTTTTAAAATCCACTCCTCTCCCCCTGCTCCTCTCTTATTCACCAGGTTTTGCTGCTTTCTAAAACCACTCCTCTCCCACTGCCCCTATCGTATTCACCAGGTTTTACTGTTTTTTAAATCCGCTCCTCTCCCACTGCTCCTCTCTTATTCACCATGTTTTGCTGCTTTCTAAAATTACTCCTCTCCCACTGCCCCTATCTTATTCACCAGGTTTTACTGTTTTTTAAATCCGCTCCTCTCCCACTGCTCCTCTCTTATTCACCAGGTTTTGGTGCTTTTTAAATTCACTCCTCTCCCACTGCTCCTCTCTTATATCCCAGGTTTTGGTGCTTTTTAAATCCACTCCTCTCCCACTGCTCCTCTCTTATTCATCAGTTTTCCGTGCTTCTAAATCCACTCCTCTCCCGCTGCTCCTCTCTTATTCACCAAGTTTTTGTTATTTTTAAATCCACTCCTTTCCCACTGCTCCTCTCTTATTCACCAGGTTTTGGTGCTTTTTAAATTCACTCCTCTCCCACATAATTCTCCCATTTTCACCTGGTTTTGTTGCTTTTTAAATCCACTTCACTCCCACTGCTCCTCTCTTATTCACCAGGATTCGGTGCTTTATAAATCCAATCCTCTCCCACTGCTCCTCTCTTATTCACCAGGTTTTCGTTCCTATTAAATCAACTTCTCTGCCACTGCTCCTCTCAAATTCACCAGGTTTTAGTTATTTTTAAATCCACTCCTCTCCCACTGCCCCTATCTTATTCACCAGGTTTTAGTTCTATTTAAATCCACTCCTCTCCCACAGCTCCTCTCTTATTCACCAGGTTTCAGTAATGTTTAAATCAACCCCTCTCCCACTGCTCCTCTCTTATTCATCAGGTTTCGTTGCTTCTAAAACCACTCCTCTCCCACTGCTCCTCTCTTCTTCACCAGGTTTTGTTGTTTTTTAAATCCTCTCCTCTCCTGCTGCTCCTCTCTTACATACCAGGTTTTTCTGTTTTTTAAATCCACTCCTCTCCCGCTGCTCCTCTCTTATATACCAGGTTTTGTTGCTTTTTAAATCCATTCCTCTCCCACTGCCCCTCTCTTATTCACCAGGTTTTAGTTCTTTTTAAATCCATTCCTCTCCCACTGCCCCTCCCTTATTAACCATGTTTTAGTTCTTTTTAAATCCACTCCTCTCCCGCTGCTCCTCTCTTATTCACCAGGTATTGGTGCTTTTTAAATTCACTCCTCTCCCACTTAATTCTCCCTTTTTCACCAGGTTTTGTTGCTTTTTAAATCCACTCCTCTCCCACTGCCCCTATCTTATTCACCAAGCTTTAGTTCTATTTAAATCCACTCATCTCCCACAGCTCCTCTCTTATTCACCAGGTTTTAGTAACGTTTAAATCAACCATCTCCCACTGCTCCTCTCTTATTCATCAGGTTTAGGCGCTTCTAAATCCACACCTCTCCCACTGCTCCTCTCTTCTTCACCAGGATTCGGTGCTTTTTAAATCCACTCCTCTCCCGCTGCTCCTCTCGTATTCACTAGGTTTTGCTGCTTTCTAAAACCACTCCTCTGTCACTGCTCCTCTCTTATTCAGCAGGTTTTGTTCTTTTAAAATCCACTCCTCTCCCACTGCTCCTCTCTTATTCACCAGGTTTTGCTGCTTTCTAAAACCACTCCTCTCCCACTGCCCCTATCGTATTCTCCAGGTTTTACTGTTTTTTAAATCCGCTCCTCTCCCACTGCTCCTCTCTTATTCACCAGGTTTTGCTGCTTTCTAAAACCACTCCTCTCCCACTGCCCCTATCTTATTCACCAGGTTTTACTGTTTTTTAAATCCGCTCCTCTCCCACTGCTCCTCTCTTATTCACGAGGTTTTGGTGCTTTTTATATTCACTCCTCTCCCACTGCTCCTCTCTTATATCCCAGGTTTTGGTGCTTTTTAAATCCACTCCTCTCCCACTGCTCCTCTCTTATTCATCTGTTATCTGTGCTTCTAAATCCACTCCTCTCCCGCTGCTCCTCTCTTATTCATCAGGTTTCGTTGATTCTAAAACCACTCCTCTCCCACTGCTCCTCTCTTCTTCACCAGGTTTTGATGCTTTTTAAATCCACTCCTCTCCGCTGCTCCTCTCTTATGTACCAGGTTTTGTTGTTTTTTAAAGCCTCTCCTCTCCTGTTGCTCCTCTCTCACATACCAGGTTTTTCTGTTTTTTAAATCCACTCCTCTCCCACTGCTCCTCTCTTAGTCACCAGGTTTTTTTTACTATTAAATCCACTCCTCTCCCGCTGCTCCTCTCTTATATACCAGGTTTTAGTTCATTTTAAATCCATTCCTCTCCCACTGCCCCTCTCTTATTCACCAGATTTTAGTTCTTTTCAATTCCACTCCTCTCCCGCTGCTCCTCTCTTATTCACCAGGTTTTAGTTCTTTTTAAGTCCACTCCTCTCCCACTGCCCCTCTCTTATTCACCAGGTATTGGTGCTCTTTAAATTCACTGCTCTCCCACTTAATTCTCCCATTTACACCTGGTTTTGTTGCTTTTTAAATCCACTCCTCTCCCACTGCTCCTCTCTTATTCACCAGGTTTTGGTGCTTTTTAAATTCACTCCTCTCCCACTTAATTCTCACTTTTTCACCAGGTCTTGTTGCTTTTTAAATCCACTCCTCTCCCACTGCTCCTCTCTTATTCACCAGGGTTTGGTGCTTTTTAAATCAACTTCTCTGCCACTGCTCCTCTCTTATTCACCAGATTTTGCTGCTTTCTAAAACCACTCCTCTATCACTGCTCCTCTCTTCTTCACCAGGTTTTGCTGCTTTCTAAACCCACTCCTCTCCCACTGCCCCTATCTTATTCACCAGGTTTTAGTTCATTTTAAATCCACTACTCTCCCACTGCTCCTCTCTAGTTTGCAAGGTTCTACTGTTTTTTAAATCCGCTCCTCTCCCACAGCTCCTCTGTTATTCATCAGGTTTTGGTGCTTTTTAAATTCACTCCTCTCCCACTTAATTCTCCCATTTTCACCTGGTTTTGTTGCTTTTTAAATACACACCTCTCCCACTGCTCCTCTCTTATTCACCAGGTTTTGGTGCATTTTAAATTCACTCCTCTCCCACTTAATTCTCCCATTTTCACCTGGTTTTGTTGCTTTTTAAATCCACTTCACTCCCACTGCTCCTCTCTTATTCACCAGGATTTGGAGCTTTTTAAATGAAATCCTCTCCCACTGCTCCTCTCCTATTCACCAGGATTTCGTTCTTTTTAAATCCACTCCTCTCCCCTGCTTCTCTCTTATTCACCAGGTTTTGCTGCTTTCTAAAACCACTCCTCTATTACTGTTCCTCTCTTATTCAGCAGGTTTTGTTCTTTTCAAATCCACTCCTCTCCCCCTGCTCCTCTCTTATTCACCAGGTTTTGCTGCTTTCTAAAACCACTCCTCTCCCACTGCCCCTATCGTATTCACCGGTTTTTACTGTTTTTAAAATCCGCTCCTCTCCCACTGCTCCTCTCTTATTCACCAGGTTTTGCTGCTTTCTAAAACCACTCCTCTCCCACTGCCCCTATCTTATTCACCAGGTTTTACTGTTTTTTAAATCTGCTCCTCTTCCACTGCTCCTCTCTTATTCACCAGGTTTTGGTGCTTTTTAAATTCACTCCTCTCCCACTGCTCCTCTATTATATCCCAGGTTTTGGTGCTTTTTAAATCCACTCCTCTCCCACTGCTCCTCTCTTATTCATCAGTTTTCGGTGCTTCTAAATCCACTCCTCTCCCGCTGCTCCTCTCTTATTCACCAAGTTTTTGTTATTTTTAAATCCACTCATCTCCCACTGCTCCTCTCTTATTCACCAGGTTTTGGTGCTTTTTAAATTCACTCCTCTCCCACATAATTCTCCCATTTTCACCTGGTTTTGTTGCTTTTTAAATCCACTTCACTCCCACTGCTCCTCTCTTATTCACCAGGATTCGGTGCTTTATAAATCCAATCCTCTCCCACTGCTCCTCTCTTATTCACCAAGCTTTCGTTCCTATTAAAGCAACTTCTCTGCCACTGCTCCTCTCAAATTCACCAGGTTTTAGTTATTTTTAAATCCACTCCTCTCCCACTGCCCCTATCTTATTCACCAGGTTTTAGTTCTATTTAAATCCACTCCTCTCCCACAGCTCCTCTCTTATTCACCAGGTTTTAGTAATGTTTAAATCAACCCCTCTCCCACTGCTCCTCTCTTATTCATCAGGTTTCGTTGCTTCTAAAACCACTCCTCTCCCACTGCTCCTCTCTTCTTTACCAGGTTTTGGTGCATTTTAAATCCACTCCTCTCCGCTGCTCCTCTCTTATGTAACAGGTTTTGTTGTTTTTTAAATCCTCTCCTCTCCTGCTGCTCCTCTCTTACATACCAGGTTTTTCTGTTATTTATTTCCACTCCTCTCCCACTGCTCCTCTCTTATTCACCAGGTTTTAGTTAATATTAAATCCACTCCTCTCCCGCTGCTCCTCTCTTATATACCAGGTTTTGCTGCTTTTTAAATCCATTCCTCTCCCTCTGCCCCTCTCTTATTCACCAGGTTTTAGGTCTTTTTAAATCCATTCCTCTCCCACTGCCCCTCTCTTATTTACCAGATTTTAGTTCTTTTTAAATCCTCTCCTCTCCCGCTGCTCCTCTCTTATTCACCAGGTTTTAGTTCTTTTTAAGACCACTCCTCTCCCGCTGCTCCTCTCTTATTCACCAGGTATTGGTGCTTTTTAAATTCACTCCTCTCCCACTTAATTCTCCCATTTACACCTGGTTTTGTTGCTTTTTAAATCCACTCCTCTCCCACTTCTCCTCTCTTATTCACCAGGGTTTGGTGCTTTTTAAATCAACTTCTCTGCCACTGCTCCTCTCTACTTTGCAAGGTTTTACTGTTGTTTAAATCCGCTCCTCTCCCACAGCTCCTCTGTTATTCATCAGGTTTTGGTGCTTTTTAAATTCACTCCTCTCCCACTTAATTCTCCCATTTTCACCTGGTTTTGTTGCTTTTTAAATACACTCCTCTCCCACTGCTCCTCTCTTATTCACCAGGTTTTGGTGCTTTTTAAATTCACTCCTCTCCCACTTAATTCTCCCATTTTCAACTGGTTTTGTTGCTTTTTAAATCCACTTCACTCCCACTGCTCCTCTCTTATTCACCAGGATTTGGAGCTTTTTAAATGAAATCCTCTCCCACTGCTCCTCTCCTATTCACCAGGATTTCGTTCTTTTTAAATCCACTCCTCTCCCCTGCTCCTCTCTTATTCACCAGGTTTTGCTGCTTTCTAAAACCACTCCTCTATTACTGTTCCTCTCTTATTCAGCAGGTTTTGTTCTTTTCAAATCCACTCCTCTCCCCCTGCTCCTCTCTTATTCACCAGGTTTTGCTGCTTTCTAAAACCATTCCTCTCCCACTGCCCCTATCGTATTCACCGGTTTTTACTGTTTTTTAAATCCGCTCCTCTCCCACTGCTCCTCTCTTATTCACCAGGTTTTGCTGCTTTCTAAAACCACTCCTCTCCCACTGCCCCTATCTTATTCACCAGGTTTTACTGTTTTTTAAATCCGCTCCTCTCCCATTGCTCCTCTCTTATTCACCAGGTTTTGGTGCTTTTTAAATTCACTCCTCTCCCACTGCTCCTCTCTTATATCCCAGGTTTTGGTGCTTTTTAAATCCACTCCTCTCCCACTGCTCCTCTCTTATTCATCAGTTTTCGGTGCTTCTAAATCCACTCATCTCCCGCTGCTCCTCTCTTATTCACCAAGTTTTTGTTATTTTTAAATCCACTCATCTCCCACTGCTCCTCTCTTATTCACCAGGTTTTGGTGCTTTTTAAATTCACTCCTCTCCCACATAATTCTCCCATTTTCACCTGGTTTTGTTGCTTTTTAAATCCACTTCACTCCCACTGCTCCTCTCTTATTCACCAGGATTCGGTGCTTTATAAATCCAATCCTCTCCCACTGCTCCTCTCTTATTCACCAGGCTTTCGTTCCTATTAAATCAACTTCTCTGCCACTGCTCCTCTCAAATTCACCAGGTTTTAGTTATTTTTAAATCCACTCCTCTCCCAATGCCCCTATCTTATTCACCAGGTTTTAGTAATGTTTAAATCAACCCCTCTCCCACTGCTCCTCTCTTATTCATCAGGTTTCGTTGCTTCTAAAACCACTCCTCTCCCACTGCTCCTCTCTTCTTCACCAGGTTTTGGTGCTTTTTAAATCCACTCCTCTCCGCTGCTCCTCTCTTATGTAACAGGTTTTGTTGTTTTTTAAATCCTCTCCTCTCCTTCTGCTCCTCTCTTACATACCAGGTTTTTCTGTTATTTAAATCCACTCCTCTCCCACTGCTCCTCTCTTATTCACCAGGTTTTAGTTACTATTAAATCCACTCCTCTCCCGCTGCTCCTCTCTTATATACCAGGTTTTGTTCTTTTTAAATCCATTCCTCTCCCACTGCTCCTTTCTTATTCACCAGGTTTTAGTTCTTTTTAAATCCATTCCTCTCCCACTGCCCCTCTCTTATTCACCAGATTTTAGTTCTTTTTAAATCCTCTCCTCTCCCGCTGCTCCTCTCTTACTCACCAGGTTTTAGTTCTTTTTAAATCCTCTCCTCTCCCGCTGCTCCTCTCTTATTCACCAGGTATTGGTGCTTTTTAAATTCACTCCTCTCCCACTGAATTCTCCCATTTACACCTGGTTTTGTTGCTTTTTAAATCCACTCCTCTCCCACTGCTCCTCTCTTTTTCACCAGGTTTGGGTGCTTTTTAAATTCACTCCTCTCCCACTGAATTCTCCCATTTACACCTGGTTTTGTTGTTTTTTAAATCCTCTCCTCTCCTTCTGCTCCTCTCTTACATACCAGGTTTTTCTGTTATTTAAATCCACTCCTCTCCCACTGCTCCTCTCTTATTCACCAGGTTTTAGTTACTATTAAATCCACTCCTCTCCCGCTGCTCCTCTCTTATATACCAGGTTTTGTTGCTTTTAAAATCCATTCCTCTCCCTCTGCCCCTCTCTTATTCACCAGGTTTTAGTTCTTTTTAAATCCACTTCTCTCCCACTGCTTCTCTCTTATTCAGCATGTTTCGGTACTGTTCAATTCCACTCCTCTCCCACTGCTCCTCTCTTATTCACCAGGTTTTGGTGCTTTTTAAATTCACTCTTCTCCCACTTAATTCTCCCATTTTCACCTGGTTTTGTTGATTTTTAAATCCACTCCTCTCCCACTGCTCCTCTCTTATTCACCAGGATTCGGTGCTTTTTAAATGCAATCCTCTCCCACTGCTCCTCTCTTATTCACCAGGTTTTCGTTCTTTTTAAATCAACTTCTCTGCCACTGCTCCTCTCAAATTCACCAGGTTTTAGTTCTTTTTAAATCCACTCCTCTCCCACTGCTCCTCTCTTCTTCACCAGATTTTGCTGCTTTCTAAAACCACTCCTCTCCCACAGCTCCTCTCTTATTCACCAGGTTTAAATAATGTTTAAATCCAACCCGCTCCCAATGCTCCTGTCTTATGTATCGGGTTTCGGTGCATCTAAATCCACACCTCTCCCACTGCCCCTATCGTATTCACCAGGTTTTGCTGCTTTCTAAAACCACTCCTCTCCCACTGCCCCTATCGTATTCACCAGGTTTTACTGTTTTTTAAATCCGCTCCTCTCCCACTGCTCCTCTCTTATTCACCATGTTTTGCTGCTTTCTAAAATTACTCCTCTCCCACTGCCCCTATCTTATTCACCAGGTTTTACTGTTTTTTAAATCCGCTCCTCTCCCACTGCTCCTCTCTTATTCACCAGGTTTTGGTGCTTTTTAAATTCACTCCTCTCCCACTGCTCCTCTCTTATATCCCAGGTTTTGGTGCTTTTTAAATCCACTCCTCTCCCACTGCTCCTCTCTTATTCATCAGTTTTCCGTGCTTCTAAATCCACTCCTCTCCCGCTGCTCCTCTCTTATTCACCAAGTTTTTGTTATTTTTAAATCCACTCCTTTCCCACTGCTCGTCTCTTATTCACCAGGTTTTGGTGCTTTTTAAATTCACTCCTCTCCCACATAATTCTCCCATTTTCACCTGGTTTTGTTGCTTTTTAAATCCACTTCACTCCCACTGCTCCTCTCTTATTCACCAGGATTCGGTGCTTTATAAATCCAATCCTCTCCCACTGCTCCTCTCTTATTCACCAGGTTTTCGTTCCTATTAAATCAACTTCTCTGCCACTGCTCCTCTCAAATTCACCAGGTTTTAGTTATTTTTAAATCCACTCCTCTCCCACTGCCCCTATCTTATTCACCAGGTTTTAGTTCTATTTAAATCCACTCCTCTCCCACAGCTCCTCTCTTATTCACCAGGTTTCAGTAATGTTTAAATCAACCCCTCTCCCACTGCTCCTCTCTTATTCATCAGGTTTCGTTGCTTCTAAAACCACTCCTCTCCCACTGCTCCTCTCTTCTTCACCAGGTTTTGTTGTTTTTTAAATCCTCTCCTCTCCTGCTGCTCCTCTCTTACATACCAGGTTTTTCTGTTTTTTAAATCCACTCCTCTCCCGCTGCTCCTCTCTTATATACCAGGTTTTGTTGCTTTTTAAATCCATTCCTCTCCCACTGCTCCTCCCTTCTTAACCATGTTTTAGTTCTTTTTAAATCCACTCCTCTCCCGCTGCTCCTCTCTTATTCACCAGGTATTGGTGCTTTTTAAATTCACTCCTCTCCCACTTAATTCTCCCTTTTTCACCAGGTTTTGTTGCTTTTTAAATCCACTCCTCTCCCACTGTCCCTATCTTATTCACCAAGCTTTAGTTCTATTTAAATCCACTCATCTCCCACAGCTCCTCTCTTATTCACCAGGTTTTAGTAACGTTTAAATCAACCCTCTCCCACTGCTCCTCTCTTATTCATCAGGTTTAGGCGCTTCTAAATCCACACCTCTCCCACTGCTCCTCTCTTCTTCACCAGGATTCGGTGCTTTTTAAATCCACTCCTCTCCCGCTGCTCCTCTCTTATTCACTAGGTTTTGCTGCTTTCTAAAACCACTCCTCTGTCACTGCTCCTCTCTTATTCAGCAGGTTTTGTTCTTTTAAAATCCACTCCTCTCCCCCTGCTCCTCTCTTATTCACCAGGTTTTGCTGCTTTCTAAAACCACTCCTCTCCCACTGCCCCTATCGTATTCTCCAGGTTTTACTGTTTTTTAAATCCGCTCCTCTCCCACTGCTCCTCTCTTATTCACCAGGTTTTGCTGCTTTCTAAAACCACTCCTCTCCCACTGCCCCTATCTTATTCACCAGGTTTTACTGTTTTTTAAATCCGCTCCTCTCACACTGCTCCTCTCTTATTCACGAGGTTTTGGTGCTTTTTATATTCACTCCTCTCCCACTGCTCCTCTCTTATATCCCAGGTTTTGGTGCTTTTTAAATCCACTCCTCTCCCACTGCTCCTCTCTTATTCATCTGTTATCTGTGCTTCTAATTCCACTCCTCTCCCGCTGCTCCTCTCTTATTCATCAGGTTTCGTTGATTCTAAAACCACTCCTCTCCCACTGCTCCTCTCTTCTTCACCAGGTTTTGGTGCTTTTTAAATCCACTCCTCTCCGCTGCTCCTCTCTTATGTACCAGGTTTTGTTGTTTTTTAAAGCCTCTCCTCTCCTGTTGCTCCTCTCTCACATACCAGGTTTTTCTGTTTTTTAAATCCACTCCTCTCCCACTGCTCCTCTCTTATTCACCAGGTTTTAGTTACTATAAAATCCACTCCTCTCCCGCTGCTCCTCTATTATATACCAGGTTTTGTTGCTTTTTAAATCCATTCCTCTCCCACTGCCCCTCTCTTATTCACCAGGTTTTAGTTCTTTTTAAATCCTCTCCTCTCCCACTGCCCCTCTCTTATTCACCAGATTTTAGTTCTTTTTAAATCCTCTCCTCTCCCGCTGCTCCTCTCTTATTCACCAGGTTTTAGTTCTTTTTAAGTCCACTCCTCTCCCGCTGCTCCTCTCTTATTCACCAGGTATTGGTGCTTTTTAAATTCACTCCTCTCCCACTGCTCCTCTCTTATTCACCAGGTATTGGTGCTTTTTAAATCCATTCCTCTCCCACTGCCCCTCCCTTATTAACCATGTTTTAGTTCTTTTTAAATCCACTCCTCTCCCGCTGCTCCTCTCTTATTCACCAGGTATTGGTGCTTTTTAAATTCACTCCTCTCCCACTTAATTCTCCCTTTTTCACCAGGTTTTGTTGCTTTTTAAATCCACTCCTCTCCCACTGCCCCTCTCTTATTCACCAAGCTTTAGTTCTATTTAAATCCACTCATCTCCCACAGCTCCTCTCTTATTCACCGGGTTTTAGTAACGTTTAAATCAACCCTCTCCCACTGCTCCTCTCTTATTCATCAGGTTTAGGCGCTTCTAAATCCACACCTCTCCCACTGCTCCTCTCTTCTTCACCAGGATTCGGTGCTTTTTAAATCCACTCCTCTCCCGCTGCTCCTCTCTTATTCACTAGGTTTTGCTGCTTTCTAAAACCACTCCTCTCCCACTGCCCCTATCGTATTCACCAGCTTTTACTGTTTTTTAAATCCGCTCCTCTCCCACTGCTCCTCTCTTATTCACCATGTTTTGCTGCTTTCTAAAATTACTCCTCTCCCACTGCCCCTATCTTATTCACCAGGTTTTACTGTTTTTTAAATCCACTCCTCTCACCCTGCTCCTCTCTTATTCACCAGGTTTTGCTGCTTTCTAAAACCACTCCTCTCCCACTGCCCCTATCGTATTCACCAGGTTTTACTGTTTTTTAAATCCGCTCCTCTCCCACTGCTCCTCTCTTATTCACCATGTTTTGCTGCTTTCTAAAATTACTCCTCTCCCACTGCCCCTATCTTATTCACCAGGTTTTACTGTTTTTTAAATCCGCTCCTCTCCCACTGCTCCTCTCTTATTCACCAGGTTTTGGTGCTTTTTAAATTCACTCCTCTCCCACTGCTCCTCTCTTATATCCCAGGTTTTGGTGCTTTTTAAATCCACTCCTCTCCCACTGCTCCTCTCTTATTCATCAGTTTTCCGTGCTTCTAAATCCACTCCTCTCCCGCTGCTCCTCTCTTATTCACCAAGTTTTTGTTATTTTTAAATCCACTCCTTTCCCACTGCTCCTCTCTTATTCACCAGGTTTTGGTGCTTTTTAAATTCACTCCTCTCCCACATAATTCTCCCATTTTCACCTGGTTTTGTTGCTTTTTAAATCCACTTCACTCCCACTGCTCCTCTCTTATTCACCAGGATTCGGTGCTTTATAAATCCAATCCTCTCCCACTGCTCCTCTCTTATTCACCAGGTTTTCGTTCCTATTAAATCAACTTCTCTGCCACTGCTCCTCTCAAATTCACCAGGTTTTAGTTATTTTTAAATCCACTCCTCTCCCACTGCCCCTATCTTATTCACCAGGTTTTAGTTCTATTTAAATCCACTCCTCTCCCACAGCTCCTCTCTTATTCACCAGGTTTCAGTAATGTTTAAATCAACCCCTCTCCCACTGCTCCTCTCTTATTCATCAGGTTTCGTTGCTTCTAAAACCACTCCTCTCCCACTGCTCCTCTCTTCTTCACCAGGTTTTGTTGTTTTTTAAATCCTCTCCTCTCCTGCTGCTCCTCTCTTACATACCAGGTTTTTCTGTTTTTTAAATCCACTCCTCTCCCGCTGCTCCTCTCTTATATACCAGGTTTTGTTGCTTTTTAAATCCATTCCTCTCCCACTGCCCCTCCCTTCTTAACCATGTTTTAGTTCTTTTTAAGTCCACTCCTCTCCCGCTGCTCCTCTCTTATTCACCAGGTATTGGTGCTTTTTAAATTCACTCCTCTCCCACTTAATTCTCCCTTTTTCACCAGGTTTTGTTGCTTTTTAAATCCACTCCTCTCCCACTGCCCCTATCTTATTCACCAAGCTTTAGTTCTATTTAAATCCACTCATCTCCCACAGCTCCTCTCTTATTCACCAGGTTTTAGTAACGTTTAAATCAACCCTCTCCCACTGCTCCTCTCTTATTCATCAGGTTTAGGCGCTTCTAAATCCACACCTCTCCCACTGCTCCTCTCTTCTTCACCAGGATTCGGTGCTTTTTAAATCCACTCCTCTCCCGCTGCTCCTCTCTTATTCACTAGGTTTTGCTGCTTTCTAAAACCACTCCTCTGTCACTGCTCCTCTCTTATTCAGCAGGTTTTGTTCTTTTAAAATCCACTCCTCTCCCCCTGCTCCTCTCTTATTCACCAGGTTTTGCTGCTTTCTAAAACCACTCCTCTCCCACTGCCCCTATCGTATTCTCCAGGTTTTACTGTTTTTTAAATCCGCTCCTCTCCCACTGCTCCTCTCTTATTCACCAGGTTTTGCTGCTTTCTAAAACCACTCCTCTCCCACTGCCCCTATCTTATTCACCAGGTTTTACTGTTTTTTAAATCCGCTCCTCTCCCACTGCTCCTCTCTTATTCACGAGGTTTTGGTGCTTTTTATATTCACTCCTCTCCCACTGCTCCTCTCTTATATCCCAGGTTTTGGTGCTTTTTAAATCCACTCCTCTCCCACTGCTCCTCTCTTATTCATCTGTTATCTGTGCTTCTAAATCCACTCCTCTCCCGCTGCTCCTCTCTTATTCATCAGGTTTCGTTGATTCTAAAACCACTCCTCTCCCACTGCTCCTCTCTTCTTCACCAGGTTTTGGTGCTTTTTAAATCCACCCCTCTCCGCTGCTCCTCTCTTATGTACCAGGTTTTGTTGTTTTTTAAAGCCTCTCCTCTCCTGTTGCTCCTCTCTCACATACCAGGTTTTTCTGTTTTTTAAATCCACTCCTCTCCCACTGCTCCTCTCTTATTCACCAGGTTTTAGTTACTATTAAATCCACTCCTCTCCCGCTGCTCCTCTCTTATATACCAGGTTTTGTTGCTTTTTAAATCCATTCCTCTCCCACTGCCCCTCTCTTATTCACCAGGTTTTAGTTCTTTTTAAATCCTCTCCTCTCCCACTGCCCCTCTCTTATTCACCAGATTTTAGTTCTTTTTAAATCCTCTCCTCTCCCGCTGCTCCTCTCTTATTCACCAGGTTTTAGTTCTTTTTAAGTCCACTCCTCTCCCGCTGCTCCTCTCTTATTCACCAGGTATTGGTGCTTTTTAAATTCACTCCTCTCCCACTGCTCCTCTCTTATTCACCAGGTATTGGTGCTCTTTAAATTCACTCCTCTCCCACTTAATTCTCCCATTTACACCTGGTTTTGTTGCTTTTTAAATCCACTCCTCTCCCACTGCTCCTCTCTTATTCACCAGGTTTTGGTGCTTTTTAAATTCACTCCTCTCCCACTTAATTCTCACTTTTTCACCAGGTCTTGTTGCTTTTTAAATCCACTCCTCTCCCACTGCTCCTCTCTTATTCACCAGGGTTTGGTGCTTTTTAAATCAACTTCTCTGCCACTGCTCCTCTCTTATTCACCAGGTTTTAGTTCTCTTAAAATCTACTCCATTCCCCTGCTCCTGTCTTATTCACCAGATTTTGCTGCTTTCTAAAACCACTCCTCTATCACTGCTCATCTCTTCTTCACCAGGTTTTGCTGCTTTCTAAACCCACTCCTCTCCCACTGCCCCTATCTTATTCACCAGGTTTTAGTTCATTTTAAATCCACTACTCTCCCACTGCTCCTCTCTAGTTTGCAAGGTTCTACTGTTTTTTAAATCCGCTCCTCTCCCACAGCTCCTCTGTTATTCATCAGGTTTTGGTGCTTTTTAAATTCACTCCTCTCCCACTTAATTCTCCCATTTTCACCTGGTTTTGTTGCTTTTTAAATACACACCTCTCCCACTGCTCCTCTCTTATTCACCAGGTTTTGGTGCATTTTAAATTCACTCCTCTCCCACTTAATTCTCCCATTTTCACCTGGTTTTGTTGCTTTTTAAATCCACTTCACTCCCACTGCTCCTCTCTTATTCACCAGGATTTGGAGCTTTTTAAATGAAATCCTCTCCCACTGCTCCTCTCCTATTCACCAGGATTTCGTTCTTTTTAAATCCACTCCTCTCCCCTGCTCCTCTCTTATTCACCAGGTTTTGCTGCTTTCTAAAACCACTCCTCTATTACTGTTCCTCTCTTATTCAGCAGGTTTTGTTCTTTTCAAATCCACTCCTCTCCCCCTGCTCCTCTCTTATTCACCAGGTTTTGCTGCTTTCTAAAACCACTCCTCTCCCACTGCCCCTATCGTATTCACCGGTTTTTACTGTTTTTAAAATCCGCTCCTCTCCCACTGCTCCTCTCTTATTCACCAGGTTTTGCTGCTTTCTAAAACCACTCCTCTCCCACTGCCCCTATCTTATTCACCAGGTTTTAGTTCTATTTAAATCCACTCCTCTCCCACAGCTCCTCTCTTATTCACCAGGTTTTAGTAATGTTTAAATCAACCCCTCTCCCACTGCTCCTCTCTTATTCATCAGGTTTCGTTGCTTCTAAAACCACTCCTCTCCCACTGCTCCTCTCTTCTTTACCAGGTTTTGGTGCTTTTTAAATCCACTCCTCTCCGCTGCTCCTCTCTTATGTAACAGGTTTTGTTGTTTTTTAAATCCTCTCCTCTCCTGCTGCTCCTCTCTTACATACCAGGTTTTTCTGTTATTTAAATCCACTCCTCTCCCACTGCTCCTCTCTTATTCACCAGGTTTTAGTTAATATTAAATCCACTCCTCTCCCGCTGCTCCTCTCTTATATACCAGGTTTTGTTGCTTTTTAAATCCATTCCTCTCCCTCTGCCCCTCTCTTATTCACCAGGTTTTAGGTCTTTTTAAATCCATTCCTCTCCCACTGCCCCTCTCTTATTTACCAGATTTTAGTTCTTTTTAAATCCTCTCCTCTCCCGCTGCTCCTCTCTTATTCACCAGGTTTTAGGTCTTTTTAAATCCATTCCTCTCCCACTGCCCCTCTCTTATTTACCAGATTTTAGTTCTTTTTAAATCCCCTCCTCTCCCGCTGCTCCTCTCTTATTCACCAGGTTTTAGTTCTTTTTAAGTCCACTCCTCTCCCGCTGCTCCTCTCTTATTCACCAGGTATTGGTGCTTTTTAAATTCACTCCTCTCCCACTTAATTCTCCCATTTACACCTGGTTTTGTTGCTTTTTAAATCCACTCCTCTCCCACTTCTCCTCTCTTATTCACCAGGGTTTGGTGCTTTTTAAATCAACTTCTCTGCCACTGCTCCTCTCTTATTCACCAGGTTTTAGTTCTCTTAAAATCTACTCCATTCCCCTGCTCCTGTCTTATTCACCAGATTTTGCTGCTTTCTAAAACCACTCCTCTATCACTGCTCATCTCTTCTTCACCAGGTTTTGCTGCTTTCTAAACCCACTCATCTCCCAATGCCCCTATCTTATTCACCAGGTTTTAGTTCTTTTTAAATCCACTACTCTCCCACTGCTCCTCTCTACTTTGCAAGGTTTTACTGTTGTTTAAATCCGCTCCTCTCCCACAGCTCCTCTGTTATTCATCAGGTTTTGGTGCTTTTTAAATTCACTCCTCTCCCACTTAATTCTCCCATTTTCACCTGGTTTTGTTGCTTTTTAAATACACTCCTCTCCCACTGCTCCTCTCTTATTCACCAGGTTTTGGTGCTTTTTAAATTCACTCCTCTCCCACTTAATTCTCCCATTTTCAACTGGTTTTGTTGCTTTTTAAATCCACTTCACTCCCACTGCTCCTCTCTTATTCACCAGGATTTGGAGCTTTTTAAATGAAATCCTCTCCCACTGCTCCTCTCCTATTCACCAGGATTTCGTTCTTTTTAAATCCACTCCTCTCCCCTGCTCCTCTCTTATTCACCAGGTTTTGCTGCTTTCTAAAACCACTCCTCTATTACTGTTCCTCTCTTATTCAGCAGGTTTTGTTCTTTTCAAATCCACTCCTCTCCCCCTGCTCCTCTCTTATTCACCAGGTTTTGCTGCTTTCTAAAACCATTCCTCTCCCACTGCCCCTATCGTATTCACCGGTTTTTACTGTTTTTTAAATCCGCTCCTCTCCCACTGCTCCTCTCTTATTCACCAGGTTTTGCTGCTTTCTAAAACCTCTCCTCTCCCACTGCCCCTATCTTATTCACCAGGTTTTACTGTTTTTTAAATCCGCTCCTCTCCCATTGCTCCTCTCTTATTCACCAGGTTTTGGTGCTTTTTAAATTCACTCCTCTCCCACTGCTCCTCTCTTATATCCCAGGTTTTGGTGCTTTTTAAATCCACTCCTCTCCCACTGCTCCTCTCTTATTCATCAGTTTTCGGTGCTTCTAAATCCACTCATCTCCCGCTGCTCCTCTCTTATTCACCAAGTTTTTGTTATTTTTAAATCCACTCATCTCCCACTGCTCCTCTCTTATTCACCAGGTTTTGGTGCTTTTTAAATTCACTCCTCTCCCACATAATTCTCCCATTTTCACCTGGTTTTGTTGCTTTTTAAATCCACTTCACTCCCACTGCTCCTCTCTTATTCACCAGGATTCGGTGCTTTATAAATCCAATCCTCTCCCACTGCTCCTCTCTTATTCACCAGGCTTTCGTTCCTATTAAATCAACTTCTCTGCCACTGCTCCTCTCAAATTCACCAGGTTTTAGTTATTTTTAAATCCACTCCTCTCCCAATGCCCCTATCTTATTCACCAGGTTTTAGTAATGTTTAAATCAACCCCTCTCCCACTGCTCCTCTCTTATTCATCAGGTTTCGTTGCTTCGAAAACCACTCCTCTCCCACTGCTCCTCTCTTCTTCACCAGGTTTTGGTGCTTTTTAAATCCACTCCTCTCCGCTGCTCCTCTCTTATGTAACAGGTTTTGTTGTTTTTTAAATCCTCTCCTCTCCTTCTGCTCCTCTCTTACATACCAGGTTTTTCTGTTATTTAAATCCACTCCTCTCCCACTGCTCCTCTCTTATTCACCAGGTTTTAGTGACTATTAAATCCACTCCTCTCCCGCTGCTCCTCTCTTATATACCAGGTTTTGTTGCTTTTAAAATCCATTCCTCTCCCTCTGCCCCTCTCTTATTCACCAGATTTTAGTTCTTTTTAAATCCTCTCCTCTCCCGCTGCTCCTCTCTTACTCACCAGGTTTTAGTTCTTTTTAAATCCTCTCCTCTCCCACTGAATTCTCCCATTTACACCTGGTTTTGTTGCTTTTTAAATCCACTCCTCTCCCACTGCTCCTCTCTTTTTCACCAGGTTTGGGTGCTTTTTAAATTCACTCCTCTCCCACTGAATTATCCCATTTACACCTGGTTTTGTTGTTTTTTAAATCCTCTCCTCTCCTTCTGCCCCTCTCTTACATACCAGGTTTTTCTGTTATTTAAATCCACTCCTCTCCCACTGCTCCTCTCTTATTCACCAGGTTTTAGTTACTATTAAATCCACTCCTCTCCCGCTGCTCCTCTCTTATATACCAGGTTTTGTTGCTTTTAAAATCCATTCCTCTCCCTCTGCCCCTCTCTTATTCACCAGGTTTTAGTTCTTTTTAAGTCCACTCCTCTCCCACTGCTCCTCTCTTATTCACCAGGTTTTAGTTCTTTTTAAATCCACTTCTCTCCCACTGCTTCTCTCTTATTCAGCATGTTTCGGTACTGTTCAATTCCACTCCTCTCCCACTGCTCCTTTCTTATTCACCAGGTTTTAGTTCTTTTCAATTCCACTCGACTCCCACTGCTCCTTTCTTATTCACCAGGTTTTAGTTCTTTTCAATTCCACTCCTCTCCCACTGCTCCTCTCTTATTCACCAGGTTTTAGTTCTTTTTAAATCCACTTCTCTCCCACTGCTCCTCTCTTATTCACCAGGTTTTGGTGCTTTTTAAATTCACTCCTCACCCACTTAATTCTCCCTTTTTCACCAGGTTTTGTTGCGTTTTAAATCCACTCCTCTCCCACTGCTCCTCTCTTATTCACCAGGGTTTGGTGCTTTTTAAATCAACTTCTCTGCCACTACTCCTCTGAAATTCACCAGGCTTTATTTATTTTTAAATCCACTTCTCTCCCACTGCTCCTCTCTTATTCACCAGGTTTTAGTTCTCCTTAAATCTACTCCATTCCCCTGCTCCTCTCTTATTCACCAGATTTTGCTGCTTTCTAAAACCACTCCTCTATCACTGCTGCTCTCTTCTTCACCAGGTTTTGCTGCTTTCGAAACCCACTCCTCTCCCACTGCCCCTATCTTATTCACCAGGTTTTAGTTCTTTTTAAATCCACTCCTCTCCCACTGCTCCTCTCTAGTTTGCAAGGTTTTACTGTTTTTTAAATCCGCTCCTCTCCCACAGCTCCTCTCTTATTCATCAGGTTTTGGTGCTTTTTAAATTCACTCCTCTTCCACTTAATTCTCCCATTTTCACCTGGTTTTGTTGCTTTTTAAATCCACTCCTCTCCCACTGCTCCTCTCTTATTCACCAGGTTTTGGTGCATTTTAAATTCACTCCTCTCCCACTTAATTCTCCCATTTTCAACTGGTTTTGTTGCTTTTTATATCCAATTCACTCCCACTGCTCCTCTCTTGTTCACAAGGATTTGGAGCTTTTTAAATCAACTTCTCTGCCACTGCTCCTCTCAAATTCACCAGGTTTTAGTTCTTTTTAAATCCACTCATCTCCCGCTGCTCCTCTCTTCTTCACCAGATTTTGCTGCTTTCTAAAACCACTCCTCTCCCACTGCTCCTCTCTTATTCACCAGGTTTTAGTTCTTTTTAAATCCACTCCTCTCCCACTGCTCCTCTCTGATTCACGAGGTTTCGGTGGTTTTTAAACACACTCCTCTCCCACAGCTCCTCTCTTATTCACCAGGTTTTAATAATGTTTAAATCCAACCCTCTCCCAATGCTCCTCTCTTATGTATCGGGTTTCGGTGCATCTAAATCCACACCTCTCCCACTGCTCCTCTCTTACTCATCAGCTTTCGGTGCTTCAAAATCCACTCCTCTCCCACTGCACCTCTCTTATAAACAAGGTTTTGGTGCTTTTTAAATCCACTCCTCTCCCGCTGCTCCTCTCTTATTCACCAAGTTTTTGTTATTTTTAAATCCACTCCTCTCCCACTGCTCCTCTCTTATTCACCAGGGTTTGGTGCTTTTTAAATTCACTCCTCTCCCGCATAATTCTCCCATTTTCACCTGGTTTTGTTGCTTTTTAAATCCACTTCACTCCCACTGCTCCTCTCTTATTCACCAGGATTCGGTGCTTTATAAATCCAATCCTCTCCCACTGCTCCTCTCTTATTCACCAGGTTTTCGTTCCCATTAAATCATCTTCTCTGCCACTGCTCCTCTCAAATTCACCAGGTTTTAGTTATTTTTAAATCCACTCCTCTCCCACTGCCCCTATCTTATTCGCCAGGTTTTAGTTCTATTTAAATCCACTCCTCTCCCATAGCTCCTCTCTTATTCACCAGGTTTTAGTAATGTTTAAATCAACCCCTCTCCCACTGCTCCTCTCTTATTCATCAGGTTTCGTTGCTTCTAAAACCACTCCTCTCGAACTGCTCCTCTCTTCTTCACCAGGTTTTGGTTCTTTTTAAATCCACTCCTCTCCCGCTGCTCCTCTCTTATTCATCAGTTTTCGGTGCTTCTAAATCCACTCCTCTCCCGCTGCTCTTCTCTTATGTACCAGGTTTTGTTGTTTTTTAAATTCACTCCTCTCCCACTTAATTCTCCCATTTACACCTGGTTTTGTTGCTTGTTAAATCCACTCCTCTCCCACTGCTCCTCTCTTATTCACCAGGTTTTGGTGCTTTTTAATTTCACTCCTCTCCCACTTAATTCTCCCTTTTTCACCAGGTTTTGTTGCTTTTTAAATCCACTCCTCTCCCACTGCTCCTCTCTTATTCACCAGGGTTTGGTGCTTTTTAAATCAACTTCTCTGCCACTGCTCCTCTCAAATTCACCAGGCTTTATTTATTTTTAAATCCACTTCTCTCCCACTGCTCCTCTCTTATTCACCAGGTTTTAGTTCCCTTAAAATCTACTCCATTCCCCTGCACCTCTCTTATTCACCAGATTTTGCTGCTTTCTAATACCACTCCTCTATCACTGCTCCTCTCTTCTTCATCAGGTTTTGCTGCTTTCTAAACCCACTCCTCTCCCACTGCCCCTATCTTATTCACCAAGTTTTAGTTATTTTTAAATCCACTCCTCTCCCACTGCTCCTCTCTTATTCACCAGGGATTGGTGCTTTTTAAATTCACTCCTCTCCCGCATAATTCTCCCATTTTCACCTGGTTTTGTTGCTTTTTAAATCCACTTCACTCCCACTGCTCCTCTCTTATTCACCAGGATTCGGTGCTTTATAAATCCAATCCTCTCCCACTGCTCCTCTCTTATTCACCAGGTTTTCATTCCCATTAAATCATCTTCTCTGCCACTGCTCCTCTCAAATTCACCAGGTTTTATTTATTTTTAAATCCACTCCTCTCCCACTGCCCCTATCTTATTCACCAGGTTTTAGTTCTATTTAAATCCACTCCTCTCCCATAGCTCCTCTCTTATTCATCAGGTTTCGTTGCTTCTAAAACCACTCCTCTCGAACTGCTCCTCTCTTCTTCACCAGGGTTTGGTTCTTTTTAAATCCACTCCTCTCCCGCTGCTCCTCTCTTATTCATCAGTCTTCGGTGCTTCTAAATCCACTCCTCTCCCGCTGCTCTTCTCTTATGTACCAGGTTTTGTTGTTTTTTAAATTCACTCCTCTCCCACTTAATTCTCCCATTTCCACCTGGTTTTGTTGCGTTTTAAATCCACTCCTCTCCCACTGCTCCTCTCTTATTCACCAGGTTTTGGTGCTTTTTAAATTCACTCCTCTCCCACTTAATTCTCCCTTTTTCACCAGGTTTTGTTGCTTTTTAAATCCACTCCTCTCCCACTGCTCCTCTCTTATTCACCAGGGTTTGGTGCTTTTTAAATCAACTTCTCTGCCACTGCTCCTCTCAAATTCACCAGGCTTTATTTATTTTTAAATCCACTTCTCTCCCACTGCTCCTCCCTTATTCACCAGGTTTTAGTTCTCTTAAAATCTACTCCATTCCCCTGCTCCTCTCTTATTCCCCAGATTTTGCTGCTTTCTAAAACCACTCCTCTATCACTGCTCCTCTCTTCTTCATCAGGTTTTGCTGCTTTCTAAACCCACTCCTCTCCCACTGCCCCTATCTTATTCACCAGGTTTTAGTTCTTTTTAAATCCACTCCTCTCCCACTGCTCCTCTCTAGTTTGCAAGGTTTTACTGTTTTTTAAATCCGCTCCTCTCCCACAGCTCCTCTCATATTCATCAGGTTTTGGTGCTTTTTATATTCACTCCTCTCCCACTTAATTCTTCCATTTTCACCTGGTTTTGTTGCTTTTTAAATCCAATTCACTCCCACTGCTCCTCTCTTGTTCACAAGGATTTGGAGCTTTTTAAATCAACTTCTCTGCCACTGCTCCTCTCAAATTCACCAGGTTTTAGTTCTTTTTAAATCCACTCATCTCCCGCTGCTCCTCTCTTCTTCACCAGATTTTGCTGCTTTCTAAAACCACTCCTCTCCCACTGCTCCTCTCTTATTCACCAGGTTTTAGTTCTTTTTAAATCCACTCCTCTCCCACTGCTCCTCTCTGATTCACGAGGTTTCGGTGGTTTTTAAACACACTCCTCTCCCACAGCTCCTCTCTTATTCACCAGGTTTTAATAATGTTTAAATCCAACCCTCTCCCAATGCTCCTCTCTTATGTATCGGGTTTCGGTGCATCTAAATCCACACCTCTCCCACTGCTCCTCTCTTACTCATCAGCTTTCGGTGCTTCAAAATCCACTCCTCTCCCACTGCACCTCTCTTATAAACAAGGTTTTGGTGCTTTTTAAATCCACTCCTCTCCCGCTGCTCCTCTCTTATTCACCAAGTTTTTGTTATTTTTAAATCCACTCCTCTCCCACTGCTCCTCTCTTATTCACCAGGGTTTGGTGCTTTTTAAATTCACTCCTCTCCCGCATAATTCTCCCATTTTCACCTGGTTTTGTTGCTTTTTAAATCCACTTCACTCCCACTGCTCCTCTCTTATTCACCAGGATTCGGTGCTTTATAAATCCAATCCTCTCCCACTGCTCCTCTCTTATTCACCAGGTTTTCGTTCCCATTAAATCATCTTCTCTGCCACTGCTCCTCTCAAATTCACCAGGTTTTAGTTATTTTTAAATCCACTCCTCTCCCACTGCCCCTATCTTATTCGCCAGGTTTTAGTTCTATTTAAATCCACTCCTCTCCCATAGCTCCTCTCTTATTCACCAGGTTTTAGTAATGTTTAAATCAACCCCTCTCCCACTGCTCCTCTCTTATTCATCAGGTTTCGTTGCTTCTAAAACCACTCCTCTCGAACTGCTCCTCTCTTCTTCACCAGGTTTTGGTTCTTTTTAAATCCACTCCTCTCCCGCTGCTCCTCTCTTATTCATCAGTTTTCGGTGCTTCTAAATCCACTCCTCTCCCGCTGCTCTTCTCTTATGTACCAGGTTTTGTTGTTTTTAAATTCACTCCTCTCCCACTTAATTCTCCCATTTACACCTGGTTTTGTTGCTTGTTAAATCCACTCCTCTCCCACTGCTCCTCTCTTATTCACCAGGTTTTGGTGCTTTTTAATTTCACTCCTCTCCCACTTAATTCTCCCTTTTTCACCAGGTTTTGTTGCTTTTTAAATCCACTCCTCTCCCACTGCTCCTCTCTTATTCACCAGGGTTTGGTGCTTTTTAAATCAACTTCTCTGCCACTGCTCCTCTCAAATTCACCAGGCTTTATTTATTTTTAAATCCACTTCTCTCCCACTGCTCCTCTCTTATTCACCAGGTTTTAGTTCCCTTAAAATCTACTCCATTCCCCTGCACCTCTCTTATTCACCAGATTTTGCTGCTTTCTAATACCACTCCTCTATCACTGCTCCTCTCTTCTTCATCAGGTTTTGCTGCTTTCTAAACCCACTCCTCTCCCACTGCCCCTATCTTATTCACCAAGTTTTAGTTATTTTTAAATCCACTCCTCTCCCACTGCTCCTCTCTTATTCACCAGGGATTGGTGCTTTTTAAATTCACTCCTCTCCCGCATAATTCTCCCATTTTCACCTGGTTTTGTTGCTTTTTAAATCCACTTCACTCCCACTGCTCCTCTCTTATTCACCAGGATTCGGTGCTTTATAAATCCAATCCTCTCCCACTGCTCCTCTCTTATTCACCAGGTTTTCGTTCCCATTAAATCATCTTCTCTGCCACTGCTCCTCTCAAATTCACCAGGTTTTATTTATTTTTAAATCCACTCCTCTCCCACTGCCCCTATCTTATTCACCAGGTTTTAGTTCTATTTAAATCCACTCCTCTCCCATAGCTCCTCTCTTATTCATCAGGTTTCGTTGCTTCTAAAACCACTCCTCTCGAACTGCTCCTCTCTTCTTCACCAGGGTTTGGTTCTTTTTAAATCCACTCCTCTCCCGCTGCTCCTCTCTTATTCATCAGTCTTCGGTGCTTCTAAATCCACTCCTCTCCCGCTGCTCTTCTCTTATGTACCAGGTTTTGTTGTTTTTTAAATTCACTCCTCTCCCACTTAATTCTCCCATTTCCACCTGGTTTTGTTGCGTTTTAAATCCACTCCTCTCCCACTGCTCCTCTCTTATTCACCAGGTTTTGGTGCTTTTTAAATTCACTCCTCTCCCACTTAATTCTCCCTTTTTCACCAGGTTTTGTTGCTTTTTAAATCCACTCCTCTCCCACTGCTCCTCTCTTATTCACCAGGGTTTGGTGCTTTTTAAATCAACTTCTCTGCCACTGCTCCTCTCAAATTCACCAGGCTTTATTTATTTTTAAATCCACTTCTCTCCCACTGCTCCTCCCTTATTCACCAGGTTTTAGTTCTCTTAAAATCTACTCCATTCCCCTGCTCCTCTCTTATTCCCCAGATTTTGCTGCTTTCTAAAACCACTCCTCTATCACTGCTCCTCTCTTCTTCATCAGGTTTTGCTGCTTTCTAAACCCACTCCTCTCCCACTGCCCCTATCTTATTCACCAGGTTTTAGTTCTTTTTAAATCCACTCCTCTCCCACTGCTCCTCTCTAGTTTGCAAGGTTTTACTGTTTTTTAAATCCGCTCCTCTCCCACAGCTCCTCTCATATTCATCAGGTTTTGGTGCTTTTTATATTCACTCCTCTCCCACTTAATTCTTCCATTTTCACCTGGTTTTGTTGCTTTTTAAATCCACTCCTCTCCCACTGCTCCTCTCTTATTCACCAGGTTTTGGTGCATTTTAAATTCACTCCTCTCCCACTTAATTCTCCCATTTTCACCTGGTTTTGTTGCTTTTTAAATCCACTTCACTCCCACTGCTCCTCTCTTATTCACCAGGATTTGGAGCTTTCTAAATGAAATCCTTTCCCACTGCTCCTCTCTTATTCACCAGGATTTCTTTCTTTTTAAATCAACTACTCTGCCACTGCTCCTCTCAAATTCACCATGTTTTCATTCTTTTTAAATCCACTCATCTCCCGCTGCTCCTCTCTTCTTCACCAGATTTTGCTGCTTTCTAAAACCACTCCTCTCCCACTGCTCCTCTCTTATTCACCAGGTTTTAGTTCTTTTTAAATCCACTCCTCTCCCACTGCTCCTCTCTGATTCACTAGGTTTCGGTGGTTTTTAAACACACTCCTCTCCCACAGCTCCTCTCTTATTCACCAGGTTTTAATAATGTTTAAATCCAACCCTCTCCCAATGCTCCTCTCTTATGGATCGGGTTTCGGTGCATCTAAATCCACACCTCTCCCACTGCTCCTCTCTTACTCATCAGCTTTCGGTGCTTCAAAATCCACTCCTCTCCCACTGCACCTCTCTTATAAACAAGGTTTTGGTGCTTTTTAAATCCACTCCTCTCCCGCTGTTCCTCTCTTATTCACCAAGTTTTAGTTATTTTTAAATCCACTCCTCTCCCACTGCTCCTCTCTGATTCACCAGGGTTTGGTGCTTTTTAAATTCACTCCTCTCCCACATAATTCTCCCATTTTCACCTGGTTTTGTTGCTTTTTAAATCCACTTCACTCCCACTGCTCCTCTCTTATTCACCAGGATTCGGTGCTTTATAAATCCAATCCTCTCCCACTGCTCCTCTCTTATTCACCAGGTTTTCGTTCCCATTAAATCATCTTCTCTGCCACTGCTCCTCTCAAATTCACCAGGTTTTAGTTATTTTTAAATCCACTCCTCTCCCACTGCCCCTATCTTATTCACCAGGTTTTAGTAATGTTTAAATCAACCCCTCTCCCACTGCTCCTCTCTTATTCATCAGGTTTCGTTGCTTCTAAAACCACTCCTCTCCCACTGCTCCTCTCTTCTTCAGCAGGTTTTGGTTCTTTTTAAATCCACTCCTCTCCCGCTGCTCCTCTCTTATTCATCAGTTTTCGGTGCTTCTAAATCCAATCCTCTCCCGCTGCTCTTCTCTTATGTACCAGGTATTGTTGTTTTTAAATGCACTCCTCTCCTGCTGCTCCTCTCTTACATACCAGGTTTTTATGTTTTTTAAATGCACTCCTCTCCCACTGCTCCTCTCTTATTCACCAGGTTTTCGTAAATATTAAATCCACTCCTCTCCCGCTGCTCCTCTTTAATATACCAGGTTTTGTTGCTTTTTAAATCCATTCCTCTCCCACTGCCCCGATCTTATTCACCAGGTTTTTGTTCTTTTTAAATCCATTCCTCTCCCACTGCCCCTCTCTTATTCACCAGGTTTTAGTTCTTTTTAAATCCACTCCTCTCCCGCTGCTCCTCTCTTGTTCACCAGGTTATGGTGCTTTTTAAATTCACTCCTCTCCCACTTAATTCTCCCATTTACACCTGGTTTTGTTGCTTTTTAAATCCAATCCTTTTCCACTGCTCCTCTCTTATTCACCAGGTTTTGGTGCTTTTTAAATTCACTCCTCACCCACTTAATTCTCCCATTTTCACCTGGTTTTGTTGCTTTTTAAATCCACTCCTCTCCCACTGCTCCTCTCTTATTCACCAGGTTTTGGTGCTTTTTAAATTCACTCCTCACTCACTTAATTCTCCCTTTTTCACCAGGTTTTGTTGCGTTTTAAATCCACTCCTCTCCCACTGCTCCTCTCTTATTCACCAGGGTTTGGTGCTTTTTAAATCAACTTCTCTGCCACTACTCCTCTGAAATTCACCAGGCTTTATTTATTTTTAAATCCACTTCTCTCCCACTGCTCCTCTCTTATTCACCAGGTTTTAGTTCTCCTTAAATCTACTCCATTCCCCTGCTCCTCTCTTATTCACCAGATTTTGCTGCTTTCTAAAACCACTCCTCTATCACTGCTCCTCTCTTCTTCACCAGGTTTTGCTGCTTTCTAAAACCACTCCTCTCCCACTGCCCCTATCTTATTCAGCAGGTTTTAGTTCTTTTTAAATCCACTGCTCTCCCACTGCTCCTCTCTAGTTTGCAAGGTTTTACTGTTTTTTTAAATCAACCCCTCTCCCACTGCTCCTCTCTTATTCATCAGGTTTCGGTGCTTTTATATCCACTCCTCTCCCACTGCTCCTCTCTTATTCACCAGGTTTTGGTGCTTTTTAAATCCACTCCTCTCCCGCTACTCCTCTCTTATTCACCAGGTTTTGGTGCCATTTAAATCCACTCCTCTCCCACTGCTCCTCTCTTATTCCTCAGTTTTCGGTGCTTCTAAATCCAATCCTCTCCCACTGCTCCTCTCTTATTCACCAGGTTTTGGAGATTTTTAAATCCACTCCTCTCCCACTGCGCCTCTCTTATTCACCAGGTTTTGGTGCTTTTTAAATTCACTCCTCTCCCACTGCTCCTCTCTTATATCCCAGGTTTTGGTGCTTTTTAAATCCACACCTCTCCCACTGCTCCTCTCTTATTCATCAGTTTTCGGTGCTTCTAAATCCAATCCTCTCCCACTGCTCCTCTCTTATGTTCCAGGTTTGTTGTATTTTAAATCCACTCCTCTCCTGCTGCTCCTCACTTACAGACCAGGTTTTTCTGTTTTTGAAATCCACTCCTCTACCACAGCTCCTCTCTTATTCACCAGGTTTTAGTTATTATTAAATCCACTCCTCTCCCGCTGCTCCTCTCTTATATACCACGTTTTGTTAATTTTTAAATCCATTCCTCTCCCACTGCCCCTCTCTTATTCACCAGGTTTTACTGTTTTTTAAATCCGCTCCTCTCCCACTGCTCATCTCTTATTCACCAGGTTTTGGTGCTTTTTAAATTCACTCCTCTCCCACTGCTCCTCTCTTATATCCCAGGATTTGGTGCTTTTTAAATCCACTCCTCTCCCACCGCTCCTCTCTTACTCATCAGCTTTCGGTGCTTCAAAATCCACTCCTCTCCCACTGCACCTCTCTTATAAACAAGGTTTTGGTGCTTTTTAAATCCACTCCTCTCCCGCTGCTCCTCTCTTATTCACCAAGTTTTAGTTATTTTTAAATCCACTCCTCTCCCACTGCTCCTCTCTTATTCACCAGGTTTTGGTGCTTTTTAAATTCACTCCTCTCCCACATAATTCTCCCATTTTCACCTGGTTTTGTTGCTTTTTAAATCCACTTCACTCCCACTGCTCCTCTCTTATTCACCAGGATTCGGTGCTTTATAAATCCAATCCTCTCCCACTGCTCCTCTCTTATTCACCAGGCTTTCGTTCCTATTAAATCAACTCCTCTCCCAATGCCCCTATCTTATTCACCAGGTTTTAGTTCTATTTAAATCCACTCCTCTCCCACAGCTCCTCTCTTATTCACCAGGTTTTAGTAATGTTTAAATCAACCCCTCTCCCACTGCTCCTCTCTTATTCATCAGGTTTCGTTGCTTCTAAAACCACTCCTCTCCCACTGCTCCTCTCTTCTTCACCAGGTTTTGGTGCTTTTTAAATCAACTCCTCTCCGCTGCTCCTCTCTTATGTAACAGGTTTTGTTGTTTTTTAAATCCTCTCCTCTCCTGCTGCTCCTCTCTTACATACCAGGTTTTTCTGTTATTTAAATCCACTCCTCTCCCACTGCTCCTCTCTTATTCACCAGGTTTTAGTTACTATTAAATGCACTCCTCTCCCGCTGCTCCTCTCTTATATACCAGGTTTTGTTGCTTTTAAAATCCATTCCTCTCCCTCTGCCCCTCTCTTATTCACCAGGTTTTAGTTCTTTTTAAATCCATTCCTCTCCCACTGCCCCTCTCTTATTCACCAGATTTTAGTTCTTTTTAAATCCACTCCTCTCCCGCTGCTCCTCTCTTGTTCACCAGGTTTTGGTGCTTTTTAAATTCACTCCTCTCCCACTTAATTCTCCCATTTACACCTGGTTTTGTTGCTTTTTAAATCCACTCCTCTCCCACTGCTCCTCTCTTATTCACCAGGTTTTGGTGCTTTTTAAATTCACTCCTCACCCACTTAATGCTCCCATTTTCACCTGGTTTTGTTGCTTTTTAAATCCACTCCTCTCCCACTGCTCCTCTCTTATTCACCAGGTTTTGGTGCTTTTTAAATTCACTCCTCACCCACTTAATGCTCCCATTTTCACCTGGTTTTGTTGCTTTTTAAATCCACTCCTCTCCCACTGCTCCTCTCTTATTCACCAGGTTTTGGTGCTTTTTAAATTCACTCCTCACCCACTTAATTCTCCCTTTTTCACCAGGTTTTGTTGCGTTTTAAATCCACTCCTCTCCCACTGCTCCTCTCTTATTCACCAGGGTTTGGTGCTTTTTAAATCAACTTCTCTGCCACTACTCCTCTGAAATTCACCAGGCTTTATTTATTTTTAAATCCACTTCTCTCCCACTGCTCCTCTCTTATTCACCAGGTTTTCGTTCTCCTTAAATCTACTCCATTCCCCTGCTCCTCTCTTATTCACCAGATTTTGCTGCTTTCTAAAACCACTCCTCTATCACTCCTCCTCTCTTCTTCACCAGGTTTTGCTGCTTTCTAAAACCACTCCTCTCCCACTGCCCCTATCTTATTCAGCAGGTTTTAGTTCTTTTTAAATCCACTCCTCTCCCACTGCTCCTCTCTAGTTTGCAAGGTTTTACTGTTTTTTTAAATCAACCCCTCTCCCACTGCTCCTCTCTTATTCATCAGGTTTCGGTGCTTTTATATCCACTCCTCTCCCACTGCTCCTCTCTTATTCACCAGGTTTTGGTGCTTTTTAAATCCACTCCTCTCCCGCTACTCCTCTCTTATTCACCAGGTTTTGGTGCCATTTAAATCCACTCCTCTCCCACTGCTCCTCTCTTATTCCTCAGTTTTCGGTGCTTCTAAATCCAATCCTCTCCCACTGCTCCTCTCTTATTCACCAGGTTTTGGAGATTTTTAAATCCACTCCTCTCCCACTGCGCCTCTCTTATTCACCAGGTTTTGGTGCTTTTTAAATTCACTCCTCTCCCACTGCTCCTCTCTTATATCCCAGGTTTTGGTGCTTTTTAAATCCACACCTCTCCCACTGCTCCTCTCTTATTCATCAGTTTTCGGTGCTTCTAAATCCAATCCTCTCCCACTGCTCCTCTCTTATGTTCCAGGTTTGTTGTATTTTAAATCCACTCCTCTCCTGCTGCTCCTCACTTACAGACCAGGTTTTTCTGTTTTTTAAATCCACTCCTCTACCACAGCTCCTCTCTTATTCACCAGGTTTTAGTTATTATTAAATCCACTCCTCTCCCGCTGCTCCTCTCTTATATACCACGTTTTGTTAATTTTTAAATCCATTCCTCTCCCACTGCCCCTCTCTTATTCACCAGGTTTTACTGTTTTTTAAATCCGCTCCTCTCCCACTGCTCCTCTCTTATTCACCAGGTTTTGGTGCTTTTTAAATTCACTCCTCTCCCACTGCTCCTCTCTTATATCCCAGGATTTGGTGCTTTTTAAATCCACTCCTCTCCCACCGCTCCTCTCTTATTCATCAGTTTTCGGTGCTTCTAAACCCACTCCTCTCCCGCTGCTCCTCTCTTATTCACCAAGTTTTTGTTATTTTTAAATCCACTCATCTCCCACTGCTCCTCTCTTATTCACCAGGTTTTGGTGCTTTTTAAATTCACTCCTCTCCCACATAATTCTCCCATTTTCACCTGGTTTTGTTGCTTTTTAAATCCACTTCACTCCCACTGCTCCTCTCTTATTCACCAGGATTCGGTGCTTTATAAATCCAATCCTCTCCCACTGCTCCTCTCTTATTCACCAGGCTTTCGTTCCTATTAAATCAACTCCTCTCCCAATGCCCCTATCTTATTCACCAGGTTTTAGTTCTATTTAAATCCACTCCTCTCCCACAGCTCCTCTCTTATTCACCAGGTTTTAGTAATGTTTAAATCAACCCCTCTCCCACAGCTCCTCTCTTATTCACCAGGTTTTAGTAATGTTTAAATCAACCCCTCTCCCACTGCTCCTCTCTTCTTCACCAGGTTTTGGTGCTTTTTAAATCAACTCCTCTCCGCTGCTCCTCTCTTATGTAACAGGTTTTGTTGTTTTTTAAATCCTCTCCTCTCCTGCTGCTCCTCTCTTACATACCAGGTTTTTCTGTTATTTAAATCCATTCCTCTCCCACTGCTCCTCTCTTATTCACCAGATTTTAGTTCTTTTTAAATCCATTCCTCTCCCACTGCCCCTCTCTTATTCACCAGGTTTTAGTTCTTTTTAAATCCATTCCTCTCCCACTGCCCCTCTCTTATTCACCAGGTTTTGTTGCTTTTAAAATCCATTCCTCTCCCTCTGCCCCTCTCTTATTCACCAGGTTTTAGTTCTTTTTAAATCCATTCCTCTCCCACTGCCCCTCTCTTATTCACCAGGTTTTAGTTCTTTTTAAATCCACTCCTCTCCCGCTGCTCCTCTCTTATTCACCAGGCTTTGGTGCTTTTTAAATTCACTCCTCTCCCACTTAATTCTCCCTTTTTCACCAGGTTTTGTTGCTTTTTAAATCCACTCCTCTCCCACTGCTTCACTCTTATTCAGCATGTTTCGGTACTGTTCAATTCCAATGCTCTCCCACTGCTCCTTTCTTATTCACCAGGTTTTGTTGCTTTTTAAATCGACTCCTCTCCCACTGCTCCACTCTTATTCACCTGGTTTTGTTGCTTATTAAATCCACTCCTCTCCCACTGCTCCTCTCTTATTCACCAGGTTTTGGTGCTTTTTAAATCTACTCCTCTCCCACTGCTCCTCTCTTATTCACCAGGTTTTAGTTATTTCAAAATCCATTCCTCTCCCGCTGCTCCTCTCTTATATACCAGGTATTGTTGCTTTTTAAATCCACTCCTCTCCCACTGCTCCTCTCTTATTCACCAGGTTTTGGTGCTTCTTAAATCCACTCCTCTCCCACTGCTCCTCTCTTATTCACCAGGTTTTGGTGCTTTTTAAATCCACTCCTCTCCCACTGCTACTCTCGTATTCACCTGATTTCAGTGCATTTTAAATCGACTCCTCTCCCTCTGCGACTCACTTATTCACCAGGTTTCGGTAGTTTTCAATTTCAACGCTCTCCCACTGCTCCTCTCTTATTCACCGGGTTTCGCTGCTTTTTAAATCAAATCCTCTCCCACTGCTCCTCTCTTAATCACCAGATTTTACTTATTGTTAAATCCACTCCTCTCCTACTGCTCCTCTCTTATTCACCAGGTTTTGTGCTTTTTAAATCGACTCCTCTCCCACTGCTCCTCCTTTAGTCACCAGGTTTTAGTTCTTTTTAAATCCACTCCTCTCCCACTGCTCCTCTCTTATTCACCAGGTTTTGTTGCTTTTTAAATCGACTCCTCTCCCACTGCTCCTCTCTTATTCACCTGGTTTTGTTGCTTATTAAATCCACTCCTCTCCCACTGCTCCTCTCTTATTCACCAGTTTGTGGTGCTTTTTAAATCTGCTCCTCTCCCACTGCTCCTCTCTTATTCACTAGGTTTTAGTTATTTCAAAATCCATTCCTCTCCCGCTGCTCCTCTCTTATATACCAGGTATTGTTGCTTTTTAAATCCACTCCTCTCCCACTGCTCCTCTCTTATTCACCAGGTTTTGGTGCTTCTTAAATCCACTCCTCTCCCACTGCTCCTCTCTTATTCACCAGGTTTTGGTGCTTTTTAAATCCACTCCTCTCCCACTGCTACTCTCGTATTCACCTGATTTCAGTGCATTTTAAATCCACTCCTCTCGCTCTGCGACTCACATATTCACCAGGTTTCGGTAGTTTTCAATTTCAACGCTCTTCCAATGCTCCTCTCTTATTCACCATGTTTTGGTGATTTTTAGACCACTTCTCTCCCACTGCTCCTCTCTTATTCACCGGGTTTCGCTGCTTTTTAAATCAAATCCTCTCCCACTGCTCCTCTCTTAATCACCAGATTTTACTTATTGTTAAATCCACTCCTCTCCTACTGCTCCTCTCTTATTCACCAGGTTTTGTGCTTTTTAAATCGACTCCTCTCCCACTGCTCCTCTTTTAGCACCAGGTTTTAGTTCTTTTTAAATCCACTCCTCTCCCACTGCTCCTCTCTTATTCACCAGGTTTTGTTGCTTTTTAAATCGACTCCTCTCCCACTGCTCCTATCTTATTCACCAGGTTTTGTTGCTTATTAAATCCACTCCTCTCCCACTGCTCCTCTCTTATTCACCTGGTTTTGTTGCTTTTTAAATCCACTCCTCTCCCACTGCTCCTCTCAAATTCACCAGGTTTTAGTTCTTTTCAAATCCACTCCTCTCCCACTGCTCCTCTCTTATTCATCAGGTTTCGGTGCTTCTAAATCCACTCCTCTCCCACTGCTCCTCCCTTATTCACCAGGTTTTGGTGCTTTTTCAATCCACTCATCTCCCACTGCTCCTCTCTTATCCACCAGTTTTTGGTTCTTTTTAAATCCACTCCTCTCCCACTGCTACTCTAAAATTCACCAGGTTTTAGTTCTTTTTAAATCCACTCCTCTCCCACTGCTCCTCTCTTATTCACCATGTTTTGTTGCTTTTTAAATCGACTCCTCTCCCACTGCTCCTCTCTTATTCACCTGGTTTTGTTGCTTATTAAATCCACTCCTCTCCCACTGCTCCTCTCTTATTCACCAGGTTTTGTTGCTTTTTAAATCCACTCCTCTCCCACTGCTCCTCTCAAATTCACCAGGTTTTAGTTCTTTTCAAATCCACTGCTGTCCCACGGCTCCTCTCTTATTCATCAGGTTTCGGTGCTTCTAAATCCACTCCTCTCCCACTGCTCCTCCCTTATTCACCAGGTTTTGGTGCTTTTTAAATCCACTCCTCTCCCACTGCTCCTCTCTTATCCGCCAGTTTTTGGTTCTTTTTAAATCCACTCCTCTCCCACTGCTCCTCTCAAATTCACCAGGATTTAGTTATTTTTAAATCCACTTCTCTCCCACTGTACCTCTCTTATTCACCAGGTTTTGGTTCTTTTTAAATTCACTCCTCTCCCACTGCTCCTCTCTTATTCACCAGGTTTTGGTGCTTCTTAAATCCACTCCTCTCCCACTGCTCCTCTCTTATTCACCAGGTTTTGGTGCTTTTTAAATCCACTCCTCTCCCACTGCTACTCTCGTATTCACCTGATTTCAGTGCATTTTAAATCGACTCCTCTCCCTCTGCGACTCACTTATTCACCAGGTTTCGGTAGTTTTCAATTTCAACGCTCTCCCAATGCTCCTCTCTTATTCACCATGTTTTGGTGATTTTTAGACCACTTCTCTCCCACTGCTCCTCTCTTATTCACCGGGTTTCGCTGCTTTTTAAATCAAATCCTCTCCCACTGCTCCTCGCTTAATCACCAGATTTTACTTATTGTTAAATCCACTCCTCTCCTACTGCTCCTCTCTTATTCACCAGGTTTTGTGCTTTTTAAATCGACTCCTCTCCCACTGCTCCTCCTTTAGTCACCAGGTTTTAGTTCTTTTTAAATCCACTCCTCTCCCACTGCTCCTCTCTTATTCACCAGGTTTTGTTGCTTTTTAAATCGACTCCTCTCCCACTGCTCCTCTCTTATTCACCTGGTTTTGTTGCTTATTAAATCCACTCCTCTCCCACTGCTCCTCTCTTATTCACCAGTTTTTGGTGCTTTTTAAATCCACTCCTCTCCCACTGCTCCTCTCTTATTCACTAGGTTTTAGCTATTTCAAAATCCATTCCTCTCCCGCTGCTCCTCTCTTATATACCAGGTATTGTTGCTTTTTAAATCCACTCCTCTCCCACTGCTCCTCTCTTATTCACCAGGTTTTGGTGCTTCTTAAATCCACTCCTCTCCCACTGCTCCTCTCTTATTCACCAGGTTTTGGTGCTTTTTAAATCCACTCCTCTCCCACTGCTACTCTCGTATTCACCTGATTTCAGTGCATTTTAAATCCACTCCTCTCGCTCTGCGACTCACTTATTCACCAGGTTTCGGTAGTTTTCAATTTCAACGCTCTTCCAATGCTCCTCTCTTATTCACCATGTTTTGGTGATTTTTAGACCACTTCTCTCCCACTGCTCCTCTCTTATTCACCGGGTTTCGCTGCTTTTTAAATCAAATCCTCTCCCACTGCTCCTCTCTTAATCACCAGATTTTACTTATTGTTAAATCCACTCCTCTCCTACTGCTCCTCTCTTATTCACCAGGTTTTGTGCTTTTTAAATCGACTCCTCTCCCACTGCTCCTCTTTTAGTCACCAGGTTTTAGTTCTTTTTAAATCCACTCCTCTCCCACTGCTCCTCTCTTATTCACCAGGTTTTGTTGCTTTTTAAATCGACTCCTCTCCCACTGCTCCTCTCTTATTCACCTGGTTTTGTTGCTTATTAAATCAACTCCTCTCCCACTGCTCCTCTCTTATTCACCAGGTTTTGTTGCTTTTTAAATCCACTCCTCTCCCACTGCTCCTCTCAAATTCACCAGGTTTTAGTTCTTTTCAAATCCACTCCTGTCCCACTGCTCCTCTCTTATTCATCAGGTTTCGGTGCTTCTAAATCCACTCCTCTCCCACTGCTCCTCCCTTATTCACCAGGTTTTGGTGCTTTTTCAATCCACTCATCTCCCACTGCTCCTCTCTTATCCACCAGTTTTTGGTTCTTTTTAAATCCACTCCTCTCCCACTGCTACTCTAAAATTCACCAGGTTTTAGTTCTTTTTAAATCCACTCCTCTCCCACTGCTCCTCTCTTATTCACCATGTTTTGTTGCTTTTTAAATCGACTCCTCTCCCACTGCTCCTCTCTTATTCACCTGGTTTTGTTGCTTATTAAATCCACTCCTCTCCCACTGCTCCTCTCTTATTCACCAGGTTTTGTTGCTTTTTAAATCCACTCCTCTCCCACTGCTCCTCTCAAATTCACCAGGTTTTAGTTCTTTTCAAATCCACTGCTGTCCCACTGCTCCTCTCTTATTCATCAGGTTTCGGTGCTTCTAAATCCACTCCTCTCCCACTGCTCCTCCCTTATTCACCAGGTTTTGGTGCTTTTTAAATCCACTCCTCTCCCACTGCTCCTCTCTTATCCACCAGTTTTTGGTTCTTTTTAAATCCACTCCTCTCCCACTGCTCCTCTCAAATTCACCAGGATTTAGTTATTTTTAAATCCACTTCTCTCCCACTGTACCTCTCTTATTCACCAGGTTTTGGTTCTTTTTAAATTCACTCCTCTCCCACTGCTCCTCTCTTATTCACCAGGTTTTGGTTATTTTTAAATCCACTCCTCTCCCACTGCTCCTCTCTTGTTCACCTGGTTTCGGTGCACTTTAAATCCACTCCTCTCCCACTGCTACTCTCTTCCAGCACAGTGGCGCAGTGGTTAACACCGCAGCCTCGCAGCTCCAGGGACCCGGATTCCATTCCGTGTACTGCCTGTGTGGAGTTTGCAAGTTCTTCCTGTGTCTGCGTGGGTTTTCTCGGGGTGTTCCGGATTCCTCCCACAAGCCCAAAGACTTGCAGGTTGATAAGTAAATTGGCCATTATAAATTGATCCGAGTAGAGATAGGTGTTAGGGAAATACTGGGACAGGTGGGGATGTTTGGTTAGAATATGGTATTAGTGCAGGATTAGTTTAAATGGGTGGTTGATGTTCAGCACAGACTCGGTCGGCCGAAGGGCCTGTTTCAGTGCTGTATGTCTGATCTAATCTTGTACATCAGGTTTCGGTGCTTCTAAATCCACTCCTCTCCCACTGCTCCTTTCTTATTCACCAGGTTTTGGATCATTTTAACTCCACTCCTCTCCCACTGCTCCTTCCTTATTCACCAGGTTTTAGTTCTATTTCAATCCACTCCTCTCCCACTGCTCCTTTCTTATTCACCAGGTTTTAGTTCTTTTCAATTCCACTCCTCCCCCACTGCTCCTTTCTTATTCACCAGGTTTTAGTTCTTTTTAAATCCACTCCTCTCCCACTGCTCCTCTCTTATTCACCAGGTTTTAGTTCTTTTTAAATCCACTTCTCTCCCACTGCTTCTCTCTTATTCAGCATGTTTCGGTACTTTTCAATTCCAATGCTCTCCCACTACTCCTCTCTTATTCACCAGGTTTTAGTTCTTTTTAAGTCCACTCCTCTCCCACTGCTCCTCTCTTATTCACCAGGTTTTCGTTCTTTTTAAATCCACTTCTCTCCCACTGCTTCTCTCTTATTCAGCATGTTTCGGTACTGTTCAATTCCAATGCTCTCCCACTGCTCCTTTCTTATTCACCAGGTTTTAGTTCTTTTCAATTCCACTCGCCTCCCACTGCTCCTCTCTTATTCACCAGGTTTTAGTTCTTTTCAATTCCACTCCTCTCCCACTGCTCCTCTCTTATTCACCAGGTTTTAGTTCTTTTTAAATCCACTTCTCTCCCACTGCTCCTCTCTTATTCACCAGGTTTTGGTGCTTTTTAAATTCACTCCTCACCCACTTAATTCTCCCATTTTCACCTGGTTTTGTTGCTTTTTAAATCCACTCCTCTCCCACTGTTCCTCTCTTATTCACCAGGTTTTGGTGCTTTTTAAATTCACTCCTCACCCACTTAATTCTCCCTTTTTCACCTGGTTTTGTTGCGTTTTAAATCCACTCCTCTGCCACTGCTCCTCTCTTATTCACCAGGGTTTGGTGCTTTTTAAATCAACTTCTCTGCCACTACTCCTCTGAAATTCACCAGGCTTTATTTATTTTTAAATCCACTTCTCTCCCACTGCTCCTCTCTTATTCACCAGGTTTTAGTTCTCCTTAAATCTACTCCATTCCCCTGCTCCTCTCTTATTCACCAGATTTTGCTGCTTTCTAAAACCACTCCTCCATCACTGCTCCTCTCTTCTTCACCAGGTTTTGCTGCTTTCTAAAACCACTCCTCTCCCACTGCCCCTATCTTATTCAGCAGGTTTTAGTTCTTTTTAAATCCACTGCTCTCCCACTGCTCCTCTCTAGTTTGCAAGGTTTTACTGTTTTTTTAAATCAACCCCTCTCCCACTGCTCCTCTCTTATTCATCAGGTCTTGGTGCTTTTATATCCACTCCTCTCCCACTGCTCCTCTCTTATTCACCAGGTTTTGGTGCTTTTTAAATCCACTCCTCTCCCGCTACTCCTCTCTTATTCACCAGGTTTTGGTGCCATTTAAATCCACTCCTCTCCCACTGCTCCTCTCTTATTCCTCAGTTTTCGGTGCTTCTATCCAATCCTCTCCCACTGCTCCTCTCTTATTCACCAGGTTTTGGAGATTTTTAAATCCACTCCTCTCCCACTGCGCCTCTCTTATTCACCAGGTTTTGGTGCTTTTTAAATCCACTCCTCTCCCGCTACTCCTCTCTTATATCCCAGGTTTTGGTGCTTTTTAAATCCACCCCTCTCCCACTGCTCCTCTCTTACTCATCAGTTTTCGGTGCTTCTAAATCCAATCCTCTCCCACTGCTCCTCTCTTATGTTCCAGGTTTGTTGTATTTTAAATCCACTCCTCTCCTGCTGCTCCTCACTTACATACCAGGTTTTTCTGTTTTTTAAATCCACTCCTCTACCACAGCTCCTCTCTTATTCACCAGGTTTTAGTTATTATTAAATCCACTCCTCTCCCGCTGCTCCTCTCTTATATACCACGTTTTGTTGATTTTTAAATCCATTCCTCTCCCACTGCCCCTCTCTTATTCACCAGGTTTTAGTTCTTTTTAAATCCACTCCTCTCCCACTGCTCCTCACTTATTCACCAGGTTTCGGTGCTTTTTAAACACACTCCTCTCCCACTGCTCCTGTCGTATTCACCAGGTTTTAGTTATTATTAAATCCACTCCTCTCCCGCTGCTCCACTCTTATATACCAGGTTTTGCTGCTTTTTAAATCCAACCCTCTCCCAGTGCTCCTCTCTTATTCATCAGGTTTCGGTGCATCTAAATCCACACCTCTCCCACTGCCCCTCTATTACTCATCAGGTTTCGGTGCTTCTAAATCCACTCCTCTCCCACTGCTCCTCTCTGAAATACCAGGCTTTGGTGCTTTTTAAATCCACTCCTCTCCCGCAGCTCCTCTCTTATTCACCAGGTTTTGGTGCCTTTTAAATACACTCCTCTCCCAATTAATTCTCCCATTTTCATCTGGTTTTGTTGCTTTTTAAATCCACTCCTCTCCCACTGCTCCTCACTTATTCACCAGGTTTTGGTGCTTTTTAAATTCACTCCTCTCCCACTTAATACACCCATTTTCACCTGGTTTTGTTGCTTTTTAAATCCACTCCTCTCCCACTGCTCCTCTCTTATTCACCAGGCTTTGGTGCTTTTTAAATTCACTCCTCTCCCACTTAATTCTCCCTTTTTCAACAGGTTTTGTTGCTTTTTAAATCCACTTCTCTCCCACTGCTTCACTCTTATTCAGCATGTTTCGGTACTGTTCAATTCCAATGCTCTCCCACTGCTCCTTTCTTATTCACCAGGTTTTGTTGCTTTTTAAATCGACTCCTCTCGCACTGCTCCTCTCTTATTCACCTGGTTTTGTTGCTTATTAAATCCACTCCTCTCCCACTGCTCCTCTCTTATTCACCAGGTTTTGGTGCTTTTTAAATCTACTCCTCTCCCACTGCTCCTCTCTTATTCACCAGGTTTTAGTTATTTCAAAATCCATTCCTCTCCCGCTGCTCCTCTCTTATATACCAGGTATTGTTGCTTTTTAAATCCACTCCTCTCCCACTGCTCCTCTCTTATTCACCAGGTTTTGGTGCTTCTTAAATCCATTCCTCTCCCACTGCTCCTCTCTTATTCACCAGGTTTTGGTGCTTTTTAAATCCACTCCTCTCCCACTGCTACTCTCGTATTCACCTGATTTCAGTGCATTTTAAATCGACTCCTCTCCCTCTGCGACTCACTTATTCACCAGGTTTCGGTAGTTTTCAATTTCAACGCTCTCCCAATGCTCCTCTCTTATTCACCATGTTTTGGTGATTTTTAGACCACTTCTCTCCCACTGCTCCTCTCTTATTCACCGGATTTCGCTGCTTTTTAAATCAAATCCTCTCCCACTGCTCCTCTCTTAATCACCAGATTTTACTTATTGTTAAATCCACTCCTCTCCTACTGCTCCTCTCTTATTCACCAGGTTTTGTGCTTTTTAAATCGACTCCTCTCCCACTGCTCCTCTTTTAGTCACCAGGTTTTAGTTCTTTTTAAATCCACTCCTCTCCCACTGCTCCTCTCTTATTCACCAGGTTTTGTTGCTTTTTAAATCGACTCCTCCCCCACTGCTCCTCTCTTATTCACCTGGTTTTGTTGCTTATTAAATCCACTCCTCTCCCACTGCTCCTCTCTTATTCACCAGTTTTTGGTGCTTTTTAAATCCACTCCTCTCCCACTGCTCCTCTCTTATTCACCAGGTTTTAGTTATTTCAAAATCCATTCCTCTCCCGCTGCTCCTCTCTTATATACCAGGTATTGTTGCTTTTTAAATCCACTCCTCTCCCACTGCTCCTCTCTTATTCACCAGGTTTTGGTGCTTATTAAATCCACTCCTCTCCCACTGCGCCTCTCTTATTCACCAGGTTTTGGTGCTTTTTAAATTCACTCCTCTCCCACTGCTCCTCTCTTATATCCCAGGTTTTGGTGCTTTTTAAATCCACACCTCTCCCACTGCTCCTCTCTTATTCATCAGTTTTCGGTGCTTCTAAATCCAATCCTCTCCCACTGCTCCTCTCTTATGTTCCAGGTTTGTTGTATTTTAAATCCACTCCTCTCCTGCTGCTCCTCACTTACATACCAGGTTTTTCTGTTTTTTAAATCCACTCCTCTACCACAGCTCCTCTCTTATTCACCAGGTTTTAGTTATTATTAAATCCACTCCTCTCCCGCTGCTCCTCTCTTATATACCACGTTTTGTTGATTTTTAAATCCATTCCTCTCCCACTGCCCCTCTCTTATTCACCAGGTTTTAGTTCTTTTTAAATCCACTCCTCTCCCACTGCTCCTGTCGTATTCACCAGGTTTTAGTTATTATTAAATCCACTCCTCTCCCGCTGCTCCACTCTTATATACCAGGTTTTGCTGCTTTTTAAATCCAACCCTCTCCCAGTGCTCCTCTCTTATTCATCAGGTTTCGGTGCATCTAAATCCACACCTCTCCCACTGCCCCTCTATTACTCATCAGGTTTCGGTGCTTCTAAATCCACTCCTCTCCCACTGCTCCTCTCTGAAATACCAGGCTTTGGTGCTTTTTAAATCCACTCCTCTCCCGCAGCTCCTCTCTTATTCACCAGGTTTTGGTGCCTTTTAAATACACTCCTCTCCCAATTAATTCTCCCATTTTCATCTGGTTTTGTTGCTTTTTAAATCCACTCCTCTCCCACTGCTCCTCACTTATTCACCAGGTTTTGGTGCTTTTTAAATTCACTCCTCTCCCACTTAATACACCCATTTTCACCTGGTTTTGTTGCTTTTTAAATCCACTCCTCTCCCACTGCTCCTCTCTTATTCACCAGGCTTTGGTGCTTTTTAAATTCACTCCTCTCCCACTTAATTCTCCCTTTTTCACCAGGTTTTGTTGCTTTTTAAATCCACTTCTCTCCCACTGCTTCACTCTTATTCAGCATGTTTCGGTACTGTTCAATTCCAATGCTCTCCCACTGCTCCTTTCTTATTCACCAGGTTTTGTTGCTTTTTAAATCGACTCCTCTCGCACTGCTCCTCTCTTATTCACCTGGTTTTGTTGCTTATTAAATCCACTCCTCTCCCACTGCTCCTCTCTTATTCACCAGGTTTTGGTGCTTTTTAAATCTACTCCTCTCCCACTGCTCCTCTCTTATTCACCAGGTTTTAGTTATTTCAAAATCCATTCCTCTCCCGCTGCTCCTCTCTTATATACCAGGTATTGTTGCTTTTTAAATCCACTCCTCTCCCACTGCTCCTCTCTTATTCACCAGGTTTTGGTGCTTCTTAAATCCATTCCTCTCCCACTGCTCCTCTCTTATTCACCAGGTTTAGGTGCTTTTTAAATCCACTCCTCTCCCACTGCTACTCTCGTATTCACCTGATTTCAGTGCATTTTAAATCGACTCCTCTCCCTCTGCGACTCACTTATTCACCAGGTTTCGGTAGTTTTCAATTTCAACGCTCTCCCAATGCTCCTCTCTTATTCACCATGTTTTGGTGATTTTTAGACCACTTCTCTCCCACTGCTCCTCTCTTATTCACCGGGTTTCGCTGCTTTTTAAATCAAATCCTCTCCCACTGCTCCTCTCTTAATCACCAGATTTTACTTATTGTTAAATCCACTCCTCTCCTACTGCTCCTCTCTTATTCACCAGGTTTTGTGCTTTTTAAATCGACTCCTCTCCCACTGCTCCTCTTTTAGTCACCAGGTTTTAGTTCTTTTTAAATCCACTCCTCTCCCACTGCTCCTCTCTTATTCACCAGGTTTTGTTGCTTTTTAAATCGATTCCTCTCCCACTGCTCCTCTCTTATTCACCTGGTTTTGTTGCTTATTAAATCCACTCCTCTCCCACTGCTCCTCTTATTCACCAGTTTTTGGTGCTTTTTAAATCCACTCCTCTCCCACTGCTCCTCTCTTATTCACCAGGTTTTAGTTATTTCAAAATCCATTCCTCTCCCGCTGCTCCTCTCTTATATACCAGGTATTGTTGCTTTTTAAATCCACTCCTCTCCCACTGCTCCTCTCTTATTCACCAGGTTTTGGTGCTTCTTAAATCCACTCCTCTCCCACTGCTCCTCTCTTATTCACCAGGTTTTGGTGCTTTTTAAATCCACTCCTCTCCCACTGCTACTCTCGTATTCACCTGATTTCAGTGCATTTTAAATCGACTCCTCTCGCTCTGCGACTCACTTATTCACCAGGTTTCGGTAGTTTTCAATTTCAACGCTCTCCCAATGCTCCTCTCTTATTCACCATGTTTTGGTGATTTTTAGACCACTTCTCTCCCACTGCTCCTCTCTTATTCACCGGGTTTCGCTGCTTTTTAAATCAAATCCTCTCCCACTGCTCCTCTCTTAATCACCAGATTTTACTTATTGTTAAATCCACTCCTCTCCTACTGCTCCTCTCTTATTCACCAGGTTTTGTGCTTTTTAAATCGACTCCTCTCCCACTGCTCCTCTTTTAGTCACCAGGTTTTAGTTCTTTTTAAATCCACTCCTCTCCCACTGCTCCTCTCTTATTCACCAGGTTTTGTTGCTTTTTAAATCGACTCCTCTCCCACTGCTCCTATCTTATTCACCAGGTTTTGTTGCTTATTAAATCCACTCCTCTCCCACTGCTCCTCTTATTCACCAGTTTTTGGTGCTTTTTAAATCCACTCCTCTCCCACTGCTCCTCTCTTATTCACCAGGTTTTAGTTATTTCAAAATCCATTCCTCTCCCGCTGCTCCTCTCTTATATACCAGGTATTGTTGCTTTTTAAATCCACTCCTCTCCCACTGCTCCTCTCTTATTCACCAGGTTTTGGTGCTTCTTAAATCCACTCCTCTCCCACTGCTCCTCTCTTATTCACCAGGTTTTGGTGCTTTTTAAATCCACTCCTCTCCCACTGCTACTCTCGTATTCACCTGATTTCAGTGCATTTTAAATCGACTCCTCTCGCTCTGCGACTCACTTATTCACCAGGTTTCGGTAGTTTTCAATTTCAACGCTCTCCCAATGCTCCTCTCTTATTCACCATGTTTTGGTGATTTTTAGACCACTTCTCTCCCACTGCTCCTCTCTTATTCACCGGGTTTCGCTGCTTTTTAAATCAAATCCTCTCCCACTGCTCCTCTCTTAATCACCAGATTTTACTTATTGTTAAATCCACTCCTCTCCTACTGCTCCTCTCTTATTCACCAGGTTTTGTGCTTTTTAAATCGACTCCTCTCCCACTGCTCCTCTTTTAGTCACCAGGTTTTAGTTCTTTTTAAATCCACTCCTCTCCCACTGCTCCTCTCTTATTCACCAGGTTTTGTTGCTTTTTAAATCGACTCCTCTCCCACTGCTCCTATCTTATTCACCAGGTTTTGTTGCTTATTAAATCCACTCCTCTCCCACTGCTCCTCTCTTATTCACCTGGTTTTGTTGCTTTTTAAATCCACTCCTCTCCCACTGCTCCTCTCAAATTCACCAGGTTTTAGTTCTTTTCAAATCCACTCCTCTCCCACTGCTCCTCTCTTATTCATCAGGTTTCGGTGCTTCTAAATCCACTCCTCTCCCACTGCTCCTCCCTTATTCACCAGGTTTTGGTGCTTTTTCAATCCACTCCTCTCCCACTGCTCCTCTCCTATCCACCAGTTTGTGGTTCTTTTTAAATCCACTCCTCTCCCACTGCTACTCTAAAATTCACCAGGTTTTAGTTCTTTTTAAATCCACTCCTCTCCCACTGCTCCTCTCTTATTCACCAGGTTTTGTTGCTTTTTAAATCGACTCCTCTCCCACTGCTCCTCTCTTATTCACCTGGTTTTGTTGCTTATTAAATCCACTCCTCTCCCACTGCTCCTCTCTTATTCACCAGGTTTTGTTGCTTTTTAAATCCACTCCTCTCCCACTGCTCCTCTCAAATTCACCAGGTTTTAGTTCTTTTCAAATCCACTCCTGTCCCACTGCTCCTCTCTTATTCATCAGGTTTCGGTGCTTCTAAATCCACTCCTCTCCCACTGCTCCTCCCTTATTCACCAGGTTTTGGTGCTTTTTAAATCCACTCCTCTCACACTGCTCCTCTCTTATCCACCAGTTTTTGGTTCTTTTTAAATCCACTCCTCTCCCACTGCTCCTCTCAAATTCACCAGGATTTAGTTATTTTTAAATCCACTTCTCTCCCACTGTACCTCTCTTATTCACCAGGTTTTGGTTCTTTTTAAATTCACTCCTCTCCCACTGCTCCTCTCTTATTCACCATGTTTTGGTTATTTTTAAATCCACTCCTCTCCCACTGCTCCTCTCTTGTTCACCTGGTTTCGGTGCACTTTAAATCCACTCCTCTCCCACTGCTACTCTCTTCGGGCGGCACAGTGGCGCAGTGGTTAACACCGCAGCCTCGCAGCTCCAGGGACCCGGATTCCATTCCGTGTACTGCCTGTGTGGAGTTTGCAAGTTCTTCCCGTGTCTGCGTGGGTTTTCTCGGGGTGTTCCGGATTCCTCCCACAAGCCCAAAGACTTGCAGGTTGATAAGTAAATTGGCCATTATAAATTGATCCGAGTAGAGATAGGTGTTAGGGAAATACTGGGACAGGTGGGGATGTTTGGTTAGAATATGGTATTAGTGCAGGATTAGTTTAAATGGGTGGTTGATGTTCAGCACAGACTCGGTCGGCCGAAGGGCCTGTTTCAGTGCTGTATGTCTGATCTAATCTTGTACATCAGGTTTCGGTGCTTCTAAATCCACTCCTCTCCCACTGCTCCTTTCTTATTCACCAGGTTTTGGATCATTTTAACTCCACTCCTCTCCCACTGCTCCTTCCTTATTCACCAGGTTTTAGTTCTATTTCAATCCACTCCTCTCCCACTGCTCCTTTCTTATTCACCAGGTTTTAGTTCTTTTCAATTCCACTCCTCCCCCACTGCTCCTTTCTTATTCACCAGGTTTTAGTTCTTTTTAAATCCACTCCTCTCCCACTGCTCCTCTCTTATTCACCAGGTTTTAGTTCTTTTTAAATCCACTTCTCTTCCACTGCTTCTCTCTTATTCAGCATGTTTCGGTACTTTTCAATTCCAATGCTCTCCCACTACTCCTTCCTTATTCACCAGGTTTTAGTTCTTTTAAATTCCACTCTTCTCCCACTGCTCCTCTCTTATTCACCAGGTTTTAGTTCTTTTCAATTCCACTCCTCTCCCACTGCTTCTCTCTTATTCACCAGGTTTTAGTTATTTCAAAATCCATTCCTCTCCCGCTGCTCCTCTCTTATATACCAGGTATTGTTGCTTTTTAAATCCACTCCTCTCCCACTGCTCCTCTCTTATTCACCAGGTTTTGGTGCTTCTTAAATCCACTCCTCTCCCACTGCTCCTCTCTTATTCACCAGGTTTTGGTGCTTTTTAAATCCACTCCTCTCCCACTGCTACTCTCGTATTCACCTGATTTCAGTGCATTTTAAATCGACTCCTCTCGCTCTGCGACTCACTTATTCACCAGGTTTCGGTAGTTTTCAATTTCAACGCTCTCCCAATGCTCCTCTCTTATTCACCATGTTTTGGTGATTTTTAGACCACTTCTCTCCCACTGCTCCTCTCTTATTCACCGGGTTTCGCTGCTTTTTAAATCAAATCCTCTCCCACTGCTCCTCTCTTAATCACCAGATTTTACTTATTGTTAAATCCACTCCTCTCCTACTGCTCCTCTCTTATTCACCAGGTTTTGTGCTTTTTAAATCGACTCCTCTCCCACTGCTCCTCTTTTAGTCACCAGGTTTTAGTTCTTTTTAAATCCACTCCTCTCCCACTGCTCCTCTCCTATTCACCAGGTTTTGTTGCTTTTTAAATCGACTCCTCTCCCACTGCTCCTATCTTATTCACCAGGTTTTGTTGCTTATTAAATCCACTCCTCTCCCACTGCTCCTCTCTTATTCACCTGGTTTTGTTGCTTTTTAAATCCACTCCTCTCCCACTGCTCCTCTCAAATTCACCAGGTTTTAGTTCTTTTCAAATCCACTCCTCTCCCACTGCTCCTCTCTTATTCATCAGGTTTCGGTGCTTCTAAATCCACTCCTCTCCCACTGCTCCTCCCTTATTCACCAGGTTTTGGTGCTTTTTCAATCCACTCCTCTCCCACTGCTCCTCTCCTATCCACCAGTTTGTGGTTCTTTTTAAATCCACTCCTCTCCCACTGCTACTCTAAAATTCACCAGGTTTTAGTTCTTTTTAAATCCACTCCTCTCCCACTGCTCCTCTCTTATTCACCAGGTTTTGTTGCTTTTTAAATCGACTCCTCTCCCACTGCTCCTCTCTTATTCACCTGGTTTTGTTGCTTATTAAATCCACTCCTCTCCCACTGCTCCTCTCTTATTCACCAGGTTTTGTTGCTTTTTAAATCCACTCCTCTCCCACTGCTCCTCTCAAATTCACCAGGTTTTAGTTCTTTTCAAATCCACTCCTGTCCCACTGCTCCTCTCTTATTCATCAGGTTTCGGTGCTTCTAAATCCACTCCTCTCCCACTGCTCCTCCCTTATTCACCAGGTTTTGGTGCTTTTTAAATCCACTCCTCTCACACTGCTCCTCTCTTATCCACCAGTTTTTGGTTCTTTTTAAATCCACTCCTCTCCCACTGCTCCTCTCAAATTCACCAGGATTTAGTTATATTTAAATCCACTTCTCTCCCACTGTACCTCTCTTATTCACCAGGTTTTGGTTCTTTTTAAATTCACTCCTCTCCCACTGCTCCTCTCTTATTCACCAGGTTTTGGTTATTTTTAAATCCACTCCTCTCCCACTGCTCCTCTCTTGTTCACCTGGTTTCGGTGCACTTTAAATCCACTCCTCTCCCACTGCTACTCTCTTCGGGCGGCACAGTGGCGCAGTGGTTAACACCGCAGCCTCGCAGCTCCAGGGACCCGGATTCCATTCCGTGTACTGCCTGTGTGGAGTTTGCAAGTTCTTCCCGTGTCTGCGTGGGTTTTCTCGGGGTGTTCCGGATTCCTCCCACAAGCCCAAAGACTTGCAGGTTGATAAGTAAATTGGCCATTATAAATTGATCCGAGTAGAGATAGGTGTTAGGGAAATACTGGGACAGGTGGGGATGTTTGGTTAGAATATGGTATTAGTGCAGGATTAGTTTAAATGGGTGGTTGATGTTCAGCACAGACTCGGTCGGCCGAAGGGCCTGTTTCAGTGCTGTATGTCTGATCTAATCTTGTACATCAGGTTTCGGTGCTTCTAAATCCACTCCTCTCCCACTGCTCCTTTCTTATTCACCAGGTTTTGGATCATTTTAACTCCACTCCTCTCCCACTGCTCCTTCCTTATTCACCAGGTTTTAGTTCTATTTCAATCCACTCCTCTCCCACTGCTCCTTTCTTATTCACCAGGTTTTAGTTCTTTTCAATTCCACTCCTCCCCCACTGCTCCTTTCTTATTCACCAGGTTTTAGTTCTTTTTAAATCCACTCCTCTCCCACTGCTCCTCTCTTATTCACCAGGTTTTAGTTCTTTTTAAATCCACTTCTCTTCCACTGCTTCTCTCTTATTCAGCATGTTTCGGTACTTTTCAATTCCAATGCTCTCCCACTACTCCTTCCTTATTCACCAGGTTTTAGTTCTTTTAAATTCCACTCTTCTCCCACTGCTCCTCTCTTATTCACCAGGTTTTAGTTCTTTTCAATTCCACTCCTCTCCCACTGCTCCTCTCTTATTCACCAGGTTTTAGTTCTTTTTAAATCCACTTCTCTCCCACTGCTTCTCTCTTATTCAGCATGTTTTGGTGTTTTTTTGACCACTCCTCTTCCACTGCTCCTCTCTTATTCACCAGGTTTCGGTACTTTTCAATTCCAATGCTCTCCCACTGCTCCTTACTTATTCACCAGGTTTTAGTTCTTTTCTATTCCACTCCTCTCCCACTGCTCCTCTCTTATTCACCAGGTTTTAGTTCTTTTTAAATCCACTCCTCTCCCACTGCTCCTCTCTTATTCACCAGGTTTTAGTTCTTTTTAAATCCACTCCTCTCCCACTGCTCCTGTCTTATTCACCAGGTTTTAGTTCTTTTTAAATCCACTCCTCTCCCACTGCTCCTCTCTTATTAACCAGGTTTCGGTACTTTTCAATTCCAATGCTCCCCCACTGCTTCTTTCTTATTCACCAGGTTTTAGTTCTTTTCAATTCCACTTCTCCCCCACTGCTCCTCTCTTATTCACCAGTATTAGTTCTTTTTAAGTCCACTCCTCTCCCACTGCTCCTCTCTTATTCACCAGGTTTTAGTTCTTTTTAAATCCACTTCTCTCCCACTGCTTCTCTCTTATTCAGCATGTTTCGGTACTGTTCAATTCCACTCCTCTCCCACTGCTCCTTTCTTATTCACCAGGTTTTAGTTCTTTTCAATTCCACTCGCCTCCCACTGCTCCTTTCTTATTCACCAGGTTTTAGTTCTTTTCAATTCCACTCCTCTCCCACTGCTCCTCTCTTATTCACCAGGTTTTAGTTCTTTTTAAATCCACTTCTCTCCCACTGCTCCTCTCTTATTCACCAGGTTTGGGTGCTTTTTAAATTCACTCCTCACCCACTTAATTCTCCCATTTTCACCTGGTTTTGTTGCTTTTTAAATCCACTCCTCTCCCACTGTTCCTCTCTTATTCACCAGGTTTTGGTGCTTTTTAAATTCACTCCTCACCCACTTAATTCTCCCATTTTCACCTGGTTCTGTTGCTTTTTAAATCCACTCCTCTCCCACGGCTCCTCTGATATTCACCAGGTTTTGTTGCTTTTTAAATCCACTCCTCTCCCACTGCATCTCTCTTATTCACCAGGTTTCGGTACTTTTCAATTCCAATGCTCTACCACTGCTCTTTTCTTATTCACGAGGTTTTAGTTCTTTTCAACTCCACTCCTCTCCACACTGCTCCTCTCTTATTCACCAGGTTTTAGTTCTTTTTAAATCCACTCCTCTCCCGCTGCTCCTCTCTTATTCACCAGGTTTTTGTTCTTTTTAAATCCACTTCTCTCCCACTTCTCCTCTGATACTCACCAAGTTTTGTTGCTTTTTAAATCCACTCCTCTCCCACTGCTCCTCTCTTATTCACCAGGTTTCGGTACTTTTCAATTCCAATGCTCTCCCACTGTTCATTTCTTATTCACCAGGTTTTAGTTCTTTTTAAATCCACTCCTCTCCCACTAGTCCTCTCTTATTCACCAGGTTTCTGTACTTTTTAATTCCACTCCTCTCCCACTGCTCCTCTCTTATTCACCAGGTTTTGTTGCTTTTTAAATCCACTCCTCTCCCACTGCTCCTCTCTTATTCACCAGGTTTCGGTACTTTTTAAATCCACTCCTCTCCCACTGCTCCTCTCTTATTCACCAGGTTTTAGTTCTTTTTAAATCCACTCCTCACCCACTGCTCCTCTCTTATTCACCAGGTTTTAGTTCTTTTTAAATCCACTCCTCTTGCCACTGCTCCTTTCTTATTCACCAGGTTTTAGTTATTTTTAAATCCACTTCTCCACCACTGCTTCTCTCTTATTCAGCATGTTTTGGTGTTTTCTTGACCACTCCTCTTCCATTGCTACTCTCTTATTCACCAGGTTTCGGTACTTTTCAATTCCACTCCTCTCCCACTGCTCCTCTCTTATTCACCAGGTTTCGGTACTTTTCAATTCCACTCCTCTCCCACTGCTCCTCTCTTATTCACCAGGTTTTGGTTCTTTTTAAATCCACTCCTCTCCCACTGCTCCTTTCTTATTCACCAGGTTTTGGTTCTTTTTAAATCCACTCCTCTCCCACTGCTCCTCTCTTATTCACCAGGTTTTAGTTCTTTTTAAATCCACTCGTCTCCCACTGCTCCTCTCTTATTCACCCGATTTTGGTGCCTTTTAAATCCACTCCTCTCCCACTGCTCCTCTCTTCTTCACCAGGTTTCGGTACTTTTCAATTCCACTCCTCTCCCACTGCTCCTCTCTTATTCACCATTTTTTAGTTCTTTTTAAATCCACTCCTCACCCACTGCTCCTCTCTTATTCACCAGGTTTTAGTTCTTTTTAAATCCACTCCTCTCCCACTGCTCCTTTCTTATTCACCATGTTTTCATTCTTTTTAAGTCCACTCCTCTCCCACTGCTCCTTTCTTATTCACCAGGTTTTAGTTCTTTTTAAATCCACTCCTCTTGCCACTGCTTCTCTCTTATTCAGCATGTTTTGGTGTTTTCTTGACCACTCCTCTTCCATTGCTACTCTCTTATTCACCAGGTCTCGGTACTTTTCAATTCGAATGCTCTCGCACAGCTTCTTTCTTCTTCACCAGGTTATAGTTCTTTTTAAATCCACTCCTCTCCCACTAGTCCTCTCTTATTCACCAGGTTTCGGTACTTTTCAATTCCACTCCTCTCCCACTGCTCCTCTCTTATTCACCAGGTTTCGGTGATTTTTAAATCCACTCCTCTCCCACTGCTCCTCTCTTATAGACCAGGTGTTGTTGCTTTTTAATTCCACTCCTCTCCCACTTCTCCTCTCTTATTCACCAGGTTTTGGTTCTTTTTAAATCCACTCCTCTCCCACTAGTCCTCTCTTATTCACCAGGTTTCTGTACTTTTTAATTCCACTCCTCTCCCACTGCTCCTCTCTTATTCACCAGGTTTTGTTGCTTTTTAAATCCACTCCTCTCCCACTGCTCCTCTCTTATTCACCAGGTTTCGGTACTTTTCAATTCCACTCCTCTCCCACTGCTCCTCTCTTATTCACCAGGTTTTAGTTCTTTTTAAATCCACTCCTCACCCACTGCTCCTCTCTTATTCACCAGGTTTTAGTTCTTTTTAAATCCACTCCTATCCCACTGCTCCTTTCTTATTCACCATGTTTTCATTCTTTTTAAATCCACTCCTCTCCCACATCTCCTTTCTTATTCAACAGGTTTTTGTTCTTTTTAAATCCACTTCTCTCCCACTTCTCCTCTGATACTCACCAAGTTTTGTTGCTTTTTAAATCCACTCCTCTCCCACTGCTCCTCTCTTATTCACCAGGTTTCGGTACTTTTCAATTCCAATGCTCTCCCACTGCTCATTTCTTATTCACCAAGTTTTAGTTCTTTTTAAATCCACTCCTCCCCCACTAGTCCTCTCTTATTCACCAGGTTTCTGTACTTTTTAATTCCACTCCTCTCCCACTGCTCCTCTCTTATTCACCAGGTTTTGTTGCTTTTTAAATCCACTCCTCTCCCACTGCTCCTCTCTTATTCACCAGGTTTCGGTACTTTTCAATTCCACTCCTCTCCCACTGCTCCTTTCTTATTCACCATGTTTTCATTCTTTTTAAATCCACTCCTGTCCCACTGCTCCTTTCTTATTCACCATGTTTTCATTCTTTTTAAATCCACTCCTATCCCACTGCTCCTTTCTTATTCACCAGGTTTTAGTTCTTTTTAAATCCACTCCTCTTGCCACTGCTCCTTTCTTATTCACCAGGTTTTAGTTCTTTTTAAATCCACTTCTCCACCACTGCTTCTCTCTTATTCAGCATGTTTTGGTGTTTTTTTGACCACTCCTCTTCCATTGCTACTCTCTTATTCACCAGGTTTCGGTACTTTTCAATTCGAATGCTCTCGCACAGCTTCTTTCTTCTTCACCAGGTTTTAGTTGTTTTTAAATCCACTCCTCTCCCACTGCTACTCTCTTATTCACCAGGTTTCGGTACTTTTCAATTCCACTCCTCTCCCACTGCTCCTCTCTTATTCACCAGGTTTCGGTACTTTTCAATTCCACTCCTCTCCCACTGCTCCTCTCTTATTCACCAGGTTTCGGTGATTTTTAAATCCACTCCTCTCCCACTGCTCCTCTCTTATAGACCAGGTGTTGTTGCTTTTTAATTCCACTCCTCTCCCACTGCTCCTCTCTTATTCACCAGGTTTTGTTGCTTTTTAAATCCACTCCTCTCCCACTGCTCCTCTCTTATTCACCAGGTTTTGGTACTTTTCAATTCCACTCCTCTCCCACTGCTCCTCTCTTATTCACCAGGTTTTAGTTCTTTTTAAATCCACTCCTCACCCACTGCTCCTCTCTTATTCACCAGGTTTTAGTTCTTTTTAAATCCACTCCTATCCCACTGCTCCTTTCTTATTCACCATGTTTTCATTCTTTTTAAATCCACTCCTCTCCCACATCTCCTTTCTTATTCAACAGGTTTTTGTTCTTTTTAAATCCACTTCTCTCCCACTTCTCCTCTGATACTCACCAAGTTTTGTTGCTTTTTAAATCCACTCCTCTCCCACTGCTCCTCTCTTATTCACCAGGTTTCGGTACTTTTCAATTCCAATGCTCTCCCACTGCTCATTTCTTATTCACCAAGTTTTAGTTCTTTTTAAATCCACTCCTCTCCCACTAGTCCTCTCTTATTCACCAGGTTTCTGTACTTTTTAATTCCACTCCTCTCCCACTGCTCCTCTCTTATTCACCAGGTTTTGTTGCTTTTTAAATCCACTCCTCTCCCACTGCTCCTCTCTTATTCACCAGGTTTCGGTACTTTTCAATTCCACTCCTCTCCCACTGCTCCTTTCTTATTCACCATGTTTTCATTCTTTTTAAATCCACTCCTATCCCACTGCTCCTTTCTTATTCACCATGTTTTCATTCTTTTTAAATCCACTCCTATCCCACTGCTCCTTTCTTATTCACCAGGTTTTAGTTCTTTTTAAATCCACTCCTCTTGCCACTGCTCCTTTCTTATTCACCAGGTTTTAGTTCTTTTTAAATCCACTTCTCCACCACTGCTTCTCTCTTATTCAGCATGTTTTGGTGTTTTTTTGACCACTCCTCTTCCATTGCTACTCTCTTATTCACCAGGTTTCGGTACTTTTCAATTCGAATGCTCTCGCACAGCTTCTTTCTTCTTCACCAGGTTTTAGTTCTTTTTAAATCCACTCCTCTCCCACTAGTCCTTTCTTATTCACCAGGTTTCGGTACTTTTCAATTCCACTCCTCACCCACTGCTCCTCTCTTATTCACCAGGTTTCGGTGATTTTTAAATCCACTCCTCTCCCACTGCTCCTCTCTTATAGACCAGGTGCTGTTGCTTTTTAAATCCACTCCTCTCCCACTGCTCCTCTCTTATTCACCAGGTTTCGGTACTTTTCAATTCCACTCCTCTCCCACTGCTCCTCTCTTATTCACCAGGTTTTGGTTCTTTTTAAATCCACTCCTCTCCCACTGCTCCTTTCTTATTCACCAGGTTTTGGTTCTTTTTAAATCCACTCCTCTCCCACTGCTCCTCTCTTATTCACCAGGTTTCGGTACTTTTCAATTCCACTCCTCTCCCACTGCTCCTCTCTTATTCACCAGGTTTTGGTTCTTTTTAAATCCACTCCTCTCCCACTGCTCCTCTCTTATTCACCAGGTTTTGGTTCTTTTTAAATCCACTCCTCTCCCACTGCTCCTTTCTTATTCACCAGGTTTTGGTTCTTTTTAAATCCACTCCTCTCCCACTGCTCCTCTCTTATTCACCAGGTTTTGGTTCTTTTTAAATCCGCTCCTCACCCACTGCTCCTCTCTTATTCACCAGGTTTTAGTTCTTTTTAAATCCACTCCTCTCCCACTGCTCCTTTCTTATTCACCAGGTTTTAGTTCTTTTTAAATCCACTCCTCTTGCCACTGCTCCTTTCTTATTCACCAGGTTTTAGTTCTTTTTAAATCCACTTCTCCACCACTGCTTCTCTCTTATTCAGCATGTTTTCATTCTTTTTAAATCCACTCCTCTCCCACTGCTCCTTTCTTATTCACCAGGTTTTAGTTCTTTTTAAATCCACTCCTCTTGCCACTGCTCCTTTCTTATTCACCAGGTTTTAGTTCTTTTTAAATCCACTCCTCTTGCCACTGCTCCTTTCTTATTCACCATGTTTTCATTCTTTTTAAATCCACTCCTCTCCCACTGCTCCTTTCTTATTCACCAGGTTTTAGTTCTTTTTAAATCCACTCCTCTTGCCACTGCTCCTTTCTTATTCACCAGGTTTTAGTTCTTTTTAAATCCACTTCTCAACCACTGCTTCTCTCTTATTCAGCATGTTTTGGTGTTTTCTTGACCACTCCTCTTCCATTGCTAATCTCTTATTCACCAGGTTTCGGTACTTTTCAATTCGAATGCTCTCGCACAGCTTCTTTCTTCTTCACCAGGTTATAGTTCTTTTTAAATCCACTCCTCTTCCACTAGTCCTCTCGTATTCACCAGGTTTCGGTACTTTTCAATTCCACTCCTCTCCCACTGCTCCTCTCTTATTCACCAGGTTTCGGTGATTTTTAAATCCACTCCTCTCCCACTGCTCCTCTCTTATAGACCAGGTGTTGTTGCTTTTTAATTCCACTCCTCTCCCACTGCTCCTCTCTTATTCACCAGGTGTTGGTTCTTTTTAAATCCACTCCTCTCCCACTAGTCCTCTCTTATTCACCAGGTTTCTGTACTTTTTAATTCCACTCCTCTCCCACTGCTCCTCTCTTATTCACCAGGTTTTGTTGCTTTTTAAATCCACTCCTCTCCCACTGCTCCTCTCTTATTCACCAGGTTTCGGTACTTTTCAATTCCACTCCTCTCCCACTGCTCCTCTCTTATTCACCAGGTTTCTGTACTTTTTAATTCCACTCCTCTCCCACTGCTCCTCTCTTATTCACCAGGTTTTGTTGCTTTTTAAATCCACTCCTCTCCCACTGCTCCTCTCTTATTCACCAGGTTTTGGTACTTTTCAATTCCACTCCTCTCCCACTGCTCCTCTCTTATTCACCAGGTTTTAGTTCTTTTTAAATCCACTCCTATCCCACTGCTCCTCTCTTATTCACCATGTTTTCATTCTTTTTAAATCCACTCCTCTCCCACTGCTCCTTTCTTATTCACCAGGTTTTAATTCTTTTTAAATCCACTCCTCTTGCCACTGCTCCTTTCTTATTCACCAGGTTTTAGTTCTATTTAAATCCACTTCTCCACCACTGCTTCTCTCTTATTCAGCATGTTTTGGTGTTTTTTTGACCACTCCTCTTCCATTGCTACTCTCTTATTCACCAGGTTTCGGTACTTTTCAATTCGAATGCTCTCGCACAGCTTCTTTCTTCTTCACCTGGTTTTAGTTCTTTTTAAATCAACTCCTCTCCCACTAGTCCTCTCTTATTCACCAGGTTTCTGTACTTTTTAATTCCACTCCTCTCCCACTGCTCCTCTCTTATTCACCAGGTTTCGGTACTTTTCAATTCCACTCCTCTCCCACTGCTCCTTTCTTATTCACCATGTTTTCATTCTTTTTAAATCCACTCCTATCCCACTGCTCCTTTCTTATTCACCATGTTTTCATTCTTTTTAAATCCACTCCTATCCCACTGCTCCTTTCTTATTCACCAGGTTTTAGTTCTTTTTAAATCCACTCCTCTTGCCACTGCTCCTTTCTTATTCACCAGGTTTTAGTTCTTTTTAAATCCACTTCTCCACCACTGCTTCTCTCTTATTCAGCATGTTTTGGTGTTTTTTTGACCACTCCTCTTCCATTGCTACTCTCTTATTCACCAGGTTTCGGTACTTTTCAATTCGAATGCTCTCGCACAGCTTCTTTCTTCTTCACCAGGTTTTAGTTCTTTTTAAATCCACTCCTCTCCCACTAGTCCTTTCTTATTCACCAGGTTTCGGTACTTTTCAATTCCACTCCTCACCCACTGCTCCTCTCTTATTCACCAGGTTTCGGTGATTTTTAAATCCACTCCTCTCCCACTGCTCCTCTCTTATAGACCAGGTGCTGTTGCTTTTTAAATCCACTCCTCTCCCACTGCTCCTCTCTTATTCACCAGGTTTCGGTACTTTTCAATTCCACTCCTCTCCCACTGCTCCTCTCTTATTCACCAGGTTTTGGTTCTTTTTAAATCCACTCCTCTCCCACTGCTCCTTTCTTATTCACCAGGTTTTGGTTCTTTTTAAATCCACTCCTCTCCCACTGCTCCTCTCTTATTCACCAGGTTTCGGTACTTTTCAATTCCACTCCTCTCCCACTGCTCCTCTCTTATTCACCAGGTTTTGGTTCTTTTTAAATCCACTCCTCTCCCACTGCTCCTCTCTTATTCACCAGGTTTTGGTTCTTTTTAAATCCACTCCTCTCCCACTGCTCCTTTCTTATTCACCAGGTTTTGGTTCTTTTTAAATCCACTCCTCTCCCACTGCTCCTCTCTTATTCACCAGGTTTTGGTTCTTTTTAAATCCACTCCTCACCCACTGCTCCTCTCTTATTCACCAGGTTTTAGTTCTTTTTAAATCCACTCCTCTCCCACTGCTCCTTTCTTATTCACCATGTTTTCATTCTTTTTAAATCCACTCCTCTCCCACTGCTCCTTTCTTATTCACCAGGTTTTAGTTCTTTTTAAATCCACTCCTCTTGCCACTGCTCCTTTCTTATTCACCAGGTTTTAGTTCTTTTTAAATCCACTTCTCCACCACTGCTTCTCTCTTATTCAGCATGTTTTGGTGTTTTCTTGACCACTCCTCTTCCATTGCTAATCTCTTATTCACCAGGTTTCGGTACTTTTCAATTCGAATGCTCTCGCACAGCTTCTTTCTTCTTCACCAGGTTATAGTTCTTTTTAAATCCACTCCTCTTCCACTAGTCCTCTCGTATTCACCAGGTTTCGGTACTTTTCAATTCCACTCCTCTCCCACTGCTCCTCTCTTATTCACCAGGTTTCGGTGATTTTTAAATCCACTCCTCTCCCACTGCTCCTCTCTTATAGACCAGGTGTTGTTGCTTTTTAATTCCACTCCTCTCCCACTGCTCCTCTCTTATTCACCAGGTTTTGGTTCTTTTTAAATCCACTCCTCTCCCACTAGTCCTCTCTTATTCACCAGGTTTCTGTACTTTTTAATTCCACTCCTCTCCCACTGCTCCTCTCTTATTCACCAGGTTTTGTTGCTTTTTAAATCCACTCCTCTCCCACTGCTCCTCTCTTATTCACCAGGTTTCGGTACTTTTCAATTCCACTCCTCTCCCACTGCTCCTCTCTTATTCACCAGGTTTCTGTACTTTTTAATTCCACTCCTCTCCCACTGCTCCTCTCTTATTCACCAGGTTTTGTTGCTTTTTAAATCCACTCCTCTCCCACTGCTACTCTCTTATTCACCAGGTTTCGGTACTTTTCAATTCCACTCCTCTCCCACTGCTCCTCTCTTATTCACCAGGTTTCGGTACTTTTCAATTCCACTCCTCTCCCACTGCTCCTCTCTTATTCACCAGGTTTTAGTTCTTTTTAAATCCACTCCTATCCCACTGCTCCTCTCTTATTCACCATGTTTTCATTCTTTTTAAATCCACTCCTCTCCCACTGCTCCTTTCTTATTCACCAGGTTTTAATTCTTTTTAAATCCACTCCTCTTGCCACTGCTCCTTTCTTATTCACCAGGTTTTAGTTCTATTTAAATCCACTTCTCCACCACTGCTTCTCTCTTATTCAGCATGTTTTGGTGTTTTTTTGACCACTCCTCTTCCATTGCTACTCTCTTATTCACCAGGTTTCGGTACTTTTCAATTCGAATGCTCTCGCACAGCTTCTTTCTTCTTCACCTGGTTTTAGTTCTTTTTAAATCAACTCCTCTCCCACTAGTCCTCTCTTATTCACCAGGTTTCGCTACTTTTCAATTCCACTCCTCTCCCACTGCTCCTCTCTTATTCACCAGGTTTTGGTGATTTTTAAATCCACTCCTCTCCCACTGCTCCTCTCTTATAGACCAGGTGTTGTTGCTTTTTAAATCCACTCCTCTCCCACTGCTCCTCTCTTATTCACCAGGTTTCGGTACTTTTCAATTCCACTCCTCTCCCACTGCTCCTCCCTTATTCACCAGGTTTTGGTTCTTTTTAAATCCACTCCTCTCCCACTGCTCCTTTCTTATTCACCAGGTTTTGGTTCTTTTTAAATCCACTCCTCTCCCACTGCTCCTCTCTTATTCACCAGGTTTTAGTTCTTTTTAAATCCACTCCTCTCCCACTGCTCCTCTCTTATTCACCAGGTTTTAGTTCTTTTTAAATCCACTCCTCTCCCACTGCTCCTCTCTTATTCACCAGGTTTTAGTTCTTTTTAAATCCACTCCTCTCCCACTGCTCCTCTCTTATTCACCCGATTTTGGTGCTTTTTAAATCCACTCCTCTCCCACTGCTCCTCTCTTCTTCACCAGGTTTCGGTACTTTTCAATTCCACTCCTCTCCCACTGCTCCTCTCTTATTCACCAGGTTTTAGTTCTTTTTAAATCCACTCCTCACCCACTGCTCCTCTCTTATTCACCAGGTTTTAGTTCTTTTTAAATCCACTCGTCTCCCACTGCTCCTTTCTTATTCACCAGGTTTTGGTTCTTTTTAAATCCACTCCTCTTCCACTGCTCCTCTCTTATTCACCAGGTTTTAGTTATTTTTAAATCCACTCCTCTCCCACTGCTCCTCTCTTATTCACCAGGTTTTTGTTCTTTTTAAATCCACTTCTCTCCCACTGCTTGTCTCTTATTCAGCATGTTTTGCTGTTTTTTTGACCACTCCTCTCCCACTGCTCCTTTTTTATGCAACAGGCTTTAGTTCTTTTCAATTCCATTCCTCTCCCACTGCTCCTTTCTTATTCACCAGGTTTTTGTTCTTTTCAATTCCAATGCTCTCCCACTGCTCCTTTCTTATTCACCAGGTTTTAGTTCTTTTTAAATCCACTTCTCTCCCACTGCTTCTGTCTTATTCAGCATGTTTTGGTGTTTTTTTGACCACTCCTCTTCCACAGCTCCTCTCTTATTCACCAGGTTTCGGTACTTTTCAATTCCAATGCTCTCCCACTGCTCCTCTCTTATTCACCAAGTTTTAGATCTTTTTACATCCACTCCTCTCCCACTGCTCCTCTCTTATTCACCAGGTTATAGTTCTTTTTAAATCCACTTCTCTCCCACTGCGTCTGTTTTGTTCAGCATTTTTGGTGTTTTTTTGACCACTCCTCTCCCACTGCTCTTCTCTTATTCACGAGGATTCGGTACTTTTCAATTCCAATGCTCTCCCACTGCTCCTTTCTTATTCACCAGGTTTTAGTTCTTTTGAAATCCACTCCTCTCCCACTGCGCCTTTCTTATTCACCAGGTTTTAGTTCTTTTTAAATCCTCTCCTCTCCCACTGCGCCTTTCTTATTCACCAGGTTTTAGTTCTTTTCAATTCCAATGCTCTCCCACTGCTCCTGTCTTAATCACCAGGTTTCAGTTCTTTTTGAATCCACTCCTCTCCCACTGCTCCTCTCTTATTCACCAGGTTTTAGTTCTTTTAAAATCCACTCCTCTCCCACTGCTCCTCTCTTATTCACCAGGTTTTAGTTCTTTTCAATTCCACTCCTCCCCCACTGCTCCTCTCTTATTCACCAGGTTTTAGTTCTTTTAAAATCCACTCCTCTCCCACTGCTCCTCTCTTATTCACCAGGTTTTAGTTCTTTTTAAATCCACTTCTCTCCCACTGCTTCTCTCTTATTCAGCATGTTTCGGTACTTTTCAATTCCAATGCTCTCCCACTACTCCTCTCTTACTCACCATGTTTTAGTTCTTTTCAATTCCACTCCTCTCCCACTGCTCCTCTCTTATTCACCAGGTTTTAGTTCTTTTTAAATCCACTTCTCTCCCACTGCTTCTCCCTTATTCAGCATGTTTTGGTGTTTTTTTGATCACTCCTCTTCCACTGCTCCTCTCTTATTCACCAGGTTTCGGTACTTTTCAATTCCAATGCTCTCCCAATGCTCCTTTCTTATTCACCAGATTTTAGTTCTTTTCAATTCCACTCCTCTCCCACTGCTCCTTTCTGATTCACCAGGTTTTAGTTCTTTTCAATTCCACTCCTCCCCCACTGCTCCTCTCTTATTCACCAGGTTTTAGTTCATTTTAAATCCACTCCTCTCCCACTGCTCCTCTCTTATTCACCAGGTTTTAGTTCTTTTTAAATCCACTCCTCTCCCACTGCTCCTGTCTTCATCACCAGGTTTCAGTTCTTTTTAAATCCACTCCTCTCCCACTGCTCCTCTCTTATTCACCAGGTTTTAGATCTTTTAAAATCCACTCCTCTCCCACTGCTCCTTTCTTATTCACCAGGTTTTAGTTCTTTTCAATTCCACTCCTCCCCCACTGCTCCTCTCTTATTCACCAGGTTTCGGTACTATTCAATTCCAATGCTCTCCCACTGCTCCTGTCCTCATCACCAGGTTTCAGTTCTTTTTAAATCCACTCCTCTCCCACTGCTCCTCTCTTATTCACCAGGTTTTAGTTCTTTTCAATTCCACTCCTCTCCCACTGCTCCTCTCTTATTCATCAGGTTTCGGTACTATTCAATTCCAATGCTCTCCCACTGCTCCTGTCCTCATCACCAGGTTTCAGTTCTTTTTAAATCCACTCCTCTCCCACTGCTCCTCTCTTATTCACCAGGTTTTAGTTCTTTTAAAATCCACTCCTCTCCCACTGCTCCTCTCTTATTCACCAGGTTTTAGTTCTTTTCAATTCCACTCCTCTCCCACTGCTCCTCTCTTATTCACCAGGTTTTAGTTCTTTTCAATTCCACTCCTCTCCCACTGCTCCTCTCTTATTCACCAGGTTTTGGTTCTTTTCAATTCCACTCCTCTCCCACTGCTCCTTTCTTATTCACCAGGTTTTAGTTCTTTTCAATTCCACTCCTCTCCCACTGCTCCTCTCTTATTCACCAGGTTTTAGTTCTTTTTAAATCCACTTCTCTCCCACTGCTTCTCTCTTATTCAGCATGTTTTGGTGTTTTTTTGACCACTCCTCTTCCACTGCTCCTCTCTTATTCACCAGGTTTCGGTACTATTCAATTCCAATGCTCTCCCACTGCTCCTGTCTTCATCACCAGGTTTCAGTTCTTTTTAAATCCACTCCTCTCCCACTGTTCCTCTCTTATTCACCAGTTTTTAGTTCTTTTTAAATCCACTCCTCTCCCACTGCTCCTCTCTTATTCACCAGGTTTCAGTTCTTTTTAAATCCACTCCTCTCCCACTGCTCCTCTCTTATTCACCGGGTTTTACTTCTTTTTAAATCCACTCCTCTCCCACTGCTCCTCTCTTATTCACCAGGTTTTAGTTCTTTTTAAATCCACTCCTCTCCCACTGCTCCTCTCTTATTCACCAGGTTTTGGTTCTTTTTAAATCCACTCCTCTCCCACTGCACCTCTCTTTTTCACCCGATTTTGGTGCTTTTTAAATCCACTCCTCTCCCACTGCTCCTCTCTTATTAACCAGGTTTCGGTACTTTTCAATTCCAATGCTCCCCCACTGCTCCTTTCTTATTCACCAGGTTTTAGTTCTTTTCAAATCCACTTCTCCCCCACTGCTCCTTTCTTATTCACCAGGTTTTGGTTCTTTTTAAATCCACTCCTCTCCCACTGCTCCTTTCTTATTCACCAGGTTTTGGTTCTTTTTAAATCCACTCCTCTCCCACTGCTCCTCTCTGATTCACAAGAATTTAGTTATTTTTATATCCACTCCTCTCCCACTGCTCCTTTCTTATTCACCAGGTTTTTGTTCTTTTTAAATCCACTTCTCTCCCACTGCTCCTCTGATATTCACCAGGTTTTAGTTATTTTTAAATCCACTCCTCTCCCACTGCTCCTCTCTTATTCACCAGGTTTTGGTGCTTTTTAAATCCACTCCTCTCCCACTGCTACTCTCGTATTCACCTGATTTCAGTGCATTTTAAATCCACTCCTCTCCCTCTGCGACTCACTTATTCACCAGGTTTCGGTAGTTTTCAATTTCAACGCTCTTCCACTGCTCCTCTCTTATTCACCATGTTTTGCTGATTTTTAGACCACTTCTCTCCCACTGCTCCTCTCTTATTCACCAGGTTTCGCTGCTTTTTAAATCAAATCCTCTCCCACTGCTCCTCTCTTAATCACCAGATTTTACTTATTTTTAAATCCACTCCTCTCCTACTGCTCCTCTCTTATTCAGCAGGTTTTGTGCTTTTTAAATCGACTCCTCTCCCACTGCTCCTCTTTTAGTCACCAGGTTTTAGTTCTTTTTAAATCCAATCCTCTCCCACTGCTCCTCTCTTATTCACCTGGTTTTGCTGCTTATTAAATCCACTCCTCTCCCACTGCTCCTCTCTTATTCACCAGGTTTTGTTGCTTTTTAAATCCACTCCTCTCCCACCGACCCCATCCTATTCACCAGGTTTTAGTTCTTTTCAAATCCATTCCTCTCCCACTGCTCCTCTCTTATTCATGAGGTTTCAGTGCTTCTAACTCCACTCCTCTCCCACTGCTCCTCTCTTATCCACCAGTTTTTGGTTCTTTTTAAATCCACTCCTCTCCCACTGCTCCTCTCAAATTCACCAGGTTTTAGTTATTTTTAAATCCACTTCTCTCCCACTGTACCTCTCTTATTCACCAGGTTTTGGTTCTTTTTAAATTCACTTCTCTCCCACTGCTACTCTCTTATTCACCTGGTTTCGGTGCACTTTAAATCCACTCCTCTCCCACTACTCCTCTCTTATTCACCAGGTTTCGGTACTTTTCAATTCCAATGCTCTCCCACTGCTCCTCTCTTATTCACCAGGTTTTAGTTCTTTTAAATTCAATTCTCTCCCACTGCTTCTCTCTTATTCAGCATGTTTCAGTACTGTTCAATTCCAATGCTCTCCCACTGCTCCTTTCTTATTCACCAGGTTTTAGTTCTTTTCAATTCCACTCTTCTCCCACTGCTCCTCTCTTATTCACCAGGTTTTAGTTCTTTTCAATTCCACTCCTCTGCCACTGCTCCTCTCTTATTCACCAGGTTTTAGTTCTTTTTAAATCCACTTCTCTCCCACTGCTTCTCCCTTATTCAGCATGTTTTGGTGTTTTTTTGACCACTCCTCTTCCACTGCTCCTCTCTTATTCACCAGGTTTCGGTACTTTTCAATTCCAATGCTCTCCCACTGCTCCTTTCTTATTCACCAGGTTTTAGTTCTTTTTAAATCCACTCCTCTCCCACTGCTCCTGTCTTATTCACTAGGTTTTAGTTCTTTTTAAATCCACTCCTCTACCACTGCTCCTTTCTTATTCACCAGGTTTTAGTTCTTTTTAAATCCACTCCTCTCCCACTGCTCCTCTCTTATTCACCAGGTTTCGGTACTTTTCAATTCCAATGCTCTCCCACTGCTCCTTTCTTATTCACCAGGTTTCGGTGATTTTTAATCCACTCCTCTCCCACTGCTCCTCTCTTATTCACCAGGTTTTAGTTCTTTTAAAATCCACTCCTCTGCCACTGCTCCTTTCTTATTCTCCAGGTTTTGGTGCATTTTAAATCCACTCCTCTCCCACTGCTCCTCCCTTATTTATCAGGTTTCCTTGCTTCTAAATCCACTCCTCTCCCACTGCTCCTCTCATTCACCAGGTTTTGGTTCCTTTTAAATCCACTGCTCTCCAACTGCTCCTCTCTTATTCACAAGGTTTTAGGTCTTTTTAAATCCACTCCTCTCCCACTGCTCCTCTCTTATTCCCCAGGTTTTGGTGCTTTTTAAATCCACTCCTCTCCCACTGCTACTCTCTTATTCACCAGTTTTCGGTGCATTTCAATTCCACTCCTCTCCCACTGCTCCTCTCTTATTCATCAGGTTTTAGTGCTTTTTAACTCCACTCCACTCCCACTGCTCCTCTCAGTCACCAGGTTTTGTTGCTTTTTAAACCCACTCCTCTTCCACTGCTCCTCTCTTATTCACCAGGTTTCGGTACTTTTCAATTCCACTCCTCTCCCACTGCTCCTCTCTTATTCTCCAAGTTTTGGTGCTTTTTAAATCCACTCCTCTCCCACTGCTTCTGTCTTATTCTCCAGGTTTTGGTGCTTTTTAAATCCACTCCTCTCCCACTGCTCCTCTCTTATTCATCAGGTTTCCCTGCTTCTAAATCCACTCCTCTCCCACTGCTTCTCTCTTATTCTCCAGGTTTTGGTGCTTTTCAAATCCACGCCTCTCACACTGCTCCCATCTTATTAACCAGGTTTAGGTGCTTTTTAAATCCACTCCTCTCCCGCTGCTCCTCTCTTATTCATCAGGTTTCGGTGCTTCTAAATCCACTCCTATCCCTCTGCTCCTTTCCTTTTCACCTGGTTTCGTTGCTTTTCAAATCCACTCCTCTCCCTCTGCGACCGACTTATTCACCAGGTTTCGGTACTTTTCAATTCCAATGCTCTCCCACTGCGCCTCTCTTATTCAGCATGTTTTGGTGATTTTTAGTCCACTCCTCTTCCACTGCTCCTCTCTTATTCTCCAGGTTTTGGTGCTTTTTAAATCCACTCCTCTCCCACTGCTCCTCTCTTATTTACAAGGTTTTACTGTTTTTTAAATCCACTCCTCTCCCACTGCTTCTCTCTTATTCTCCAGGTTTTGGTGTTTTTGATATCCACTCCTCGAACACTGCTTCTCTCTTATTCTCCAGGTTTTGGTGCTTTTTCAATCCACTCCTCTACCACTGCTTCTCTCTTATTCTCCGTGTTTTGGTGCTTTTTAAACCCAATCGTCTCCCACTGCTCCTCTCTTATTCACCTGGTTTCGTTGCTTTTCAAATCCACTCCTCTCCCTCTGCGACTGACCTATTCACCATGTTTCGGTACTTTGCAATTCCAATGCTCTCCCACTGCTCCTCTCTCGTTCAGCACGTTTTGGTGATTTTTAGTCCACTCCACTTCCACTTCTCCTCTCTTATTCTCCAGGTTTTGGTGATTTTTAAATCCACTCCTCTCCCACTGCTCCACTCGTATTTACAAGGTTTTACTGTTTTTTAAATCCACTCCTCTCCCACTGCTTCTCTCTTATTCTCCAGGTTTTGGTGCTTTTTAAATCCACTCCTCCAACACTGCTTCTCTCTTATTCTCCAGGTTTTGGTGCTTTTTAAATCCACTCCTCTCCCATTGCTTCTCTCTTATTCTCCAGGTTTTGCTGTTTTTCAAATCCACTCCTCTCCCACTGCTTCTCTCTTATTCTCCTGGTTTTGGTGCTTTTTAAATCCACTCCTCTCCCACTGCTCCTCTCTTATTCATCAGGTGTCGGTGCTTCTAAATCCACTCCTCTCCCATTGCTTCTCTCTTATTCTCCAGGTTTTGGTGCTTTTCAAATCCACTCCTCTCCCACTGCTTCTCTCTTATTCTCCAGGTTTTGGTGCTTTTTAAATCCACTCCTCCGACACTGCTTCTCTCTTATTCTCCAGGTTTTGGTGCATTTTAAATCCACTCCTCTCCCACTGCTCCTCTCTTATTCATCAGGTTTCGGTGCTTTTTAAATCCACTCCTCTCCCACTGCTCCACTCTTATTCACCACGTTTTAATTATATCTAAATTCACTCCTCTCCCACTGCTCCTCTCTTATTCATCATGTTTCGCATGCTTCTAAATCCACTCCTCCCCCACTGCTTCTCTCTTATTCTCCAGGTTTTGCTGTTTTTTAAATCCACTCCTCTCCCACTGCTCCTCTCTTATTCTCCAGGTTTTGGTGCTTTTTAAATCCACTCCTCTCCCACTGCTCCTCTCTTTTTCATCAGGTTTCGGTGCTTTTTAAATCCACTCCTCTCCCACTGCTCCTCTCTTATTCACCAGGTTTTGTTGCTTTTTAAATCCACTCCTCTACCACTGCTCCTCTCTTATTCACCAGGTTTCAGTTATTTCTAAATCCACTCCTCTCCCGCTGCTCCTCTCTTATTCACCAGGCTTTGGTGCTTTTTAAATCCACTCCTCTGACACTGCTTCTCTCTTATTCTCCAGGATTTGGTGCATTTTAAATCCACTCCTCTCCCACTGCTCCTCTCTTATTCATCAGGTTTCGGTGCTTTTTAAATCCACTCCTCTCCCACTGCTCCACTCTTATTCACCACGTTTTAATTATATCTAAATTCACTCCTCTCCCACTGCTCCTCTCTTATTCATCATGTTTCGCATGCTTCTAAATCCACTCCTCCCCCACTGCTTCTCTCTTATTCTCCAGGTTTTGCTGTTTTTTAAATCCACTCCTCTCCCACTGCTCCTCTCTTATTCTCCAGGTTTTGGTGCTTTTTAAATCCACTCCTCTCCCACTGCTCCTCTCTTTTTCATCAGGTTTCGGTGCTTTTTAAATCCACTCCTCTCCCACTGCTCCTCTCTTATTCACCAGGTTTTGTTGCTTTTTAAATCCACTCCTCTACCACTGCTCCTCTCTTATTCACCAGGTTTCAGTTATTTCTAAATCCACTCCTCTCCCGCTGCTCCTCTCTTATTCACCAGGCTTTGATGCTTTTTAATTCCACTCCTCTCCCACTGCTCCTCTCTTATTCACCAGGTTTTGGTTCTTTTCAAATCCACTCCTCTCCCACTGCTCCTCTCTTATTCTCCAAGTTTTGTAGCTTTTTAAATCCACTTCTCTCCCACTGCTTCTCTCTTATTCTCCAGGTTTTGGTGCATTTTAAATCCAATCCTCTCCCACTGCTTCTCTCTTATTCTCCAGTTTTTGGTGCTTTTCAAATCCACTGCTCTCACACTGCTTCTCTCTTATTCTCCAGGTTTTGGTGCTTTTTAAATCCACTCCTCTCCCACTGCTCCTCTCTTATTCATCAGTTTTCGGTGCTTCTAAATCCTCTCCTCTCCCACTGCTTCTCTCTTATTCTCCAGGTTTTGGTGCTTTTTAAATCCACTCCTCTCCCACTGCTTCTCTCTTATTCTCCAGGTTTTGCTGTTTTTAAAATCCACTCCTCTCCCACTGCTCCTCTCTTATTCTCCAGGTTTTGGTGCTTTTTAAATCCACTCCTCTCCCACTGCTCCTCTCTTATTCATCAGGTTTCGGTGCTTTTTAAATCCACTCCTCTCCCACTGCTCCACTCTTATTTACCAGGTTTTAAATATTTCTAAATCCACCCCTCTCCCACTGCTCCTCTCTTATTCATCAGGTTTCGGTGCTTCTAAATCCACTCCTCTCCAACTGCTTCTCTCTTATTCTCCAGGTTTTGCTGTTTTTTAAATCCACTCCTCTCCCACAACTCCTCTCTTATTCTCCAGGTTTTGGTGCTTTTTAAATCCACTCCTCTCCCACTGCTCCTCTCTTATTCATCAGGTTTCGGTGCTTTTTAAATCCACTCCTCTCCCACTGCTCCTCTCTTATTCACCAGGTTTTGGTTCTTTTCAAATCCACTCCTCTCCCACTGCTCCTCTCTTATTCTCCAAGTTTTGTAGCTTTTTAAATCCACTTCTCTCCCACTGCTTCTCTCTTATTCTCCAGGTTTTGGTGCATTTTAAATCCACTCCTCTCCCACTGCTTCTCTCTTATTCTCCAGTTTTTGGTGCTTTTCAAATCCACTGCTCTCACACTGCTTCTCTCTTATTCTCCAGGTTTTGGTGCTTTTTAAATCAACTCCTCTCCCACTGCTCCTCTCTTATTCATCAGTTTTCGGTGCTTCTAAATCCTCTCCTCTCCCACTGCTTCTCTCTTATTCTCCAGGTTTTGGTGCTTTTTAAATCCACTCCTCTCCCACTGCTTCTCTCTTATTCTCCAGGTTTTGCTGTTTTTAAAATCCACACCTCTCCCACTGCTCCTCTCTTATTCTCCAGGTTTTGGTGCTTTTTAAATCCACTCCTCTAACACTGCTCCTCTCTTATTCATCAGGTTTCGGTGCTTTTTAAATCCACTCCTCTCCCACTGCTCCACTCTTATTTACCAGGTTTTAAATATTTCTAAATCCACCCCTCTCCCACTGCTCCTCTCTTATTCATCAGGTTTCGGTGCTTCTAAATCCACTCCTCTCCAACTGCTTCTCTCTTATTCTCCAGGTTTTGCTGTTTTTTAAATCCACTCCTCTCCCACAACTCCTCTCTTATTCTCCAGGTTTTGGTGCTTTTTAAATCCACTCCTCTCCCACTGCTCCTGTCTTATTCATCAGGTTTCGGTGCTTTTTAAATCCACTCCTCTCCCACTGCTCCTCTCTTATTCACCAGGTTTTGTTGCTTTTTAAATCCACTCCTCTCCCACTGCTCCTCTCTTATTCACCTGGTTTCGTTGCTTTTCAAATCCACTCCTCTCCCTCTGCGACTCACTTATTCACCATGTTTCGGTACTTTGCAATTCCAATGCTCTCCCACTGCTCCTCTCTCGTTCAGCACGTTTTGGTGATTTTTAGTCCACTCCACTTCCACTTCTCCTCTCTTATTCTCCAGGTTTTGGTGATTTTTAAATCCACTCCTCTCCCACTGCTCCTCTCGTATTTACAAGGTTTTACTGTTTTTTAAATCCACTCCTCTCCCACTGCTTCTCTCTTATTCTCCAGGTTTTGGTGCTTTTTAAATCCACTCCTCCACACTGCTTCTCTCTTATTCTCCAGGTTTTGGTGCTTTTTAAATCCACTCCTCTCCCACTGCTTCTCTCTTATTCTCCAGGTTTTGGTGCTTTTCAAATCCACTCCTCTCCCACTGCTTCTCTCTTATTCTCCTGGTTTTGGTGCTTTTTAAATCCACTCCTCTCCCACTGCTCCTCTCTTATTCATCAGTTTTCGGTGCTTCTAAATCCACTCCTCTCCCACTGCTTCTCTCTTATTCTCCAGGTTTTGGTGCTTTTTAAATCCACTCCTCTCCCACTGCTTCTCTCTTATTCTCCAGGTTTTGCTGTTTTTAAAATCCACTCCTCTCCCACTGCTCCTCTCTTATTCTCCAGGTTTTGGTGCTTTTTAAATCCACTCCTCTCCCACTGCTCCTCTCTTATTCATCAGGTTTCGGTGCTTTTTAAATCCACTCCTCTCCCACTGCTCCACTCTTATTTACCAGGTTTTAAATATTTCTAAATCCACCCCTCTCCCACTGCTCCTCTCTTATTCATCAGGTTTCGGTGCTTCTAAATCCACTCCTCTCCAACTGCTTCTCTGTTATTCTCCAGGTTTTGCTGTTTTTTAAATCCACTCCTCTCCCACAACTCCTCTCTTATTCTCCAGGTTTTGGTGCTTTTTAAATCCACTCCTCTCCCACTGCTCCTCTCTTATTCATCAGGTTTCGGTGCTTTTTAAATCCACTCCTCTCCCACTGCTCCTCTCTTATTCACCAGGTTTTGTTGCTTTTTAAATCCACTCCTCTCCCACTGCTCCTCTCTTATTCACCTGATTTCGTTGCTTTTCAAATCCACTCCTCTCCCTCTGCGACTCACTTATTCACCATGTTTCGGTACTTTGCAATTCCAATGCTCTCCCACTGCTCCTCTCTCGTTCAGCACGTTTTGGTGATTTTTAGTCCACTCCACTTCCACTTCTCCTCTCTTATTCTCCAGGTTTTGGTGATTTTTAAATCCACTCCTCTCCCACTGCTCCTCTCGTATTTACAAGGTTTTACTGTTTTTTAAATCCACTCCTCTCCCACTGCTTCTCTCTTATTCTCCAGGTTTTGGTGCTTTTTAAATCCACTCCTCCAACACTGCTTCTCTCTTATTCTCCAGCTTTTGGTGCTTTTTAAATCCACTCCTCTCCCATTGCTTCTCTCTTATTCTCCAGGTTTTGGTGCTTTTCAAATCCACTCCTCTCCCACTGCTTCTCTCTTATTCTCCTGGTTTTTGTGCTTTTTAAATCCACTCCTCTCCCACTGCTCCTCTCTTATTCATCAGGTGTCGGTGCTTCTAAATCCACTCCTCTCCCACTGCTTCTCTCTTATTCTCCCGGTTTTGGTGCTTTTCAAATCCACTCCTCTCCCACTGCTTCTCTCTTATTCTCCAGGTTTTGGTGCTTTTTAAATCCACTCCTCTGACACTGCTTCTCTCTTATTCTCCAGGTTTTGGTGCATTTTAAATCCACTCCTCTCCCACTGCTCCTCTCTTATTCATCAGGTTTCGGTGCTTTTTAAATCCACTCCTCTCCCACTGCTCCACTCTTATTCACCATGTTTTAATTATTTCTAAATTCACTCCTCTCCCACTGCTCCTCTCTTATTCATCATGTTTCGCATGCTTCTAAATCCACTCCTCCCCCACTGCTTCTCTCTTATTCACCAGGTTTTGCTGTTTTTTAAATCCACTCCTCTCCCACTGCTCCTCTCTTATTCTCCAGGTTTTGGTGCTTTTTAAATCCACTCCTCTCCCACTGCTCCTCTCTTTTTCATCAGGTTTCGGTGCTTTTTAAATCCACTCCTCTCCCACTGCTCCTCTCTTATTCACCAGGTTTTGTTGCTTGTTAAATCCACTCCTCTACCACTGCTCCTCTCTTATTCACCAGGTTTCAGTTATTTCTAAATCCACTCCTCTCCCGCTGCTCCTCTCTTATTCACCAGGCTTTGATGCTTTTTAATTCCACTCCTCTCCCACTGCTCCTCTCTTATTCACCAGGTTTTGGTTCTTTTCAAATCCACTCCTCTCCCACTGCTCCTCTCTTATTCTCCAAGTTTTGTTGCATTTTAAATCCACTCCTCTCCCACTGCTTCTCTCTTATTCTCCAGGTTTTGGTGCATTTTAAAGCCGCTCCTCTCCCACTGCTTCTCTCTTATTCTCCAGTTTTTGGTGCTTTTCAAATCCACTGCTCTCACACTGCTTCTCTCTTATTCTCCAGGTTTTGGTGCTTTTTAAATCCACTCCTCTCCCACTGCTCCTCTCTTATTCATCAGTTTTCGGTGCTTCTAAATCCACTCCTCTCCCACTGCTTCTCTCTTATTCTCCAGGTTTTGGTGCTTTTTAAATCCACTCCTCTCCCACTGCTTCTCTCTTATTCTCCAGGTTTTGCTGTTTTTAAAATCCACTCCTCTCCCACTGCTCCTCTCTTATTCTCCAGGTTTTGGTGCTTTTTAAATCCACTCCTCTCCCACTGCTCCTCTCTTATTCATCAGGTTTCGGTGCTTTTTAAATCCACTCCTCTCCCACTGCTCCAATCTTATTTACCAGCAGTTAAATATTTCTAAATCCACCCCTCTCCCACTGCTCCTCTCTTATTCATCAGGTTTCGGTGCTTCTAAATCCACTACTCTCCAACTGCTTCTCTCTTATTCTCCAGGTGTTGGTGCTTTTTAAATCCACTCCTCTGCCACTGCTCCTCTCTTATTCATCAGGTTTCGGTGCTTTTTAAATCCACTCCTCTCCCACTGCTCCTCTCTTATTCACCAGGTTTTGTTGCTTTTTAAATCCACTCCTCTCCCACTGCTCCTCTCTTATTCACCAGGTTTTAGTTATTTCTAAATCCACTCCTCTCCCGCTGCTCCTCTCTTATTCACCAGGCTTTGATGCTTTTTAAATCCATTCCTCTCCCACTGCTTCTCTCTTATTCTCCAGGTTTTGGTGCTTTTCAAATCCACTCCTCTCCCACTGCTTCTCTCTTATTCTCCAGGTTTTGGTGCTTTTTAAATCCACTCGTCTCCCACTGCTCCTCACTTATTCATCAGGTTTCGGTGCTTCTAAATCCACTCCTCTCCGACTGCTTCTCTCTTATTCTCCAGGTTTTGGTGCTTTTTAAATCCACTCCTCTCCCACTGCTCCTCTCTTATTCATCAGGTTTCGGTGCTTTTTATATCCACTCCTCTCCCACTGCTCCACTCTTATTCACCACGTTTTAATTATTTCGAAAATCCACTCCTCTCCCACTGCTCCTCTCTTATTCATCATTTTTCGCATGCTTCTAAATCCACTCCTCCCCCACTGCCTCTCACTTATTCTCCTGGTTTTGCTGTTTTTTAAATCCACTCCTCTCCCACTGCTCCTCTCTTATTCTCCAGGTTTTGGTGCTTTTTAAATCCACTCCTCTCCCACTGCTCCTCTCTTATTCATCAGGTTTCGGTGCTTTTTAAATCCACTCCTCTCCCACTGCTCCTCTCTTATTCACCAGGTTTTGTTGCTTTTTAAATCCACTCCTCTGCCACTGCTCCTCTCTTCTTCACCAGGTTTTAGTTATTTCTAAATCCACTCCTCTCCCGCTGCTCCTCTCTTATTCACCAGGCTTTGATGCTTTTTAATTCCACTCCTCTCCCACTGCTCCTCTCTTATTCACCAGGCTTTGGTTCTTTTTAAATCTACTTCTGTCCCACTGCTCCTCTCTTATTCAGCATGTTTTGGTGATTTTAAATCCACTGCTCTCCCACTGCTCCTCTCTTAGTCACCAGGTTTTGTTGCTTTTTAAATCCACTCCTCTTCCACTGCTCCTCTCTTATTCACCAGGTTTCGGTACTTTTCAATTCCACTCCTCTCCCACTGCTCCTCACTTATTCACCAGGTTTCAGTGCTGTTTAAATCCACTCCTCTCCCACTGCTCCTCTCTTATTCACCAAGTTTTGGTTCTTTTTAAATCCACTCCTCTCCCACTGCTCCTCTCTTATTCACCAGTTTTCGGTACTTTTCAATTCCAATGCTCTCCCACTGCTCCGCTCTTATTCACCAGGTTTCGATATGTTTCAATTCCACTCCTCTCAGACTGCTCCTTTCTTATTCACCAGGTTTTAGTTATTTTTAAATCCACTACTCTCCCACTGCTCCTCTCAAATTCACCAGGTATTAGTTATTTTTAAATCCACTTCTCTCCCACTGCTCCTCTCTTATTCACCAGGTTTCGGAACTTTTGAATTCCACTCCTCTCCCACTGCTCCTCTCTTATTCACCTATTTTCGGTGCAGTTGAAATCCACTTCTCTCCTGCTGCTCCTCTCTTATTCACCAGGTTTCGGTGCTTTTCAAATCCACTCCTCTCCCACTGCTGCTCTCTTATTCATCAGGTTTCGGTGCTTCTAAATCCACTCCTCGCCCTCTGCTCCTTTCCTTTTAACCAGGTTTTGGTGCTTTTTTAATCCACTCCTCTCCCACTGCTCCTCCCTTATTCACCTGGTTTCGGTGCATTTTAAATCCACTCCTCTCCCACTGCTCCTCACTTATTCTCCAAGTTTTGGTGCTTTTTAAATCCACTCGTCTCCCACTGCTCCTCCCTTATTCACCTGGTTTTGGTGCATTTTAAATCCACTCCTCTCCCACTGCTTCTCTCTTATTCTCCAGTTTTTGGTGCTTCTTAAATCCACGCCTCTCCCACTGCTCCTCCCTTATTCACCTGGTTTCGGTGCATTTTAAATCCACTCCTCTCCCACTGCTCCTCTCATATTCTCCACGTTTTGGTGCTTCTTTAAACCACTCGTCTCCCACTGCTCCTCTCTTATTCTGCAAGTTTTGGTGCTTTTTAAATCCACTCCTCTCCCACTGCTTCTCTCTTATTCTCCAGGTTTTGGTGCATTTTAAATCCACTCCTCTCCCACTGCTTCTCTCCTATTCTCCAGGTTTTGGTGCTTTTCAAATCCACTCCTCTCCCACTGCTTCTCTCTTTTTCTCCAGGTTTTGGTGCTTTTTAAATCCACTCCTCTCCCACTGCTCCTCTCTTATTCACCAGGTTTTGGTTCTTTTTAAATCCACTCCTCTCTCACTGCTCCTCTCTTATTCACCAGGTTTCGGTACTTTTCAATTCCACTCCTCTCCCACTGCTCCTCTCTTGTTCACCTATTTTCGGTGCAGTTTAAATCCACTTCTCTCCTGCTGCTCCTCTCTTATTCACCAGGTTTCGGTGCTTTTTAAATCCACTCCTCTCCCACTGCTCCTCTCTTATTCACCTGGTTTCGGTGCTTTTTAAATCCACTTCTCTCCTGCTACTCCTCTCTTATTCACCAGGTTTCGGTGCTTTTTAAATCCACTCCTCTCCCACTGCTCCTCTCTTATTCATCAGGTTTCGGTGCTTCTAAATCCACTCCTCTCCCTCTGCTCCTTTCCTTTTAACCAGGTTTTGGTGCTTTTTTAATCCACTCCTCTCCCACTGCCCCTCTCTTATTCACCTGGTTTCGGGCATTTTAAATCCACTCCACTCCATCTGCTCCTCTCTTATTCAGCAGGTTTCGTTGCTTTTTAAATCCACTCCTCTCCCACTGCTCCTCTCTTATTCAGCAAGTTTCGGTGCTTCTTTAATCCAGCCCCCTAACACTGCTCCTCTCTTCTTCACCAGGTTTTGGTGCTTCTTTAATCTACTCCTCTCCCACTGCTCCTCCCTTATTCACCTGGTTTCGGTGCATTTTAAATCCACTCCTCTCCCACTGCACCTCTCTTATTCTCCAGGTTTTGGTGCTTCTTTAATCCACTCCTCTCCCACTGCTCCTCTCTTATTCTCCAAGTTGTGTTGCTTTTTAAATCCACTCCTCTCCCACTGCTTCTCTCTTATTCTCCAGGTTTTGGGGCATTTAAAATCCACTCCTCTCCCTCTGCTCGTCTCTTATTCACCAGGTTTCGGTGCGTTTTAAATCCACTCCTCTCCCACTGCTCCTCTCTTATTCACTAGGTTTCGGTACTTTTCAATTCCTCTCCTCTCCCACTGCTCCTCTCTTATTCACCAGGCTTCGGTACTTTTCAATTCCAATGCTCTCCCACTGCTCCTCTCTTATTCACCACGTTTCGATACTTTTCAATTCCTCTCCTCTCAGACTGCTCCACTCTTATTCACCAGGTTTTAATTATTTCTAAATCCACTCCTCTCCAACTGCTCCTCTCTTATTCATCAGGTTTCGGTGCTTCTAAATCCACTCCTCTCCCACTGCTTCTCTCTTATTCTCCAGGTTTTGCTGTTTTTTAAATCCACTCCTCTCCCACTGCTCCTCTCTTATTCTCCAGGTTTTGGTGCTTTTTAAATCCACTCCTCTCCCACTGCTCCTCTCTTATTCATCAGGTTTCGGTGCTTTTTAAATCCACTCCTCTCCCACTGCTCCTCTCTTATTCACCAGGTTTTGTTGCTTTTTAAATCCACTCCTCTCCCACTGCTCCTCTCTTCTTCACCAGGTTTTAGTTATTTCTAAATCCACTCCTCTCCCGCTGCTCCTCTCTTATTCACCAGGCTTTGATGCTTTTTAATTCCACTCCTCTCCCACTGCTCCTCTCTTATTCACCAGGCTTTGGTTCTTTTTAAATCTACTTCTGTCCCACTGCTCCTCTCTTATTCAGCATGTTTTGGTGATTTTTAAATCCACTGCTCTCCCACTGCTCCTCTCTTAGTCACCAGGTTTTGTTGCTTTTTAAATCCACTCCTCTTCCACTGCTCCTCTCTTATTCACCAGGTTTCGGTACTTTTCAATTCCACTCCTCTCTCACTGCTCCTCTCTTATTCACCAGGTTTCAGTGCTTTTTAAATCCAATCCTCTTACACTGCTCCTCTCTTATTCACCAGGTTTCGGTACTTTTCAATTCCACTCCTCTCCCACTGCTCCTCTCTTATTCACCAGGTTTCAGTGCTGTTTAAATCCACTCCTCTCCCACTGCTCCTCTCTTATCCACCAAGTTTTGGTTCTTTTTAAATCCACCCCTCTCCCACTGCTCCTCTCTTATTCACCAGTTTTCGGTACTTTTCAATTCCAATGCTCTCCCACTGCTCCGCTCTTATTCACCAGGTTTCGATATGTTTCAATTCCACTCCTCTCAGACTGCTCCTTTCTTATTCACCAGGTTTTAGTTATTTTTAAATCCACTACTCTCCCACTGCTCCTCTCAAATTCAACAGGTTTTAGTTATTTTTAAATCCACTTCTCTCCCACTGCTCCTCTCTTATTCACCAGGTTTCGGAACTTTTCAATTCCACTCCTCTCCCACTGCTCCTCTCTTATTCACCTATTTTCGGTGCAGTTGAAATCCACTTCTCTCCTGCTGCTCCTCTCTTATTCACCAGGTTTCGGTGCTTTTCAAATCCACTCCTCTCCCACTGCTCCTCTCTTATTCATCAGGTTTCGGTGCTTCTAAATCCACTCCTCGCCCTCTGCTCCTTTCCTTTTAACCAGGTTTTGGTGCTTTTTTAATCCACTCCTCTCCCACTGCTCCTCCCTTATTCACCTGGTTTCGGTGCATTTTAAATCCCCTCCTCTCCCACTGCTCCTCACTTATTCTCCAAGTTTTGGTGCTTTTTAAATCCACTCCTCTCCCACTGCTCCTCCCTTATTCACCTGGTTTTGGTGCATTTTAAATCCACTCCTCTCCCACTGCTCTCTCTTATTCTCCAGGTTTTGGTGCTTCTTTAATCCACGCCTCTCCCACTGCTCCTCCCTTATTCACCTGGTTTCGGTGCATTTTAAATCCACTCCTCTCCCACTGCTCCTCTCATATTCTCCACGTTTTGGTGCTTCTTTAAACCACTCGTCTCCCACTGCTCCTCTCTTATTCTGCAAGTTTTGGTGCTTTTTAAATCCACTCCTCTCCCACTGCTTCTCTCTTATTCTCCAGGTTTTGGTGCATTTTAAATCCACTCCTCTCCCACTGCTTCTCTCCTATTCTCCAGGTTTTGGTGCTTTTCAAATCCACTCCTCTCCCACTGCTTCTCTCTTTTTCTCCAGGTTTTGGTGCTTTTTAAATCCACTCCTCTCCCACTGCTCCTCTCTTATTCACCAGGTTTTGGTTCTTTTTAAATCCACTCCTCTCCCACCGCTCCTCTCTTATTCACCAGGTTTCGATACTTTTCAATTCCACTCCTCTCAGACTGCCCCTTTCTTCTTCACCAGGTTTTGGTTATTTTTAAATCCACTAGTCTCCCACTGCTCCTCTCAAATTCACCAGGTTTTAGTTATTTTTAAATGCACTTCTCTCCCACTGCTCCTCTCTTATTCACCAGGTTTCGGTACTTTTCAATTCCACTCCTCTCCCACTGCTCCTCTCTTGTTCACCTATTTTCGGTGCAGTTTAAATCCACTTCTCTCCTGCTGCTCCTCTCTTATTCACCAGGTTTCGGTGCTTTTTAAATCCACTCCTCTCCCACTGCTCCTCTCTTATTCACCAGGTTTCGGTGCTTTTTAAATCCACTTCTCTCCTGCTGCTCCTCTCTTATTCACCAGGTTTCGGTGCTTTTTAAATCCACTCCTCTCCCACTGCTCCTCTCTTATTCATCAGGTTTCGGTGCTTCTAAATCCACTCCTCTCCCTCTGCTCCTTTCCTTTTAACCAGGTTTTGGTGCTTTTTTAATCCACTCCTCTCCCACTGCCCCTCTCTTATTCACCTGGTTTCGGGCATTTTAAATCCACTCCACTCCATCTGCTCCTCTCTTATTCAGCAGGTTTCGTTGCTTTTTAAATCCACTCCTCTCCCACTGCTCCTCTCTTATTCAGCAAGTTTCGGTGCTTCTTTAATCCACCCCCCTAACAATGCTCCTCTCTTCTTCACCAGGTTTTGGTGCTTCTTTAATCTACTCCTCTCCCACTGCTCCTCACTTATTCACCTGGTTTCGGTGCATTTTAAATCCACTCCTCTCCCACTGCACCTCTCTTATTCTCCAGGTTTTGGTGCTTCTTTAATCCACTCCTCTCCCACTGCTCCTCTCTTATTCTCCAAGTTGTGTTGCTTTTTAAATCCACTCCTCTCCCACTGCTTCTCTCTTATTCTCCAGGTTTTGGTGCATTTTAAATCCACTCCTCTCCCTCTGCTCGTCTCTTATTCACCAGGTTTCGGTGCGTTTTAAATCCACTCCTCTTCCACTGCTCCTCTCTTATTCACTAGGTTTCGGTACTTTTCAATTCCTCTCCTCTCCCACTGCTCCTCTCTTATTCACCAGGCTTCGGTACTTTTCAATTCCAATGCTCTCCCACTGCTCCTCTCTTATTCACCACGTTTCGATACTTTTCAATTCCTCTCCTCTCAGCCTGCTCCACTCTTATTCACCAGGTTTTAATTATTTCTAAATCCACTCCTCTCCAACTGCTCCTCTCTTATTCATCAGGTTTCGGTGCTTCTAAATCCACTCCTCTCCCACTGCTTCTCTCTTATTCTCCAGGTTTTGCTGTTTTTTAAATCCACTCCTCTCCCACTGCTCCTCTCTTATTCTCCAGGTTTTGGTGCTTTTTAAATCCACTCCTCTCCCACTGCTCCTCTCTTATTCACCAGGTTTTGTTGCTTTTTAAATCCACTCCTCTCCCACTGCTCCTCTCTTCTTCACCAGGTTTTAGTTATTTCTAAATCCACTCCTCTCCCGCTGCTCCTCTCTTATTCACCAGGCTTTGATGCTTTTTAATTCCACTCCTCTCCCACTGCTCCTCTCTTATTCACCAGGCTTTGGTTCTTTTTAAATCTACTTCTGTCCCACTGCTCCTCTCTTATTCAGCATGTTTTGGTGATTTTTAAATCCACTGCTCTCCCACTGCTCCTCTCTTAGTCACCAGGTTTTGTTGCTTTTTAAATCCACTCCTCTCCCACTGCTCCTCTCTTATTCACCAGGTTTCGGTACTTTTCAATTCCACTCCTCTCCCACTGCTCCTCTCTTATTCACCAGGTTTCAGTGCTGTTTAAATCCACTCCTCTCCCACTGCTCCTCTCTTATCCACCAAGTTTTGGTTCTTTTTAAATCCACTCCTCTCCCACTGCTCCTCTCTTATTCACCAGTTTTCGGTACTTTTCAATTCCAATGCTCTCCCACTGCTCCGCTCTTATTCACCAGGTTTCGATATGTTTCAATTCCACTCCTCTCAGACTGCTCCTTTCTTATTCACCAGGTTTTAGTTATTTTTAAATCCACTACTCTCCCACTGCTCCTCTCAAATTCACCAGGCTTTGGTTCTTTTTAAATCTACTTCTGTCCCACTGCTCCTCTCTTATTCAGCATGTTTTGGTGATTTTTAAATCCACTGCTCTCCCACTGCTCCTCTCTTAGTCACCAGGTTTTGTTGCTTTTTAAATCCACTCCTCTTCCACTGCTCCTCTCTTATTCACCAGGTTTCGGTACTTTTCAATTCCACTCCTCTCTCACTGCTCCTCTCTTATTCACCAGGTTTCAGTGCTTTTTAAATCCAATCCTCTTACACTGCTCCTCTCTTATTCACCAGGTTTCGGTACTTTTCAATTCCACTCCTCTCCCACTGCTCCTCTCTTATTCACCAGGTTTCAGTGCTGTTTAAATCCACTCCTCTCCCACTGCTCCTCTCTTATCCACCAAGTTTTGGTTCTTTTTAAATCCACTCCTCTCCCACTGCTCCTCTCTTATTCACCAGTTTTCGGTACTTTTCAATTCCAATGCTCTCCCACTGCTCCGCTCTTATTCACCAGGTTTCGATATGTTTCAATTCCACTCCTCTCAGACTGCTCCTTTCTTATTCACCAGGTTTTAGTTATTTTTAAATCCACTTCTCTCCCACTGCTCCTCTCTTATTCACCAGGTTTCGGAACTTTTCAATTCCACTCCTCTCCCACTGCTCCTCTCTTATTCACCTATTTTCGGTGCAGTTGAAATCCACTTCTCTCCTGCTGCTCCTCTCTTATTCACCAGGTTTCGGTGCTTTTCAAATCCACTCCTCTCCCACTGCTCCTCTCTTATTCATCAGGTTTCGGTGCTTCTAAATCCACTCCTCGCCCTCTGCTCCTTTCCTTTTAACCAGGTTTTGGTGCTTTTTTAATCCACTCCTCTCCCACTGCTCCTCCCTTATTCACCTGGTTTCGGTGCATTTTAAATCCCCTCCTCTCCCACTGCTCCTCACTTATTCTCCAAGTTTTGGTGCTTTTTAAATCCACTCCTCTCCCACTGCTCCTCCCTTATTCACCTGGTTTTGGTGCATTTTAAATCCACTCCTCTCCCACTGCTCTCTCTTATTCTCCAGGTTTTGGTGCTTCTTTAAACCACTCGTCTCCCACTGCTCCTCTCTTATTCTGCAAGTTTTGGTGCTTTTTAAATCCACTCCTCTCCCACTGCTTCTCTCTTATTCTCCAGGTTTTGGTGCATTTTAAATCCACTCCTCTCCCACTGCTTCTCTCCTATTCTCCAGGTTTTGGTGCTTTTCAAATCCACTCCTCTCCCACTGCTTCTCTCTTTTTCTCCAGGTTTTGGTGCTTTTTAAATCCACTCCTCTCCCACTGCTCCTCTCTTATTCACCAGGTTTTGGTTCTTTTTAAATCCACTCCTCTCCCACTGCTCCTCTCTTATTCACCAGGTTTCGATACTTTTCAATTCCACTCCTCTCAGACTGCTCCTTTCTTCTTCACCAGGTTTTGGTTATTTTTAAATCCACTAGTCTCCCACTGCTCCTCTCAAATTCACCAGGTTTTAGTTATTTTTAAATGCACTTCTCTCCCACTGCTCCTCTCTTATTCACCAGGTTTCGGTACTTTTCAATTCCACTCCTCTCCCACTGCTCCTCTCTTGTTCACCTATTTTCGGTGCAGTTTAAATCCACTTCTCTCCTGCTGCTCCTCTCTTATTCACCAGGTTTCGGTGCTTTTTAAATCCACTCCTCTCCCACTGCTCCTCTCTTATTCACCAGGTTTCGGTGCTTTTTAAATCCACTTCTCTCCTGCTGCTCCTCTCTTATTCACCAGGTTTCGGTGCTTTTTAAATCCACTCCTCTCCCACTGCTCCTCTCTTATTCATCAGGTTTCGGTGCTTCTAAATCCACTCCTCTCCCTCTGCTCCTTTCCTTTTAACCAGGTTTTGGTGCTTTTTTAATCCACTCCTCTCCCACTGCCCCTCTCTTATTCTCCTGGTTTCGGGCATTTTAAATCCACTCCACTCCATCTGCTCCTCTCTTATTCAGCAGGTTTCGTTGCTTTTTAAATCCACTCCTCTCCCACTGCTCCTCTCTTATTCAGCAAGTTTCGGTGCTTCTTTAATCCACCCCCCTAACACTGCTCCTCTCTTCTTCACCAGGTTTTGGTGCTTCTTTAATCTACTCCTCTCCCACTGCTCCTCACTTATTCACCTGGTTTCGGTGCATTTTAAATCCACTCCTCTCCCACTGCACCTCTCTTATTCTCCAGGTTTTGGTGCTTCTTTAATCCACTCCTCTCCCACTGCTCCTCTCTTATTCTCCAAGTTGTGTTGCTTTTTAAATCCACTCCTCTCCCACTGCTTCTCTCTTATTCTCCAGGTTTTGGTGCATTTTAAATCCACTCCTCTCCCTCTGCTCGTCTCTTATTCACCAGGTTTCGGTGCGTTTTAAATCCACTCCTCTTCCACTGCTCCTCTCTTATTCACTAGGTTTCGGTACTTTTCAATTCCTCTCCTCTCCCACTGCTCCTCTCTCATTCACCAGGCTTCGGTACTTTTCAATTCCAATGCTCTCCCACTGCTCCTCTCTTATTCACCACGTTTCGATACTTTTCAATTCCTCTCCTCTCAGACTGCTCCACTCTTATTCACCAGGTTTTAATTATTTCAAAATCCACTCCTCTCCAACTGCTCCTCTCTTATTCTGCAAGTTTTGGTGCTTTTTAAATCCACTCCTCTCCCACTGCTTCTCTCTTATTCTCCAGGTTTTGGTGCATTTTAAATCCACTCCTCTCCCACTGCTTCTCTCCTATTCTCCAGGTTTTGGTGCTTTTCAAATCCACTCCTCTCCCACTGCTTCTCTCTTTTTCTCCAGGTTTTGGTGCTTTTTAAATCCACTCCTCTCCCACTGCACCTCTCTTATTCACCAGGTTTTGGTTCTTTTTAAATCCACTCCTCTCCCACTGCTCCTCTCTTATTCACCAGGTTTTGGTTATTTTTAAATCCACTAGTCTCCCACTGCTCCTCTCAAATTCACCAGGTTTTAGTTATTTTTAAATGCACTTCTCTCCCACTGCTCCTCTCTTATTCACCAGGTTTCGGTACTTTTCAATTCCACTCCTCTCCCACTGCTCCTCTCTTGTTCACCTATTTTCGGTGCAGTTTAAATCCACTTCTCTCCTGCTGCTCCTCTCTTATTCACCAGGTTTCGGTGCTTTTTAAATCCACTCCTCTCCCACTGCTCCTCTCTTATTCACCAGGTTTCGGTGCTTTTTAAATCCACTTCTCTCCTGCTGCTCCTCTCTTATTCACCAGGTTTTATGTTATTTCTAAATCCACTCCTCTCCCGCTGCTCCTCTCTTATTCACCAGGCTTTGATGCTTTTTAAATCCACTCCTCTCCCACTGCTCCTCTCTTATTCAGCATGTTTTGGTGATTTTTAAATCCACTTCTGTCCCACTGCTCCTCTCTTATTCACCAGGTTTCTGTACTTTTCAATTCCACTCCTCTCCCACTGCTCCTCTCTTATTCACCAGGTTTTGTTGCTTTTAAATCCATTCCTCTTCCAATGCTCCTCTCTTATTCACCAGGTTTCGGTACTTTTCAATTCCACTCCTCTCCCACTGCTCCTCTCTCATTCACCAGGTTTTGGTTCTTTTTAAATCCACTACACTCCCACTGCTGCTCTCTTATTCACCAGGTTTTGGTTCTTTTAACATCCACTCCTCTCCCACTGCTCCTCTCATATTCAGTCGTTTTCGGTGCTTTTTAAATCCACTCCTTTCACACTCGTCCTCTCTTATTCACCACGTTTCGGTACTTTTCAATTCCACTCCTCTCCCACTGCTCCTCTCTTATTCACCAGGTTTCGGTACTTTTCAATTCCAATGCTCTCCCACTGCTCCTCTCTTATTCACCAGGTTTCGATACTTTTCAATTCCACTCCTCTCAGACTGCTCCTTTCTTATTCACCAGGTTTTAGTTATTTTTAAATCCATTACTCTCCCACTGCTCCTCTCAAATTCACCAGGTTTTACTTATTTTTAAATCCACTTCTCTCCCACTGCTCCTCTCTTATTCACCTATTTTCGGTGCAGTTTAAAGCCACTTCTCCCCTGCTGCTCCTCTCTTATTCACCAGGTTTCGGTGCTTTTTAAATCCAATCCTCTCCCACTGCTCCTCTCTTATTCATCAGGTTTCGGTGCTTCTAAATCCACTCCCCTCCCTCTGCTCCTTTCCTTTTAACCAGGTTTTGGTGCTTTTTAATCCACTCCTCTCCCACTGCTCCTCTCTTATTCACCTGGTTTCTGGCATTTTAAATCCACTCCACTCCATCTGCTCCTCTCTTATTCAGCAGGTTTCGTTGCTTTTTCAATCCACTCGTCTCCCACTGCTCCTCTCTTATTCAGCAAGTTTCGGTGCTTCTTTAATCCACCCCCTAACACTGCTCCTCTCTTCTTCACCAGGTTTTGGTGCTTCTTTAATCCACTCCTCTCCCACTGCTCCTCCCTTATTCTCCAGGTTTTGGTGCTTCTTTAATCCACTCCTCTCCCACTGCTCCTCTCTTGTTCTCCAGGTTCTGCTGCATTTTAAATCCACTCCTCTCCCACTGCTCCTCTCTTCGGGCGGCACAGTGGTCAGCACCGCAGCCTCACAGCTCCAGGCACCCGGGTTCGATTCCTGGTACTGCCTGGGTGGAGTTTGCAAGTTCTCCCTGTGTCTGCGTGGGTTTTCTCCGGGTGCTCCGGTTTCCTCCCACAAGCCAAAAGACTTGCAGGTTGATAGGTAAATTGGCCATTACAAATTGTCACTAGTGTAAGTAGGTGGTAGGGAAATATAGGGACAGGTGGGGGTGTTTGGTAGGGCTATGGGATTCGTGCAGGATTAGTATAAATGGGTGGTTGATGTTCGGCACAGACTCGGTGGGCCGAAGGGCCTGTTCCAGTGCTGTATCTCGAAGCTAATCTAATCAAATCTTATACATCAGGTTTCGGTGCTTCTAAATCCACTCCTCTCCCACAACTTCTCTCTTATTTACAAGGTTTTACTGTTTTTTAAATCCACTCCTCTCCCACTGCTCCTCTGTTATTTACAAGGTTTTACTGTTTTTTAAATCCACTCCTCTGCCACTGCTTCTCTCTTATTCTCCAAGTTTTGGTGCTTTTTCAATCCACTCCTCTCCCACTGCTCCTCTCTTATTCATCAGGTTTCGGTGCTTTTTAAATCCACTCCTCTCCCACTGCTCCACTCTTATTCACCAGGTTTTAATTATTTCTAAATCCACTCCTCTCCCACTGATCCACTCTTATTCATCAGTTTTCGGTGCTTCTAAATCCACTCCTCTCCCACTGCTTCTCTCTTATTCTGCAGGTTTTGCTGTTATTTAAATCCACTCCTCTCCCACTGCTCCTCTCTTTTTCTCCAGGTTTTGGTGCTTTTTAAATCCACTCCTCTCCCACTGCTCCTCTCTTAGTCATCAGGTTTCGGTGCTTTTTAAATCCACTCCTCTCCCACTGCACCTCTCTTATTCACCAGGTTTTGTTGCTCTTTAAATCCACTCCTCTCCCACTGATCCACTCTTATTCATCAGTTTTCGGTGCTTCTAAATCCACTCCTCTCCCACTGCTTCTCTCTTATTCTGCAGGTTTTGCTGTTATTTAAATCCACTCCTCTCCCACTGCTCCTCTCTTTTTCTCCAGGTTTTGGTGCTTTTTAAATCCACTCCTCTCCCACTGCTCCTCTCTTAGTCATCAGGTTTCGGTGCTTTTTAAATCCACTCCTCTCCCACTGCACCTCTCTTATTCACCAGGTTTTGTTGCTCTTTAAATCCACTCCTCTCCCACTGATCCACTCTTATTCATCAGTTTTCGGTGCTTCTAAATCCACTCCTCTCCCACTGCTTCTCTCTTATTCTGCAGGTTTTGCTGTTATTTAAATCCACTCCTCTCCCACTGCTCCTCTCTTTTTCTCCAGGTTTTGGTGCTTTTTAAATCCACTCCTCTCCCACTGCTCCTCTCTTAGTCATCAGGTTTCGGTGCTTTTTAAATCCACTCCTCTCCCACTGCACCTCTCTTATTCACCAGGTTTTGTTGCTCTTTAAATCCACTCCTCTCCCACTGCTCCTCTCTTATTCACCAGGTTTTAGTTATTTCTAAATCCACTCCTCTCCCGCTGTCCTCTCTCTTATTCTCCAGGTTTTGCTGTTTTTTAAATCCACTCCTCTCCCACTGCTCCTCTCTTATTCTCCAGATTTTGGTGCTTTTTATATCCACTCCTCACCCACTGCTCCTCTCTTATTCATCAGGTTTCGGTGCTTTTTAAATCTACTCCTCTCCCACTGCTCCACTCTTATTCACCAGGTTTTGTTGCTTTTTAAATCCACTCCTCTCCCTCTGCTCCTCTCTTATTCACCAGGTTTTGGTTCTTTTAAATCCACTTCTGTCCCACTGCTCCTCTCTTATTCAGCATGTTTTGGTGATTTTTAAATCCACTGCTCTCCCACTGCTACTCTCTTATTCACCAGGTTTCGGTACTTTTCAATTCCACTCCTCTCCCACTGATCCTCTCTTATTCAGCAGGTTTTGGTGCTTTTTAAATCCACTGCACTCCCACTGCTCCTCTCTTAGTCACCAGTTTTTGGTGCTTTTTAAATCCACTCCTCTGCCATTCATCCTCTCTTATTTACTAGGTTTCGGTACTTTTCAATTCCACTCCTCTCCCACTGCTCCTCTCTTATTCACCAGGGTTCGGTACTTTTCAATTCCAATGCTCTCCCACTGCTCCTCTCTTATTCACCAGGTCTCGATACTTTTCAATCCCACTCCTCTCAGACTGCTCCTTTCTTATTCATCAGGTTTCCGTGCTTCTAAATCCACTCCTCTCCCACTGCTTCTCTCTTATTCTCCAGGTTTTGCTGTTTTATAAATCCACTCCTCTCCAACTGCTCCTCTCTTATTCTCCAGGTTTTGGTGCTTTTTAAATCCACTCCTCTCCCACTGCTCCTCTCTTATTCATCAGGTTTCCGTGCTTCTAAATCCACTCCTCTCCCACTGCTTCTCTCTTATTCTCCAGGTTTTGCTGTTTTATAAATCCACTCCTCTCCAACTGCTCCTCTCTTATTCTCCAGGTTTTGGTGCTTTTTAAATCCACTCCTCTCCCACTGCTCCTCTCTTATTCATCAGGTTTCGGTCCTTTTTAAATCCACTCCTCTCCCACTGCTCCTCTCTTATTCACCAGGTTTTGTTGCTTTTTAAATCCACTCCTCTCCCTCTGCTCCTCTCTTATTCACCAGGTTTTGGTTCTTTTAAATCCACTTCTGTCCCACTGCTCCTCTCTTATTCAGCATGTTTTGGTGATTTTTAAATCCACTGCTCTCCCACTGCTACTCTCTTATTCACCAGGTTTCGGTACTTTTCAATTCCACTCCTCTCCCACTGATCCTCTCTTATTCAGCAGGTTTTGGTGCTTTTTAAATCCACTGCACTCCCACTGCTCCTCTCTTAGTCACCAGTTTTTGGTGCTTTTTAAATCCACTCCTCTGCCATTCGTCCTCTCTTATTTACTAGGTTTCGGTACTTTTCAATTCCACTGCTCTCCCACTGCTCCTCTCTTATTCACCAGGGTTCGGTACTTTTCAATTCCAATGCTCTCCCACTGCTCCTCTCTTATTCACCAGGTCTCGATACTTTTCAATCCCACTCCTCTCAGACTGCTCCTTTCTTATTCACCAGGTTTTCGTTATTTTTAAATCCACTCCTCTCCCACTGCTCCTCTCTTTTTCACCAGGTTTTGTTGCTTTTTAAATCCACTCCTCTCCCACTGATCCTCTCTTACTCACCAGTTTTCGTTGCTTTTCAAATCAACTCCTCTCCCACTGCTCCTCTCTTATTTACAAGGTTTTACTATTTTTTAAATCCGCTCGTCTCCCACAGCTCTTCTCTTAATCACCAGGTTTTAGTAATGTTTAAATCTACTGCTCTCCCACTGCACCTCTCTTATTTCCATGGTTTTACTATTTTTTAAATCCGCTCCTCTCCCACAGCTCCTCTCTTATTCCACAGGTTTTGGTGCTTTTTAAATCCACTCCTCTCCCACAGCACCTCTCTTATTCAACAGGTTTTGATGCTTTTTAAATCCGCTCCTCTCCCACTGCTCCTCTCTTATTCACCAGGTTTTGATGCTTTTTAAATCCACTCCTCTCCCACTGCTCCTCTCTTATTTACATGGTTTTGCTATTTTTTAAATCCACTCCTCTCCCACTGCTCCTCTCTTATTCGCCAGGTTTTGGTGCTTTTTAAATCCACTCCTCTCCCACTGCTCCTCTGTTATTCACCAGGTTTTAGTGCATTTTAAATTCACTCCTCTCCCACTGCTCCTTTCTTATTCACCGGGTTTCGGTGCATTTTAAATCCACTCCTCTCCCACTGCTCCTCTCTTATTCACCAGGTTTTGGTGCATTTTAAATCCACTCCTCTCCCGCTGATCCTCTCTTATTCAACAGGTTTTGGTGCATTTTAAATCCACTCCTCTCCCGCTGATCCTCTCTTATTCAACAGGTTTTGGTGCATTTTAAATCCACTCCTCTCCCGCTGATCCTCTCTTATTCAACAGGTTTTGGTGCATTTTAAATCCACTCCTCTCCCGCTGATCCTCTCTTATTCACCAGGTTTTGGTGCATTTTAAATCCACTCCTCTCCCACTGCTCCTCTCTTATTCACCAGGTTTTGGTGCATTTTAAATCCACTCCTCTCCCGCTGATTCTCTCTTATTCAACAGGTTTTGGTGCATTTTAAATCCACTCCTCTCCCGCTGATCCTCTCTTATTCAACAGGTTTTGGTGCATTTTAAATCCACACCTCTCCCACTGCTCCTCTCTTATTCACCAGGTTTTGGTGCATTTCAAATCCACACATCTGCCACTGCTCCTCTCTTGTTTACAAGGTTTTACTTTTTTAAAATTCGCTCCTCTCCCACAGCTCCTCTCTTATTCAACAGGTTTTGGTGCATTTTAAATCCACTCCTCTCCCACTGCCCCTATCTTATTCAGCAGGTTTTAGTTCTTTTTAAATCAACTCCTCTCCCACTGCTCCTCTCTTACTCACCAGGCTTTGGTGCTTTGTACATCCACTCCTCTCCCACTGCTCCTATCTTATTTACAAGGTTTTACTGTTTTTTAAATCCACTCCTCTCCCTCTGCTCCTCTCTTATTCATCAGGTTTCGGTGCTTTTTAAATCCACTCCTCTCCCACTGCTCCTCTCTTATTTACAAGGTTTTACTGTTTTTTAAATCCACTCCTCTCCCACTGCTCCTCTCTTATTCAGCAGGTTTTGGTGCTTTTTAAATCCACTCCTCTCCCACTGCTCTTCTCTTATTCACCAGGTTTCGGTGCATTTTAAATCCACTCCTCTCCCCCTGCTCCTCTCTTATTCCCCAGGTTTTAGTAATGTTTAAATCCACTCCTCTCCCACTGCTCCTCTCTTTTTCATCAGGTTTCGGTGCTTTTTAAATCCACTCCTCTCCCACTGCTCCTCTCTTATTCACCAGGTTTTGTTGCTTTTTAAATCCACTCCTCTACCACTGCTCCTCTCTTATTCACCAGGTTTCAGTTATTTCTAAATCCACTCCTCTCCCGCTGCTCCTCTCTTATTCACCAGGCTTTGATGCTTTTTAATTCCACTCCTCTCCCACTGCTCCTCTCTTATTCACCAGGTTTTGGTGCATTTTAAATTCACTCCTCTCCCACTGCTCCTTTCTTATTCACCGGGTTTCGGTGCATTTTAAATCCACTCCTCTCCCACTGCTCCTCTCTTATTCACCAGGTTTTGGTGCATTTTAAATCCACTCCTCTCCCGCTGATCCTCTCTTATTCAACAGGTTTTGGTGCATTTTAAATCCACTCCTCTCCCGCTGATCCTCTCTTATTCAACAGGTTTTGGTGCATTTTAAATCCACTCCTCTCCCGCTGATCCTCTCTTATTCAACAGGTTTTGGTGCATTTTAAATCCACTCCTCTCCCGCTGATCCTCTCTTATTCACCAGGTTTTGGTGCATTTTAAATCCACTCCTCTCCCACTGCTCCTCTCTTATTCACCAGGTTTTGGTGCATTTTAAATCCACTCCTCTCCCGCTGATCCTCTCTTATTCAACAGGTTTTGGTGCATTTTAAATCCACTCCACTCCCGCTGATCCTCTCTTATTCAACAGGTTTTGGTGCATTTTAAATCCACACCTCTCCCACTGCTCCTCTCTTATTCACCAGGTTTTGGTGCATTTCAAATCCACACATCTGCCACTGCTCCTCTCTTGTTTACAAGGTTTTACTTTTTTAAAATTCGCTCCTCTCCCACAGCTCCTCTCTTATTCAACAGGTTTTGGTGCATTTTAAATCCACTCCTCTCCCACTGCCCCTATCTTATTCAGCAGGTTTTAGTTCTTTTTAAATCAACTCCTCTCCCACTGCTCCTCTCTTACTCACCAGGCTTTGGTGCTTTTTACATCCACTCCTCTCCCACTGCTCCTATCTTATTTACAAGGTTTTACTGTTTTTTACATCCACTCCTCTCCCTCTGCTCCTCTCTTATTCATCAGGTTTCGGTGCTTTTTAAATCCACTCCTCTCCCACTGCTCCTCTCTTATTTACAAGGTTTTACTGTTTTTTAAATCCACTCCTCTCCCACTGCTCCTCTCTTATTCAGCAGGTTTTGGTGCTTTTTAAATCCACTCCTCTCCCACTGCTCTTCTCTTATTCACCAGGTTTCGGTGCATTTTAAATCCACTCCTCTCCCACAGCTACTCTCTCATTCATCAGGTTTCAGTTCTTTTTAAATCCACTCCTCTCTCCCTGCTCCTCTCTTATTCCCCAGGTTTTAGTAATGTTTAAATCCAACCCTCTCCCACTGCTCTTCTCTTATTCACCAGCTTTCGGTGCATTTTAAATCCACTCCTCTCCCACTGCTCCTTCCTTATTCACCAGGTTTCAGTTCTTTTTAAATCCACTCCTCTCCCACTGCTGCTCTCTTAGCGTGCAGGAGAGACATGATCCTGTGAAAATGAGGGATAGAAATGGCAAGATTAGGGAACTATGGATGACAGGTGAAATTGTGAGACTAGCTGAGAGGTAAAAGGAAGCATACATAAGGTCTAGGCGGCTGATGAAAGACGAAGCTTTGAAAGAATATTGGGAATGTAGGACCAATCTGAAACGAGGAATTAAGAGGGCTAAAAGGGGTCATGAAATATCTTTAGCAAACAGGGTTAAGGAAAATCCTAAAGCCTTTTATTCATATATAAGGAGAAAGAGGGTAACTAGAGAAAGGTTTGGCCCACTAAAGGACAAAGGAGGAATGTTATGCTTGGACTCAGAGAAAATGGGTGAGATTCTAAACGAGTACTTTGCATCGATATTCACCGAGGAGAGGGACATGACGGATGTTGAGGTTAGGAACAGATGTTTGATTACTCTAGGTCAAGTCGGCATAAGGAGGGAGGAAGTGTTGGGTATTCTAAAGGACATTAAGGTGGACAAGTCCCCAGGTCCGGATGGGATCTATCCCAGGTTACTGAGGGAAGCGAGAGAGGAAATAGCTGGGGCCTTAACAGATATCTTTGCAGCATCCTTAAACACGGATGAGGTCCCGGAGGACTGGAGAATTGCTAATGTTGTCCCCTTGTTTAAGAAGGGTAGCAGGGATAATCCAGGTAATTATAGACCGGTGAGCCTGACGTCAGTGGTAGGGAAGCTGCTGGAGAAGATACTGAGGGACAGGATCTATTCCCATTTGGAAGAAAATGGGCTCATCAGTGATAGGCAACATGGTTTTGTGCAGGGAAGGTCATGTCTTACCAACTTAATAGAATTCTTTGAGGAAGTGACAAAGTTGATTGATGAGGGAAGGGCTGTCGATGTCATATACATGGACTTCAGTAAGGCGTTTGATAAGGTTCCCCATGGCAGGCTGATGGAGAAAGTGAAGGCGCTTGGGGTCCAAGGTGTACTAGCTAGATGGATAAAGAACTGGCTGGGCAACAGGAGACAGAGAGTAGCAGTAGAAGGGAGTTTCTCAAAATGGAGACGTGTAACCAGTGGTGTTCCACAGGGATCCGTGCTTGGACCACTGTTGTTTGTGATATACATTAATGATTTGGAGGAAAGTATAGGTGGACTGATTAGCAAGTTTGCAGACGACACTAAGATTGGTGGAGTAGCAGATAGTGAAGGGGACTGTCAGAGAATACAGCAGAATATAGATAGATTGGAGAGTTGGGCAGAGAAATGGCAGATGGAGTTCAATCAGGGCAAATGCGAGGTGATGATTTTGGAAGATCCAATTCAAGAGTGAACTATACAGTAAATGGAAAAGTCCTGGGGAAAATTGATGTCCAGAGAGATTTGGGTGTTCAGGTCCACTGTTCCCTGAAGGTGGCAACGCAGGTAAATAGAGTGGTCAAGAAGGCATACGGCATTCTTTCCTTCATCGGACGGGGCATTGAGTACAAGAGTTGGCAGGTCATGTTACAGTTGTATAGGACTTTGGTTCGGCCACATTTGGAATACTGCGTACAGTTCTGGTCGCCACATTATCAAACGGATGTGGATGCTTTGGAGAGGGTGCAGAGGAGGTTCACCAGGATGTTGCCTGCTATGGAGGGCGCTAGCTATGAAGAGAGGTTGAGTAGATTAGGATTATTTTCGTTAGAAAGACGGAGGTTGATGGGGGACCTGCTTGAGGTGTACAAAATCATGAGAGGTATAGACAGGGTGGATAGCAAGAGGCTTTTTCCCAGAGTGGGGGTTTCAATTACTAGAGGACACGAGTTCAAAGTGAAAGGGGAAAAGTTTAGGGGGGATATGCGTGGAAAGTTCTTTACGCAGAGGGTGGTGGGCACTGGAACGCATTGCCAGCGGAGGTGGTAGATGCGGGCACGATGGAGTCTTTTAAGATGTATCTAGACAGATACATGAATGGGCAGGAAGAAAAGAGATACAGAACCTTAGAAAATAGTCGACATGTTTGGAGAGAGGATCAGGATCGGCGCAGGCTTGGAGGGCCGAAGGGCCTGTTCCTGTGCGGTAATTATCTTTGTTCTTTGTTTGTTCACTCCTCTCCCCCTGCTCCTCTCTTATTCCCAAGGTTTTAGTAATGTTTAATTCCACTCCTCTCCCACTGCTCTTCTCTGATTCACCAGGTTTCGGTGCATGTTAAATCCACTCCCCTCCCACTGCTCCACTCTTATTCACCAGGTTTCAGTTCTTTTTTAATCCACTCCTCTCCCCCTGCTCCTCTCTTATTCCCCAGGTTTTAGTAATGTTTAAATCCACTCCTCTCCCACTGCTCTTCTCTTATTCACAAGGTTTCGGTGCATTTTAAATCCTCTCCTCTCCCACTGCTCCTCTCTTATTCACCAGGTTTTGGTGCATTTTAAATCCACACCTCTCCCACTGCTCCTCTCTTACTCACCAGGTTTTGGTGCTTTTTACATCCATTCCTCTCCCACTGCTCCTCTCTTACTCACCAGCTTTTGGTGCTTTTTACATCCACTCCTCTCCCACTGCTCCTATCTTATTTAAAAGATTATACTGTTTTTTAAATCCACTCCTCTCCATCTGCTCTTCTCTTATTCATTAGGTTTCGGTGCTATTTAAATCCATTCCTGTCCCTCTGCTCCTCTCTTATTCACAAGGTTTTGGTGCTTTTTAAATCCACTCCTCCCCAACTGCTCCTCTCTTATTCACCATGTTTTGGTGCTTTTCAAATCCACTCCTCTCCCACTGCTCTTCTCTTATTCACCAGGTTTCGGTGCATTTTAAATCCACTCCTCTCCCACAGCACCTCTCTTACTCAACAGGATTTGGTGCATTTTAAATCCACTCCTCTCCCACTGCTCCTCTCCTATCCACCAGGTTTTGGTGCATTTTAAATCCACACCTCTCCCACTGCTCCTCACTTATTTACAAGGTTTTACTGTTTTTTAAATCCACTCATCTCCCTCTGCTCCTCTCTTATTCATCAGGTTTTGGTTCTTTTTAAATCAACTCCTCTCCCACTGCTCCTGTCTTATTCACCGGGTTTTGTGCTTTTCAAATCCACTCCTCTCCCACTGCTCCTCTCTTTTTCACCAGGTTTTGGTGCTTTTCAAATCCACTCCTCTCCCACTGCTCTTCTCTTATTCACCAGGTTTCGGTGCATTTTAAATCCACTCCTCTCCCACTGCTCCTCTCTTATTCACCAGGTTTTGGTGCTTTTCAAATCCACTCCTCTCCCACTGCTCCTTTCTTTTTCACCAGGTTTTGGTGCTTTTCAAATCCACTCCTCTCCCACTGCTCTTCTCTTATTCAACAGGTTTCGGTGCATTTTAACTCCACTCCTCTCCCACTGCTCCTCTCTTATTCACCAGGTTTTGGTGCTTTTCAAATCAACTCCTCTCCCACTGCTCTTCTCTTATTCACCATGTTTCGGTGCATTTTAAGTCCACTCCTCTCCCACTGCTTCTCTCTTATTCACCATGTTTCGGTGCATTTTAAATCCGTTCCTCTCCCCCTGCTCCTCTCTTATTCACCAGGTTTCGGTGCTTTTTAAATCCACTCCTCTCCCACTGCCCCTCTCTTATTCATCAGTTTTCCGTGCTTCTAAATCCACTCCTCTCCCACTGCTCCTCTCTTATTAACCAGATTTTGGTGCATTTTAAATCCACTCCTCTCCCACTGCTCTTCTCTTATTCACCAGGTTTCGGTGCATTTTAAATCCACTCCTCTCCCACTGCTCCTCTCTTATTCACCAAGTTTTGGTGCTTTTCAAATCCACTCCTCTCCCACTGCTCTTCTCTTATTCATCAGGTTTCGGTGCTTTTTAAATCCACTCCTCTCCCTCTGCTCCTCTCTTATTCACCAGGTTTTGGTGCTTTTCAAATCCACTCCTCTCCCACTGCTCTTCTCTATTCACCAGGTTTCGGTGCATTTTAACTCCACTCCTCTCCCACTGCTCCTCTCTTATTCACCAGGTTTTGGTGCTTTTCAAATCCACTCCTCTCCCTCTGCTCCTCTCTTATTCACCAGGCTTTGGTGCTTTTCAAATCCACTCCTCTCCCACTGCTCTTCTCTATTCACCAGGTTTTGGTGCATTTTAAATCCACTCCTCTCCCCCTGCTCCTCTCTTATTCACCAGGTTTCGGTGCTTTTTAAATCCACTCCTCTCCCACTGCCCCTCTCTTATTCATCAGGTTTCCGTAATTCTAAATCTACTCCTCTCCCACTGCAATTCTCTTATTCAACAGGTTTCGGTGCATTTTAAGTCCACTCCTCTCCCACTGCATCTCTCTTATTCACCAGGTTTCGGTGCATTTTAAATCCACTCCTCTCCCCCTGCTCCTCTCTTATTCACCAGGTTTCGGTGCTTTTTAAATCCACTCCTCTCCCACTGCCCCTCTCTTATTCATCAGGTTTCCGTGCTTCTAAATCCACTCCTCTCCCACTGCTCCTCTCTTATTAACCAGGTTTTGGTGCATTTTAAATCCACTCCTCTCCCACAGCTCCTCTCTTATTCACCAGGTTTTGGTGCATTTTAAATCCACTCCTCTCCCACTGCTCCTCTCTTATTCACCAGGTTTCGGTGCTTCTAAATCCACTCCTCTCCCACTGCTCCTCTCTGATTCACAAGGTTTTGGTGCTTTTCAAATCCACTCCTCTCCCACTGCTCTTCTCTTATTCACCAGGTTTCGGTGCATTTTAACTCCACTCCTCTCCCACTGCTCCTCTCTTATTCACCAGGTTTTGGTGCTTTTCAAATCCACTCCTCTCCCACTGCTCTTCTCTTATTCACCAGGTTTCGGGGCATTTTAAATCCACTCCTCTCCCACTGCTGCTCTCTTATTCACCAGGTTTCGGTGCTATTCAATTCCACTCCTCTCCCACTGCTCCTCTCTTATTCAGCAGGTTTTGGTGCTTTTTAAATCCACTCCACTCCCACTGCTCCTCTCTTAGTCACCAGGTTTTGTTGCTTCCACTGTCAAGATGTCTCTTAAATCTTGCTATCGTATCTGCTTCCACCACCTCCCCTGGCAGCAGGTTCCAGGCACTCACCTCCCTCTGTGTAAAAAATTCCCTCAGAATTTCTGCCAATAGTTTCAGTTGCCAAGGATGTTAGACTCACTGGGATGTAATTACCTTGTTTATCCCTGCTACCGTTCTTGAATGAAATGACATTGCCACTGTACTGCCATCTCCCGATGTAGTTCGCTGCCTCGCTGAGTGCAACAGCCACCGCTGCAGTTCCATAACCTGGAGCACACCATTTGCAGCTGGTGACACATCCTGCAGATGTGTTCATCTAGGACACGTGGTGCGTTCATGCATCCCCACATGTTGCAGGATATGCAGTCCACTTGGCCAAGCTGACCTGCCATAACGCAGCTTTAAAAAGTTGTCATTCCAACTTTTCATTGGGGCGTCACAGTGGCGCAGTGGTTAGCACCACAGCCTCACAGCTCCAGCGACCCGGGTTCAATTCTGGGTAGTGCCTGTGTGGAGTTTTCAGGTTCTCCCTGTGTCTGCATGGGTTTCCTCCGGGTGCTCCGGTTTCCTCCCACAAGCCAAAAAAAAAACTTGCAGGTTGATAGGTAAATTGGCCATTAGCAATTGCCCCTCGTATACGTAGGTGGTAGGAATATGGAATGAGTGTAGGATTAGTATAAATGGGTGGTTGATGGTCGGTTCAGACTCGGTGGGCCGAAGGGCCTGTTTCAGTGATGTATCTCTAATCTAATCTAATCTAATCAATGAGGGGTAAAATAAATGACCAGTTACTCACCAGTCAACTTCTTCTCCTGTGCCGAAGAAAAGGGCAGCTTCTGGAGGCTGAAAACTTGCTGCCAGGGGTGGTGGTGGAAGCAGATACGATAGCGCGGTTTCAGAGACATCTTTACAAATATATGAATAGGAAAGGAATAGAGGGATATGTGCCCCGGAAGTGCAGTAGGTGTCAGTTTCGGCAGGCATCAAGATCGGCGCAGGCTTGGAGGGCCGAATGGCCTGTCCCTGTCTTGTACTGTTCTTTGTTCTTTGTTTTTGAAAAACGGTTTAACAGAGGACGCAAGGAAGGAAGAAAGAAGGAAAGAAAAAAAGGAAGGAATCCCTCCCTAACCTACCAAACTCCCACTTTACACCCTGCGCACTCAAATTTGATTTCTTTTTAATTTATGGTTCCCCTCCTTACCAAACGCCCTCAATTAGCAAACTCCCTTATTAACACTCTGCGCCCTGCAACTGCATTCAGTGCAGACAAGCAGCAATGAGAGTCCCGAAATTCATACTCTGACAACAATATTGTGTCAGCTTTGCTACAACTCAGTAACCAGTTTAAAATAGCTGCCTAATTAACTAGCTGCAGATACTCTCATAGTGCTTGTATACCACTGTTTAAAACTGCAACAAACCCAACTTACCTCTTAACCTAAGCAGGATTTTCACTTAATTGCTAGGTGTAAACAGAACAAAAACTAGAGAATAACAGAGAGCTTGGAATTGGAGAGCTATTTTGCAAGGATGGAGGTGAGAAGTGTTGTTTTGTTGAAGGGAAGATTAATGATGGCAGATTTGAAGTAAAGAGGTACAGTTCCTGAGAAAAAAATCTGTTGACAACATCAGTTTAGATGGGACCAGCCCTGTCCATCTGAGCAGTCATGACGATCAGACACTGGGGATGTTGACTCCTGCGCACAGCCTAGACACACTGCTTCTCCTTAGATTACTTCATCCCACCCAAACCCCTTGTCTGTGATTGTCCAGACTGGAATCCCCCGGCTATCACCCATTTGACTTCAGGAGAAAGAGAGAGCAGTGACTGGACTGAAAGGTGGGGGTAGGATTGCGAGGGGGTATAGAAGCAGATGACCACCATAAAATCGTTCGAAGAGTGCAACAAAGGACAATCAGTTCACATGAGAAGATTTCCAGCGTCTGGAGCATGTTACTTTTTTTTGCTCAAGTGTTTCCTTTGAACACATGTGAGCAGCGGATAATAGAAGTGGAGAACAAACTGTCTGTTGTTTTCCCTTCTGTCCTGCAGGATGTGCACTAACTGTCCACCTGCAACCACCGCCCCCCCCCCCCCCCACTCCGCCAAACCACACACGCGTGCACACAGGCACATGCACTTTGCCCTTGCTCCTGCAACGTTTACCTCTTGCACTTGGTCCACTGCATCTTTGTGTGTGTGAGACACATCCTGCCATTGAAATTTCTGCCCTCTTGCTGCCGGTCACATTTTGCCCATTAACAGTTTGAACTTGGTCAGGAGACTCGCCCTGCAAGTCTATTCCATCAAGTCACCAGCAGTAACCCCCTCTACCTAACCTGTTAGATCTTTTTGATACCTGTGTCATTTTGTTGATGGCAGTCCAGGGATAAATAATAAATTCATGAACAATAAACAATGTGACGCACTCTTGGTTGCATTCAGTTGTTTTGTTTCTTTATTATTTGAATACGTGATGTAATCGGATATTTCACCGTATTCTTGAACTGTTCTCTAAACTTGGACTGACTTACTCCATAAAGAAGTGTGTTTGTGCAACAACATAAATTCACCAGCATAACTCCAACTTGCCGAATGATTTTTGTAGAATAATTGTCATCAGGATTTACTGTTTGAATGGTATAGTATAATACACATATGACATATGTCAACCACAGCAGTATGAAGTTGCCAGATATGGCGAAGAGTAAGATCACAGACTTCTGTCTGCTCACCATCTCTGGGTCACTGCAGTTCTCTCCTTTGCTCTGACCTCTCAGTCCCTTGCGCACTCGACTAGCCACTAAAATGTGTCTGACTGTCAGAGCATTGACTAACCAAATTAAAGCAAATGGCAGCAGTGGGGTTAAAACCATAGAAAACCTGTCATATCCCATCCATCCTGGCTCAGTATATAAGTTTGGCTTGAAAAAACAGAAGAATGGTACATTGTCAATTATTTCTCCAGGTCCAAGTGTAAAGTAGTAAGGAACGTTTTTTAAGCAGAACAGTATGCTGGTTGTTCCAAGAACCACAGCTGCAGTTTTCTCAGTGCAGTATTTTGTTTTCAGCTTCGGGCAACAAATGGCGACAAATCGATCAAAGGAGAACATGATGGTGAACCAGACAGAACATTCTCCAGCTATATGACTCACGGTAAGGATAACACAGGACACAGGGGTAATGTTGAGGAAAGATGTTGGGAAATAATAATAAATGATCCGGTACAGTATAACGTTAGTGATAACGAGAAGTAGATCCGCTGCTGCCATTGCCAACAGATACCGAGTGGTGCAGTTGGAGAGACCACACTTTCCTCTGGAAAGGATCACAATAGCCACTAAATTAACTGTAAGGAAGGGAAGAGAAAAGAGACTTGAAATTATTCAGCAATCATTCTCCATGTCTGAGCGCAGCATGCAAGGGCAGGATTTTAATATCAAAAGCATGTTCAGCGGGGGCCGGTCATAAATTAAAATGTAAAAACATATCTTAACCCCAAGCTGGACATCACCACTACTGTGTTTAACCGAGTCGGAACAGGAGGAAAGTAGAGAAACGCTTCCAGGATGTGGTTTTCAATTTAAATGTTTTCTAATGAGACTGCGAGGCGCGAATGTGACCAGGCTTACATATTTCACTGTGCCCTGCCGTGTTTAGCAGGCCTCTGGAAAGCAGCAGCTGAAGGAGATGAGGACAGCTTCAGGGAGAAGCAGCTTCAGGGACTGCCTGTGGACCAGTAAGTGTAGGTGTGCGTCCCCCTGTTCCCCAAGATTCCCATCCATCAGACTATCAGAAACCCTCATGCAAAAGGGGAAAAAACGGGGACCGGTATCAGAACCTCACCAGCATCAAAACACTCCATCCCAGGATCATGAAGCCCTCGCTTGCCATACCAGATTGGCTAGTCTCCCTGGTATCGTACCACAGCCATCCCAGGATTAGACATCACTGCCCCCACTCAGGTGTGATAATCTCTCCATGACCAGGTCATGTCGATCTCAACATTGGACTCCCCTCCCCTCCTTATTCCCCTCTCCGTATCATGCACTCTCCCTGCGATTGCACCTTACCCATCCGGAATTGTACACCTCTGCCTACTCCCCTTACTGGATTGTGCACTTTCCACGGGTTTGGACCACTCTTAGAATGAGATCAGAAAGTCATGCCCCTCCATTACATGGATCGTACACGTTACCCCGGGATTGAATTACCACATCTAAGGATCAGGCACGCTTTGCCCTCAGCTACCTGGATCATAATATATCCCTGGATTTGGAACACGGACCCGCCCAGGAACAGACTCCCTCGTTGTCGGGTATAAGACCTACAAGCTCCTTCGACCTGATCTGGAGTCCTGCCCGTCTGACCAGAAGCTGACTTCAGGATGGGGAACCTGCCAAGGACAAAAGACGCATGCTGTGCAGTTTAAACCTGGTAGTAGACTGTGAGAAGTCTAGATTTAACAAACCCTACCTATATAATACCACCACCGTCGCAAGTATACTGCCCTAAAGTTGGGAACAAAAGCAAAATACTGAAACTGCTGTAAATGTGTGAAAATAGATATAAAAATAAATAACAACACTCAGCACGCTCTGCAGCATCTGTGGAGAGAGAAATAGAATTAACATACCAGACTAACAGCCTTTCATCAGAACTTGAAAGTATTCAGGATTAATATAGTTTCAAAACAATGATGAAGCGAGCAAAAATTGGGGTATCGGCGAGGAAAAGCAAAGCGCAAGGTCTGTGATAGTGTGGAGAGATGTAGTGATTCAATGAGATAAGAAATGATAGTGGAAGGCGATTGGGACTATTAAGGCAACCGAGGAAGGGTCCAGAGGATGTGCAAATGGATACAGCTGAATTATAAAGGGAGGGGAACCCACTGTAAATATGGCAAAGAGAAGAAGGATCCAGTGTCACGAAAATTGGGTCGATCCCAGTAGTGTGGAACAGCCGTCACGCCATGCAGCATTAAGGGACCCCCACCCTAAGCATCAACTGAAACATATTTCGATGGCATTGACTCTGCTGCAGGCATTCTCCACTACCAACACTATCATCAAAGCAATGGTTATATTCTGAATGTTTTACTCTCAGTGTTATGTCCAACAGGTTAAAAAGATTACGAAATGAAGAACACTGCTCCTCATTGAGCTTCAGTGGAAGAGGTTACGAGGTTGAGGATAGAGAGGTCAGAGTGCGAGTGGGAAGAAGAATTAAATTGACAAGAGATCGGAAAGTCCATTTCAAACTTTCATACTGAACGGAGGAGTTCATCAAAGCAATCATTCAATGAGCGCTCAATCTGTACAATTCTACTCTGACAGATGCTTCCAGTATTATATGACCTCTGGGGCCAGGTCTTGCCCACCAGTTCGTGATCCACACACGGTATAATTCTGCAGTGGCAGGTACATCCAGTGATGCATAGTCACGCTGGTCATGTGTTCTCCTACATCCAGTGACACACACTCAGTGCAATTCAACAATTATAGATCCCCACACTAATACCTTCCTTCAGAGTTACGTGCACTGAGATTTGAGTTAACAGTACTCAATTTTCCACAGAAGGCAATAAGGTGATAATACAGCAAGCCTGTGATGTACAGAGGATTATTTCCAATTCGGTAACTGAATAAAACTGCAGAGATAATTCAGGACATTTGACTTAACAGAACAATTCATTAATTGGGTGTCTGTGTGACAGTGACCACTAGATCAAGGCATAAACTTTCCTGTCACAAAGTACAGCCGGAGATCAGTTCACACACAGATTGACACAACATTAATGGTTATAATCACGTACCAGGAACACCAATGCCAGCAACAGTCACATAGTATATTTTCTCGATACCTAAAAATGAGGCATACATTTTCAATGTGAAATGACCTGTTCCTTCGTGCTGTCGGCAAACTCTCCTTGTTTAGATCTGAGAGGATTCATACGCTGAGCCGTTAACTACTTACAAATGGGATCTCCACTGGGAAATTGATGTTGCAATATTGTTCAGATTGTTTTTCTAAAGATTTCACAAACAGATTGCGACAGCTGAGTAAATTCCCTTTTGTGATTACACACATTTCGTGCTGAGATTGAATTGGGAAGGCCAAAAATGGACAATTCTGATCACATTAATTAGCAAAACAAAATGGACACTGTAGACTCGAAGCAACGTGATTTTATTCGCAAACAATTCTGCCCATCTCTAGATCCTATACTTTCTCATTGATATCCTGCAATCTGTTGTGGAAATTCTGTAAATCAATTCCTAATATCAGTGTGCGCTGTCAGGGGTACTGCCCTCGGGAATGTGGCTTTTCCCTTTATCTGTGACAATTTAGAGCATGTACATTTTGTGTCTATGTATTACAGAATTCAACTAACACAGCATCTCAATCAAATGCAACAACTCCAATTCATGCACCTGTTCAAAATAAAACAGCACCTCCAACTAATACAGCATCTCAAATCCATACAACCCCTACAAGTATTACAGTCCCTCGAAATAGTGCAGTCCCTCAAACTAATACAGCACCACAAACGATAAATCTGCTCAAAGTAAAAAGCCCTCAAACTGGTACAGTCCTGAGACCGATACAGCTCCTCAAACTAATGTAACCCCTAAAAATAATATTGCCCCTTGAGCTAATATTCGACCGGCGTCTTAACAGTAAATGCATAGTAAGGGGGGTTGCGTTCCTATTAGTGACAAAGAGGCGGTACATTGTTAGAAGCGCAGTGCAAGGTTAGAATGCTGCGTGAGTACTTTGTATTGGTGCTAACTGAGGATGAGGGATGCTCACAATATATTGCTAGAAGCAGAAATATTAGAGGTAAATTATGGGGTGAACATTCATCGGCAGGATGTTTTGGACAAATGGCTATCGTCAGAGTGGATAAGACGCCTATCCCAGTTGATTGCATTTTTTTCATTCATTCATGGGATGTGAGCGTCACTGGCCAGGCCAGCATTTATTGCCCATCCCTAATTGCCCTTGAGAAGGTGGTGGTGAGCTGCATTCTTGAACCGCTGCAGTCCATTTGGGGTAGGTACACCCACAGTGCTGTAAAGAAGGGAGTTCTAGGATTTTGACCGATCGACAGTGAAGGAACGGCGATATAGTTCCAAGTCAGGGTGGTGTGTGACTTGGAGGGGAACTTGCAGGTGGTGGTGTTCCCTTGTATTTGCTGCCCTTGTCCTGCTAGTTGGTAGATGTCGCGGGTTTGGAAGGTGCTGCCTAAAGAACCTTGATGAATTGCTGCAGTGCATCTTGTAGATGGTACACACTGCTGGCACTGTACGTTGGTGGTGGAATGAGTGAATGTATATAGATGTGGTGCCAGTCAAGCGGGCTGCTTTGTCCTGGATGGTGTCGAGCTTCTTGAATGTTGTTGGAGCTGCACCCATCCAGACAATTGGAGAGTATTCCATCACACTCCTGACTTGTGCCTTGTAGATGGTGGACAGGCTTTGGGGAGTCAGGAGGTGAGTCACTCACCTCAGGATTCCTAGCCTCTGACCTTCTCTTGCAGCCACGGTATTTATATGGCTACTTCAGTTCACTTTCTGGTCAATGTTAGCCCCTAGGATGTTGATAGTTGGGTATTCAGCGATGGTATTGCCATTGAATGTCAAGGGAGATGGTTAGATTCTCTCTTGTTGGAGATAATTATTGCTTGGCACTTGTGTGGCGCGAATGATACTTGCCTGTTATCAGCCCAAGCCTGGATATTGTCCAGGTCTTGCTGCATTTTTACACGGACTGCTTCAATATCTGAGGAGTCACGAATTGTGCTGAACATTGTGCAATCATCAGAGAACATTCCCACTTCTGACCTTATGATTGAAGGAAGGTCATTGATGAAGCAGCTGAAGATGGTTGGGCCAAGGACACTACCCTAAGGAACTCCAGCAGTGATGTCCTGGAGCTCAGACGATTGACCTCCAACAATCGCAACCATCTTCATTTGAGCTAGATATGATTCCAGCCAGCAGAGGATTTCCCCCCTGATTCCCATTGACCTCAGTTTTGCTCGGGCTCCTTGATATCATACTCGGTGAAATGCTGCCTTGATGTCAAGGGCAGTCACTCTCACCTCACCTCTTTAGTTCAGCCCTTTTGTCCATACTTCAACCAAGGTTGTAATGACGTCAGGAGCTGAGTGGCCCTGGCGCAACCCAAACTGAGTGTCACTGAGCAGGTTATTGCTGAACAAGTGCCGCTTGATGGAACTGTTGATGACACCTTCCATCACTTTACTGATTATTGAGAGTGGGGTGATGGAGTGGGGCGGGGTGGGGGGTAATTGGCCGGATTGGACTTGTCCTGATTTTTGTGCACAGGACATAACTGGGCAATTTTCCACATTGCGTTGTCGATGCCAATGTTGTAACTGTACTGAAACAGCTTGGCTAGGGTCGCAGCAAGTTCTGGAGCACAGGTCTTCAGTATTATTGCTGGAATATTGTCAGGGCCCATAGTTTTTGCAGTATTCTGTGCCTTCAGTCGTTTCGTGATATCATGCGAATGAATCGAATTGGCTGAAGTCTGGCATCTGTAATGCTGGGGGCTTCAGGAGGAGGCCGAGATGGATCATCAACTCGGAACTTCTGGCTGAAGAATGTTGCAAAAGCTTCAGCCTTATCTTTCGCACTGATGTGCTGGGCTCCCCCATCATTTAGGATGCGGATATTTGTGGAGCCACCTCCTCCATTTAGTTGTTTAATTGTCCACCACCATTCACGGCTGGATGTGGCAGGACTGCAGAGATTAGATCTGATCCGTTGGTTATGGAATCGCGTAGCTCTGTCTATCACATGCTGCTTACGCAGTTTGGTATGTAAGTAGTCCTGTGTTGTAGCTTCACCAGCTTGACACCTCATTTTGAGGTATGCCTCGTGCTGCTACTGGCATGCCCTCCTGCACCCTTCTTTGAACCAGGGTTGGTCTCCTGGCTTGATGATAATGGTAGAGTGGGGGATCTGCCGGGCCATGAGGTTACAGATTGTGGTTGAGTACGATTCTGCTGCTGCTGATGGCCCACAGCGCCTCATGGATGCCCAGTTTTGCATAGCCATATCTGTTCGAAATCTATCCCATTTAGCACGGTGATAGTGCCACACAACACGATGGATGGTATCCTGAATGTGAAGGCAGGACTTCGTCTCCACAAGGACTGTGCGGTGGTCACTCCTACTAATACTGTCCTGGACAGAAGCATCTGCAGCAGGCAGATTGGTGAGGACGAGGTCAAATATGCGTTTTCCCGCGTGTTGGTTCCCCCACCACCTTCCACAGACCCAGCCTAGCAGCTATGTCCTTTAGGACTTGGCCAGCTCGGTCAGTAGTGGTACTGCCGAGCCACCTTTGGTGATGGACATTGAATCCCCCACCCAGAGTACATTTTGTGCCCTTGCCACCCTCAGTGCATCCCAGGTTAGTCAAGGAAAAAGGAGTGCAGAGAGTGGCAGGACTTGTCATGATCCCTCAATATTCCCCAGATATTGGATGGTATCAAATGTAGCAAATGTGACATATGTGCTTATAATAGGATATAAGGACATTCCTAGTAATTAGAGGATAGCCAGTTCAAGGTAAGTGGCGAGCAAGTTTTGAGTTAATTAAGGATAGCTAGCACGAATCTGCAAAAATCAGATTGTGCTTGAGTAAGCTAGCTGAATTTTGGAATGAATTAGCAGAGAATGTTGTTGACCAGAATGCAATGGATGTTGCACATACGGGTGTTAAGGAATTATTTGACAACATTTCTTATAAAATGCTGGTTACCAAAATTGAGGCTAATAGAGTAGGATGGCTAGGGAAAGAAAAATGTCTTAAGGACAGAAAACAGCGAGTCGTAGTAAATGGTTGTTTTTCAGCCAGGAGTATGGTAGACAGCGGTATTTCCCAAGGGTCAGCATGAATATCACTGTTTTTTTGATGTATATAAATGACTTGGACGTTGGAATAGAGAGTAACATTTCAAAATTTGGCCGAGTGATACCACACTTGACGACATGGCAAACAGTGAAGATGATACCAATCGACTGAAGCAAAACATAGCTAGGCGAGGAGAATGGGCAGGCAAGTGGCAGATGGAACTTAATGCAGAGAAGTGTGAGGTGGTGTATTTTGGCAGCACGGATAGGGTGTGGCAATTATACAGTAAATAGTACAGATATAAATAATGCACAGGGGTAGAGGGACCTACGGGTTCATGCGCATGCATCTTTGAAGGTGGCAGGACATATTGAGAGAGCAGTTCGCAACGCAATGAAATTTTTACTTCATAAGTAGAGGCATGTAATACTAAACCAGGGAGGTTATACTGAAACTTTAGGAAGCTCTGGTGAGGACAAAACTAACTGTTGCTTTCATTTCTGTGTATTGCACTTTAAGGACGATGTGAAGGTCCTTGTAAGATTGCAGAGGAGATTTACCATGATGGTTCCAGGGATGAGGGAATTTTGCTACGAGGTTAGATTGGAGATGTTGGTGTTGTTCTTCATGGAGGAAAAAAAAACATTGAGAAGCGTATTGATAGAAATGTTACAAGGAATAGGCGATACATATTGAATGTTTTGGCCAAGAAATTTGGAAGGACATTTTTTATCCAGAGAGCGATAATGACCTTGCTTCCTGCAAGGGTGGTGGAAGCAGCGATAATCAACGATGTCAAAAGTAAATTGGATAGGCACTTTTAGGAAATAATCTTGCAGGGTTACAGGGATCGAGCAGGGGTATGGAACTGGTTTGATTGCGCTACAGGAAGCCATTTGTTGGAACGAATGCTCGATGGGGCAACTGTCCTCTTGCACTGTAATGACTGTATGACATTACTACTCTAATAACGCTTATGACACGAATCCAGGTGCTCACACTAATACGGCACCTCAGACTAATACAGAAATTCAATCTAACACAGTTCCTCAAACTAATACAATTATTCAAACAATTTCAGTCCATCAAACTAATACCGCCCCTCACGCTAATCCAGTCCTTCACAATAATACGGCCGCTCACAGTAATCCATCCACAAACCTAATACAGCATCTTAATCTGGTGGCATGCATAAAACCATTATAACCCTCAATGTAATATAGAACCTCAAGCTGATACAGTCCTGAATGGCCACAGCCTCTTCAGCTGCTGATGAAAAATGTTCTTCAAGCAGATGCAGCCCCATAAACTAATAATGTATCATTTTGAAAATGCAAAGCAGACGCAGGTATTTAGCACCAAACCCCCGCCACCCCAAAGCCGGGCCGTGGTTATGGTTCACTCGACTTTCCTCCAACTCTTTCCATTTTAACTCTATCAGTCTAACTATCTTTTATATTTTCCTTATTACGTCATATGTTTATCTAGCTACCCCTTTAATTGACGAATGCAATTCACTTCACCACTCCCTGTGGTAGCAACTTCGACATTCTCACATCTCTGCAGGTTACATCACATCGAGCTAAGGTCCAACTGACAGCTTTTCCATGATGGCAATAATCAAACCAAGAAGATTTTAATTTCTAAAGAAAATGCTGTGAACACTCAACAAACAAGCAGAGTTATCAAGAAACTTGCTCACTGCATAAATACAGATTGAAAACACCCTATTATCAGAGCCACAGCTGGATTTCCACCTCCCCTACCCTCCTACTGAAGGTAAATGCGAGACACAATGCTGAACAGCATTTCCTCCCTTTTGTTTCTCTATTTCTATCACGCAGAAAGAGAGATTAGTTTGTGGATTTTCTTCAAAGTCTCTACGAACCCCAAGCGTACAAGGACCCTCGTTTGAGCCCCAGTTGAAATTAAACTGAGACTTCAATTTATTTTTATTTAGAGATACTGCACTGAAACAGGCCCTTCGGCCCACTGAGAGTGTGCCGACCAGCAACCACCCATTTATACTAACCCTACAGTAATCCCAAATTCCCTACCACCTACCTACAATAGGGGCAATTTACAATGGCCAATTTAACTATCACCTGCAAGTCTTTGGCGGTGGGAGGAAACCGTAGAACCCAGCGAAAAACCACGTGGTCAGAGGGAGAACTTGCAAACTCCGCACAGGCAGTACCCAGAATTGAAACCAGGTCCCTGGAGTTGTGAGGCTGCGGTGCTAACCACTGCGCCACTATCTCCAGTAGAACGGCTGTCCTCCACAATCCTCGCCGCTGGCAAGGTGGTATGTTGCCGAGAAGACGATGGGTACTCCTCTCCGCATCAGCACAAGCCATTTTACCCGCCTCCTAGTCTGTTCCCCGAGGGTTGGTAACATTGACATCCATATACCTCTCGATTTCACCGTCTGCTCAAACAGGAGTGAGACAGTATCAGAAGTAGCGTTCAGCTCACATTGACAGTAAGACACTCCTATTACCCGTATGCTTCACCGTATGTGAGACAGCATCAGAAGCCGCCTTCACCTGGAAGTGACAATAAGGCACTTCTTTTCACTGCTCACTTCTACACGGTGTGAGACAACATCTGAAGCAGTGTCCAGTTGCAGTTACTGCCGCGCGATTCCTTTCACCATCCAGTCCCACCTAGTGTGAGACAGTGTCTGAAGCAGCATCCAGTGTCAGTGACAGTTGGGCGATCCATTTCACCCCAGTTGACACGAATTGCATGAAATCTAATTACAGGAAATGTGCCACAAATTCTTTATATCTCAGCAAAGGAAAGTGAGAAACTGCTGAAGATATACAACAAGATGACAACGTCAGAATGCAAGTTAATCTTGCAAACTTTGGTCAGAACTGCAAACAAAACCGGGTGAGAATGTAGATTTGTGTAAAAGTATTATCTTTATTGTAGGATGGCTCCTGGGCTGGAAGCTCCCTAGGAAGCTCCCTTGCTGTTCAACTCTATCCATGGCCATCTGCTCCCATCCCTAACGTTTTCTCCCCCAATCTGCCCTCTTAAACTGTTTAAATTCCCCTGGCTCTTTAAATCAGTTCATTTTAGCCCTATCTAAAAGTTAACAGTTAGTTTAGTGTATGTTACCTGGGCCCACTGCCCTCCCCCAGCCACACCTGCTCTTTGTTTTCTCAATGAAATTGATCCGGATGAAACTGACGAGCACAGCTGCCGATACTTTAATCTCCGATCCTGCTGTCTTCACAGTCCAGAGTGTCTGCAGCCACGGCATGCGGTAAGTCCATTGAGGTGAAGAAGGAGCTGCGGGACCCGAGAGAAGTCCTGGGAAAAGGTGCCCCGAACACCCAAAACATCCACGAACGGCCCCCCCCGGCCGCAACTTCAAAGCACCCGCGGGAGATGGCTCGGAGAGCATCTGCAGTGCACTGTCGGCAATGCTGCATGCCTTTATTTAAACCACTGCAAAAAAAAAAACCCTTAACAAATGTAATCACCTCTAAGTCTGCCAAATGATGCTTCACCTCCCGAAGGACGTGGATGAGCTTTCCGGACGTCGATGTTGGGCACTGAGGAAATGGCTTATTACCTGCACCAGATTCCACCCCCCCTCCCCCCCCTTTACCCCCCTTCCACCCCCCCACCTCCGTCCCCTTCCCTGCTCCACCCTCTCAGCTCACCCCCTCACAACCCCGTCCCAGCCCGCCCCCCCCGCACCATCTTCACCCCGCACCCCCTTCCCCTGCACCCCCCCCACCCCCTCCCTCTACCCCTCCCCCTTGCATCCCCTCCTCCCACCGGCACCATCCTACACCTGTGTAGGGGCCCCAACAACCCCACTGCCTTGTGGGCGTCTCGGGAGAGACCAAGGCTAAGGGAGTAAACCCTAACAGAAAATCCGGAGCGGAACCCCGTAGGCGGTCATGTGTCACCTTTGGCATGTTTCCGGCAGTTCCTGCAGCCATACTGGTGCCAAACGTCGTGTCCTGCACTCCTTTGGACCCCACCAGAAAGACCGAGAGGGGGGTTTTGACGACTGGGCAACTCTCAACCTCCATAAATTTGCCCAGGCATGCGCCATGGAGAGGTCACTCCATAGTTGCCTCACAGCGACTGAAACAACACGGAAGGCAGCAGTTACGGGTTATAAGTCCAGATAAATTGGCGTAGAAACTGGGCGCCACGGGTTGCCTTTGTCGGTGGGAGAGGTCATTGCACCTCACTGGACAGCTACCGCCCGCCTCAAACCGGGCAGCCCCCGGTCAATAATGTTCTGTCCCGCCACAGTCTGCCTGCTTCAATGGGTGCTTGGAGCTCAGGGTCATTGCCCGAAAGGTGGACTGATACACCGCACCAAACAACATGAAAAAAGGAAAGAAGGTACCAGCCCTTCGCTTTGCAAGCTGGAACGTCAGAACTATGTGTCCTGGCCTGTCGGAAGACCTTACACAAATCAACGATTCTCGGAAGACCGCCATCATTAACAACGAGCTCAGTAGACTCAATGTGGACATTGCAGCACTTCAGGAGACTCGCCTCCCCGCGAGTGGCTCTCTAGCAGAGCAAGACTACACCTTCTTCTGGCAGGGCAGGGATCCTGAAGAACCAAGACAGCATGGAGTGGGCTTCGCCATCAGAAACTCCTTGCTCAGCATGATAGAGCCTCCCTCAAATGGCTCGGAATGCATACTGTCCATCCGACTGCTCACCACCTCTGGTCCAGTACACCTACTCAGCATCTATGCTCCAACACTCTGTTCCGCACCTGAAGCTAAAGACCAGTTCTATGAACAACTCCATAACATCATTAGCAGCATCCCCAACACCGAACACCTATTCCTGCTGGGGGACTTTAATGCCAGGGTTGGGGCCGACCATGACTCATGGCCCTCCTGCCTTGGGCGCTATGGCGTTGGAAGGATGAATGAGAACGGGCAGAGACTGCTTGAGTTGTGTACCTATCATAACCTCTGCATCACCAACTCGTTCTTTCACACTAAACCCTGTCACCAGGTTTCATGGAGGCACCCAAGATCACGTCGTTGACACCAGCTAGACCTCATTGTCACAAGGCGAGCCGCCTTAAACAGTGTTCAAATCACACGCAGCTTCCACAGTGCGGACTGCGACACCGACCACTCCCTGGTGTGCAGCAAGGTTAGACTCAGACCAAAGAAGTTGCATCATTCCAAGCAGAAGGGCCACCCGCGCATCAACACGAGCAGAATTTCTCACCCACAGCTGTTACAAAAATTTCTAAATTCACTTGTAACAGCCCTTCAAAACACTCCCACAGGGGATGCTGAGACCAAGTGGGCCCACATCAGAGACGCCATCTATGAGTCAGCTTTGACCACCTACGGCAAAAGTGCGAAGAGAAATGCAGACTGGTTTCAATCTCATAATGAAGAGCTGGAACCTGTTATAGCCGCTAAGCGCATTGCACTTTTGAACTACAAGAAAGCCCCCAGCGATTTAACATCCGCAGCACTTAAAGCAGCCAGAAGTACTGCACAAAGAACAGCTAGGCGTTGCGCAAACGACTACTGGCAACACCTATGCAGTCATATTCAGCTGGCCTCAGACACCGGAAACATCAGAGGAATGTATGATGGCATGAAGAGAGCTCTTGGGCCAACCATCAAGAAGATCACCCCCCTCAAATCTAAATCGGGGGACATAATCACTGACCAACGCAAACAGATGGACCGCTGGGTTGAGCACTACCTAGAACTGTACTCCAGGGAGAATGCTGTCACTGAGACTGCCCTCAATGCAGCCCAGCCTCTACCAGTCATGGATGAGCTGGACATACAGCCAACCAAATCGGAACTCAGTGTTGCCATTGATTCCCTAGCCAGCGGAAAAGCCCCTGGGAAGGACAGCATTACCCCTGAAATAATCAAGAGTGCCAAGCCTGCTATACTCTCAGCACTACATGAACTGATATGCCTGTGCCGGGACGAGGGAGCAGTACCCCAGGACATGCGCGATGCCAACATCATCACCCTCTATAAAAACAAAGGTGACCGCGGTGACTGCAACAACTACCGTGGAATCTCCCTGCTCAGCATAGTGGGGAAAGTCTTTGCTCGAGTCGCTCTGAACAGGCTCCAGAAGCTGGCCGAGCGCGTCTACCCTGAGGCACAGTGTGGCTTTCGTGCAGAGAGATCGACTATTGACATGCTGTTCTCCCTTCGTCAGATACAGGAGAAATGCCGTGAACAACAGATGCCCCTCTACATTGCTTTCATTGATCTCACCAAAGCCTTTGACCTCGTCAGCAGACGTGGTCTCTTCAGACTACTAGAAAAGATCGGATGTCCACCAAAGCTACTAAGTATCATCACCTCATTCCATGACAATATGAAAGGCACAATTCAACATGGTGGCTCCTCATCAGAGCCCTTTCCTATCCTGAGTGGTGTGAAACAGGGCTGTGTTCTCGCACCCACACTTTTTGGGATTTTCTTCTCCCTGCTGCTTTCACATGCGTTCAAATCCTCTGAAGAAGGAATTTTCCTCCACACAAGATCAGGGGGCAGGTTGTTCAACCTTGCCCGTCTAAGAGCGAAGTCCAAAGTACGGAAAGTCCTCATCAGAGAACTCCTCTTTGCTGACGATGCTGCTTTAACATCTCACACTGAAGAATGCCTGCAGAGTCTCATCGACAGGTTTGCGTCTGCCTGCAATGAATTTGGCCTAACCATCAGCCTCAAGAAAACGAACATCATGGGGCAGGATGTCAGAAATGCTCCATCCATCAATATTGGCGACCACGCTCTGGAAGTGGTTCAAGAGTTCACCTACCTGGGCTCAACTATCACCAGTAACCTGTCTCTAGATGCAGAAATCAACAAGCGCATGGGTAAGGCTTCCACTGCTATGTCCAGACTGGCCAAGAGAGTGTGGGAAAATGGCGCACTGACACGGAACACAAAAGTCCGAGTGTATCAGGCCTGTGTCCTCAGTACCTTGCTCTACGGCAGCGAGGCCTGGACAACGTATGCCAGCCAAGAGCGACGTCTCAATTCATTCCATCTTCGCTGCCTTCGGAGAATACTTGGCATCAGGTGGCAGGACTATATCTCCAACACAGAAGTCCTTGAAGCGGCCAACACCCCCAGCTTATACACTCTACTGAGTCAGCGGCGCTTAAGATGGCTTGGCCATGTGAGCCGCATGGAAGATGGCAGGATCCCCAAAGACACATTGTACAGCGAGCTCGCCACTGGTATCAGACCCACCGGCCGTCCATGTCTCCGTTATAAAGACGTCTGCAAACGCGACATGAAATCGTGTGACATTGATCACAAGTCGTGTGAGTCAGTTGCCAGCATTCGCCAGAGCTGGCGGGCAGCCATAAAGACAGGGCTAAATTGTGGCGAGTCGAAGAGACTTAGTAGTTGGCAGGAAAAAAGTCAGATGCGCAAGGGGAGAGCCAACTGTGCAACAGCCCCAACAAACAAATTTCTCTGCAGCACCTGTGGAAGAGCCTGTCACTCCAGAATTGGCCTTTATAGCCACTCCAGGCGCTGCTTCACAAACCACTGACCACCTCCAGGCGCGTAACCATTGTCTCTCGAGATAAGGAGGCCCAAAAGAAAAGAAAAAGAAAGTCCTCGGGTGAAGGTGCTAAATTGGGGGAAGGCTAATTATAACAATATGATGCAGGAACTGAAGAATTTAGATAGTGGGCGGCTGTTTGAGGGTAAAACAACGTCTGACATGTGGGGGTCTTTTAAATGTCAGTTGATTAGCATCCAGGACCAGCATGTTCCTGTGATGAAGAAGGGTAAGTTTGGCAAATTTCATGAACATTGGATAACGCGGGATATTGTGAGCCTCTTCAAAAAGAAAAAAGGAAGCATTCATTAGGGCTGGAAGGTTAGTTACAGACGAATCCCTTGAGGAATATAAAGACAGTATGAAGGAACTTAAGCAAGGAGTCAGGAGGGCGAAAAGGCGTAATGAGAAGTCATTGGCAAACAGGATGAAGGAAAATCCAAAGGCTTTTTATAAATATAGAAAGAGCAAGAGGGTAACCAGGGAAAGGGTTGGCCCACTCAAGAACAGAGAAGGGAATCTATGTGTGGAGCCAGAGGAAATGGGTGAGCTACTAAATGAGTCTTTTGCATCAGTATTCACCAAGCAGAAGGACTTGGTGGATGATGAGCATAGGGAAGGGAATGCAGATAGTCTCACACATGTCATTATCAATAAGGAGGATGTGTTGGGTGTCTTGCAAAGCATTAAGGTAGATATGTCCCCAGGGCCTGATGGGATCTACCCCAGAATACTGAGAGAGGCAAGGGAAGAAATTGCTGGGGTCTTGACAGAAATCTTTGCATGCTCACTGGCTACAAGTGAGGTCCCAGAGGACTGGAAAATAGCCAATGTTGTTCCTTTGTTTAAGAAGGGTAACGAGGATAATCCAGGAAATTATAGGCCGGTGAACCTTACGCCAGTGGTAGGGAAATTATTACAGAGACCCTTCTACACCCTCATCCAGGTCATTTATAAAAACGACAAACAGCAGTGGCCCCAAAACAGATCCTTGCGGTACACCACTCGAAACTATACTCCAGGATGAACATTTACCATCAACCACCACCCTCTGTCTTCTTTCAGCTAGCCAATTTCTGATCCAAAGCACTAATTCACCTTCAATCCCATACTTCTGTATTTTCTGCAATAGCCGACCGTGGTGAACTTTATCAAACGCCTTACTGAAATCCATATAGACCACATCCACGGCTTGACCCTCATCCACCAGTTTGGTCACCTTGTCAAAAACTCAATAAGATTTGTGAGGCACGACCTACCCTTCACAAAACAGTGCTGACTATCTCTAATGAACTTATTCTTTTCAAGATGATTATAAATCCTATCTCTCATAACCTTTTCCAACATTTTACCCACAACCGAAGTAAGGCTCACAGGTCTATAATTACCAGGGCTGTCTCGACACCCCTTCTTGAACAAGGGGACAACATTTGCTATCCTCCAGTCTTCTGGCACTATTCCTGTCGACAATGACGACATAAAAATCAAGGACAAAGGCTCTGCAATCTCCTCCCTAGCATCCCAGAGAATCCTAGGATCAATCCCATCTGGCCCAGGGGACTTATCTATTTTCACACTTTCCAAAATTGCTAACACTTCCTCCTTGTGAATCTCAATCCCATCTAGCCTAGTAGTCTGTAGCTCAGTATTCTCCTCGACAACATTTTCTTTCTCCACTGTAAATACTGACGAAAAATATTCATTTAACACTTCCCCTATCTCCTCCGATTCCACACACAACTTCCCACTACTATCATTGATTGGCCCGAGCCTATCTCTAGTCATTCTTTTATTCCTGATATACCTATAGAAAGCCTTAGGGTTTTCTTTGATCCTATCCGCCAATGACTTCTCGTGTCCTCTCCTTGCTCTTCCTATCTCTCCCTTTAGATCCTTCCTGGCTAGATTGTAACTCTCAAGCGCCCTAACTGGGCCTTCACGTCTCATCCTAACATAAGCCTTCTTCTTCCTCTTGACAAGCTCTTCAACTTTTTTAGTAAAGCACGGCTCCCTCGCTCGACAACTTCCTCCCTGCCTGACAGGTACATACTTATCAAGGACACGCAGTTGCTGCTCCTTGAATAAGCTCCACATTTCGATTGTGCCCATCCCTTGAAGTTTCCTTCCCCATCCTACGCATCCTAAATCTTGCCTAATCGCATCATAATATCCTTTCCCCCAGCTATAATTCTTGCCCTGCTGTATATGCCTGTCCCTGCCCATCGCGAAGGTAAACCTAACCGAATTGTGATCATTATCACCAAAATGCTCACCAACTTTTAAATCTAACACCTGGCCGCGTTCATTACCCGGTACCAAATCCAATGTGGCATCGCCCCTGGTTGGCCTGTCTACATACTGTGTCAGAAAACCCTCCTGCACACACTGGACAAAAACAGACCCATCTAAAGTACTCCATCTAAAGTAAACCATCTACAAAGGACAAGTCAAGAGTGTGATGGAATACTCCCCACTTGCCTGGATGGGCACAACTTCAACAACTGTCCGGACATAGAACATAGAACATAGAACATAGAAAAATACAGCACAGAACAGGCCCTTCGGCCCACGATGTTGCGCCGATCCTTTGTCCTCTGTCAAGGACAATTTAATCTATACCCCATCATTCTCCTTTATCCATATACCTATCTAAAAGCCGTTTGAAAGTCCCTAAAGTTTCTGACTCAACAACTTCCCCAGGCAAGGCATTCCATGCCCCGACCACTCTCTGGGTAAAGAACCTTCCCCTGACATCCCCCTTATATCTCCCACCCTTCATCTTAAATTTATGACCCCTTGTAACGCTTTGCTCCACCCGGGGAAAAAGTTTCTGACTGTCTACCCTATCTATTCCCCTGATCATCTTATAAACCTCTATCATGTCACCCCTCATCCTTCTCCGTTCTAATGAGAAGAGGCCTAGAATGTTCAGCCTTTCCTCGTAAGACTTATTCTCCATTCCAGGCAACATCCTGGTAAATCTCCTCTGCACCCTCTCCAAGGCTTCCACATCCTTCCTAAAATGAGGCGACCAGAACTGCACACAGTACTCCAAATGAGGCCTTACCAAGGTCCTGTACAGCTGCATCATCACCTCACGGCTCTTAAATTCAATCCCTCTGCTAATGAACGCTAACACCCCATATGCCTTCTTCACAGCCCTATCCACTTGAGTTGCAACTTTCAACGATTTATGCACATAGACCCCAAGGTCTCTCTGCTCCTCCACATGCCCAAGAACCCTACCGTTAACCCAGTATTTTGCATTCGTGTTTGTACTTCCAAAATGGACGACCTCACACTTTTCAGGGTTAAACTCCATCTGCCACTTTTCAGCCCAGCACTGCAACCTATCCAAGTCCCTTTGCAGACGACAATAGCCCTCCTCGGTATCCACAACTCCACCAACCTTTGTATCATCTGCAAATTTACTGACCCACCCTTCGACTTCCTCATCCAAGTCGTTAATAAAAATCACAAACAGGAGAGGACCCAGAACTGATCCCTGTGGCACGCCACTGGTAACTGGGCTCCAGGCTGAGTATTTACCATCTAAGACCACTCTCTGCCTTCTATCAGTTAGCCAATTCTTAATCCAACTGGCCACATTCCCCACTATCCCATGCCTCCTGACTTTCTCCATAAGTCTACCATGGGGGACCTTATCAAATGCCTTACTAAAATCCATGTACACCACATCCACTGGTTTACCCTCATCCACTTGCTTGGTCACCTGCTCAAAGAATTCAATCAGGCTTGTGAGGCAAGACCTACCCCTCACAAAACCGTGCTGACTGTCCCGAATCAAGCAGTGTCTTTCCAGATGCTCAGAAATCCTATCCCTCAGCACCTTTTCCATCAACTTGCCTACCACCGAAGTAAGACTAACTGGCCTGTAATTCCCAGGGTTGTTCCTATTCCCTTTCTTGAACAGGGGCACAACATTTGCCACCCTCCAATCACCTGGTACCACCCCCGTCAACAGAGAAGATGAAAAGATCATTGCCAGCGGCTCTGCAATTTCATCCCTTGCTTCCCATAACATCCTTGGATATACCCCGTCAGGCCCGGGAGACTTGTCTATCTTCAAGTTATTCAAAACTCGACACCATCCAGGGAAAAGCAGCTCAATTGATTGGCACTGCATCGACAACCTTCACATTCACTCCCTTCACCAGTGGCAGCAGTGTGTGCAATGGGTTACAACTACAAGATGTACAGCAGCAACTCACCAAGGTTTCATGGGCAGCACCACCCAAGGCCGCGACCTATAAGGGAAAGGGCAGCAGATGCATGGGGTCACCACCATCTACAATTACTCTCCAAGTCACGCACCATCATTACTGACGTTGAACTAAATCGCCGGTCCTTCACTATCGCTGGGACAAAATTCCAAAACACCCTAACAGCACTATTGGCACCCCAAGGAATGCAACTGTTCAAGAGGAAGCTCAACTTTCCTTCGCTAGGGCTATTAGGTTTGGGCTATCAATGCTGGCTTAACCAGCAATGCCCACATACCATGAACGAATCATAAAAATAAAGCATGAAGGGGGTTAATTTGCAGGGTTATTGGAAACGGCTTAAATGTTCGAGCTTAAGTTATGGACAATTCCTTCAAAGAGCTGGCATGGGCACGGAAGTATAACATACTCGTCCGGTGCTGTAAGTTTCAAGATTTTGTAACCATCGCACGTGTCAATGTGAACAATGATAGAACAAAGAACAAAGAACAAAGATAATTACAGCACAGGAACAGGCCCTTCGGCCCTCCAAGCCTGCGCCGATCCAGATCCTGTCTCTAAACATGTCGCCTATTTTCTAAGGTTCTGTATCTCTTTTCTTCCTGCCCATTCATGTATCTCTCTAGATACATCTTAAAAGACTCCATCGTGCCCGCATCTACCACCTCCGCTGGCAATGCGTTCCAGGTGCCCACCACCCTCTGCGTAAAGAACTTTCCACGCATATCCCCCCTAAACTTTTCCCCTTTCACTTTGAACTCGTGTCCTCTAGTAATTGAAACCCCCACTCTGGGAAAAAACCTCTTGCTATCCACCCTGTCTATACCTCTCATGATTTTGTACACCTCAATCAGGTCCCCCCTCAACCTCCGTCTTTCTAATGAAAATAATCCTAATCTGCTCAACCTCTCTTCATAGCTAGCGCCCTCCATACCAGGCAACATCCTGGTGAACCTCCTCTGCACCCTCTCCAAAGCATCCACATCCTTTTGATAATGTGGCGACCAGAACTGTACGCAGTATTCCAAATGTGGCCGAACCAAAGTCCAATACAACTGTAACATGACCTGCCAACTCTTGTACTCAATGCCCCGTCCGATGAAGGAAAGCATGCCGTATGCCTTCTTGACCACTCTATTTACCTGCGTTGCCACCTTCAGGGAACAGTGGACCTGAACACCCAAATCTCTCTGGACATCAATTTTCCCCAGGACTTTTCCATTTACTGTATAGTTCACTCTTGAATTGGATCTTCCAAAATGCATCACCTCGCATTTGCCCTGATTGAACTCCATCTGCCATTTATCTGCCCAACTCTCCAATCTATCTATATTCTGCTGTATTCTCTGACAGTCCCCTTCACTATCTGCTACTCCACCAATCTTAGTGTCGTCTGCAAATTTGCTAATCAGTCCACCTATACTTTCCTCCAAATCATTAATGTATATCCCAGCACGGATCCCTGTGGAACACCACTGGTCACACGTCTCCATTTTGAGAAACTCCCTTCTACTGCTACTCTCTGTCTCCTGTTGCCCAGCCAGTTCTTTATCCATCTAGCTAGTACACCTTCGACCCCAAGCGCCTTCACTTTCTCCATCAGCCTGCCATGGGGAACCTTATCAAACGCCTTACTGAAGTCCATGTATATGACATCGACAGCCCTTCCCTCATCAATCAACTTTGTCACTTCCTCAAAGAATTCTATTAAGTTGGTAAGACATGACCTTCCCTGCACAAAACCATGTTGCCTATCACTGATGAGCCCATTTTCTTCCAAATGGGAATAGATCCTATCCCTCAGTATCTTCTCCAGCAGCTTCCCTACCACTGACGTCAGGCTCACCGGTCTATAATTACCTGGATTATCCCTGCTACCCTTCTTAAACAAGGGGACGACATTAGCAATTCTCCAGTCCTCCGGGACCTCACCCGTGTTTAAGGATGCTGCAAAGATATCTGTTAAGGCCCCAGCTATTTCCTCTCTCGCTTCCCTCAGTAACCTGGGATAGATCCCATCCGGACCTGGGGACCTGTCCACCTTAATGCCCTTTAGAATACCCAACACTTCCTCCCTCCTTATGCCGACTTGACCTAGAGTAATCAAACATCTGTTCCTAACCTCAACATCCGTCATGTCCCTCTCCTCGGTGAATACCGATGCAAAGTACTCGTTTAGAATCTCACCCATTTTCTCTGAGTCCAAGCATAACATTCCTCCTTTGTCCTTTAGTGGGCCAATCCTTTCTCTAGTTACCCTCTTTCTCCTTATATAAGAATAAAAGGCTTTGGGATTTTCCTTAACCCTGTTTGCTAAAGATATTTCATGACCCCTTTTAGCCCTCTTAATTCCTCGTTTCAGATTTGTCCTACATTCCCGATATTCTTTCAAAGCTTCGTCTTTCATCAGCCGCCGAGACCTTATTTATGCTTCCTTTTTCCTCTTAGCTAGTCTCACAATTTCACCTGTCATCCATGGTTCCCTAATCTTGCCATTTCTATCCCTCATTTTCACAGGAACATGTCTCTCCTGCACGCTAATCAACCTCTCTTTAAAAGCCTCCCACATATCACATGTGGATTTACCTTCAAACAGCTGCTCCCAATCTACATTTCCCAGCTCCTGCCGAATTTTGGTGTAGTTGGCCTTCCCCCAATTTAGCACTCTCCCTTTTGGACCACTCTCGTCTTTGTCCATGAGTATTTTAAAGCTTACGGAATTGTGATCACTATTCCCAAAGTAGTCCCCTACTGAAACTTCAACAACCTGGCCGGGCTCATTCCCCAACACCAGGTCCAGTATGGCCCCTTCCCGAGTTGGACTATTTACATACTGCTCTAGAAAACCCTCCTGGATGCTCTTTACAAATTCTGCTCCATCTGGACCTCTAACGCTAAGCGAATCCCAGTCAATGTTGGGAAAATTAAAATCTCCTATCACCACCACCCTGTTGCTCCTACATCTTTCCATAATCTGTTTACATATTTGTACCTCTATCTCACGCCGCTGTTGGGAGGCCTGTAGTACAGCCCCAACATTGTTACCGCACCCTTCCTATTTCTGAGTTCTGTCCATATTGCCTCACTGCTCGAGTCCTCCATAGTGCCCTCCTTCAGCACAGCTGTGATATCCTCTTTGACCAGTAATGCAACTCCTCCACCCCTTTTACCTCCCTCTCTATCCCGCCTGAAGCATCGATATCCTGGGATATTTAGTTGCCAATCATGCCCTTCCCTCAACCAAGTCTCAGTAATAGCAATAACATCGTACTCCCAGGTACTAATCCAAGCCCTAAGTTCATCTGCCTTACCTACTACACTTCTTGCATTAAAACAAATGCACCTCAGACCACCAGTCCCTTTATATTCATCATCTGCTCCTTGCCTGCTCTACCCCTTAGTCACACTGACTTCATTATCTAGTTTCTTACAGGCTTTTGTTACTACCTCCTTACTGTCAACTGACCTCAATTGGTTCCCATCCCCCTGCCACATTAGTTTAAACCCTCCCCAACAGCGTTAGCAAAAGCACCTCCAAGGACATTGGTTCCAGTCCGGCCCAGGTGTAGACCGTCCAATTTGTAATAGTCCCACCTCCCCCAGAACCGGTCCCAATGTCCCAAAAATCTGAACCCCTCCTTCCTGCACCATCTCTCAAGCCACGCATTCATCCTGACTATTCTTTCATTTTTACTCTGACTATCACGTGGCACTGGTAGTAATCCTGAGATTACTACCTTTGAGGTCCTACTTTTTAACTTGGCTCCTAACTCCCTGAACTCTGCATGTAGGACCTCATCCCGTTTTTTACCTATATCATTAGTGCCTATGTGCACAATGACAACTGGCTGTTCACCCTCCCCCTTTAGAATGTTCTGCAGCCGATCTGAGACGTCCCTGACCCGTGCACCTGGGAGGCAACATACCATTCGGGAGCCTCGTTTTCGACCACAGAACCGCCGATCTACTCCCCTTACAATCGTATCCCCTACGACTATAGCCCTTCCACTCTTTTTCCCGCCCTTCGGAACAGCAGAGCCAGCCACGGTGCCATGGACCTGGCTACTGCTGCCTTCCCCGAGTGAGCCATCTCCCTCAACAGTATCCAAAACGGTATACTTGTTTTGGAGGGAGATGACCGCAGGGGACTCCTGCGCTGCCTTCCTGCTCCTTCTCTGCCTTTTGGTCACCCATTCCCTTTCTCCCTCAGCAATCCTAATCTGCGGTGTGACCAATTCACTAAACGTGCTATCCACGACCTCCTCAGCATCGCGCATGCTCCAAAGTGAGTCCATCCGCAGCTCGAGAGCCGTCATGCGGTCTAACAAGAGCTGCAGCTGGACACACTTCCTGCACGTGAAGGAGTCAGGGTCATCAGCCATGTCCCTGAGCTCCCACATTGAGCAAGAGGAGCATGATACGGGTCTGAGATCTCCTGCCATTTTTAATCTTAAGTTTAAACTTAGTTAAATGAAAAAGGAACGAAAAGTTTTTACCAATCACAATAAAACCAGAGAAATCGAAAAAGCCTTACCTTATAAACACCCCACCGAGTCCTTTTTTTTGGTTAGAGGAGGAGGGCGGGTGGGAGACACTACAAGTGTGGTGTCTCGGGTTCAGAAACCGCCCAAATATATAGTGTTTTACTTACCCAGCAGCCCCCTGGCCTCCGCCGAAAAACAAAAGGAAATTAAATTTACTTTCAAACGGACTTTCCCAGCTGCTCACTCGCTCACACGCTGCTCCCGAAAAAGCTGCTGCACTGAAAGGAAAGTTATTTTAAACCGCCCAAATATATAGTGTTTTACTTCCCCAGCAGCCCCCTGGCCTCCGCCGAAAAACAAAAGGAAATTAAATTTACTTTCAAACGGACTTTCCCAGCTGCTCACTCGCTCACACGCTGCTCCCGAAAAAGCTGCTGCACTGAAAGGAAAGTTATTTTAAACCGCCCAAATATATAGTGTTTTACTTACCCAGCAGCCCCCTGGCCTCCGCCGAAAAACAAAAGGAAATTAAATTTACTTTCAAACGGACTTTCCCAGCTGCTCACTCGCTCACACGCTGCTCCCGAAAAAGCTCCTGCACTGATATTGGGAGATTTCCTGTAAACAGGTAATGTTGTAGTTACTGGCTGAGGCCAACAAACTACATCATATCCTCACTCGGTATGCCTGACTGCATCCTCGGCATATGTTGGTATCACATATTTTTTGTGCCTAACAAGAGCTACAAAGTTAACACACAAATGTTCTGGTGATTTTTTTTTTTGGCTGTTGATTTGTTGCCTGGTATCGAGATAAAGCAAGTGCTGCAGTTGAGGGGATAACGGCATTACAAAATCACAACCGGCTGCTTCGCCTCGCTGCTTTCAGAAGCTATCCAGATACTTGCTTGTTTAAAAAACAAATAAAAAAATAAATAAAAACCGTTGATTGTCTTTCTCAGCAGACATTCGCCACCTGAGTTCCTTAGATTACAACGGTGACTGCATGCCGAAGATAAATCACAGATTGGAAACTTTTGAGGTCTTGAAACGCATTACAAACGTAAGAGTTCTGTCTTTCTTTTAGTTGTTATAGAACATAGAACATAGAACAGTGCAGCACAGTACATGCCCTTCGGCCTACCATGTTGTGCCGAACCTTTAACCTGCTCAAGATCTAAGTAACTACCTGCCCTTCATTCTACTATCATCCATGTACCTATCCAAGAGTCGATTAAATTCCCCTAATGTATCTGCTTCTACTAACACCGCTGGCAGCGCATTCCACGCACCCACCACTCTCTGTGTAAAGAACCTCCCTCCGACATATCCCCGAAACCTTCCTCCAATCACCCTAAACTTATGCCCCCTGGTGATAGCCCTTTCCACCCTGGGAAAAAGTCTCTGACTATCCACTCTATCTATGCCTCTCATCATCTTGTACCCCTCTATCAAGTCACCTCTCATCCTTCTTTGCTCCAATGAGAAAAGCCCGAGCTCCCTCAATCTTTCTTCGTAGGACATGCCCTCCAGTCCAGGCAGCATCCAGGTAAATCTCCTCTGCACCCTCTCTAAAGCTTCCACATCCTTCCTAAAATGAGGCAACCAGAACTGAACACAATATTCCAAGTGTGTTCTAAATAGGGCCTTACAGAGCTGCAGCATAACCTCGCGACTCTTAAACTCAATCCCCCTGTTAATGAAAGCCAACACACCATACGCCTTCTTAACAACCCTATCAACTTGGGTGGCAACTTTGAGTGATCTATGGACATGGACCCCAAGATCCCTCCGTTCCTGCACACTACCAAGAATCCTGTCTTTAAGCCTGTATTCCGCAGTCAAATTCGACCTTCCAAAATGAATCACTTCGCACGTTTCCAGGTTGAACTCCATCTGGCACTTCTCAGCCCAGTTCTGCATCCTGTCAATGTCCCATTGCAACCTACAACAGCCTTCCACACTATCCACAGCTCCAGCAACCTTCGTGTCATCGGCAAACTTGCTAACCCAGCATTCCACTTCCTCATCCAAGACATTTATAAAAATCACAAAGAGCAGAGGTCCCAGCACAGATCCTTGTGGAACACCACTGTTATCTGCTACAAATCTCTATCCTGCCACTTCGAAGGGCATGGGCTTCATCCATCAATTCAGAGACTTGAGCTGTATAATCCAGGCAGACACTCTGCACTGCCAGTACTAAGGGAGCATTGCATTGTCGGCAGCACAGTACTGATGACGTGTTGCACTGTCGAAGGGTCGGTACTGATGAACCACTGCATTGTCGAACGAGCATTTCTGAGGGAGCATGGCATTGTCAAGTTTCATTACTGAGGAAGATGTGCACTGTCAGACGGTCCGTTCTGAAGGAATGCTGCACTGAAAAAGAGGTATTACTGAGGGAATATTGCATTTCTGATGAACGGTTGCAGATCTGAAACGTTAACTCTGCTTCTCTCTCCACAGATGCTGCCAGATCTGCTGATAATTTCCAGCATTTCTTGTTTTTATTTCTGAGGGAATACTGCACTGCCGGAGGGTCAGTAGTGAGGAATTTCTGCACTGTCAGAGAATAAGTAATGAGGGTGCACGACGCTTTCAGAGTTTCATTACTGAGGAAGGGATGTTCTGTCAGAGGGTCAATGCGGAGAATGTCCTGAATGGTCGGAGAGTCAGTACTGAGGAAGCGCTCCAGTGTCTGGCAAATCATGTTAACATATACAATCCCTTGAACGCATTTGGAAGAAGCACAGTGGTGGATTGTCCTCGCTGTCCTCGGGCCCAGTATTTCACCTTCAACCATACTCACTTCAAAATAATGCTGCTCTCTAGTTACTTCCCACATTATTGTTTGTGGGAGCTTGCTGTGCACAACACGTCTACAGCATTTTCGGCTATAACCACAATGAAGAAAATAAGTTCATTGGCTGTGAAGCACATTGGGATGACTTGCAGTTGTGAAAAGGGCTGCATGAATAAAAGTTTTTTTTTCAGCAATCCAGCTGCACAGACTATCTGCACTGTACGTCCAATCAACCAAGGAAGAGAGGATTTCTTCGGCGCATAACCTTCTTTGTCACATCAGTGCGAAAGATAAGGCTGAAGCATTTGCAACAGTTTTCAGCCAGAAGTGCCGAGTTGATGATCCAACTCGGCCCTCTACTGAAGTCCCCAGCATTACAGATACCAGACTTCAGCCAATTCGATTCACTCCACATGATATCAAGATACGACTGAAGGCACTGGATACTGCAAAGGCTATAGTTCCTGACAATATTCCGTCAATAGTACTGAGGACCTATGCTCTCGAATTTGCCGCATCCCTCGCCAAGCTGTTCCAATATAACTGCAACACTGGCATCTCCCCAACAACGTGCAAAATATCCCAGCTATGCCCTGCACACAAAATACCGAACAACACGACCAAATACCGCCCCATCTGTCAGCTCTCAATCTTCAGTAAAGTGATGGAAGCTGTTATCAACAGTGCCATCAAGCAGCACTTGCTTAGCAATAACCTGCTCAGTGATGCTCCGTTTGGGTTCCGCCAGGGCCACTCAGCTCCTAACCACATTACAGCCTTGGCTCAAACATGGACAAAAGAGCTGAACTCAAGAGGTGAGGTGAGAGTGACTGTCCTTGACATCAAGGTAGCATTTGACCGAATCTGGCATCAAGGAGTCCTAGCAAAACTGAGGTCAATGGAATCAGGGGGGGAACTCTCTGCCGGTTGGAGTCATACCTAGAGCAAAGGAAGATGGCTGTAGTTTTTGGAGGTCAATCATCTGAACTCTAGGACATCACTGCAGGAGTTCCTCATGGTAGTGTCCTCGGCTCAACCATCTTCAGCTGCTTCATCACAGACCTTCCTTCAATCATAAGGTCGGAAGTGGCTATGTTCGCTGATGATTGCACAATGTTCAGCACCATTAGCGATTCCTCAGATGCTGAAGCAGTCCGTGTAGAAATGCAGCAAGTCCTGGGCAATATCCAGGCTTGGGCTGGTAAGTAGAAGGTAACATTTGTGCCATACAAGTGTCAGACAATGACCATCTCCAACAAGAGAGAATCTAACCATTTCCGCTTGACATTCAATGGCATTACATCGCTGAATCCCCCACTATCAACATCCTAGGGACTATGATTGACCAGAAACTGAACGGGAGTAGCCATATCAATACCGTGGCTACAACAGCAGGTCAGAGGCTAGGAAATCCTGCCGCGAGTAACTCACCTCTTGACTCCCTAAAGCCGATCCACCATCGACAAGGCACAGATCTCTTCCTCCACCACCGACGCACGGCCGGAGCAGTGTGTACCATTTGCAAGATGCAATGCAGCAACGCACCAAGGCTCCTTTGAAAGCACCTTTCAAACCCGCGACCTCCACCAACTCGAAGGACAAGAGCAGCAGACGCATGGGAACACCACCACCAGCAAGTTCCCCTCCAAGTCACGCACAATCCTGACTTGGAGCTATATCGCCGTTCCTACACTGTCGCTGGGTCAACACACTGGAACTCCCTTCCTAACAGCACTGTGGGTGCACCTGCCTCACATGGGCTGCAACGCTTCAAGAATGCAGCTCACCACCACCTTTTCAAGGGAAATTAGGGTTGGGCAAAGATGCTGGCCCGGCCAGTGACGCCCACATCCCACGAATGAATTAAAAAAGGCAACTGAACATTTTCGGTTATCGAACATACCTTTTTTCCCCCAACATAACTGTCAGAGTGTGGGATGCATGCTGCAGTTTTGCCTGTGCTTCAAATATCACTCGCTCCGTCCAGATCAGTAGCTGCTTTATCACATCAACAATAGCTGGCATTTAGTTAGTGCCTTCAATATTGTTGAAAAAAACAAGGTGCTTCACAGGGCAATGATCAGACAAATATTTGACATGGAGCCCGATAACGGGATATTAATACAAGCTGACAAAAAGCATTCTCAAAGAAGTAGATTTTAAGGAGCACCTTAAAGAGAGGTGGAGAGCAATGTCCCTGCTCTGCTGAACGGACATTCAGCAAACCAAAAAATCCCGCAGTGGTCACGCAAAAGCCATCCCCTTTACGTTACCACACATGGGTCCTGCAAAACAGAATTTGAAAGGGCCGCATAGCAAGAGGTATTATTGAGCATTCCAGAAGGTTAGAGAGAGTGTTAGGAGAGAGAATTTTGGAAGGAAATCTGGAGCTGAGGCTCTGTGCAGCTGATGGCAAAGACGTCAATATTGGAGTGATTCAAATTGTGAATGCACCAAGGCAAAATGCGGGGACCAAAAATATATCATAAAGTAGTAGGGTGGGCGGAGTTTCCAGAGGTTGGTAGTGTTCTTGGTATGACAGAGGGCCCAGAGATAGGGAGTGTTGGAATTGGAATGGGCGATTGCCTCCAGACCAGACTTGGATTGGACATTTAATTCAACTCCAGCATTCGAATGAATGCTAGTTTCCACGCCAGCATTAGAATAGATGTCTGCCTCCAGGCCAGCTTTGGAATTGATTTTTATCTCCACGCCAGCTTTGGAATTAATGTTTGTCTCCATGTCAGCAATGGAATGGATAGATATCTCCATGCCAGCATTCAAATTCACCGTTGGCTTACTGTCAGACATGGAAGAAAGGCTATCTCCACACCAGCATGAAATGGATATTTCATGCACGCCAACATTGGAATAGATGGTTAATCAGCCCTGCACCAGAATGGATGTTTGTCTTTAGTAGAGCATTTGAATAGCTGGTTTCTTGCTTCAATTGCATGGAACCTTGGTTGGACTGCACCTGGAGTACTGTGTGAAGTTTTGGTCCCCTTACATTTGGAAGGTTATTACTGCCATAGAGGGAGTGCAAAGAAGTTTCACCGGACTTGTTCCAGAGATGGCGGGACTGTTCTATGAAATGAGATTGTGGAAACTGGGCCTGTGGTCTCCAGAGCTTCGAAGAATGAGAAGTGATCTCATTGAAACCTGCAAAATACAGAAAGGAATATCCAGGGTAGATGCAGCGAAGATGTACCACATGGCTGGAGAGGCCAGAACCAGAGAAAACAATGCAAAAATAAGTGGCAAGCCACTTAGGACAGAGATCAGGAAAATTGTCTGAACTCAAGGTGTTGGAATGTTTGGAATTCTCTACCCTAGAGTGCTGTGGAAGCTCAGTCATCGAGCATGTTTAAATTAGAGATTGACAGATTTCTAAACACCAATGACGTGAGGGGAATGGGGAATGTGTGGGGAAAGGCATTGACGTGGATGATCTGCCATGATCGTATTGAGTTGCAGAGCAGGCTCGATGAGCCGAATGGCCGACTCCTGCTCCTATATTCCTATGGATGCAAGAGGTTACAGTGATAGGGAGTGTTAGATAGACAGATGAGGCTTTTGACATAGCAACTGTTATATCGATAATTTAGGGTACAGAGTGAGGTAGGATTTCAGGTGATGGAGGATGTTACAGAGCAAATGAGGCATCTGGAGCTGTAGGTGGTGAGCGATAGAGAGACGATTTCAGTACTGGATAAGGTTATATTGATATGAAGGGTTAGTTGGCCTGGAGAAGGTTACACATATAAGGAGCATTGTTGGGCTTTGTCGGCTTGGGGGAGGATACAGAGATGGGAGGAGCAATGGGAATAGAGGAAGTTACAGAGAAACTGGCATTTGTCAGAGCTGCAACATGCTATGAGATAGGGAGTCTGGTAGGACACAGATGGAAAGGGTTTTGATGTTTGTGGAAGTTACAGCTATCAGGAGGATAAAGGGGTGGGAAAAAGTTACAGAAATGGAGAGGTTTGCAGGGTCTGATGGTTGTTACAGAGAAAGAGGGTGTTGCATGTGCTGGGGGAGGTTACAGCGATAAGGAGATTTGTGAGGCTCAAAGATTTTACAGAGATACGCTGGGTTTCTGAGCTAGAGGCAGTTACAACGCTATGTAGAATTGTAGGTGCTGGAGGAGGGTATAGAGATAGGGATAGTTGTAGGGAAGGAGGGCTGCAGGGCTGGCGCATGTTACAGATATAGGGAGGGCTTTTGGGATGCTGGAGGTTACAGAGATAGGGACATCTGTAGGGCTGGGAAAATTTACTGAAACTGGGAGAGTTGTATGGGTTGGAGGAACTTATAAAATATAGCAAGTGTTGGAAAGTTGGAGGGGGTGCAAAGAAAAGGAGAGTTGTCCGACTCGAGGAGATTGCAGATATCGCCAGTGTTCTTGGACTGGACCACGTTACAGTGATTTGGGGAACAGTGAGTGCCCAGGAAGCGTTTCAAAACGTGGAATAAAGAATAAAATCCAGATATTGACTGACTGGGAACAAATATAGATCAGCGAATATAGTGGATGATGGGTGTAAAGAGTATGGTGCGAATTTGGGCATGGAATAGCTTGATTGATGCATTGAACGTTAGTTTACATTTCCAGCCACAGTAGAGGTGAAAAGCCTGAATATGTCCATAAATGGAGACAGCATCATATTTTCTGTGTTGTCGATATTGTTTCCACCTGATGAAAGCATTTACCACAGACCACAACATGCCGCAGGAATGTGTTAGAGAAATGATAAGCCTAGAGTTTATTGACTTGCTGCTCACATTGGCCTACATACTGTCCTTCCCATGCTTTTGTGACAAGTCTTTCGTTTGCCATTTTCACAGAGCACTAACACGCTGAAGACAAACGGTTTTGAAATAAGGTGCCACAAAAAATGATATGAGGCATAAAAGGAGGCCATTCGGCTCATCATCTCTGTGCCGGCCGTGAAGGATCTATACGACCTTCTCTCTCCTTCAAGTGCCCTTGGTCAGTAGCTCAGCACCTTACAGAACCTCAATGGCATAATCAAGTGTACATATTATTTGCTGTGAACTCTGTGTCTACATGTATCATACTTTCAGCAATAACTTCCAGACCGCAAGCACGACCTGGATATAAATATGTGAGATGCCATAACATTTAGCGTTACAGACGAAGAGTCGGAAAGCGTTATTAGGCTAAATACCTATTTTTAGATGGTACATGCGCGATGAGTCAATTAGCACACTTATGTGCAGAAAATTTCATTGATCCTTTAATTTAATTCTTATTATTTTGGCGCATTGTATTAATTTGAGGAGCTGAATTACTCTGAGGTACTGTGATAGCTTGAGGCATTTGTATGAAATACTCTACCAGCTAGAGGTGATGTATTAGCTTGAATGCTGTATTGGTTTGACTTGCTTTGTTAGTGTTAAGGGATGTATTCATTTGAGGTGATGACTTAGTTTGAAGACTGCAAATATATCTAATGAGCTATCATTCTGAGTTGTTCTGTTAGTTTGAAATGCTATTACACGAGAAAAGCCTGCATGAAATTGAAAACCTGCACTATTTTGAGAGGGTGCGTTGGATTGAGGTGTTGTTTCGTTTAGATTAAATGAATTGGTTGGAAGAGTCCGCATCAGTTTCAGCGGCTGTCCCGTTTGGAGGGGTTTATCACTTTTGTGTTTCTCCATCAGGTGGAGGGGTTGTATTAGTGTTTCTGGCTGAAGGAAGGCATTGTGTTATTTCAAGACCCTGCACCAGTTTGTCGTGTTGGATAAGTTACAGATACTCTGTCAGTTATAATTTTGCAAAACATAGGCACAAATAACCTACTTTCATCACTTAACTGAATGTCCACACGAACAGAGGGCAGCCACATCCAAAACGTGCAGTACAGCAGCACTGAGAGAGACACGCTAACATCTAGAGTTCAATTAGTGCGTAGTCACAGTCGAATGAAGGACACCACTGAAACAACATGAGACCTAAAGATGGGACTGGTTGTGTTTGAAAGAATAAGCACAATGCTGAGCGACTGCAGCTTAAAATTGCCATTAATTAATTAATGTGAACTGAATTGTCCTTTTTGATTCATTCATGGGATGTGGGCGTCCCTGGCTAGGCCACCATTTATTGCCCATCCTTAATTTGCCATGAGAAGGTGGTGGCGAGCTGCCTTCTTCCGCTGCTGCAGTTCATCTGAGGTAGGTACAACAACTGTGCTGTTAGCGAGGGAGTTCCAGGTTTTTGACCCAGTGACAGTGAAGGAATGACGATATTGTTCCAAGTCAGGATGGTGCGTGACTTGAAGGGGAAGTTGCAGCTGGTGGTGTTCCCATGCATTTTCTGCCCTTGTCCTTCGAGTTGGTAGAGGTCGCGGGTTTGGAAGGTGCTGTCTGAGGAGCCTTGGTGCATTGCTGCAGTGCGTCTTGTCGATGGTACACACTGCTGCCACTGTGCGTCGGTGGTGGAGGGAGTAAATGTTTGTGGATGGGATGCCAATCCAGCAGGCTGCTTTGTCCTGGATGTTGTTGAACTTCTTGAGTATTGTCGGAGTGGCACCCATCCAGGCAAGTGGAGAGTGTTTCATTACACTCCTAACTTGTGACTTGTAGATGGTGGGCAGGCTTTTGGGAGTCAGGAGATGAGTTATTCACTCCAGGATTCTTAACCGCTAACCAGCTCTTGTAGCCACGGTATGTATATGGCCACTCCAGTTCAGTTTCTGGTCAATGGTAGCCCCTAGGATGTTGGTAGTGGGGGATTCAACGATAGTAATACCACTGAATGTCAAGGGGATATTGTTAGATTCTCTCTTGTTGAAGATTGTCATTGCCTGGCACTTGTGTGTCACAAATGTTACTTGTCACTTTTCAGTCCAAGACTGGATATTGTCCAGGTCTTGCTGCATTTCTACACATACTGATTCAGTATCTGAGGAGTCGTGAATGATGCTGAACAGTGTGCAATCATCAGTGAACATCCCCGCTTCTGACCTAATGATTGAAGGAAGGTCATTGATGTATCAGCTGAAGGTGGTTGGGCCCAGGGAACTACCCTAAGGAATTCCTGCGGTGATATCCTGGAGCACAGAAGATTGACTTCCAACAACCACAAACATCTTCCTTTGCGCTAGGTATGACTCCAACCAGCTGACGGGTTTCCCCTTGATTCCCATTGACATCAGTTTTGCTCGGGCTCCTTGATGCCAACCCCGGTCAAGTGCTGCCAAGGGCAGTCACTCTCACCTCTTGAATTCAGCTCCTTTTCCCATGTTTGAACCAAGGCTGTGATGAGGTCAAGAGCTGAGTGGCCCTGGTGCAACCCATACTGAGAGTCACTGAGCAGGTTATGGTTATGCAAGTGCTCCTTGATGGCACTGCTGATGACACCCTCCATCACTTTACTGAAGATTGAGCGCAGTCTGATAGGGCAGTAATTGGCCACATTGGACTTGTGCTGCTTTTTGTGTACAGGAAATACCTGGGCAATTTCCCACATTGCCTGCTATATGCCAGTGTTATAGCTTTATTGGCACAGCTTGGCTATGGGCACATCTAGTTCTGGAGCACAGGTCGTCAGTATTATTGCCGCTCTATTGTCATAACCTTTGCAGTATCCAGTGTCTTCAGTCGTTTCTTGATATCACGTGGAGTGAATCGAATTGGCTGACGTCTGACATCTGTGATGCTGGTGAAATTCAGGACTAGGCAGAGATGCAGCATCAACTCAGCACCTCTGGCTGAAGATGGTTGCAAATGCTTCTGCCTTATCTTATGCACTGCTATCCCGGGCTCTCCCATCAATGAGGATGGGGATGTTTGTGGAGCCGTCTCCTCCAGTTAGTTGTTTAATTGTCCACCACCATTCACGGCTAGGTGGGGCAGGACTACAGAGCTTAGATCTAATCCGTTGGTTACGGGATCGTGTAGCGCTGTCTATCGCATACTGCTTATGCAGATTGGCACGTACATAGTCCTCTGTTCTAGCTTGACCAGGTTGACACCTCATTTTGAGCTATGCCTGGTGCTGCCTTCTTCATTGAACCAGGGTTGGTCTCCTTTCTTGATGGTAATGGTAGAGTGGGGGACATGCCAGACCATGAGGTCACGGATTGTGGTTGAGTACATTTCTGCTGCTGATGGTGGTCCACTGCGCCTAATGGATGTGCCCAGTTTTTCATTGTAAATTTGTTCGAAATCTATCTCATTTAACACGGTGACAGTGCCACACAAGACGATGGACGGTATCCTCAATGTGAAGGCAGGACTGGGTCTCTAGAAGGACTGTGCAGTGGTCGCTCCTCCCAATGCTGTCATGGACAGATGTATCTTCAGCAGGCAGATTGGTGAGGACGAGGTCAAGTATGTGTTTCCCTCACCACCTTCCACTTATCCAGACGAGCAGCTATGTCTTTCAGGATGTGGCCAGCAGTGGTGATACAGAGCCAAGCTTGGTGATGGACATTGAAGTATCCTACCCAGAGTACAGTCCGCACCCTTGACACCCTCAGTGCTTCCTCTAAGTGGTGAGCAACTTTGGCGGAGTATTGACTCATCAGCTGGGGGGGTGGGGGTGGGCACTAGGTGGTAATCAGCAGGAGGTTTTCTTGCCCGTGATTGACCTGTTGCTATGAGACTTCATGGGTTCCGGAGTCGATGCTGAGAACTCTCAGAGCAACTCCCTCCTTGCTGTATACCACTGTGCAACCATCTCTGCTGGCGAGACAGGACATACCCAGGGATAGCGATGGCAGTGTCTGGGAGTTATGATTCCGTGTGTACGACAATGTCGGGATGTTGCTTGACTAGTCTTTGGGACAGCTCTCCCAACTTTGGGCAAAGCCCCCAGATGTTAGTTAGGAGGACTTTGTGGGAACGACAGGGCTGTGATTGCCATTGTTGATTCCAGTGCCGAGATCCATGCCGGACGGTCCATCCGGTTTCACTCCTTTTTATTGAATTTGCAGCCATTAGATACAACTGAATGGCTTGTTAGGCCATTTTAGGGGGTATGTTGGATGCAATCACATTGCTGTGTGTCTGGAGTCACAGGTAGGCAAGATGATTTCCTAATGAAAGGGTATTAGCGAACCAGACTGGTTTTTGCAGCAATCGACAATGGTTTCATGGCCATCATTAGACTAGCCTTTTAATTCCAGATTTTTTTATTAACTGAATTCAAATTCCACGTTCTGTTGTGGGGAGATTCGAACCTGTTTTCACAGAGTATTCCTGTGGGTCGCTGGTTTATTAGTCCAGGGACAATATCACTACGCCAACGCCTCCCCTTGCTTTTGGGATTTTCCAATTCAATCTCAGAAATAAATATATCCCAACTTGGACTGAACTCGATGTCGTAATCTGTTTACTTAAAGAATAAAAAATAAGTTTGAACAATGTTGCAACCTCAGTTTCACCGTGGAGATCTCACAGGTTATGAATTAAATGATCTGCGAACGTATCGCCTTAGAGTTTATAATAGAGAGGTTAACTGTAGGAGGAAGGGAATAAGCATTTCTTACAGAAAATGCAGGAAAAATTTTACAATATCATCAAAATATATTATGTGATCCTTGCCGTCATTAGTGTTCCTGGTAAGTGACTCCAACCATTGAGATTGTCAAAATATGTGTGTAAACCGGTGTCTATTTTTACGATGCCACTGATGTTACATGCTACTCTGGTGGTCACCGCTGTACAGACAAACTATCAGTGATATATTTTTGTTAATTCAAAAATCGTGAATTATCTCTGAAGTTGTATGCTATTTACTCAAATCATCATAAACCTCTGAGTATATATCATAGGTTCCATGAATTATCAAGTTATTGGTTTGAGTGGAATGTCCTGTAATGTTAAACTGGATCAAAGTGCAGGCAAGCTCTCTGAGGGAAGATATTAATTGAATCATTGAGTAGTGTTCAATTATAATGTTGATGTGGCACATTCTGGATTGGAATACTTGACGCCAGTTACCATGTTGTACTACTGGGAGTTTCTATCTGTGTCGAATTGTACTGTGTCTGGGTCACTAACTGGAATGGAACAACTATCGCCAGTGACCATGTAACACTGGGAGTATTTGTCAGTTGTAACGATCATCTGGATCATGGTTTATATACATTTTCTGGAGGTAACTTTTAATTTGGTAACTGATATGTCATTTAGAGCAAGGCAGCTGAAAACATCTGGTTTTAGAAGGTTGCAAACAGATATAGGTTGTTGACACATTAAAGGGTGGTCCATGGTCAATCGGTACGGTCATAATAGGAAGGGTGAAGACTGTAAACAATGGGGACTTCTATGAACGTGTTGATGGGGACTGTATGTCTGGAGCTACATCGAGCAAGGGTTCAAATTATTCAAATGATTTAGCTGGATAAATAGAACATTTATGATTGGAAACAATTAGCTCAAATTCGTATCTGGGACATCCCGCATCTACCACATTGTTATGGGGATCGATGACGCAAGCAATGGTTGTTGGTGTGCTGATATGCGTGCTTGCTGACAGACAAGCAACTGGCTTTTGAAACACTGTTGAATTCAGACTGAATATTGGTCACAGAGAAGGCTTTGGAAGCACTTGAGCTCAGGAGCAAAGAGACCATCAGAGACCAATGTGCTTCTGTTTTGAGTAAGGCCCAAGCTAAAGCTGGGAAATCAATATTCCTGAGGTGCTGAGGGAGAACTGGAGCGTTTGCCCAGCTGAATGCTGGAGCAGAATTCCCAAGAAGTCTCAAAGCTAGGAAGACAGCACAAGGATCAAAGAATCGAAGTTAATTCCTTGGAGCTGGGGTAAACTTTGGATTCGTACCAGAAGAAGGGAACTTACTGCCAAGAAACTGCAAAATATAGTCAAAGTCGTAAGATGCAGTAGCAGTCAAACATGAGTAATAAAAGCAAAATACTGCGGATGCTGGAAACCTGAAATAAAACCAAGAAATGCCAGAAATTCTCAGCAGGTCTGGCAGCATCTGTGGAGGGAGGAGCAGGGTTAACGTTTCAGGTCATTGACCCTTCTTCAGAACTGGCAAATATTAGAAATGTGAAAGGTTTTAAGCAAGTAAAGCGGGGGTGGGGCAAGTGATCACAAAGGAGAAGTTGTAGATAGGACAAGGTCACAGAGAATACCCAGAGCAGGCCATGCAGAAAAGGCAAGCAATATGTTAATGGTGCATTGAAAGACAAAGCATTCGAACAGGGAGGGGGATAACGGACTGAAAACTGAACAGCAGCAAGTACAGACAGGAAAACAAAACAGTGAGTAAAGAAACTGAACAAACTAAGATAAAATTAAAAAAAATAAACACAAAAAAGAAAAAAAAAGAAAAATAAGAAAGAATAGCCAAAAATAAAAGTAAAATGGGGACCCGTCATGCTCTGAAATTATTGAACTCAATGTTCAGTCCAGCAGGCTGTAGTGTGCCTAATCGGTAAATGAGATGCTGTTCCTCGAGCTTGCATTGATGTTCACTGGAACACTGCAGCAATCCCAGGACAGCGATGTGAGCATGAGAGAAGGGGGGAGTGTTGAAATGGCCAGAAACGGGAAGCTCGGGGTCATGCTTTCTGGCTGAGTGGAGGTGTTCTGCAAAGCGGTCATCCAGTCTGCGTTAGATCTCCCGAATGTAGAGGAGATCACATTGTGAGCAGCGAATACAGTATATTACATTGAAAGAAGTACAAATAAATCGCTGCTTCACCTGAAAGAAGTGTTTGGGGCCTGGGATAGTGAGAAGAGAGGAGGTAACGAACTGGGCAGGTATTACACCTCCTGTAATTGCAGGAGAAGGTGCCATGGGAAGGGGACGAGGTAGTGGTGGTAATGGAGGAGTGTACCAGTGTGTCGTGGAGCAAACAATCCCTTCAGAATGCTTTGCGGAAGGAAGGGAAAGATGCGTTTGGTAGTGGCATCATGCTAGAATTGGCAGAGGATCATCCTTTTGATATTGAGGTTGATGGGGTGAAAAGTGAGGACAAGGGGAACCCTGTCGCGGTTCTGGGTGGGAGGGGAAGCGGTGAGAGTAGACGTTCGGGAAATGGGCAGGTCACGGTTGAGGGACCTGTCAACCACAATGGGGGAGGGTGGGGCGGGGGAAGTGGGGAGGGGGAGTGGATGCTTTGTTGAGGAAAAAAGAAGGCATATCAGAAGCGCTGTCATAGAAGGTAGCATCATTAGAGCAGATGCGTCAGACACCGCGAAACTGGAACAATAGAATGTAGTCCTTGCAGGAGGCAGGGCGTGAAGAACTGTAGTCTAGGTAGCTGTGGGAGTCGGTGGGCTTGTTCGGGATATTGATAGACCGCCTATCCCCAGAGATGGAGACAGAGAAGTCGAGGAAGGGAAGCAAGTGTCCGATGTGGACCATGTAAAGGTGAAAGAAGCAAAGTAGATAAAATCTTCCAGTTCAGGGCGGGAGCAGGAAACGACACCGCTGCACTCATCAATGTACCAGAAGAAGAGTTGGGGGAGGGTGCGTGAGTAGGACTGGAACTAGGAATTCTCGACATATCCCACAAAACAACAGGCATAACTAGGACCCGTGCGGGTACACATAGCAACACCGTTTATTTGAAGGAACTGAGTGGAGTTGAAGGAGAAGTTTTCAAACTGAGAACAAGTTCAGCCAGGTGGAGGAGGGTAGTGCTGGCTGGGGACTGGTTGTGCCTCTATTCAGGAAGGGGTGGAGAGCCCTGGTGGAGTTAGAGGCGTTGAGAAATTGGACATCCATTGTGAAGAGGAGGCGGTGGGGTCCAGAAAACTGAAATTTGTATAAAATGACATAGGGCGTCAGAAGAGTTACTATGTAGGTGGCAAGAGACTAGACCAGTGGAGAAAAGATAGAGTCAAGATAGGAGGAAATAAGTTCAGTCGGGCAGGAGCAGACTGACACAGTGGGTCTGCCAGGGAAGTCCTGTTTGTGGATTTTGGGAAGGAGGTAGAACCGGGCTGTCTGGGGTTGTGGGATTATGAGGTTGGAAGCTGTAGAGGGAAGTGCTCCAGAGGAGATAAACTCAGTGACAGTCCCGTGGACAGTCCTCTACCTGGACCCCTCCCCCTGGCCTCTTACCCACTCTTGATCATTTCGTTGAAAACTGTCAGCGAGACATTGGTCATCTCAATTTCTCTGCCCCCGCCCCCCCACTCACTTTAGCCTGTCCCCCTCTGAACTTGAGGCACTCCGTTCTCTCAGGTCTAACCCCGACATGGCCTTCAAAGATGCAGACAAGGGTGGTGCTCTTGTTATATAGCATACCGACCTCTGACTTGTGGAGGCTCAGCGTCAAATTGCTGATGTTTCATCCTACCTCCCCCTGGACCATGACCCCATCACCGAACATCAAGCGACTGTCCACAGAGCTGTCACTGAGTTTATCTCCTCTGGAGCTCTTCACTCTGCAGCTTCCAACCTCATAGTCCCACATCCACGGACAGTCCGCTTCTACCTCCTTCCCAAAATCCACAAACAGGACTGCCCCAGCAGATCCATTGTGTCAGCCTGCTCCTGCCCAACTGAACTTATTTCTTCCTATCTCGACTCTATCTTTTCATCGCTAGTCCAGTCTCTTCCCACCTGCATCGTGACGCTTCTAATTCCCTACATTATTGTTACAATTTCCAGTTTCCTGGCCCCAACCGCCTCCTCTTCAATATGGACGGCTATTTACACCTCGATCCCCCACCAGGACGGTTTTAATGCTCTCCGCTTCATCCTTGAACAGAGGCCTAACCAGTCCCCATCCACCACCACTCTCCTCCGCCTGGCTGAACTTGTTTTCAAATTGAACAACTTCCCCTTCAACGCCTCTCACTTCCTTCACAGTGGCGTAATGATTAGCACCTCAGTCTCACAGTTCCAGTTACCCGGTCAGGTTCTGTTTACTACCTGTGTGGAGTTTACAAGTTTTCCCTGTGACCGTGTGGGTTTCTGCCGGGTGCTCTGGCTTTCTCCCACAACTAATTGCTTGCAGGTTGATAGGTAATTTGGCCATTGTAAATTTCCCCTAGTGTATGTGGGAAAATTTTGGGGATGTTGTAGGGAATATGGGATTAATGTCGGATTAATATAAATGGATGCTTGTTGGTCGGCATAGACTCGTTGGCCGAAGAGCCTGTTTCAGTGCTGCATCTCTCTATGGCTCTAAAAGGTGTTGGTATAGGTCCTAGTTATGCCAGTCCTTTTGTGAGATGTGTTGGACATTCCTTGTTCCATTCCTACTCAGGGCCCCTCCCCCAACTCTTTTTCCGCTACATTGATGACTGTGCCGATGCCGGTTCCTGCTCCCGCCCCGAACTGGCGAACGTTGTCAAAGTTGCTTCTAACTTCCACCCTTTTATTACCATTACATGGTCCATCTCGGACACTTCCCTTCCCTTCCTCGATTTCTCTGTCTCCATATCTGGGAATTGGCTGTCTACTAATATGCATTATCAGTGCACCGACTCCCACATCTACCTCGACTACACTTCTTCACACCCTGCCTCCTGTAAGGACTCCATTCCATTCTTTCAGTTCCTCCATCTCCGACGCATCTGCTCTGATGATGCTACCTTCCAAGACAACGCTTCTGATTTGGCTTCGTTTACCTCAACCGAGGTTTTGCCCCCACTGTGGTTGACAGGGCACTCAATCGTATCCAGCCCATTTCCCGCACCCCTACCCTCACCCCTTCCCCTTCCACTCAGAACCGTGACAGGGTTCCGCTTGTCCTCACTTTCCACCCCATCAGCTTCCAGATCAAAAGGATCATCCTCTGTCATTTCCGCTACCTCCAGCGTGACGCCACTACCAATGCATCTTCCCCTCCCTTCCACTGTCAGCATTCTGAAGGGATCATTCCCTCCGCGACAGCCTGGTCCACTCCTCCATTTTCCCCACCATCTAGTCCCCTTCCCACGGCACCTTCCCCAGCAATCGCAGGTGTAAAACCTGCCCAGTTACCTCCTCTCTTCTCACTATCCCAGGCCCCAGTCATTCCTTTCAGGTGAAGCAGCGATGCACTTGTACTTCTTTCAATGTAGTATACTGTATTCACTGCTGACAATGTGGTCTCCTCGACATTGGGGAGACCAATGATGACCGCTGGATGACCGCTTTGCAGAACACCTCCGCTCAGTCTGAAAGCATGACCCCGAGCTTCCGGTTGCTTGCCTTTTCAACACTCCCCCTGCTCTCATGCTCACATCTCTACCCTGGGATTGCTGCAGTGTTCCAGCGAACATCAACTAAAGCTCGAGGAACAGCATCCCATTTACCGATTAGGCACACGACAGGCTGTCCGACTGAACATTGAATTCAATAATTTCAGAGCATGATGGGCCCCTCATTTTACTTTTATGTTTAGTTATTTTTTTCTTTTTTTTTCTTTTTCATATATTTTTGTTCATTTTATTTCATTTTATTTTATCTTGGTTTGTTCAGTTTGCTTACCTACTTTTTTCATGTGTGTACTTGGAGCTGTTCAGTTTTCAGTCTGTTAACACCCTACCTGTTCTAATGCGTTATCTTTCAACACACCATGAACATATGGTTTGCCTTTGCTCCATCACCTTCTGGTCGCTTATTCTCTGTCACCTTGTCCTTTGTTATCACTTGCCCCACCCCCGCTTTACTTGCTTAAAACCTTTTACATTTCTAATATTTGCCAGTTATGAAGAAAGGTCACTGACCTGAAACGTTAACTCTGTTTCGACCTCCACAGATGCTGCCAGACCTGCTGAGTATTTCCGGAATTTCTTGTTTTTAAGTGAAACATGAGCGCTTTGTTGAGGTTTAGAGTTTAACGTTTTCCTGTTAAAGTTCTGTAAAGATTCAAATTCAAAAAAATCATGTTTCAAAATCGTAGTGTTATGTGAGTGATGTTTTGCTTTGTTTAACATTTGCACAGCAACGTTTTCTTGTTTAAAACGTGAAACCTTATGACATATTTTTTTCAGCAATAGCTGGTAATTCGATTTACTGTTTGAAAGATAACTGACCCGAGTAAGATCGTAACCCAGTTTAGAATTGTACTGAATGTGGGTTAAAACGGGAATGGCATACTCCTGATGAGTCACTGTAGAGTCAGATGCTGTGTGCATCACTTAATGGGATTAAACATATTGTTCCTATTTTGAAAATCTGCTTCAGGTGACTGAACTCTCCATTCTATGGAACTACTTGTGTGTTTGATGAATGTAAATGATTGTAAAGTGGAAGGATTTTTGCTGAGGTTTTGTATTAAATGCAAATATTGAAATGCATTGACATTGCTATGTTTTCATAAACAGAAATAGACGTTTACTATTTATTGACAGGTAAACAGCCAGACAGGACTGTTACAGTATTCAAATCCTCTGGGTAATGACTTTGTCTTACGCCCGGTATAGTTACTGTCACATTTTGTTTGGCTTCCTGCCGATTAATCCTGTCCAGAAAAGGTCCTGCGAACCTGTGAGTCATGAGTGTTGGATTTTATGATATTCCTTTGACATCGGATGAATATTGTGCGGTAGTCACTAAATCGTCCACTTCTGCAACTGATTATGGTTTGAGGACCCAATTATTATGTATGTGTCAGAGTCTTTGCACATTTAAACTGTACCGTGACAGCACTGTCAGTGTCACAAGGAGGTGTGCCCCTATGTGGAGAAACAGCTAAACTTGAGGAACTTACCTATTGGGCTTTAGTAAATCAGAGATCAGAATGAGTGCAGTAAATAGTAACATTAGTAAGCTGTTAATAATATATGTAAAAAATCTCCCTGTTTAAATTGTGTGTACCTTCTCCAGTGCAACAATATCCTTTTTTTCTATTATGGAAACGATAACTGTAGACAGCACAATAAGTGTTTTGTAACCGAGGTTCTACATCATTTAATATCTGTTCGTTGTTTTTTTTTTTCTTTTTATTCCATTCCTCCAGAAATTAACTCCGGTGCCTTGCTTGCAGTTTTGATGTCTTGGGCACCTGTGTTGCTGCTTTAAATGATTTTTGAATTTGTACCACTGAACCCCTCTATCTATCTACCCCATTCAGAGGCTTCAGTCTCAAATTATGTTTGAAAAACTTATTATTCAGACCAAAAGTCAACAGCTCACATTAGTTAAATATAAATTAATTATTATTAATATCTTGTGGTATTTAGTTGGATTCGTTCTCTGCACTAATTGTTCTCTCAGTTTGGGTTGTCTGCAGATTTTGATATTATGCTTCTGCTTCCTGATTCCATGTCGTTTATCTAAAAGGTGAACAACACTGTTGCAGTGTTCCCAGCATTGCTCGTTGTCGAACACCACTTCTAACATTCCGCCAATCTGAGTAAATACCTTTATCCTTTAATTCATGTCTAGTTTTTTGGCCAGCTTTCGTCCACTCTGTCACTTGTCACCTAACTCTAATTGCACTGAGAATAGTAATGAGAACGCCTTATCAAAACCCTATGGAAAATGAATCGATGTTACATTTACTGTAGGCGTCTTATCTACGTTTTTTTCTGATTCAGTGAAGCAAATAAGGTTGGTCATGTATGTCCGTCCTTTTTAGAATGCTTGCTGACTACTCTATTATTTTCTTTGTTTCCTGATTTTTTTCTGCTACATATTTGAATAAGGATTGCATCGTCTTTACTACCACTGACGTTATACTAACTGGTCAATAGTTCCTTGGATTTGATTTGTTTTCTGCTGAAAACACAAGACTTGCAATAGCTGTACATCAGTCCTATGACAAGATTCCCAGTTCTAACAATTATCAAGGTATCGATTATTGTGTTTCTGTTATTTCTCCCCTGCCTTTTACAGTATATGTGGCTACAATCTATTCAAACCAGAGGGGTATACCTCTCACTCATTAATTTATTAAATACTTCCCTCAACGTCCTAACTTAAAAGTCATAATTTTTTGGTTGAATGCGATACCTATTATTTTACAGTAAAGTTCCTCCCCTCAGGGATCTTTCGCCTTTCATTAGGCTCATGAGCCTCATCCACTGGTACATTCTGCTTCACTGTCCCACAATATACGTTGCTTCCTTCGGTCTACACTCAAAGCTGGGCTGCAGAAATCCATTTGCATTTCTGCCCATGTAAGTTGATCCTTCCCCTGTCCAAAGTCGAGTAAAACTTAACTATTCGTAAACTCACTGTGGAAGGCGTTTTGCCTGAGAGACACAGTGAGATCGTTCCCGGCCTGTTCCCCCCACCCCCCACACACACAATCCCCTGCTGGTACATTCTGAAGGCTCCATTTTGAATTGAGTTGCTTTGTTTCATTGACTCGCCATTCACAGCGCCACCCACCCCCACCCCGCCCCTCACCCAGCACTCCTCTTCCCCTTATTGGCTCTGGTCTGGGAATGAAAACCTCGAAGGTTGCTGACTTTGACCCTTGTGGAAGCAACTGCTTATAAAGTATAGGTGTGTGGATTTTGGGTAAGAACTTGGGCTGTTGAAGACACAAATTATGTCACTATGGGATCGTGGTTGCTCCTTGCTGTGCTGGCGTTTTGAGTGATGTACAGACCATTTTTTGTTCGAGTTTTAATCGGGTCTCCATCTTCAATTGTTCTTTTTTCTTCTTGGTACTTTGATGACAGTGTTAATGTCATTACTTTCTTTTGCCTTGATCTGGACAATTTCATCAACTTTGCTTCTAATTTCCACTCCTCCCTTGTCTTCACACCGTCCATCTTTAAAATTCATTTTTCCTGTTTAAAGCTTGTTGGGCCTGTGGGCTGACAAGTCCGCGGGTTCTGGTGTACTTCATCCTCGGGTGCAAAAAGAAGTGGCTAGTGAGATAAATGATGCGTTTGATTTAATTTTCCGAAATTCCCTGGATTTGGGAATGTTATGTGAGATTGGAAAATAGCTAATGTAAATTCTTTATTCAAAAAGGAAGTGGAGAGAAAACAAGAAATTACAGGCCAGTTTGCTCAGCATCTATCTTTGGGAAAATGTTAGAAGCTATTATTAAAGACAGTAGAGCATTTCATTTGGAAAAATTCAAGGTAATCAGGCAGAGTCAACATGGTTTTGCGAAAAGGAAGTCATATTTAAATGAATTATTGGAGTTCTTTGAGGGAGTTACATGTGCTGTGGATAAAGGAGAACCGGTGTATATATTGTTCTTATATTTCCAGAAGGCATTTGATAAGGTGATAAGGTGATACGTCAAAAATTCCAGCTCACAGGAAACAGAGAGTAGGCATAAATTATCTGGTTGGCAAGATGTAGCGAGTGCTGTGTCACTGGGATCTGTGCTGGGCCTCAACTTTTAACAGTTTCATATAAAGACTTAGATGACAAAACCGAAGGTATGGTTGATAACTTTGCTGAGGACACAAAGATGGGTAGAAAAGTAACATGTGAAGAGGACATAAGGGGGCTACAAAGGGATTTGGATGGGTTAAGTGATTGGACAAAGACCTGGCAAATGTAGAGTAATTTGGGAAAGTGGGAACTTCTCCACTTTGGAGGAAGAATAAAAAAGAAGCATTTGTCTAAATGGTGAGAGATTGCAGAGCTCTGAGATGCAGAGGGATCCGAGTGCCCTACTGCATGTATCACAAAAGGCGTGCACATCGATACAGCATATAATTAAGAAAGCTAATAGAAAGTGATCGTTTATCACGAGGGGGATTGCATACAAATGTAGGGAGGTTATGCTTCATCTATACAGGGAATTGGTGAGACTGGAGTACGATGTACTGTAGTGGTCTCCTTATTTAAGGGAGGATGTAAATACGTTGGAGGCAGTACAGAGAAGGTTTATGAGTCTAATACCTGGAATGGGTGGGCTGTCTTACGAGGAAGGGTTGGACAGGCTGGGCTCGTATACGCTGGAAATTAGAAGAGTAAGAGCCTACTTCATAGATACATATATGATCCTGAGGGCTATTGACAGGGTGGATAAGGATGGTTTCCCTTGTGGGAGAATCTAGAACTGGGGGTCTCTGCTTAATAATGAAGGATCGCCCATTTAAGACACAGACGTGGCAACATATTTTCTCTCAGTATGTCGTGAGTCTTTGGAATTCTCTTCCTTAAAATGCGTTGGAAGCAGTTTTTGAATATTTTTAAGGCAGGGATAGATAGATTCTTGGTGAGCAGGGGGTTGGAAGGTTATCGGAGGTAGGTGGAAATGTGGTTTAATCAGCTTACCCACGAACCTATTGAATGGTGGAGCAGGCTGGAAAGGCCGAGTGGCTTACTCCGGTTCCTAATCCATATGTTCGCGTGTTCCCTTCTTTATCTTCTCAACCTCAATTTCATGGGATTAACTTTCCTCTAATATCTACTTTTAGCCCACTGACTCCCACAGTTACTTTGATTATACTTCATCCTACTCCAATTCCAGGAAAGAATCTGTTACATTCTCCCAATTTCTCCACTATGTTCCATCCATTCTCACCATGCTACCTTCTAGACGAGTGCTTCTGAAATGTCTTCATTATTTCTCAGCAAATAAATTCCCACCACATTGTTTAACAGGGCCCACGACCGTTTCCAACACCTTTCCTGCATCACTGTTTGCATACCCTCTCGTCCTTTCCAGAACGACAGTCAGGTTCCCCTTGATCTCACCATCCACCCCACCAGCCTTCACATTCAACACAACATCTCCAACTTTCATCTAAGTGTACCAGCAACCATACAGTTTTCCCAACTACCGTTGTCTCCCCACACTGGCAGTAGGGCTTGTCAGTATCAGATCCATGATCAGATGGGGGTTTCCGCCTCGGGGCTCCGATTAAAACCTCCTCAAAATCAGTAGCGGGCCAATCACTCGGCTATCCATCTATACTCCCTCCCCCACCCCCTCCCCCCACTTACCCATGGAAAGAGTCCCAATATTCCACTTACCACATCCATTGCCCCGCAGCGGAACCAGATATGGGTGTTGATACTTCCCCACCCAGCCGAGTAGGGTGTTTAGTGCAGGGGAGTACGCCAAGCACTGATCGCAGATGTCATTGTGTGGGCATGCGGGATAATTGGCAAACCTGGATGGTGGTTGTTTAATCTTTAAAATAGCGTAAATCGAAGACATTGAGACTCATGAATGTATTTAATATTCCCTTCTCGCCCCCTGGGAGCGGCTGTCTTCCCACTTCATGTCCTGACTCCATGAAAACCGAAAGTAGGCGAGTCAGAGTCGGATTGGTGTCAGGTTTGAGATTTGAAAATGGTAACTTCTGACCCTGCCCCACCGCACCACTGTTTGCTGTTAAACTCCTGTAGTTACTGTCTGGGTCAGGTATAGTGAATGTTTGATTTGTCATTTCCAACCTTAGGTATTCCTTCTCTCTCTTGCAGTTAATTTACTGGCGATTGTGATCCTGTCCCAGGGAAAGTGCGGCCTCTCCACCTGCAACACTTGCTACCTGGTGGCCATGGCAATGGCGGATCTCCTGGTCATTATCACTCAGGTTATACTGTTCAGAATCAGTTATTACTTTTTCCCAGGATCTTTCCTGAAAATCACCCCTGTGTGCAGTGTTGTCATTGGCCTGCTCCATGCAGCGACAGACTGTTCTGTCTGGTTCACAGTTACTGTCTCCTTTGCTAGATTTGTGGCCATCTGCTGCCAGAAGCTGACAACAAAATATTGCACAAAGAAAACTGCACCTGTCGTTCTATCAACAACTTGTATTCTGTTCTGTTTAAAAAACTTACCCATCTACTTTGCACGTGCACCTCGAGAGATAATCGACAATGTAGCATTGTTATGTTATCCAATTCCAAGCTATTTTACTGATCCTGGATGGGTGGCATTTGACTGGTTTGAAAAGGTTGTAATCCCATTGATCCCATTTGCTTTAATTTTGATGCTCAACGCTCTGACAGTCAGACACATTTTAGTGGCCAGTCGAGTCCGAAAAGGATTGCGGGGTAAGAACAAGGGGGAGAATTGCAGTAACCCAGAGATGGAGAGCAGAAGGAAATCTGTGATTTTACTCTTCACCATATCCGGTAGTTTCATATTTCTGTGGTTGGTGTATGTTATACATTTCTTCTATTACAACATTGCAGGAACAGATCCCGTGAATTACAATGATTCTGAATATATATTTCCGCAAGTCGGATTTATGTTGCAGACTTTAAGTTGTTGCACAAACACGTTTATTTATGGAGCGACTCCTTCCCGACTCAAAATCTGCCGTCTACACACCTCTTTGAATTATTAATCCTACCGAACTTGCAAACATCTAACTTAATTCTAAAACATGCCTTTCTTGTCCATCTTTGTTGGCGATACACTAGTGTACCACATCCGTGTCCATCTTTCCTGGACCTCTTTATTTGACTACCTTCCATCAGTTTTCCAATTCTTCCACAATAACAAAAATGTGTTATAAATTCCCAGCCCTATGTTGCTGTGAGGAAATTGAGCGTCTGTGTGTGACTCAAGTTGAATGTATGCCAGGCCTCTCCCTTATCGAAATAAAAGAAACAACATGTTACGGATGCTGCCAATATGAAATTCAAAGCAGAATGTGCTGTAAATACTCAGCACGTCTGGCATCATCTGTGGAGAAAGAAACGGATCCTGCATGACGTTGTTCAGCCAGTTTCCTTTTTTGACATACGGAAAACTTTTATCTGTATTGTGGCTATTTTGCTCAAATACTCACGCTAATTAGTCATTACTTTCTGTGAAAGCTGCAATGACCTCTCCCGCGACAAAAGAAAAAAAAACCCACCAACATGAAACATCAATTGAAATGGTTCTGTCCTGAAATACCTTGTTTAGAGCTGTGGTGCTCAAACCAGGAGTTAGCAGACCTGTAGGTACCCACAAAAAGCCTTCACGGGGGACACCAAAAAAGTATAAGAGAACTAATACAGCTATTTAATATCAGCTTTCGAACCCATAATGATGTTGACACCAGAGTGTCTCCCTCGGAAGCTGAAGATACAGAGATTCACACTGAGCACAGTTTCACTGCACGCCTCATTGACTTTAAATCGGTACGAAGTCTACAGCTCTCAATCACACACTCTCCTCCCATAAACTGTTAGTGAAATTCCTGTAGTGATCGCTTTATATAGAGTCTCAAGTTGCCAATCACTCACTCTGCTTTCGGGATCTCTCAGGTTAAACCTCCGATCACACTCTTTGCTCCGTATGGTGTTTCTATGCAGATAATTGACATCTGCTTTATTCCCAGTGTAAAATGTGAATTCTGTTTTCGTATTTGTTCATTGCATATTGTGAAAAGGCTTAGTAAACTGTATTCTATGGGCGAATAATTAACTGTTGAATGATCAAAATAGGTGACTTGAACGGATACATTCGTTACAGGAGCAAGGATGGTTGTCCAGTATCATTTCACTGCCAGAGCGGACGGTCTGTTAGCGGGACAATCGTTCAGTACTGGCAGAAGGCAATAAAGGTTTTCTACAGTTCAATCATGTTTAATCCCAGGTATTTGTCTGGCTCATGCTTTTCCATTATGGGAAATACATTTTAGAACTTTGTGATCACCTGAATTGTGAACACAAGCAGTCCTATCAGTAGAACCATTGCACGTTTCACAAGTCCAGAGGTCTTCGCGTCACACAATGGAACTGTTCACCTTTTAAAATGAATTTGCTGGATAGAATTCACCAGATTTTCCGTTAATTGGCTGGATGGAGATTAGCTGATTTTTTTCCGTGTTTAGACTTAGCTTTACATTATTATTTAATCTGATGCCAGCACATTGGTTAAACGAGTCAGTTTTATGCTACTGCATTAAACGAAATATATAAGTCACAACCAAACCTAAAATCTTGTTTCAGTTGTATGAGTTCTGTATGTATTAAAATCTGTATGCCTTGATCACGTAGCTTGTATGTAGATTTAATAATGTTGATCTGTAATGTTTAATAATATTATATTGTCTGTGCTAGCACAAAACAATTGGGGACTCCGACAACCTTCAGCAGCCTAGCTAACAAAGAATCGTTTGTGAGGCCAATTTCATATTGTCCGTTTCAGCACAAAGGGGTGATAGCGAAAGTGAATAGAGCCTTTGGCAGGCATTGGAGGCATGCTATCAGCTTAAGTTTCAATTAAAATAGGTGAGTAACTGACGTCACAAGCTCTGAGCCAACCATCAGGACAACAGAAGGTGGCCCGAGGGTCAGAAATGGTTAAATGTCAGGGTCCGCGTTGCCCCAGTGTGCAAAGAACAAGAATATTTCCAGAAGTAAAACAACAGAAGTAGAAGAACTTCAGGTGTCGCGTGGAGAGCGTAAAATAAAAGAGATCAGATAGACTGAGAATGTTTATGCGTTATCTCTGATCAATACACAATCGGAAAGTGTAACTGTGACAGCTGGAAAGTAAAGCCTGGCCTGGTTATAAAATTAAAACCCGACCTTGGCGCGACCCGACAACAGTCAACCCATGCCCGACCTGGGCCCGAGTCCTTTAATTTATTTTCATGCCCGACCTGACCCGAAAATATCAAACACATTATTGAAACAGAAAAAAATGTAGATTCAGAAGAAAGCAATACCACCAGCTGGTGGGAACGGCAAATACTAGTCCACTTGGTAAATCTGCATCAGTACCACTGTGTCAGAGTCTCCAAACTGTACTAGGGTGCCTTAGGTAGACAAGATAAGTCAACAAGTGTGAGGATGAGGCTGCCACATTGCTCTTGCATTATCAGACAGTTCATAAACCCAGACATGGTGCTATAAAAGAGCTCAAACAGTGTTTGTCGGTTTTAGATCCTCTGCTATTTACTTATTAGTATACAATATTGAGGAAGGAGGTACTTGTAGCATTTGTTGCATTCAGTTCCCTGTACAATTTAAGTAGACATAGAGGGACATTTCTAGCTTACATATGTATGAAAATGACGGAGGAAGACTAGATGGCCCATCAAGTCGACCCCACACAAAGGTAGATTTACCATCATGGCTAAACACTTCTTCCCTCTCCATAACTCGCATCAGAATCTACGAGGAATGGCAAAAAAGCTTAAAAGCCCTGGGCTAATTGTGAGGGAAAGAGATCAGTAAATTACCTCTCCATTGCCCTGCTGCTCTGGCAGTCGAAAAACAGCCCAGGAGATTACATGGACCATGTGTTACCGATAAAGAAACTTACCCGCTGAATGATGTAATGTTTCTCACAGTCAGCAACTGATCGAGCTCCGCCTTGAAACCGCTGAGAAAATCAACACCCACCTCATCAGCTGACAATGTATTCCAGAGGCTCTGCATTCTTGGGAAAAGAACCACCTAACATCCTGTCTATTCCCATGTGTACGTGGTTTGATATACTTTTTTTCTTAGTTAAGCTCACAGATAGTTTTTATTTTCTCTGCAATAAAAACAAGAAATGCTGGAAATACTCAGTCGGTCTGGCAGCATCTGTGGCGAGAGAAGCAGAGTCAACGTTTCACGTCAGTGATCCTTCATCAGAACTGACAAATATTAGAAATGCAAACTTGAGTATAAGTTAGTCTCTCACTCACTGAGTAATGAGAATTAAATAAGTTGGATCCTGTGTTTTGGCTTATCTCATAATTTCTAATGGATTTTGTCCAAAAGATCCAATGATGTGGTAAATGACCCTCGCTTTCAATCATAAAGTGGCGGCGATCCAGGTGTACAGCACGCAAAGAGCTACAACATGACTTTCTACATAAACAATCCTGTCATGGAATCCCGTGGTAGACCACATTTGTTGTCCCCGTTCAGTAACCAGGTAGATCTATTTCTTGAGGTGTTTGTTTTAAGTTAAGACAAATCATCAACATGCTGACAACCAGTGTGGCCTGGGCAGGGCACTACAGCTATTTTTCCAACTCTTTACTTGTAATGTTAACACAAACAGTTTCGGAAATTCTAGCTTCAGCATGTGTTATGTATAAAACGAGGTATTATTATTACTTTCGAGGCTAATGTTAACACACATGACGGCTACTCAAATTATCCAGTGTATTTCATAACATTTTGGCAGCCTCACTCCCTGAAATATGAATAGACGTTACACTCTATTCCTGGGTTTCCATTGGGAAGAGAGGGTAGCCTCTAACTTGTGTTATTGCATTTCATACTCTAAAGTCATTTTAAATACAATTGGTTTAGAAATGCAATTCACAAAAAAATCCAAATTAAATCCAGTCTGGAAAAACAAAACATGTGTTCCCTCGCAAATAAATGTTTCTTTTGAATCATAACAGTGAAAAGTTTGGTTTATAAATGTCTCACTTAAGTTTTGCTACATAATATGTATTTATATTGGGGTTTTCACATAAGCAGACATGACAAGTGGCACCAAGGTTGCCAAAGCTGACTGGTGCAGTCCAGGCCGACCCAATCCGAGCCCGAATTCTGGCCACAACATACAGACCCGACCTACCCGACCCAAAGCCGACCCATGCAGTCGGGTTTGATCGGGTTCCGGTCGGGTTGCCAGGTTTCTCTGGAAATTCATTATTGGAATTTTGGTGACTTTGGCTCATTATTATTTCATAAAGTTGTCCTCAATTCCTACATCAAGTATCTTTCTGTCATATTTGTCATAGTCCTGTTGGATTAAAAGTGAAACTCAAAAAATAATTCACTTACAGGAGCTCTTCACTAACAAATTAACAATGAAGTTTCTAGTCGGGCTGTGTGTCAACATTTTATCTGTTACCCTTGTTCACTGTCTCACTTTACCAATGCAATAAAACATAGGAAAATATTCCCAAATTCACTTCAGCAAGATTGACATTTCTCCAGGAGCTGAAGATAAGGGAGGGCTGTGTCAGCAAGATTCCAACTGATAAATAGGATTCACAAAGTCCAGTGACTAAAAGTTAGGAAAATATATTTGCGATTTCATTGTACAAAATGCTTTCAATTCTAACACTGAATTTTGCTGAAGCAAAATATACAATATATTCTTGGGTGTTCATTTGTAGTTATGCCTTGTGAGAAAGCAAGAGTTACTCCAGTTCCAATTGCTAGAAACTGGCCAGCTAACCTGTTTCTGGGATATTGGTTGAGGTCTCAATTTGGCCAGGAACCTGGATAGATCTTTCTGCAGATCTTCAAAAGTTGTCATGAGATCCATGAGCGAGGTCAGAAGGGACCACGGTTTAAAATCTCATATAGAGGGCCTCACCAATGACCCTCGGAGAGTGACGCACATACTCAATACTAACAGTCTGATGGTGCAGCATTCCCTCAGCAAAGCTCCTCCAAAAATGCAGCCTTCTCTCAGTACTACCCCTTCGATACGACAACAATCCCTCAGTACTAACCCTCCGAAAGTGGAACGATCCTTCAGTACCCACCTCTGGCACTGCAGTCCCCATCAATGCTGACAGTCCAACAGTACTGCACTCCCTCAGTGCTGCCCATTGTGAGTGCAGCACTCCCACAGTCCTGACACTCTGACAGTGCACAGCTCCCTCAGTATTCTTTCTCTGACAGTGCAGCAATCCACCATTACTGCCTCCTGATGATGCCATATTCCTTCTGTGCTGTCCCTTCGGGCAGTGTAATGCTCCGTTATTACTGACCAGCAACAGTTCAGCAGGCCCTCAGTGCTGCCTCTCTGAACTGCACAACTCTCAGTGAGGACTACTCATCAGACAGTGCAGCTCTCCCTTATTACTTACCCTCCGACATTGCAGTGCACCCTCATTACTTTCCAATGGAAAGTGCAGCGTTCCCTCAGTAAGAACTCTCTGACAGTACAGCAATCCATGAGCACTGGCCCCTGACATTATGCTCTCTTCCTACTGCCATGACCGGAGGTGCAATGCTCCCTCTTTACAAACCCTCCAACAGTGCAGCACTCCCTCAGTGCTGCCCCTCTAAACAGTGCAGGATTCACTGAGGACCACCTATCAGATGGTGCAGCTCTTTACGTACGCTCTGGCAGAGCTACCGACAGTTCCTTAGTCCTGACTCTGCAACAGCGCAGCCCTTCAATGCTGCCTCTCAGACTTTGCAGCAGTCCAACATGCCTTGACTCTCTGAGAGTGCAGCCTTCCTTTTTTACTGACCTTCCATCACTTCAGCACTCCCTCAGTAATAACACTGACAGTGCAGCATACACGTAATACTGAGCCTCTGTCAGTGCATTGACCCTAAATACTGCTCTTCTCTCCTTTGCCAAGCCCAGCCACACTCGAGGGCATGACTCTTCACCCAAGTCCCTCAACGTAAAACGTGGTTACCCGACCCAAACCCGACCAGACCCGACGACATGTGCCAGATTTGGATCGGCTCGGGTCGGGATAGAGATGGCTGTTGGCGGATCTGATGCGGGTCGGTTTCAATTTTATACCTGAGCCAGGCTTTATAATTGATCCGCAGCCTATAAATATATGCAAATCTTCACTGAGAACCGTATCCTAATCCAGACCAGGAACTGTATCTCAATCTACACAGAGACCCGTACACCAATCCAGACCGAAACTCCTATCGCAATCCACACCGAGACCTATATCCAAATCCACACTGAGAACCATATCCCAATCCACACCAAGACCCCTACCCCAATCCACACCGTGATTCACATCCCAATCCACACAGAGAGTTATATCCACATGCAAACCGAGACATGTATCCCAAATCACACAGAGAACCCTATTCCAATACACACTGTGACCCCTATCCCTATCAGCACCGAGATCCGCATATCAATCAGCACCAAGGCCGCTATCCCAATACACACAGAGACACGTATGCCAATCCACACCAAGGCCCGTAACCAAACTACTGAGACTCGCATCCAATGTACACCGGGACCCTATGCCAAATCACACCAACACTTGTATCCAAATCCACACCGAGAATTGTATCTCAATCCACACCGAGACCTGTAACCAAATCTACACTGAAAACCGTCTCCAAATCCTCACCGAGACCTGCATCACAATCCACATCGAGACTTGTATCCAAATTTGTACTGAGAACTGTATTCCAATCCGCACTGAGACGCGTATCCCAATCCACAACAAGATCCCTACCCCAGTTGCAGGCCAAGACCCCTATCCCAAAACAAACCGGACCCCTATCACAATTCACACCGAGACCCATATCCCAATGCGCACCGAGACTCATATCCCAATCCACACTAGGACTCCTATCCCAATCCACAGCAAGACTTGCATCCCAACCTGCTCTGAGACGTGTAGCCCTATTCCACAGCTAGACCCCTACGCCAATCTAAAGCGAGATTCACATCCCAATCAACACCGAGATGTATATCTACATCTGCATTAAGCCCCATAATCCAATCCACACTGATATTCATATTCCCATGCAAACGGAGACGCATATCCCAAATCACACGGAGACCCTCGCCCAATCCACACTGTGACCCCTATCCCAATGAGCACCGAGATCCATATATCAATCAGCACCAAGGCCCCTATCCCAATAAAGAGCAAGACTTGCATCCCAACCCGCTCTGAGACGCGTATCTCAATTCACACCAAGACCTCTATCCCAAACTACACGGAGATCTGTATCCAAATCGAGACCGAGGCCCATATCCCAATTTCACCGAGACCGACATCTCACTCTACACCAAGACCCGTTTCCCAAGCCACACCTCGACACATATCAAATCCACAGCGAGACTCACATACCAGTCAGCACCAAGACTTGTGTCCACATCTACACTCAGACTCATACACCAATCCAAACTGAGAGGCATATCTCAAATCACACAGAGACCCCCTCCCCACTCCAGACCGAGACCCCTATCCCAATCCACATCGAGACTCGTATCACAATCCAATCGAGAGCCCTATACGATCCACTTCAACATTCATATCCCAAATAGCACCAAGATCCCTATCCCAATCCACACCAAGAAACTTATCCCAAAACAAACCGAAAACCATACCCCGATCTAGACCAAGATCCCTATCCCAAACCACACCGTCACCCGTATCCCAATCCACACTGAGACCTGTATCCCAATGTACACTGGGACCGGCACCCCAATCAACACCTAGACCCGTATCCCAACCAGCAACAGGCCCCCTATATGTCCCTGTATGCCAATCTGCACCAAGACGTTATCCTAATCCACAGCGAGACCTGTATCCCAATGGACAATCGGTCTGGCATCACAATCCACACCGAGACCTGTCACAAAATCTGCACTGGCAACTGTATCCAAATCCACACCAAGACCCATATCACAATCCACACCGAGACTTGTATCCAAATCTTCACTGAGAACTGTATCCCAATCCGCACCGAGGCGCATATCCCAAACCTCACCTGATTTCCAGACCATCACCACCTTCTTGGTGCAAAAGTTCTTCCTCATCTCCGCTTTAATCTTTCTACAAATCAGTTTAAATCTGTGCCCTCTCGTCACTGACCTTTTTGGTGAGGTGAATAGAACTTTCATCTCCACTCTATCCAACCTCTCAAAATTCTGTGCATTTCAATCAGATCTCCCCGCAGCCTTCTCTGCTCCATGGAGAACAACCCGAACCTATCCAATCTGTCTTCATAGCTGCATTTCTCCACTCCTGGCAACATCCTCCTAAATCCTCTTTGTACCCTTTCCAAAGCAATTACATCCTTTCTGCATTACGGTGACCAGAACCGCCCACAGTACTCAAGTTGTGGCCTAACCAATGAGTTATACAGTTCCAGCATAACCTCCCTGCAACTGTTTTCTATACATCGGCTACTAAAAAAATGATTCAACTTCCTTCTTAACCACCGTACCGACCTGCCCTGCTACATTCAGGGATCTGTGGACATTCACTCCTTGCCCGTCACTTCCTGTACAGTTCTCAGTATTTTCTCATTAACCGTGCCTTCCTTTGCTTTGTTTGACCTCCCCAAAGGCATCAACTCACACTTCTCCAAGTTGAATTCCACTTGGCACTTTTTTGCCCATCTGACCGCACCATCACTATCTTCCTACAGTCTACAGATATCCACCGCGTTCAAATCGTTCATGTACACCACAAAAACAGTGGAACCAGTACTGAGCCCTGCAGAACGCCACTGGCTACATCCGTTCAGTCGCTAAAATGCCTGTCAAGAATTACACTTTGTTTCCTGCCACAGAGTTATCTTTGTACCCACCTTGTTTCAATTACCCTGGATCGCATGGGATTTTATTATTTTTTTATCTAGTCTTCCATGTGAAAAGCCTGACTAAAATATATGTAGACCACATCAACTGCACTACCCTCATCTATCTTCAAAAAAATCGATCATGTTGGTCAAGCAAGATCTTCCCTTAACAAATCCATGCTGACTATCCTTAATTAACCTTTCTAATTGACATTTTATCCTGTTTCTCAGTATAGATTCCAATATTTTGCCCACTACTGTGGTTAAACTGATTTGCCTGTAATTATTCGGTCTATCCTTCGCTCCCTTTTTAAACAGAGATACAGCGTTAGCAATTCTCCAATCTTCTGACACCGCATCTGTATCCAGTGAGTACTGGAAAATGATAGTTGGACCCTCTGCTATTTCCTTGCTTGCTTCTTTTAACTGCCCAGGATACATTTTACCTGACCCTGGTGGTTCATCAACTTTCAAGAATGCTAATCCCATTAATAATTCCTCTCTCTCTATGTTTATCACAACCAATACTTCCAACTGTTCCTCCTTAACTACAATATCCGTATTGCCTCCCTCTTTTGTGAAGACAGACGCAAAGTATTCATTGCTCTTACCTTCTGGGAGAGGGGCGGAGAGGAGCAGAGCAGACCTGTGGGGAGAACGCTGAGAGTGGAGCCTATTAATTGACCCCGAGGATCGCGGCTCAGTGTCTGACCTTCCAGGAACGGAGAGGAGAGCAGTCGAACCTCTTACATTGCGCCAGAGTTTTGAAAAAACAAGCCACAAACATTTCCAGTGACCGGGCCCAGCATGTTTGCAGGAAGTGTGTCCAGTTGCAGCTCCTGGAAGCCCGGGTTTTGGAGCTGGAGCAGCAGATGGGGACACTGTGGGGCATCCACAAATCGGAGAGTATAGTGGAGAGCAAGTATAGAGAGGTGGTCACTCCGCAGGCTCTGTCCCCACGGGCAGGAGGGGAATGGGTGACCACCACTGTGAGAAACGTAGCCCACTTAATAATAATTTACACCAAGTCAAACTCTGAAGAAGTAAGTTTATTTAACGTTCTTGCAAGATCGGGTGTCCTACAAGCAGGCACACCGATCAACATATTCAGTTCATGTTTATACATTACAAATCCATTTGTCCACGCCTTTATTTTACATTATTGGTTATAACGTATTATGACACTAACCTATCCTATGGTTGCTACAGTCTCCTCCTCTGCTTACTTCTCCCCCGACTCTAACTTTCTAGCCACTAACTCTTGTTTTTGTTTTACCTTATTTGGCTCTCCATTCTTTTGCTAGCCTCCTCTGAGTGTGTTAACTTGCAGCTGTCAGTTACTCATTCACTACATCCTTTGTTCTAACTCTTGCTGTTTTTCTTTTCTCTGCATATGCACAATTTTTAACTGCCGTACTGTCTCAAGGTCTTTACTCACATCCCCTTATCAGTTCCCTTGTTCAGTGATTTCATTATGTTGTGTAGAAATGACTTCTTGGTAATTTTCCACAAGCTGTAGAAACAACATTTCAGTATTTCTTATTCTCACACCAGGCAGAGAAAGAAGACAAGGTAGGCAGTTTAGGAAGCTCCTGGGGCGATTCCCTGAAAAACAGGTATACTGCTATGGATACTATTGGGGGAATGGCCTGTCAGGGGAAAGCAGCAACAGACCAATTCGTTGCACCACGGTTGGCTCTGATGCACAGGGGAGGAGGAATAAGTGTGGGGATGCAATAGTTATAGGGCATTCAATTGTAATGGGAATAGATAGGCGTTTCTGTGGCCGCAAAAGTGACTGCAGGATAGTATGTTCCCGCCCTGGTGCTCGGGTCAAGGATGGCTCTGAGCGGTTACCGGACAATCTGAAGGGGGAGGGTGAATGGCCAGTGGTCCTGGTACACATTGGAAAGAACGACAGTGGTAAAAAATGAAGGATGAGGTCCTAAAAGCAGAATATGGCGAGCAAGGAAGTAAGTTGAAAAGTAGGACCTCAAAGGCAGTGATCTCAGGTTTATTACCAGTGCTACATTACCAGTCTTACGTCGGTAGTGGGAAAATTATTGGAGAGGATTCTGAGAGACAGGATTTATGATTATTTGGAAAAGCATGGTTTGATTAGAGACAGTTAGCATGGCTTTGTGTGGGGCAGGTCATGCCTCAGAAGCATTATTGAATTCTTTGAAGATGTGACAAAACACATTGATGAAGGACGAACAGAGGATGTGGTGCATATGGATTTTAGAAAGGCTTTGATAAGGTTCCCCATGGTAGGCTCTTTCAGAAGGTAAGGAAGCAGGGGATTCAGGGAAAGTTGGCTCTCTGGATACAAAATTGGCTGGCCCACAGAAGTCAGAGGGTGGTAGTAGATGGAACGTATTCAGCATGGAGCTCAGTGACCAGTGGTGCTCCACAAGGATCTGTTCTGGGACTTCTGCACTTTGTGATTTTTATAAATGACTTGGATGAGGAAGTGGAAGGCCAGGTTTGCAAGTTTGCCGATGACACGAAGGTTGCTGGAGTTGTGGATAGTGTGGAAAGCTGTCGTCGGTTGCAACGGGACATTGTCAGGATGCAGAGCTGGGCTGAGAAGTGACAGATGGAGGTCAACCTGGAAAAGTGTGAAGTGATTCATTTTGCAAGGTCGAATTTGAATGCGGAATACAGGCTTAAAGACACGATTAGAATTAGAATTAGAACATAACAGCGCAGTACAGGCCCTTCGGACCTCGATGTTGCGCCGATCATCTGACCTACACTATTCCATTTTCATCCATATGTCTATCCAATGACCACTTAAATGCCCTGAAAGATGGCGAGTCTACTACTGTTGCAGGCAGGGCGTTCCACGCCCCTACTACTCTCTGCGTAAAGAAACTACATCTGACATCTGTCCCATATCTTTCACCCCTCAACTTAAAGCTATGTCCCCTCGTGTTTGCCATCATCATCCGAGGAAAAAGACTCTCACTATCCACCCTATCTAACCCTCTGATTAGGTTTGCGTCTGCCTGCAATGAATTTGGCCTAACCATCAGCCTCAAGAAAACGAACATCATGGGGCAGGATGTCAGAAATGCTCCATCCATCAATATTGGCGACCATGCTCCTGAAGTGGTTCAAGAGTTCACCTACCTAGGCTCAACTATCACCAGTAACCTGTCTCTAGATGCAGAAATCAACAAGTGCATGGGTAAGGCTTCCACTGCTATGTTCAGACTGGCCAAGAGAGTGTGGGAAAATGGCGCACTGACACGGAACACAAAAGTCCGAGTGTATCAGGCCTGTGTCCTCAGTACCTTGCTCTACGGCAGCGAGGCCTGGACAACGTATGCCAGCCAAGAGCGACGTCTCAATTCATTCCATCTTCGCTGCCTTCGGAGAATACTTGGCATCAGGTGGCAGGACTATATCTCCAACACAGAAGTCCTTGAAGCTGCCATCATCCCCAGCTTATACACACTACTGAGTCAGCGGCGCTTGAGATGGCTTGGCCATGTGAGCCGCATGGAAGATGGCAGGATCCCCAAAGACACATTGTACAGTGAGCTCGCCACTGTTATCAGACCCACCGGCCGTCCATGTCTCCGTTATAAAGACGTCTGCAAACGCGACATGAAATCGTGTGACATTGATCACAAGTCGTGGGAGTCAGTTGCCAGCATTCGCCAGAGCTGGCGGGCAGCCATAAAGACAGGGCTAAATTGTGGCGAGTCGAAGAGACTTAGTAGTTGGCAGGAAAAAAGACAGAGGCGCAAGGGGAGAGCCAACTGTGCAACAGCCCCAACAAACAAATTTCTCTGCAGCACCTGTGGAAGAGCCTGTCACTCCAGAATTGGCCTTTATAGCCACTCCAGGCGCTGCTTCACAAACCACTGACCACCTCCAGGCGCGTATCCATTGTCTCTCGAGATAAGGAGGCCCAAAAGAATCTTGTATGTCTCTATTAAGTCACCTCTCCTCCTCCTTCTCTCTAACGAAAACAACCTCAAGTCCCTCAGCCTTTCCTTGTAAGACCTTCCTTCCATACCAGGCAACATCCTAGTAAATATCCTCTGCACCCTTTCCAAAGCTTCCACATCCTTCCTATAATGCGGTGACCAGAACTGCACGCAATACTCAAGGTGCGGCCTCACCAGAGTTTTGTACAGCTGCATCATGACCTCGTGGCTCCGAAACTCGATCCCCCTACTAATAAAAGCTAACACGCCATATGCCTTCTCAACAGCCCTATTAACCTGGGTAGCAACTTTCAGGGATTTATGTACCTGGACACCAAGATCTCTCTGTTCATCTACACTGCCAAGAATCTTCCCATTAGCCCAGTACTCTGCATTGCTGTTACTCCTTCCAAAGTGAATCACCTCACACTTCTCCGCATTAAACTCCATTTGCCATCTCTCAGCCCAGCTCTGCAGCCTATCTATGTCCCTCTGTACCCTACAACACCGTTCGACACTATCCACAACTCCACCGACCTTCGTGTCATCCGCAAATTTACTAACCCACCCTTCTACACCCTCATCCAGGTCATTTATAAAAATGACAAACAGCAGTGGCCCCAAAACAGAACCTTGCGGTACACCACTAGTAACTAAACTCCAGGATGAACATTTGCCATCAACCACCACCTTCTTTCAGCTAGCCAATTTCTGATCCAAAGCTCCAAATCACCTTCAACCCCACACTTCCGTATTTTCTGCAATAGCCTACCGTGGGGAACCTTATCAAACGCCTTACTGAAATCCATATACACCACATCCACGGCTTTACCCTCATCCACCTGTTTGGTCACCTTCTCGAAAAACTCAATAAGGTTTGTGAGGCACGACCTACCTTTCACAAAACCGTGCTGACTATCGCAAATGAACTTATTCTTTTCAAGATGATTATAAATCCTATCTCTTATAACCCTTTCCAACATTTTACCCACAACCGAAGTAAGGCTCACAGGTCTATAATTACCAGGGCTGTCTCTACTCCCCTTCTTGAACAAGGGGACAACATTTGCTATCCTCCAGTCCTCCGGCACTACGCCTGTCGACAATGACGACATAAAGATCAACAACAACGGCTCTGCAATCTCCTCCCTGGCTTCCCAGAGAATCCTAGGATAAATCCCATCTGGCCCAGGGGACTTATCTATTTTCACTCTTTCCAAAATTGCTAACACCTCCTCTTTGTGAATCTCAATCCCATCTCGCCTAGTCGGCTGTATCTCAGTAATCTCCTCGGCAACATTTTCTTTCTCTACTGTAAATACTGACGAAAAATATTCATTTAACGCTTCCCCTATCTCCTCTGATTGCGCACACAACTTCCCACTACTATCCTTGATTGGCCTTGTTCTAACTCTTATCATTCTTTTATTCCTGATATACCTATAGAAAGCCTTAGGGTTTTCTTTGATCCTATCCGCCAATGACTTCTCGTGTCCTCTCCTTGCTCTTCTTAGCCCTCCCTTTAGATCCTTCCTGGCTAGCTTGTAACTCTCAAGCGCCCTAACTGAGCCTTCACGTCTCATCCTAACATAAGCCGCCCTCTTCCTCTTGACAAGCACTTCAACTTCTTGAGTAAACCATGGCTCCCTCGCTCGACAACTTCCTCCCTGCCTGACAGGTACAGACTTGTCAAGGACACGCATTAGCTGCTCCTTGAATAAGCTCCACATTTCGTTTGTGCCCATCCCCTGCAGTTTCCTTCCCCATCCTACACATCCTAAATCTTGCCTAATCGCGTCATAATTTCCTTTCCCCCAGCTATAATTCTTGCCCTGCGGTATATACCTGTCCCTGCCCATCGCTAAGGTAAACCTAACCGAATTGTGATCACTATCGCCAAAGTGCTCACCTACATCTAAATCGAACACCTGGCCGGGTTCATTACCCAGTACCAAATCCAATGTGGCATCGCCCCTGGTTGGCCTATCCACATACTGTGTCAGAAAACCCTCCTGCACACACTGGACAAAAACTGACCCATCTAAAGTACTCGAACTATAGTATTTCCAGTCAATATTTGGAAAGTTAAAGTCCCCCATAACCACTACCCTGTTACTCTCGCTCCTGTCGAGAATCTACTTCGCTATCCTTTCCTCGACATCTCTGGAACTATTCGGAGGTCTATAGAAAACTCCCAACAGGGTGACCTCTCCTCTCCTGTTTCAAACCTCGGCCCATACTACCTCAGTAGACGAGTCCTCAAATGTCCTATCTGCCGCTGCAATACTTTCCTTGATTAACAATGCCACACACCCCCCTCTTTTACCCTCTTCTCTGTTCTTACTGAAACATCTAAATCCCGGAACCTGCAACATCCATTCCTGCCCCTGCTCGACCCATGTCTCTGAAATGACCACAACATCAGGATCCCAGGTACCAACCCATGCTGCAAGCTCACCCACCTTATTCCGGATGCTCCTGGCGTTGCAGTAGACACACTTTGAACCAAGTTCTTGCTTGCCAGTGCCCTCTTGCGTCCCTGTAACCTTATCCCCTACCTCACTCCTCTCAACAGCCTGTACACTGGAACTACAATTTAGGTTCCCATTCCCCTGCTGATTTAATTTAAACCCCCCCGAAGAGCACTAACAAATCTCCCCCCCAGGATATTGGTACCCCTCTGGTTCAGGTGAAGACCATCCTGTTTGTCGAGGTCCCACCTACCCCAGAAAGAGCCCCAATTATCCAGGAAACCAAAACCCTCCCTCCTACACCATCCCTGCAGCCACGTGTTCAACTCCTCTCTCTCCCTATTCCTCTCTTCGCTAGCACGTGGCACTGGCAACAACCCAGAGATAACAACTCTGGTTGTTCTCGCTCGAAGCTTCCACCCTAGCTCCCTGAATTTCTGCCTTAAATCCCCATCTCTCTTCCTACCTATGTCGTTGGTGCCTATGTGGACCACGACTTGGGGGTGCTCCCCCTCCCCCTTAAGGATCCCAAAAACACGATCCGAGACATCACGTACCCTGGCACCTGGGAGGCAACACACCAACCGTGAGTCTCTGTCGTTCCCACAGAACCTCCTATCTGTTCCCCTAACTATGGAGTCCCCAATGACTAATGCTCTGCTCCTCTTCCCCTTTCCCTTCTGAGCAACAGGGACAGACTCTGTGCCAGAGACCTGCACCCCATTGCTTACCCCTGGTAAGTCGTCCCCCCCCCAACAGTATCCAAAACGGTATACCTGTTGTTGAGGGAAACGGCCACAGGGGATCCCTGCACTGCCTGCTGGTTGCCTTTCCTTCCCCTGACGGTAACCCATCTTGGTAGTGTGGAGGAACGGAGGGATCTTGGGGTTCATGTCCCTATATCGCTCAAAGTTGCCACCCAAGTTGATAGGGTTGTTAAGAAGGCGTATGGTGTGTTGGCTTTCATTAACAGGGGGATTGAGTGTAAGAGCCGTGAAGTTATGCTGTAGCTATATCAGGCCCTGGTTCGACCACACTTGGAATATTGTGTTCAGTTCTGGTCGCCTCATTATAGGGAGGATGTGGAAGCTTTTGGGAGGGTGCAGAGGAGATTTACCAGGATTCTGCCTGAACTGGAGGGCATGTCCTACGAAGAAAGATTGAGGGAGCGGGGGCTTTTCTCATTGGGGCGAAGAAGGATGAGAGGTGACTTGATAGAGCGGTACAAGATGATGAGAGGCATAGATCGTTAGATAGCCAGAGACTTTTTCCAAGGGTGGAAAGGGCTATCACCAGGGGGCATAATTTTAAAGTGATTGGAGGAAGGCTTCGGGGAGATGTCAGAGGTAGGTTTTTTACATGAGAAAGGCGGGTGCGTGGAATGCGCTGCCAGCGGTGGTAGTTGAAGCAGATACATTAGAGGCATTTAAGCGACTCTTGGATAGGTAAATGGATGATAGTAGAATGAAGAGTAGGTAGTTAGTTGGATCTTAGAGTAGGTTAAAGTTTCGGCACAACATGGTGGGCTGAAGGGCCTGCACTGTGCTTTACTGCTCTATGTTCTCTGTTCCACATGCTAGTCAGAGTAGAAATAGCAGGATATTTCGGACGAATGTATGGCTGAAGAGATGGTGTGAGGGGGAGGGTTATAGATTCTTGGGGCATTGGGATCGATTCGGGGGGAGATGGAACTTCCACAAACTGGGCGGGTTATACCTGGGCAGGACCAGTACTCATGTCCTCGGGGGAGTACTTGCGAGAGTGGTTGGGGAGGGTTTAAACTAAAATGGCAGGGGAATGGGAATCTTTGCAAGGAGCCAGAGGAGGGGGGGATCAAAGACAAGAACAAAATACAGTAAGTCGAATCCGAAAATGAATCGCAGAAGTGTCAAGGGCCAGAATCAAACAAACCACAGGGGGAAATAGTGGGAAGAGGGCAAGCAATTTTAAAAAGACAAGCCTGAAGGCTTTGTTCCTTACCGCATGCAGCATTCACAATAAAGTGGATGAATTAATCGCGCAAATAGATAAAAACGAGTATGATAGAGACGGGATTACCCAGACAAGGATGGGAAATGAACATCCAGGGATATTCAGTATTTAGGAAGGGCAGACAAAAAGCAAAAGGCGGTGGAGTTGCATTGCTGGTTGAAGAGGAAATTAACGCAATCGTGAGGAAATATATTAGCTCTGACTATTTGGAGTCTTTATGGGTAGAGCTGAGAAACACTAATGGACATAAAACGGTAGTGGGGGGTGGGGCATTGTATATAGGTACCCACACTGTAGTGGTGACGTTGAAAATGGCATTGAACAGGACATTGGAGATGCATGTGATAAAGAAACATTTGTAATTATGGATGATTTTAATCTGCATATAGATTGGACAAATCAAATTAGTCACAATTCCACAGAGGATGAATTCTTGGAGTGTGTATGGGATGTTTTTCTGGACCAATACATTGAGGAACCAACGAGAGAACAGGCCAACCTAGAACTGGGTATTGTGCAATGAAAGAGGAATAATTGACAATCTCGTGGTGCAAGATCCCTAGAGGACTAGCGACCATAATATGATAGATTCTTCATCAAGATGGAGAATGATGTACTTAATTCTGAGGCAAGGGTCCAGAATCTTAGTTAAGGAAACTACGAAGGTATGAGGCGCGAGGTGGCTATGACGGATTGGGAAACGTTACTTAAAGGAATGACGGTGGATAGGCCAAAGCAAACATTTTAAGAGCGCCTTGATGAAACGCAACAATTGTATATCCCTGTCTGGCGCAAGATTAAAACGGGGAAGGTAGCCAAACCATGGCTTACAAGGGAAACTAGAGACATCATTAGATCCAAGGACGAGCCCTCTAAATTTTCCAGCAAAAAAACAACAGAGCTGAGGATTGGGAGCAGTTTTGAATTCAGCAAAGGAGGACCGAGGGAATGATTAATAAGGAAAAATGGAGTATGAGAGCAAGTTTGCGGGGAACATAAAATCTAACTGTAAAAGTTTCTGAAGGTATCTGAAGAGGAATACATTGGTGAAGACAAATGTAGGTCCCTTACAGACAGAAACAGGGGAATTTATTATGGGGAATAAATAAATGGCTGACCAACTAAATGCATACTTTAGTTCTGTCTTCACAAAGGAGGACAAAAATGTCATGCCAGAAATGTTGGGCTTAGTGAAAGAGACGAACTGAGAAAAAAATCAGTATTGGAGAGAAATGGTGTTGGAGAAATTGATGGGGTTGAAGGCCGATAAATCCCCAGGGCCTGATGGTACGTATCCCATAGTACTTAGGGAAGTGGCCCTAGAAATAGTGAATACATTGATGGTCATCTTTCAAGATTCTTCAGACTCTGGAATAGTTCCTGCAGATTGGAGGGTAGCTAATGTAAACCCAATACTGAAAAAGGGAGGTAGAGAAAAAAGCAGGGTGTTATAGACCAGTCAGCCTGACATCGGTAGTGGGGAAAATTCTAGAGACCATTATCAAAGATTTTATAGCAGATCACTTCGAGAACAGTGGTAGAATCGTGCAGAGTCAGCATGGATTTACGAAAGGGAAATCATACTTGACAAATCTATTCGAATTCTTCGAGTGTGCAACTCGTAGAGTTGATGAGTGGGAGCCAGTTGATGTGGATTATTTGGACTTTCCGAAGGTTTTTGACAAAGTTCACAAAAGATATTAACATGTAAAAATAAAGCGCATGGGATTGGGGGTAATGTGTTATGATGGATAGAAAATTGGTTGGCGAAAAGAAACAAAGAGTAGGGATAAATGGACCCTTTTCCGAATGGCAGGCAGTGACTAGTGGGGTACCGCAGTGATCGGTGCTCGGACTCCAGCTATTCACAATATACATTAATGATTTAGATGAGGCAAGTAAATGTAACATCTCCAAATTTGCAGATGACACAGAGCTGGGTGGGAAGGTGAGTTGTGCGAAAGATGCAGAGAGACTTCAGGGTGATTTGGACAAGTTGAGTGAGTGCTCTAATGTATGGCAGATGCAGTATAATGTGGATAAATGTGAGGTTATCCACTTTAGTAACAAAAACAGAAAGGTAGATAATTATTTGAAATGCTATCAACTGACAGAGGGGAATATGCAGCGAGATCTGGGTATTCTTGTATACCAGTTGCTGATGGTAAGCATGCAGGTGCAACAGGCGGTAAAGAAGTCAAATGGTATGTTGACCTTCATAGCGAGAGGATTCGAGTACAGGAACAGGGATGTCTTGCAGCAATTATAGGGCCTTGGTGAGGCCACACCTGGAATATTGTGTACAGTTTTGTTCTCCTTACCTGAGCAAGGATGTCCTTGCCACAGAGGGAGTGCAACGAAGGTTTACCAGAATGAATCCTGTGATGGTGGGATTGACGTATGCGGAGAGATTGTGTCGGTTATGATTATTTTCGCTGGAGCTCAAAAGACTGAGGGGGGATCTCAAAGAAATCTATAAAATTCCAACCGGACTTGACAGGGTAGATACAGGAAAGATGTTCCCGATGTTGGGTCCATCCAGAACCAGACATCATCGACTAAGGATACGGGGTAAACCTTTCAGGACTGAGATGAGGAGAAATTTCTTCACGCAGAATGTGGTGAGGCTGTGGAATTCGCTCGCACAGAAAGCAGTTGAGAACAAAACATTGCATGCTTTCAAGAAGGAGTTAGATATAGCTCTTGGGTCTAATGGGATCAAAGGGTATGGGACAAAGGCCAGAACAGGCCATTGAGTTGGATGATCAGCCATGATCATAATGAATGGTGGAACAGGATCGATGGGCCGAATGGCCTACTCCTGCTCCTATTGTCTTGATAAAATAATACCAATATCTTCTGCTCCTGCACATAGGTTACAGATTTGGTTTTTTATGAGCCCTAATCTCTCCTTAGTTGTCCTCTTACTCTTAATATATTGACAATACATCTTCGGGTTCATCTTGATTTTGATTACTAACACTCTTTCACGCCCTCTCTTTCCTTTCCTAACTGCTATTTTGATTTCACCCCACCAATTTCTATACTCCTCTCAGCTTTCTGTCGTACTGCGTTCTCGTTTTCGGATATAAGCTTTCCTTTTCTGCCTTGTCTGAGAATATAGGCTCCTTGATATCCGTGGGGTTCTAGATTTGGCCGACTCACCCTTTTTCTTCGCAGGGTAATGTTTACTCTGAACCCCCTGAACCTCCGCTTTGAATGCCTCCCACTGTTCTAACACTGATTTACCTTCAAGTAGCTGTTTCCAGTCCACTTCCGCCAAATCACTCCTCAGTTTAGTAAAATTGGTCTTGCCCCAATTGAGAACACTAACTCATATTCTATCCCTGTCCTTTTCCGTAATTATGTTAAAACTGACTGAATTATGATCGGACCCACCTAAATGCTCTCCCACTGCCACTCCTTCCACCTGCACATCTTCATTTCCGAATACTATGCCAAAAACTGAGCCCTCTCTTGTTGGACTTGCTACATACTGGGCAAAAATGTTCTCCTGAATGCACCTCAACGATTCTGCTCCCTCTATTCCTTTCATACTAAAACTATCCTAGTTAATATTGGGGTAATTAAAATCCCCTACTATTACTGCTCTATTTCTCTTTCACTTCTCAGCGATTTGCCTACATGCCTGCTCTTCTATCTCCCTCTGACTGTTTGGGGGTCAACGGTACACTCTCAGCAGCGTGATTACCCCTTTTTTGTTCCTTATCTCAAACCATATGGGCATCACTTGATGAACTTTCCAACATATCATTCCTCCTCACAGTTGTAATATCTTCCTTAAGCAAAATTTTCACTTACCCTCCTTTTTTAGGCCCAGATCCAATATATCCAAGGCTGTTAAGAACAAAGCAAGGCAGGAAATTGCGGAGGCTCCAAGCATCACATTTCAATCCTCCCTGGCAAAAGGTGTGGTGCCAGAAAATTAAGGAATTGCCGACGTTGTACAGTTATGTAAAAATGGCGGTAAAAATAATCTGAGTAATTGTCGCTTAAGTTCAGCTGTATGCAAATTATTGGAATCTATTCTGAGGGGCAGTATCATTTCGAAAGGCATAGACTAATGAAAGAAAGTCAGCGTGGTTTGTTAAGCAAAGTACACCATTGACTAAATTGTTTGTTTTTTGAGGAGGGGAAGGTAAGGTCCATGAGTGCACTGGATATGATGCATATGGATTTTTGCAAGACTTTTGACAATGTCTCACATGTCATGATGGTCAAACAATAAAAACACTTGCGGTCCAAGAGAACGTGACCAATTGGATCCCAAATTGACTTTGTGGCAGAAAACAAAGAGGAATGGTTGACTGGTGTTTTTACAACTGTAAAGCAGTTTACATTGGAGTCTGCAGGGCTCAGTACCCAGTCCCTTACTTGTTGTTGTTTGCATTAATTATTGAGACTAAAGTCCCTTTGAAAATATCATCTTTATCACAGAACATCCTGCACACATTAATTCACTATCAGAGGTATCCTTTATGCCATAAAAATCTCTCATAAACATCCAATAAATATTATAGCACGTAGACAGAAACATTGTTCATAGCAGCGCACTGAGATGAGTTTCCTGCAGAAGGACTGGTGATGTAGCGCTCTGTGTGAGAGAGCATGAGATACGTGTAGTCTTCCCATCTAGAAAGAGAGAACCATAGAAATCTTACGACATGGAAAGTGGCAATTCAGCCAATCGTGTCTGCGCTGGCTGAAAAGAAAAACAACTAGCCGCCCATTTTAATCCTGCATTCCAGCCCCTGGCCAGTAGCCTTACAAGTTCCAGCACTTCAGGTGCAGGTCAAAGTATATTTTAAATGATTTGAAGATTTCTGCCTCCACCACCGATCCGCCAATTCACTTGCAGACAACACGACCCCCTGTGTGAAAAAAGTTCTCTCATGTCCCCTCTAATCCTTCTACCAGTCACATTAAATATGTGTCCCGAGGAATTGACTTCTCTACTAGAGCAAGCAGATCCTTTTCGTTGTGCAGCTTTTCCAGGAGCACAGGCATTGCGAGCGAGGAGTGAACAGCTGGGAAGTCAATTTCATCGGGAGTTTCGGTGGAGCAGGTACTGCTGGGTAAGTAGAAACCGATATATTTGGGCTGTGTAAATTCTCTTACCTTTTCGTTGTGCAGCTTTTCCAGGAGCACAGGCATTGCGAGCGAGGAGTGAACAGCTGGGAAGTCAATTTCATCGGGAGTTTCGGTGGAGCAGGGACTGCTGGGTATGTAGAAACCTATATATTTGGGCTGTGTAAATGCTCTTACCTTTTCGTTGTGCAGCTTTTCTAGGAGCACAGGCATTGCGAGCGAGGAGTGAACAACTGGGAAGTCAATTTCATCGGGAGTTTCGGTGGAGCAGGGACTGCTGGGTAAGTAGAAACCTATATATTTGGGCTGTTTCTGAACCCGAGACACTACTCTTGTAGTGTCTCCCACCCGCCCTCCTCCTGTTACCAAAAAAAAGGACTCGGTTGTGTGCAGGTAAGGTAAGGCTTTTTCTATTTCTCTTCTTGTTTTATCGTGTGATTGGTTAAAAACTTGGGAATTTAGAATAGTAGGAACGGAGGTTAAGGCAGTTGAATGTTCCTGCTGCAGAATGTGGGAGGTAAGGGTCGCCAAGGGTGTCCCTGCTGACTGCATCTGCGGGAAGTGCACCCACCTCCAGCTCCTCGAGGACCGCGTTAGGGAACTGGAGCTGGAGCTGGAGGAACTTCGGATCATTCGGGAGGCGGAGGGGATTATTGAGAGGAGTTATCGGGAGGCAGTCACACCTCAGGTAAAAGAAGAAGGTAGATGGGTTACCGTCAGGAGAAGGAGAGGGAACCAGCAGGCAGTGCAGGGATCCCCTGTGGCCGTTTCCCTCAACAGCAGGTATACCGTTTTGGATACTGTTGGGGGAGACGAATTAGCAGGGGTAGACAATGGGATACAGGTCTCTGGCACAGAGTCTGTCCCTGTTGCTCAGAAGGGAAGGGGTAAGAGGAGCAGAGCATTAGTCATTGGGGACTCCATAGTTCGGGGAACAGATAGGAGGTTTTGTGGGAACGAGAGAGACTTACGGTTGGTGTGTTGCCTCCCAGGTGCCAGGGTACGTGATGTCTCGGATCGTGTTTTTGGGATCCTCAAGGGGGAGGGGGAGCAGCCCCAAGTCGTGGTACACACAGGCACCAACGACATAGGTAGTAAGACAGATGGGGATTTAAGGCAGAAATTCAGGGAGCTAGGGTGGAAGCTTCGAGCGAGAACAAACAGAGTTGTTATCTCTGGGTTGTTGCCCGTATCACGTGCTAGCGAAGTGAGGAATAGGGAGAGAGAGGAGTTGAACACGTGGCTGCAGTGATGGTGCAGGATGGAGGGTTTTGGTTTCCTGGATAATTGGGGCTCTTTCTGGGGTAGGTGGGACCTCGACAAACAGGATGGTGTTCAGCTGAACCAGAGGGGTACCAATATCCTGGGGGGAAGATTTGCCAGTGCTCTTCGGGGGGGTTTAAAATAATTCAGCAGGGGGATGGGAACCTAAATTGTAGTTCCAGTGTGCAGGATGTTGAGAGTAGTGAGGTCAGGGATAAGGTTATAGGGACACAAGAGGGCACTGGCAAGCAAGAGCTTGGTTTAAAATGTGTCTACGTCAACGCCAGGAGCATCCGGAATAAGGTGGGTGTGCTTGCAGCATGGGTTGGTACCTGGGATCTCGATGTTGTGGCCATTTCAGAGACATGGGTAGAGCAGGGGCAGGAATGGATGTTGCGGGTTCCGGAATTAGATGTTTCACTAAGAACAGAGAAGAGGATAAAAGAGGGGGGGGGGGTGGTTGTGGCATGGTTAATCAAGGAAATTATTACAGCGGCAGAAAGGACATTTGAGGACTCGTCTACTGAGGTAGTATGGGCCGAGGTTAGAAACAGGAGAGGAGAGGTCACCCTGTTGGGAGTTTTCTCTGGACCTCCAAATAGTTCCAGAGATGTAGAGGAAAGGATAGCAAAGATGATTCTTGACAGGAGCGAGAGTAACAGGGTAGTGGTTATGGGGGACTTTAACTTTCCAAATGTTGACTGGAAATACTATAGTTCGAGTACTTTAGATGGGTCAGTTTTTGTCCAGTGTGTGCAGGAGGGTTTTCTGACACAGTATGTAGACAGGCCAACCAGGGGCGATGCCACATTGGATTTGGTACTGGGTAATGAACCCGGCCAGGTGTTAGATTTAGAAGTTGGTGAGCACTTTGGTGATTGTGATCACAATTCGGTTAGGTTTACCTTAGCGATGGGCAGGGACAGGCATATACAGCAGGGCAAGAATTATAGCTGGGGGAAAGGAAATTATGATGTATTAGGCAAGATTTAGGATGCGTAGGATGGGGAGGAAACTGCAGGGGATGGGCACAACTTAAATGTGGAGCTTATGCAAGGAGCAGCTACTGCGTGTCCTTGATAAATATATACCTGTCAGGCAGGGAGGAAGTTGTCGAGCGAGGGAGCCGTGGTTTACAAAAGAAGTTGAAGAGCTTGTCAAGACGAAGAAGAAAGCTTATGTTAGGATGAGACGTGAAGGCTCAGTTAGGGCGCTTGAGAGTTACAAGCTGGCCAGGCAGGATCTTAAGGGAGAGATAAGAAGAGCAAGGACAGGACACGAGAAGTCATTGGCGGATAGGATCAAAGAAAACCCTAAGGCTTTCTATAGGTAGATCAGGAATAAAAGAATGACTGGAAATAGGTTAGGGCCAATCAAGGATAGTAGTGGGAAGTTGTGTGTGGAATCGGATGAGATAGGGGAAGTGTTAAGTGAATATTATTCGTCAGTATTTACAGTGGAGAAAGAAAATGTTGTCGAGGAGAATACTGAGACACAGACTACTAGGCTAGATGGGTTTGAGGTTCACAAGGAGGAGGTGTTATCAATTTTGGAAAGTGTGAAAATAGATAAGTCCCCTGGGCCAGATGGGATTTATCCTAGGATTCTCTGGGAAGCCAGGGAGGAGATTGCAGAGCCTTTGTCCTTGATTTTTATGTCGTCATTGTCGACAGGAATAGTGCCGGAAGACTGGAGGATAGTAAATGTTGTCCCCTTGTTCAAGAAGGGAAGTAGAGACAGCCCTGGTAATTATAGACCTGTGAGCCTCACTTCGGTTGTGGGTAAAATGTTGTAAAAGGTTATAAGAGATAGGATTTATAATCATCTTGAAAAGAATAAGTTCATTAGAGATAGTCAGCACTGTTTTGTGACGGGTCGGTCGTGCCTCACAAACCTTATTGAGTTTTTTGACAAGGTGACCAAACAGGTGGATGAGGGTAAAGCCGTGGATGTGGTCGATATGGATTTCAGTAAGGCGTTTGATAAAGTTCCCCACGGTAGGCTATTGCAGAAAATACAGATGTATGGGATTGAAGGTGAATTAGTGCTTTGGATCAGAAATTGGCTAGCTGAAAGAAGACAGAGGGTGGTGGTTGATGGTAAATGTTCATCCTGGAGTATAGTTTCTAGTGGTGTACCGCAGGGATCTGTTTTGGGGCCACTGCTGTTTGTCATTTTTATAAATGACCTGGATGAGGGTGTGGAAGGGTGGGTTAGTAAATTTGCGGATGTCAAGAAGGTCGGTGGAGTTGTGGATAGTGCCGAAGGATGTTGTAGGTTACAGAGGGACATAGATAGGCTGCAGAGCTGGGCTGAGATATGGCAAATGGAGTTTAATGCGGAAAAGTGTGAGGTGATTCACTTCCGAAGGAGCAACAGGATTGCAGAATACTGGGCTAATGGGAAGATTTTTGGTAGTGTAGATGAGCAGAGAGATCTTGGTGTCCAGGTACATAAATTCCTGAAAGTTGCCACCCAGGGTCATAGAGCTGTGAAGAAGGCATATGGTGTGTTAGCTTTTATTAGTCGGGGCATCAAGTTTAGGAGCCACGATGTCATGCTGCAGCTGTACAGAACTCTGGCGCTGCCGCATCTGGAGTATTGCGTGCAGTTCTGGTCACCGCATTATCAGAAGGATGTGGAAGCTTTGGAAAAGGTGCAGAGGAGATGTACTAGGATGTTGCCTGGTAAGGAGGGAATGTCTTACGAGGAAAGGCTGAGGGACTTGAGGTTGTTTTCGTTAGAGAGAAGGAGGAGAAGAGGTGACTTAATAGAGACATATAACATAATCAGAGGATTGGACAGGGTGGATAGTGAGAGCCTTTTTACTCGGATCGTGATGGCAAACACGAGGGGACATAGCTTTAAGTTGAGGGGTGATAGATATAGGACAGATGTCAGAGGTAGTTTCTTTACACAGAGAGTAGCAGGGGCGTCGAACGCCCTGCCTGCAACAGTAGTAGACTCGCCAACTTTAAGGGCATTTAAGTGGTGATTGGATAGACATATGGATGAAAATGGAATAGTGTAGGTCAGATGGTTTCACAGGTCGGCGCAACACCGAGGGCTGAAGGGCCTGTACTGTGCTGAAATGTTCTATGTTCTATGTTCTATCCTTCCTGTCTGCACTTTCTGGGCCACTCATAATTTTGTACAATTAAGTCACCCCTCAGCCCCCTCTGCTCTAAAGAAAACACATCTAGTCTATTCAATCTTTCCTCATAGCTGCAATTTTTCAGCCCTGGAAACATTAACGCAGAAAAGTGCGAAGTGATGCACTTTGGGAAGTGAAACCAGGGCAGGACATATACTGTGAATGGTAGGGCCCTGGGGAATGTTGTTGAGCAGAGAGACCTTGGGGTGCAAGTACATAGTTCCCTAAAAGAGGCAACACGGGTAGACAGTGTGGTAAGAACGCATATGGCATGCTTGCCTTCATCGGCCGAGGCATTGAGTACAAGAGTTGGGACGTCATATTACAGTTGAACATAACGTTGTTTCTGCCGCATTTGGAATACTGTGTGCCATTCTGGCCGCTGCACTACAGGAAAAATGTGATTAAGCTAGAGAGGGTTCGGAAAAGATTCACCAGGATGTGGCCTGGTTTGGAGGGCTTGAGTTCTAAAGAGAGATTGGATAGGCTGGGTTTGCTTTCCCTGGAGCGAAGGAGGTTGAGAGGGGACATGATAGAGGTATACAAAATTATGAGACGCATAGGTAGGGTAGATAGCCAGAGTCTGTTTCCCATGGTAGCGGTGACTAAAACTAGAAGGTATAAATTTAAGATGAGAGGGAGGAGGTTAAAAGGGGATCAAGGGGTAAATCTTTCACACAAAGAATAGTGGGCATCTGGAATGAGCTTCCCAAGGAAGTGGTGGAGGCAGGAACAGTAACAACATTTAAGAGACATCTGGACAGATACTTGAATGAGCAAGGCATCGAGGGATATGGAATTAATGCAGGCAGGTGGGATTAGCGTAGATAGGCATTATGATCAGCAAGGACACGGTGGGCCGAAGGGCCTGTTTCTGTGCTGCACGACTATGTGACTCTATAACATTCTTGTAAATCTCCTCTTTACTCTCTCCAGAGCAATTATGTCCATCCTGTAACGCGGTGGCCAGACCTGTATGCAATACTCTGGCTGTGGCCTAACCATCATTTTGCACAGTTCCAGCATTACTTCGCTTTTTTTTTTTGCATTCTATACCTCGGACAATAAAGGAAAGCATTCCATATGCCTTCTTCACCAGTTTATCAAACTGTGCTGCCACCTTCAGGGACCTGTGGACCTAGACACCAAGCTCTTTCACATCCTCTACCCCTCTCAAACCCTCCCATTTATTATGAATTCCATTGCTTTGTTGCCGTCCACAAAAGCATTAAGTGTGTGTGAGAGAGACTTGTTGTTTAACCCGCAGTGTGTGAGAGTAACTGTTTGTGTGACCATGTATGTGTATGAGATATCCTGGTGTTGTTACCATCTGTGGGAGAGTCTGGTGGTGTAACGCTCTCTGTGAGAGCGGCCAGTGCTACATCCCTCTCCGTGAGAGAGGCCGATGTTCTATCATGTGCAAGTGCATCTCTCTCTCGGCGTATTACCCGCTGTGAGAATGTGGATACCACTCCCCACGTGTTTTACACGGTAGGCATGTGGCTCCATCCTCCACTTGTTTCCCACTGAGCGCATGAGCACCCCATCTCCTCATGTTATCTGCTGTGCACATGTGGACATCCCTTTCCACGAGTTAGGCACCATGTTTCTGCACCCCCCCCCCCATTTCCACGTGTTTTTGAATTTGTGCATGTGGCACATACCAATGTTACTCGAGGTGCCCATCTGATCCACACCCAGTGTGAGCGACGGTTTAGAAGGTAAGGCGCGAGAGCGTCGCTTGCAAGAGAGAGAGAGTGAAGTTTATGGGGATGGTGGGAGCGAATGTGGTAGCGGTAATGACGAGGAGGGATGGGGAGGGCTTAATGGGTAAACGATAATGGGGAAGGAGAATGTTGAGAGGGAATGGAAGAGTGGAGGATGAATACAAGAACATAAGAGGTAGGAGCAGGAGTAGGCCATTTAGCCCCTCAGGCCTGCTCTGCCATTCAATAAGAGCATGGCTGATTTGTCCCACGCCTCAAAACATCTTTTGGGCCTGCTCCACATAACCGTCAGCTCGCCGAGACTTCAAAAGTCTATCTAATTCCTCCTTAAATACGTTTGGTGATCTAGCCTCACAACTCTCCGAGGTAGAGAATTCCAGAGATTCACCACCCTCTGATGGAAGAAATTCCTTCACATCTCAGTTATGAATGTGCGCCCGCTTATTCTGTAACTATGCCCCTTAGTTCGAGATTCCCCCACCAGTGGAAACATATTCTCAATATCTACCCTGTCAAGGCCACTTAGAATCTTTTATGTTTCCATAAGATTACCTCTCATTCCTCTAAACTCCAATGAAAAGAGGTTTAACCTGTTTAGCCGTTCTTGATAAGACAAACCCTTCAACCCAGGAATCAGCCTGGTGAAACTTTTCTGAACTGCCTCCAACGCTAGTGTACCCTTCTTTAAATGTGGGGACCAGAACTGCACGCAGTACTCCAGGTGTGGCCTCACCAACACGGTGTACGGTTGTAATAAGACTTCGCTATTTTCACTCTAACGCACTTGCAATATAAGCTAAAATTCAATTTGTCTTTCCAATTACTTGCTGCACCTGCATGCTAACCTTTTGTATTTCATGCACAAGAACATGCAGTTCTGTCTGTACTACAGTATTGTGTAGTCTTTCTCCATCTAAATAAGAATCTGCATTTTTATTCTTCGTACCAAAGTGGATGACCTCACATTTTCCCACATTGAACTCCATCTGCCAAGTTATTGCCCACTCACGTTACCTATCTATATCCCTTTGCAGATTCTTTGTGTCCTCATCACAACATGCCTTCCCACTTATTGTTGTATCACCAGCAAATTTGGATAATCTACACTCTGTCCCTTGCCCCAAGTCAATAATAAAGATAGTAAAGAGTTGAGGCCCTTGCGCCAATCCTTGTGGCACCCCACTAGTTACAGCTTTCCAACCTGAAAAAGGAACCAATGACCTGACTCCCTACCTTCTGTATGTTAGCCAGTCCTCAATCCATGCCAACACAATCCCCCAATACCCTGAGCTCCTATTTTGTGCAATACGCTTTTATGTGGCACCCTATCAAAGGCGTTCTAAAAGTCCAAACACACTACATCTACCGGTTCCCCTTTATCCACTCTGTTTGTTATATCCTCAAGGAACTCTAACAAATCTGTCAAAAATGACTTCCCTTTCATAAAACCATATTGGCTCTTTCTAATTGCATTAAGTTTTTCTAAATATCCTGCTATTTTTTCATTAATAATAAACTCTAGCATTTTCCCAATGACAGATGTTAAGCCAGCTGGTCTACAGTTTCCTGTTTTATCTCTCCCTCTATTCCTGAATAGAGGCGTCACATTAGCGTTTTTCCAATTTGATGGTACTCTACCGGAATCCAGTGAGTTTTGGTACATTATGACCAATGCCTCTACTATCTCTGAGATACTTCATTTAAAACCCTAGGATGCAGGCCATCAGGTTCTGGCGACTTGTCTGTCTTTAGTCCCATCAATTTGTGCACACCTTTTCCCTCATGATAGAGATTGTTCCAAGTTCCACCCTCCCATTTATGCCTTTTTCATCCATTATTGTTGGGGTGGTTCTCGTGTCCTCCACCGTGAATACCGATGCAAAATATTTGTTGAAGTTATCTTTCATTTCCCTGTTCCCGTTATTAATTCCGCAGTCGCATCCTGTAAGGGTCCCACACTTACTTTACCTACTCTTTTCCTTTTAATATACCCGTCGAAGCACTTACTGTTTGTTTTTATATTTCTTGCCAATTTACTCTCATATTCAATTTTCGCTCTCTTTATTAGGTTTGTAGTCAACCGCTGCTTGTTTCTTATAAAAAAACCTAATCTGCTGCCCTACCACCAGCTTTCGCCGCTTTGTACGCCTTTGTTTTTGATTTGATACTCTCCTTTACTTCCTTTGTTATCCACGGGTGGTTCATCGTTCTCATCGAGTCCTTCCTTCTTACCAGAATAAATGTTTGCTGCGTTTTAAGAAATAGCTGCTTAAAAGTGTGCTACTGCTCATCTACCGACTTCTCCTGTAGTCTATTTTCCCAGCCTGCTTTGGACAACTCTTTCTTCATACCTCTGTAACTGCCCTTGCTTAAGGTGAAGACATTGGTTTGAGACCCGTGTTGCGCACCCTCAAACTGAATTTGAAATTCTACAATGTTATGATCACTTGCGCCCAGAGGATCCTTAACTACGAAATCTCTTATTAATCCCTTCCGTATTAGACATTACCAAGTCTAAAATAGCCTGTTCCCGGGTAGGTTCTGCATCGTATTGTTCGAAGAAACAATTCCTGATGCACTCTACAAATTCGTCTTACATGCTAAAATTGCCAATTTGATTTATCCAGTCCATGTGCAAATTAAATTCGCCCATGATAATTGCAGTGCCCTTGTTACACGTCTCCATTATTTCCTGATTAATATTTTGTCCTACAGAGAGGCAACTCGTTGGGGGTCAACAGACCACTTCCACCCGTGAATTCTTCCCCTTGCTTTTCCTTATTTCCACCAAACTGATTCTACATCATGATCTATTTCATTTATTTCATTTCTCATAACTGCACTGAACCCTTCATTTAATAACACCTCCTTTTCCTTTTTGCTTACTCTTCCAATACATCGAATATCCTCGATTCCAGCCCTGGTCATCCTGCAACCAAGTCCCTGTGATTGGTATCAAATCATATTCATTTATTTCTATCGGTGCCCTCAGCTCATCTATCTCGTTACAAATGCTACGTGCATTCAGATAAAGGGCCTTAAGCTTTGACTTATTACCATTTTTGCCTACTCTGGTTCTAATTTCTGCTGTATTCTTTTGCTCGTATTCTCTGTCCTTACCTGTCACACTATGATTAATGTTTGCCCCTTCCCTACCCTGCATCTCTGTTCTCTTGTTATTTTTCGACTTTTAAAACTCCCTTCAACTGAACACTCCCCCCCCACACCACCCCCACCCCCACAACCCCCCCCCCCCCACTATTTATTTTAAAGCCTTATCTACAACCCTGGTTACACAATTCGCAAAGACACTGGTCCCAGCACGGTACAAGTGCAGCCCATACCAATCGAACCGCTCTCTCTTTCTCCAGTACTGGCGCCAGAGTCCCATGATTGGGAACCCATTTCTCCCACACCAATCTTTGAACCAAGCATTTACCTCTCTAATCTGATTTACACTGTGCCAATTTTCAGGTGGCATAGTTAGTAATCTGGAGATTAAGACCTTGGTGGTTCTGCTTTTCAATGTGTCCCAGAGCTGCCCCTAATCCCTCAGCAGAACCTCTTTGCTAGTCCTACCTATTTCGTTGGTACCTACGTGGACCACGTCAACTGGATGCTTTCCCTCCCATTCCAAGATTTTCTCTAGCCCAAAAGAGATATCCTTAACCTTGGCACCAGGTAGGCAACACAGCCTTCGGTACTCTCCGTCTTTGCTACAGAAAACAGTATCTATTCCCCTCACTATGCTATCCCCTATGAATACAAAATTTCCATTTTCTCACGCCACTTGAATGGCACTCTGAACCACCGTGCAGTGGCCAGTTCGCTCATCCTCCCTGCAATCTATGCCCTCGTCCACATCACAAACAAGAACATCGTACCTATTGGATAAGGGCACTGGCTGAGGCTTCTCCGAAGCTAAATTCCGGATCCCCAATCCTGCCTCACTCGCACTCACACCCTCCTGTCCCTGACAACGGTTCAACTTTGTTGTAACTAATCTAAGGGGTGTGACTGTCTCCTGAAACACAGTGTCCAGGTAACTCTCCACCTCCCCGATGTGTCGCAGTGTCCGCAGCTCAGACTCCAGCTCATCAACTCTGAGCTGAAGTTCCTCAAGCAAACAACACTTGCAGCAGATGTGATCACCGTGGATAACACAGGGGTCCACCCGCTCCTGCATACTGCAGCTACAACAGATCGCCTGCACAACCATCTATATTCTATTTAATTAATTAATTTGTATCTCAGTATTTAAATATATATATATATATATATATACATACTTATGTATAATCTTCACCTGTAATGACGTCTCTTGATATAAATCGCTTGGTCAAAACAAAAAAGAGACACCAAAGATATATCCACCAATCACTTACCGGCTCTCCTGTGAAGTCACACTTTGATTCTTTTTTTTTGCTGGTCAAGCAGGTCCACAGAACTAAGCAGAACGCTCTCACCGCCGACGCCGCTTCTGGTCTCAGGCCTCCCTCACTGCTCCTTACGCCCCAGCTCTTCTCACCGCCGCCTTTGCTTCTGGTATTGGGCCTCGGCTCACCGCTCTTTATAACCCGGCTCTTCTCATCACCGCTGCCGCCGAATAGAGAGGGTTTCTGTGGAAAGGATCATGGTGGAGGTTTAATGGGGAAAGGAAATGGTATGGGGCAGAGTAATGGCTCAGGGGAAACGCATAGGTTTAGTTATAATGCTGGTGGGGGGATCAGTCCTGTGTCATGGGGAGGTGAAATGTCCTTCATGCACCAAACAGAGCAGGAATGGCCGAAACAAAAAAACATCATGTAATTCTGTTTTTGGTACAAAAGCTGATATCTGTGGGGGTATGGCTGTGTGTATGTGTGCGTGTGTCCCAACCCTTTCAACACATATTCGTAACAAAGATGCTTTAAAGTGGAAATCAGTCTCTTATGCATTTTTCTGAAATTAGTTGCTGAAGTTGCACTTTAGCCATTCCTGGCCAATTTTAATCATTCCACCATTGGCGATCATGTCTTGAAACCTCTCCATTTCGCATCTTCTTCCTTTAAGATTTTTACACCTCCTCAGCACCCTATCCAATACCTTGGCATCCTTCCTCAATGGTCGAAGCCCAGAACTGTGTGAAATACTCAGGATAAGGCCTATCCAGCTATCTGAACCGAGCATTTTATTTTAATTCTTTGACTTGTTTTGCAGAAAGCATCATTCGCAGTAAGAGGTATGTTGATGCTTGTTGCCTTAATTACAATTCATTGATAGTGTGAGTGCAAACTTGTTCTTTGGTCCCAGTAGCTTACAGTCCTGTGATAACAACACTACGTAGCAAAGGCAAGCAATAGCATGCAACGAAAATAACGTATTTAACAGAGTACTCTGAAGTGGGAAAAGGACCACGTTCCAGTTCCAGAAATTGTTCAGTGAAAGCTGATTGCACAGGGGCCATTGGGATACAACGGCACACACACTCTCAGACACACTTCGAATGACATTAAAACACTTACATGTACATACTTTGTCACATACGCTGATACACATTTTAAGAAAGTCACACATATTTAGGCACACACACAAACCGTCGTCGGGCCAGCAACTCAACAATATTGGCAGCGTCACTGGGAGCAGTGGCCACTGCCTGTACTCCAGAGGTCTCAGAGACAGGCCCAGTGCTGGAACGCTGGAGAAGACGTAAATGTTACGGGATCGCCGGGGCTATCTCCGATTTGGCCCGTGCGAGGGGAGGTTAGCTAGGTGGGGGAAGTGGGCGTTAGGTCCGGTGAAGGGGTCCCTGGGGGGTACAATGGTTCCCAAGCAGGGTTCCTCCATGGGCCACAAATTCCCCACGAGAATTTGTCCCTTCCAAGCCTGAAAGGAGGTCGTGCATTTTACAAACTGTCCTCCCAGTGCGGCGCAGGCCACTGCCACCACCCCACCTCCCCCCATCCCCCCACCAACTCTCGCACTGCAACTGGTAATATCCCAGTAGTGGCAAGAAAATGCCCTGAAATGGCTGGCAATAATCAACTTAAGGGCCTCAATTGCTATCTGGGGTGGGAAGGTAGTCTGCGACCTTTCCTGCTCCTGGGAGCATCTGAACCAGGAATATTAGCGGCAGGTTTTATGGCGGCTGATTCTGACCGAATACCTGGGAAGTGGCACCCCCCCCACCCCCCGCCCCCCCACCCCCCACCCCCACACAACACCTTCACCCCCGGCACAAAACCTACCATCATGATAAGAACAAAATTCGCCGTCAGACAAAATAGGGTATCTTTCCAGCATGCTAATAATGTCACTCACGCGTGCACACTGACAATCGTGCACACACGCACACACACGCACGCTCACACACATGGAGGAATTGTCCCACTGTTTTAATGTCACTGACACTACTCAAACCTGCACACTCACACACATCAACCCACACACACACAGACACAGTCTCACATGCACACACTCACAACGCACATGCTCAATGGGACTCATCACACTGTCAGGAATAATTGTCCAGTTGAACCATTAGATAGATGAGGAGGAGGAGGAAAGAATGGGAGGCAATTAGAATAGGATGATGATGTTCATGTGATGATCCTGGGTGTCAGGAAAATCGATAGTGGAAATGAAAATACAACCAAAAAGGAATGTTCATCAATCCTTACAAATCATAAAAAGAACCAACAGGCTCTACTTGGTGTTGTCATTATTTGTATACACAGAAACAACATAAAGCTATTCATCTGCTCCATCCTGTGCCTCCATACAGTGAAATCAGAGTTCATCTGTATTGTAAGTCCAGACAGCAGCCTTGGACTCCATGCTCCTTAATATAGTTGGCGAGCACAAATATACCTATCTCAGATTTTAAATGATTCATTGCGCTGCAGCATATATCGCTGTTCGTGGGAGAGAGTTCCACACTTCTAGCACGCATTGTGTTTCATAAATTACCTACTGAATTGCCTGGCTCGGTTTTTAAGCATATGCCCCATTGTCGTTGAATCCCCCACCAGTAGGGAATGGTTTCTCTCCATCAAACCTTATGAATACTTTTCATAAACCGGAAATTCTTCAATAAAATAAACCATAAAAAATAATCATATCTCTGTAACTTCTTACACTCCCGAGAAATCTTCCTATCTCTATAACATGCTACAACCTCAGCAGTCGTCACAACATCTGTAACCACCTCTAGTCCCCACAATTCTTCCGATTTCACTAAATTCCTGGAGCCACAGCAAACGTCCCCATCTCGGTAACCTCCCCCAGCATTACAGCCCTCCCTACCTCCGTAACCTCCCCCAGCTCCTACAACCGCAGATCCGTAACTTTTTCCAGCCCTACAACCTTCTCAACTTCAGCAACGTCCAGTGGCCCGGCAACACGCCCTATCTCTATAGCATCTTCCAGTCTGTACTCGGCTTCCTAACTCTGTAACCTTGCCAGGCCTTACATCTCTCCCTATCACTGTAAAATCTCCAGCCCTACAACCTTCCATCTCTGTGTAAGCTGACCCTTCGGACAACCCTCCTTATCTCTGTTACATTTTCCATCCCCTGAAACACTGTTACTTCCTTCAATCCCAAACCTTGTGACCCCATCCAGCCCCTGCAACCTCCCTATCTCTGTAACCTCTCTCTTTCTCTCTTTGCTCGTTTATGATGTCCCTTAAAGCATCAGTCTATGACCAGGCGTTAGGTCTCCTCTCTATCCCATGATGTCGCTCACTGTCACAGTTCCATGCAATGTATGCTCCTTTCCAGCACTTGGAACGTTTTACTATGTTAAAGAAGTTATGCAAATATAAGTTGCTGTTGTCGAGTATGTACAAAAAGCATTGTGTAACTGACAGTCCTGTTTTCCCTTATCGCCAGCGTCTAGGGACAGACAGAGTGAGAGTTCCCTGCCGTTTTTGGCAATGCTGGCCAGCAGCACAAGTGAGGAAATGAAACTCTAGTAAAAGGATCGGGTGACATTCTGCAGGAAGCCCATGTCCAGCACAGTGGATGTGTTCCAGAACCTGAGACTCAAGATCAACTAGCAAGGGTGAGGATACTCCTGCACCATAGCACTTGATCCCCAGGCGAGTGCTGAGCTGGTCTGATCCATCAACATCCACCCAACTCCCCACTACTGAGGGCCACACACTCACTATCAATCCCAGTCTATCGCTTAGCTGATCTGAGCCTCACAACAGAGTGTGGTACTGAGGCTCACACAATTGCACGAGTGCTCAGTTAGTCTGATTCCTTACACCTCCGGAGAGTGGTACTGAAGCCCACATACGCAGAACAATCTGCAGCCTTATGCTGACCTAATCCAATCCCTCAACCTCCGAACGATGTACTGAGGGCCACCCACACACACGCACGCGCACACACATACACATACACACACACACACAATCAGCAGCCAAGTGCTGAACTATTCTGATCCCTCAAACCCTGCTGAGTATGATACTGAGGACAGCCAACTCACAAACAATTCCAGCCTATTTTTGAGCTAGTCGGAGACTTCAAACTACGCAACCCCATCCCGATTGAGGTTCTCAGTATCACACACTCACACTCAATCCGCAGCCCAGTGCTGAGCTAGTGGACAGCCTGTATCACACGCGATTGAGAGTTTTACTCCATCCGGATTAACCCCATGATGACAGTTTCATTCCTTCCACCCCCCACCCAACCCCCTGGATCTGTGCATTTTAAAAATTATTTCATGGGCTGTTGACATCGTTAGCAAGGCTAGTATTTGTTTCCCGTTTCTAATTGTATTTGAGAAGGAGCCGGTCAGCTGGCATCTTGAAACGCTGCAGTCCATCTGCTGTAGGTACACCCACAGTGTTTTTATGGAGGAAGCACCAAGATTTTAGCCCAGCAGCAGTGAAGTGACTGCGATTTCTTCCAAGTCAGGATGGTATCTCTTTGGAGGGGAACATGCAGGTGGTGGTGTTCCCATCCATCTGTTGCCCTTGCCCATCTAGGTGGTAGAGTTCGCTGGTTTTGAAGAGCTTTCAAAGTGGCATGGTGACTTGGTGCAGCTCACCTTGCAGATGGTAACGCCAAAAGTGGAGGGAGTCAAAGTTTAAGGTGGTGGATGCGGTGCCAATCAAGTGTGCTGCTTTGTCCTGAACGGTGTCCAGTTTTCTGAGTGTTGTTGGTGCTGCATCATCCAAGCCATGGAGCTTATTCCATCAGAATCCGGACTTGTGCCTTGTAGATTGTTGACAGGTTTTGGGGAGTCTAGAAGTGAGTTATTAGTGCAGACATCCCAGCCTCTGGCATCCTGTTGTCACCACCGTATTTATATGTCTGCTTCAGTTAGGTTTCTGGTCAATGCTACCCTGCAGGATGCTGGTGGTGGGAGATTCAGCGACAATATTTCTGTTTTATGACAAGGGATATTTCAACTTTGACCCTATGATGAAGGGAAGGTCACTAATGAAGCAGCTGAAACTGGTTGTACGCAAACATACAAATTTGGAGCAGGGGTGGGCCTCTCGGCCCCTCGAGGCTGCTCCACCATTCAATAAGATCCACATTCCCATCTACCCCGACAACGGGTCACCCACTTTCTTATCAAGAAACTACAGATCACTGCCTTAAAAATATTTAATGTCTTTCCTTCCACTGACCTTTGAGGAAGGGAGTTTTACAGACTCACGACCATCTGAGAGAGAAAAAGAAATCTCCTCATCTCTGCTTCCCTTATTCACTCCCCTGGCTCACTTTCCACAGGACCAAAGTTCATTTTGTAACTCTTCTTAAAAAAAACTATAGAAACTCTTTTTTGCTGTTGTTTTATATTTGTGGCTAGCTAGCCCTCTTAATCTAGTTTTATTTCCTTATCATTTTTTATTCATTCTTTGATGCCCTTTATTTTCTGCCCCATCTTCTGACCTTCAGTCCATCTTTGTGCAGTTAAGTTTGAATCTATCCTTTTTTTTAGTTTGCTACGAATAGGGCGTCCTCCCCTTGAAATTGTTCTTTCTCGTTGGAATGTATATATTCTGCTTATTATTAATTATCCCCTTGTATATATACCATTGCATCTCTATTGACCCATGCCTTCATCTAATTTGCCAGTTCACTTCTGCTGGCTGTGCTTTCATGCCCTCATAATTGCCCTTATTTATGTTTAAAATACTAATTTTGGACACAGTCTTCTCTGCCTCACAATGAATGTGAAATGCATGCATATTATGATCGTTGCTACCTAGGGGCACCTTTGCTATGAGGTCATCAACTAATCCTATCTCGTTGCGCAATACCAGGAATAATAAAGCCTTCTCTCTAGTTGGCTCCACAACATGCTGTTCTAAGAAACTACCCTGTAAATATTCTATGAACTACTCATCGAGGCTACCTTTCCCCTGCTGATTTTTTCCGGTCTACATGTAATTTAAAATCCCCCATGGTTATCGCCATTCCTTGCTGACAAGCTCCCGTTTTTTCTTCCTTTATACTCTGTCCTTCCCTGTGATTACTGCTAGGGGGCCTGTACATCACTCCCACGAGTGACTTCTTGCTTTTATCATTTCTGATCTCTACCATAAACGCTTCTACATCCTGGTCTCCTGAACTTAGGTCTTCCTTCTGTAATGTATTAATACCAGCATGAATTAGCAGAACCAACGCATCCCCCACCACACACACACACACACACACACACAGACACACACACACACACACAGACACACACACACACAGACACACACACACACACACACATTTAGCTAACGTTCATTCATTCCTAAATATCATGTACCTTCAATATTCAGGTCCAAATCTATGTCATCCTGCAGCCGTGTCTCTGTAAAGGCTATCAGATTGCCTTTTTGATTTCTATTTGAGCTGTCCATACATCTGCTTTGTTTCAAATGCTACGTGGATTCAGTAACAAAACCTTTGCTCTTGTCCTTTTATTATTTTTGTCACATAACGTTTAGCCTTGGCTGTTAATTTACTCTTACCTTTGTTTTTCTATGCCTTTCTGTCCTGGTCCGTTTATCATCTCCCACATTAATACCTTTATCTCTTGCCTTTTCACCACTCTTTGATTCACCACAGCTTCCCAAATCTGATCCCTTGTCCCTCGATTTAGTTTTAAACCCGATTTAATTCCATAGTTTTGCCGTTCAGTCGAACACCAGCCCCATCACAGTTCAGGTGTAGATCGACCAAACGATATTGCCCTAACTTTTCCCAATAGTGCTCCTACTTCCCCAAGAATGGGAACCCACTTCTAATACACAGGTCTTTGAGCCGGGCACTTACTTCTCTAAATTATTTGTACTGTGCCAATTTGCACGTATCTCAAGTAATAATCTGGTTCTACTTCTTAATGTGGTGCAATTTTCTCAGACTGACTATGCAGAAGTTCCTTCCTTGCTCTGCCTATGTCCTTGGTGCCTCAGTGGATGACTGGCTCCTAGTCCTCTCACTCAAAGTTTCTCTTCAGCCCAGAGCAAATGTCCTGATCCCTGACACTGGGCAGGCAACACAGCCTTCTGGACTCTTGATCTTTGCTGCAGAGGGCAGTGTCCATTCCCCTCAATGTACTACCCCATGCTACCACTACATTGCTTTTCGATACTCCCCCTTGATTGAATGGCTTCCTGTACCACGGTGCCATGGTCAGTTAGCTCATCCACCCTGCAGCCCCCATTCGCATCCAAACAGGCTGAAAGAACCTCAAACCTGTTGGACAATCGCAAAGGCTGAGGCGCCTGCACTCCTGCCCTCTGGAACCCCTTACCTGCCTTAGTTGCAGCTACACACTCCTGTCCCTGAGCACTGACCAAATCAGAAGACACTATCCTAATGTGTGTGACCGCCTCCTGTTAGAAAGTGTCCAGGTAACTTTCCACAGCGCGAAGTGTCGCAGTGTCTGCTGCTCGGCCTCCAACTCAATGAATCTAGTTGAAGCTCCTCGAGCCACAAACTCTTGCTGCTGAGCTGTTTGCCCTGGATAACAGTACCACCCAAGAGTTCCCATATGCTGCAGCCATGACACATCATGCCACCATTAAAGTGTTTTAATTAACTACTTAATTATTTTATTTATTTTCATTATTTTTGATATATTTTATTCACCTAACCACCAATTGCTGTACTATTTTAAACCTTAGGAATAGAATGGACCTTAAACACTTACTAGATAATCACCAAGCAGCTATCCTTTTCCCCTGTAGTAGAGTAAGAACCAAATCGTACAGGGTGAAAATGTTAGAAAAAGCAAATGGATACCTGTTTCCGCTCTTCATCCAATTCCATTAACTCATCATACTCGCAATACTCTGTACATGTTGCACGACAATGAACTACCTTAAGCAACTCCTGCAGCAATATCCTGGTGCTGAGACGCCTGGATACTGCAACTGCAACGATATTCCTTTGTGCTAGGTATGACTCCAACCAATGGAGAGCTTTCGCTCCGATTCCTATTGACATTAATTTTCGGCAGGCTCCTTGGTACCACTCCCGATTAAAAGTTGCCCTGATATCAAGCAACGTAACTCTCACCTCACCTCCATAATTTAACTCTTTTGCCCATGTTTGGACCAAGGGTGAGTTATGGAACCAAGCATTCCTGGCGAAATCCAAATCGGTGAGCAGGTTATTGTTCAGTAGGTGCCACTTGATAGCACTGTCTATGATATCATCCATCACTTTGCTGGTCATTGAGAATATACTAATGGGACAGTAATTGGTTGGAGTAGATTTGTCCTACATCCTCTGAACAGAATATACCTTGAAAACTTTGAACTGTGTCCGGTAGATGCCAGTTTTATAGCTGTACTGGAGAAGCTTGGCTAACAGTTCGGACTAGGATTACAGTTATGTTTGGTGTTAGGGCTTGCCCTGATGTTACAGTGACGACTAGAATATGGTTTGCTTTAGCGTTATGCTTACAGTTATGTTTAGGTGTATGGATATTAATAGGTTTAGGGTTACAATGAGTGTTAGTCGGAATGTAAATGTTAGGTTTAGCTTTGCAGTTGGAGTTAGGATGCGGGTTAGTTTTACCATTTGCCTTAGATATAGTGTTAGGATTAGGATTATATTTACAGTTAGGGTTAGAGTTAGGGTTATATTTATATTTTGTAAGACACCACACCTCATGGTGTAAGTCCAACCCCCAAACATAGCGTCGTTAACTGCTTGTCAAGTCTGTAAAACAATCTTCTTTGGCCTCCTTGTCTCTGGAGACAATGGGTAAGAGCCTGGAGGTGGTCAGTGGTTTGTGGAGCAGCGCCTGGAGTGGCTATAAAGGACAATACGAGAATGACAGACTCTTTCACCTGTGCTGCAGAAAAAAAATGGTTTTCGGGGCTGTTGCACAGTTGGCTCTCCCCTTGCTCTTCTGTCTTTTTTCCTGCCAACTGCTAAGTCTCTTCGACTCGCCACACTTTAGCCCCGCCTTTGTGGCTGCCAGCTCTGGCGATCGCTGGCAACTGACTCCCACGACTTGTGATCAATGTGACAGGACTTCATGTCGCGTTTGCAGACGTCGTTGAAACGAAGACATGGACGGCCGGTCGCACTGATACCAGTGGTGAGCTGGCTGCACAATGTGTCCTTGGGGATCCTGCCATCTTCCATGTGGCTCACATGGCCAAGCCATCTCAAGCGCCGCTGACTCAGCTGCGTGTTTAAGCTGGGGATGTTGGCCGCCTCGAGGACTTCTGTGTTGGTGATACGGTCCTTCCACCTGATGCCAAGGATTCTCTGGAGGCCACGAAGGTGGAATGAATTGAGACGTCGCTCTTGGCTGACATACGTTGTCCAGACCTCTCTGCCGTAGAACAAGGTACTGATGAATAAAACACTAAGCTCATATTTACGTGCAAGCCTTGTTTACAGGTTTCAATGCTTGGACCCCTATTTCTGACAACACACTGCACACAGCTTCAGGGCAAGCTCGTATAGCTTTACTAATCACAAAACTAAATCATGGGCAAGTGATAGTAAGCATACAGTAGAAAGTACATAACTCCTGTGTCTTTACTGAGCACAAAGCTACATTAAGTACAAACGATGGCGTACATTGCCACACAACACACAAAACACCTGCACAGCTGCAAAGCACACATTTCAATCAAGGACAATTTAGAGAGACAACTACAACAACAACACAACAGGTTATTCATATAAAAAAATGTTGGCTGAGGAGGACCTGAAAGCATTATGTGGGGTTGCAGGAGCTGAAGATATTTGGTTTCCTGAGGAGACCACACGGTATTAGATAGCAGAGTGGAGGAATACCGGATATCAGGTCAGGATGTGGAGGAGCGAATGTTAATAGGTGAGGGTGGAGAGGAGCTCAGGCTATAAGGTGGGTTTCATGAGGTGCGTTTATGGAGGAACTGAGAATATTAGTTCAGGATCGAGAGGAGCTGATAATGTTAAGTGGGGTTTGGGAGAAGCTGAGGATGTTCGGTGATGTTGGGGAGGTTAAGTGGCGTTTGGGAGAAGCTGAGGATGTTCCGTGGGGTTGGGGAGGAACGTAAGATAATATCGTTAGGTGTGGAGGAATTAAGCTATTATTTGTGGTTGGTGAAGAACCTTAGGACGTTAATTAGGGTTGAAGAGGAGCTCATGATTTTTTGTGGTGCTGGGAGAGGAGCTAAGTATCTTAAACAAAAACAAGAAATGCTGGATTCACTCAGCAGGTCTGGCAGCATCTGTGGAAAGAGAAGCAGAGTTAACGTTTCGGGTCAGTGACCCTTCTTCGGAACTGACAAATATTAGAAAAGTCACAGATTATAAACAAGTGAGGTGGGGATTGGGCAAGAGATAACAAAGGAGAAGGTGCAGATTGGACCAGGCCACAAAGCTGACCAAAAGGTCACAGAGCAAAGGCAAACAATATGTTAATGGTGTTTTGAAAGACAAAGCATTAGTACAGATTAGGTGTGAATATACTGAATATAGAACATCAGCAAGTGCAAACCTGAAGAAAAACAACCTGAAAAAAACAGTGGGTAAGCAAACTGAACAAACTAAGATGAAATGAAATAAATGCAAAAAATGTAAAAAGGAATGCAAAAAAAAGGAAGAAAAAATAACTAAAAATGACTAAAAATGAAAGTAAAGTGGAGGGCTGTCATGCTCTGAAATTATTGAACTCAATGTTCAGTCCGGCAGGCTGTAGTGTGCCTAATCGGTAGATGAGATGCTGTTCCTCGAGCTTGCGTTGATGTTCACTGGAACACTGCAGCAATCCCAGGACAGGGATGTGAGCATGAGAGCAGGGGGGAGTGTTGAAATGGCAAGCAACCGGAAGCTCAGGGTCCTGCTTGCGGACTGAGCGGAGATGTTCCGCAAAGCGGTCACCCAGTCTGCGCTTGGTCTCCCCAATGTAGAGGAGACCACACTGTGAGCAGCGAATACAGTATACCACATTGAAAGAAGTACAAGTAAATCGCTGCTTCACCTGAAAGGAGTGTTTGGGGCCTGGGATAGTGAGGAGAGAGGAGGTAAATGGGCAGGTATTACACCTCCTGCGATTGCAAGGGAAGGTGCCCTGGGACGAGGACGAGGTGGTGGGGGTAATGGAGGAGTGGACCAGGGTGTCGCGGAGGGAACGATCCCTTCGGAATGCTGACAGGGGAAGGGAGGGGAAGATGCGACTGGTAGTGGCATCACGCTGGAGGTGGCGAAAATGGCGGAGGATGATCCTTTGGATATGGAGGCTGGTGGGATGAAAAGTGAGGACAAGGGGAACCCTGTCACGGTTCTGGGAGGGAGGGGAAGGGGTGAGGGTAGAGGTGCGGGGAATGGGTCGGACACGGTTGAGGGCCCTGTCAACCACAGTGGGGGGAAATCCTCGGTTGAGGAAAAAGGAGGTCATATCAGAAGCCTGCTTCTGATATGACCTCCTTTTTCCTCAACCGAGGATTTCCCCCCACTGTGGTTGACAGGGCCCTCAACCGTGTCCGACCCATTCCCCGCACCTCTACCCTCACCCCTTCCCCTCCCTCCCAGAACCGTGACAGGGTTCCCCTTGTCCTCACTTTTCATCCCACCAGCCTCCATATCCAAAGGATCATCCTCCGCCATTTTCGCCACCTCCAGCGTGATGCCACTACCAGTCGCATCTTCCCCTCCCTTCCCCTGTCAGCATTCCGAAGGGATCGTTCCCTCCGCGACACCCTGGTCCACTCCTCCATTACCCCCACCACCTCGTCCTCGTCCCAGGGCACCTTCCCTTGCAATCGCAGGAGGTGTAATACCTGCCCATTTACCTCCTCTCTCCTCACTATCCCAGGCCCCAAACACTCCTTTCAGGTGAAGCAGCGATTTACTTGTACTTCTTTCAATGTAGTATACTGTATTCGCTGCTCACAGTGTGGTCTCCTCTACATTGGGGAGACCAAGCGCAGACTGGGTGACCGCTTTGCGGAACATCTCCGCTCAGTCCGCAAGCAGGACCCTGAGCTTCCGGTTGCTTGCCATTTCAACACTCCCCCCTGCTCTCATGCTCACATCTCTGTCCTGGGATTGCTGCAGTGTTCCAGTGAACATCAATGCAAGCTCGAGGAACAGCATCTCATCTACCGATTAGGCACACTACAGCCTGCCGGACTGAACATTGAGTTCAATAATTTCAGAGCATGACAGCCCTCCACTTTACTTTCATTTTTAGTCATTTTTAGTTATTTTTTCTTCCTTTTTTTTGCATTCCTTTTTACATTTTTTGCATTTATTTCATTTCATCTTAGTTTGTTCAGTTTGCTTACCCACTGTTTTTTTCAGGTTGTTTTTCTTCAGGTTTGCACTTGCTGATGTTCCATATTCAGTATATTCACACCTAATCTGTACTAATGCTTTGTCTTTCAAAACACCATTAACATATTGTTTGCCTTTGCTCCGTGACCTTTTGGTCAGCTATGTGGCCTGGTCCAATCTGCACCTTCTCCTTTGTTATCTCTTGCCCAACCCCCACCTCACTTGTTTATAATCTGTGACTTTTCTAATATTTGTCAGTTCCGAAGAAGGGTCACTGACCCGAAACGTTAACTCTGCTTCTCTTTCCACAGATGCTGCCAGACCTGCTGAGTGAATCCAGCATTTCTTGTTTTTGTTTCAGATTTCCAGCATCCGCAGTATTTTGCTTTTATTTTAGCTAAGTATCTTATGTGTCATTGGGGGGAAAGTAAGTTATGAGGTGTGGTTGGTGAGTAGACTAGGATATTAATTGTGGTTGAGGAGGAGCTGAGGATTATAGATGAGGGTGAGGCAGATTTGAAGAAATCAGGTGAAGTGGACAGAAGGTGAGGGTATTAGGTGGGTGTGGGTAGGAGCAGGCAGAGGAGATTTGATGGGTTTGGGTGGAGCTAAGGATATTAGGTTATTTGGGGGCGATCTGAATATATTAGGTGGGGTTGGAGATGTGCTGATTACATTAGGTGAGGGCTTGGGGCAGCTGAGGATATTAAGTGGGTGTGGGGAGGAACTGGGATAGTAGCTGGTGTTGGATAGGTGCTGAGGATATTAGATTGGTGTGGGGGTGAGCTGAGCATATTATGTGCTGCTGGAAAGTCGTTGAGGATATTACTTGGGGGGTTGGTTAGAGGAGCTGAGGATATTAGTAGAGTTTGGGGAGGAGCTGGGGATATTCTGAAACATGGAGGGAGGAGCTGAGGTCCTTGTGTGTGGGTGGGGAGGAACTAACGTATTCGGTGTGGTGGGTGAAGAAGCTGAGAATATCAATTGGGATTGTGGAGGAACTGAGGTTAATACATAGTATGGGGAGGAGCTGAGGATATTTGTCAGGTTGGGAGATGCTTAAGATTTTAGGTGGGCTGCAGAACAGCTGAGGTTGTTAGTTGGTGTGAGAAGAAGCTGGAATATTAAGTGGGTTTGGGTAGGAACTGAGCCTATTAGTTAGGGTGGGAGGAGCAGAGGATGTTTGGTCGAGTTGGGGAGGTGCTTAGGATAATACGTGTGGATCAGGAGGAACTAAGGTATTAGTTGTGGATGGTGGAGAAGCTGAGGCTATGCATTGGGATTGAGGAAGAGCTTAGGATAATAGATGTGGAAGAGGAGCATCTGAGTATATTAAGCGGGGTGGGTAGTATCTCAGTCTAGTAGTTTGAGGTCGGATGGAGCTGATGATATTAGAAACGTGCCAGGAGGAGATGAAGGTGTTCACTGGAGGTGAAGAGGAGCTTAGGATATTAATTGAGGGCGGGGAGGAACTGAGGATGTTAGATTGCATGGGTAGGAGCTGAAGCTGTCTGGTGCGGTGAGAAGTCGCTGATGAAATTGAGTGGCAGTTTGGAGGTGCTCATTGTATTGGTTTGTATAGGAGAGCCTCTGAGTACATTAGGTGGGGGTGAGGAGATGATGAGGAATAGATTGGTGTAGGTACAGCTTAAGATATAGGGTGAGGGGCCTGAGCTGAAGATATTGGGCGGGGATAGGAAGAATCGGAATATATTGGGTGTGGCGAGATCAGTAAGAAAAGGGAATTTTAGTTGAGGTTAACAGGATCTGAGGATATTAGGTGCGGAGACGAGGAGCTGACAATTTTTGGGGGTGGTGGGTTGGACTTTCAGATTTTTGGTGGGAGTAGTGAGGAGCTGAGGATATTATGTGAGAGTGGAGAGGAGTTGAGGATGTTCGCTTGGGGTGGCGTGAGGTTCTGGATATTATGTGCGGGTCGGGAAGAACTGAGGATATCAGGTGGAGGTGGGTAGGAGTTGCGGATATTCGGTGGGGTGTGGGACGTTGAGGAGTTAGATTTAGGTGGGCACAGCTGAGGATATTAGGTTAGGTGCGGGACCTGAAGAATGTTGGGCCGGGTTGGGGTAGATCTGAGTATATTGGGTGGGTAGGAGCTGAGGAAGGGCTGGGGATGTTAGTTAGGGGTAACGAGGAGTTGAGGATATTAAATGGTGTGAGCAGGAGCTGCGTATGTTAGGTTGGGGAGGGTAGGACCTTAGGATATTAGGAGGGGGTCGGTGGAGCTGAGGATATGAGGTGATGGTGGAGAGGTCCTGAGGATGATCACTGGTTTGCATAGGAGTTCAGAATATTAGGTGGAGTTTGAGAGGAGCTGAGGGTATTACCTCGGTTTAGATAGGAGCTGAGGATGTTCGGTGGGATGGGAATGGTGAGGATATTATGCTGGAGTGAGGAGGTACTGAGGATATTACCTGGAGCTGAGGATGATCTGAGGATGTTCTTTGGGAGTAGGAAGGAGCTGAGGATATTCGGTGACGTTGGGAATACTCTGTGGGTATAAAATGCAGTAGGTTGGAGCTGAGCATGTTAGTTCTGTGTGTGGGATGAACTGAGGAATCAGCTTGGAGTGGAACAGCAGAGGATATTGGCTGGATGGCGGTAGCTGATGATATCTGGTGTGATTGTGGAGGATCTGTGTATATTGGCTATGGACGGACTGAAGAGGAACTGAGCACATTACTTGGGCTAGGGATGAGCAGATAACATTAAGCGTGGTTTGGGAGGAGCTGTGGACAATCGGTGGGGCTGGGGAGGAGCTGAGGATATTAGGTGTTGGTGGGGTGGAGATAGGTATATTAGTTGGTGTGAAGAGGAGCTCAGGATAATAGATGGAGGTGGGAGAGGAACTAAGTATAAATGTGAGGTCGGGTGTAACTTAAGATATTCGGTGGGGTGACAGGAGCTGTGGATAGAACAAGAACAAAGAACAAAGATAATTACAGCACAGGAACAGGCCCTTCGGCCCTCCAAGCCTGCGCCGATCCAGATCCTCTCTCTAAACATGTCGCCTATTTTCTAAGCTTCTGTATCTCTTTTCTTCCTGCCCATTCATGTATCTGTCCAGATACATCTTAAAAGACTCCATCGTGCCCGCATCTACCACCTCCGCTGGCAATGCGTTCCAGGTGCCCACCACCCTCTGCGTAAAGAACTTTCCACGCATATCCCCCCTAAACTTTTCCCCTTTCACTTTGAACTCGTGTCCTCTAGTAATTGAAACCCCCACTCTGGGAAAAAGCTTCTTGCTATCCACCCTGTCTATACCTCTCATGATTTTGTACACCTCAATCAGGTCCCCCCTCAACCTCCGTCTTTCTAATGAAAATAATCCTAATCTACTCAACCTCTCTTCATAGCTAGCGCCCTCCATACCAGGCAACATCCTGGTGAACCTCCTCTGCACCCTCTCCAAAGCATCCACATCCTTTTGATAATGTGGCGACCAGAACTGTACGCAGTATTCCAAATGTGGCCGAACCAAAGTCCTATACAACTGTAACATGACCTGCCAACTCTTGTACTCAATGCCCCGTCCGATGAAGGAAAGCATGCCGTATGCCTTCTTGACCACTCTATTTACCTGCGTTGCCACCTTCAGGGAACAGTGGACCTGAACACCCAAATCTCTCTGGACATCAATTTTCCCCAGGACTTTTCCATTTACTGTATAGTTCACTCTTGAATTGGATCTTCCAAAATGCATCACCTCGCATTTGCCCTGATTGAACTCCATCTGCCATTTCTCTGCCCAACTCTCTAATCTATCTATATTCTGCCGTATTCTCTGACAGTCCCCTTCACTATCTGCTACTCCACCAATCTTAGTGTCGTCTGCAAATTTGCTAATCAGTCCACCTATACTTTCCTCCAAATCATTAATGTATATCACAAACAACAGTGGTCCCAGCACGGATCCCTGTGGAACACCACTGGTCACACGTCTCCATTTTGAGAAACTCCCTTCTACTGCTACTCTCTGTCTCCTGTTGCCCAGCCAGTTCTTTATCCATCTAGCTAGTACACCTTGGACCCCAAGCGCCTTCACTTTCTCCATCAGCCTGCCATGGGGAACCTTATCAAACGCCTTACTGAAGTCCATGTATATGGCATCGACAGCCCTTCCGTCATCAATCAACTGGGCTGTGCGAGGTGAGCTTGGTGTATTTGGTTGGGTGGAGAGGAGCAGAGGACATCAGGTGAAGACGGAGTGGAGCTATGTTCATTAGTTGGGTGTTGTGAGGAAATGAGGATATTGGGTGAGAGCAGGCAGAAGCTGACGATATTGTAGGGGTTTTGGATGAGCTGAGGATATTAGGGCTGTGTGTGTGAGGAGCTGAGCAAATTAGGTCAGGTTAGTGAGGAGCTGTGGGTATGAGGTGGGGGGGCGGTGAGGAGGAGCTGAGCACAGTAGGTTGGATGTGAGGAGGAGCTCAGAATATTAGGTGGGGCTGGGGAGGAGCTGAGGGTGTTTATTAGGGTGAGAAGCCGCTGAGGATATTGGGTGGCAGTTTGGAGGAGTTCAGCATATTGGGTTGAAGTGAAGAGCCTCTGTGTCTATTAGGTGGGGTAAGGAGATGATGAGGAATAGATTGCGGTTGGGATCAGTTTAAATGCAGTGTGAAGGACGTGAACTGAATATATTGGGTAGGGTTGGGAAGGCTCTGAATATATTTGGTGATGAGAAAATGAGAAAGAACTGAGGATATTAGTTGAGCATATGGATGTGCTGATGATATTAGGTAGGGAGATGAGGGGCTGAGTATGTTTGGGGGAGGTGGGTATTACTTTCATATTTCCGGTGGGAGTAGGGTGGATCTGAACATGTTTCGTGAGGGTGGAGAGGAGCTGAGGACGTTCACCGTGGGTGGGTTGGAGTTCAGACAATTATGTTTGGGTGGAGAGATCCCGAGGATATTCGGTGGAGGTGAGGAGAATCTCAGGATGTTCCATTGGGGTGGGGACGAGCAGAGGAGAGGAGTTGGGGGTGAGAGGAGCTGAGTATATTTAGTGCCGGTAAGGAGGAGCTGAGGATATTAGATGGCGGTGCAGAGGACCTGAGCATATTTGATACCCGTGGAGAGGGACTATTTTGAAGTGGGATGCGCTGGTAGTGAGGAGTTGCTGACGATATTAAGTGGGGTGATGATGTGATGAGAACACTAGATGGTGATGGAGGTCCTAAGGATATTAAGTGGGGTGGGGAGGAGCTGATGATATTAAGTGGGTGGGTCAGGTATCTGAGGATGCTAGCTGTTCATGGGGTGGAATTCAATTTATTAGGTGATTGTTCGGAGGAGCTGAGGAAATTAGGTGGATCAGGAGGGGCTGGTGATTCTCAGTTGGTTGAGGGAGGGATGGGGCTCAGGTTATTGCGTATGGGTGAGAGGTGCTGAGAAATTTAGGTTGGGTGGGTGGAGTATTGGCTTGTGTGGTTGGGGTATCTTTATATTAGCTCGGGTGGGGAGGTGCTGAGGACATTAGTTTGGGTTGGAGGAACTGAGCGTACGAGGTGAGGTATTTGAAAGCTGAAAACTTTCAAAATCAAAATATCGAAATATAAGTGATGTTTTCTTTTTAAAAAGCTATAAAACATGACTAGCATGGTTTTTTGATACACTCCTATTTTTCGATTAAATTCAATAAACCTCCTACAGTTGAAAATGGCTACATCTATTAATTGGTCCTTGTTTTGCAGCTGATAATTTGTTTCAATTATCAAAGAAACATCTCTGCAATAACAAACCAGATCTGCTTATGAATCGACGAGACTCTTACTCTGGAGGCTGCAAATAAATGTCTGTACTGTATAGCTGAACTGACCATTTACAGAAGAGCTCAGAAGCAATGGAGCAAGCTAGCAATCCTGTCCTGAAAGGTAATATTGCAACTGTCAGTCATAAAGCGTATTCTGTTCTCAGCACAGCGATTGCCTCGCCGCTGGGAGTAATTACAGATCCTCAACCAATCCTGGCATTATTCAGTTGATGGAAGTTTGAAGTAAGGTACGACATTCATGTATTGGAAACATTGGGACCTGCCTCCAGATGGCTCTCAGTTGCTTTCCTTATTAATTAATTGAATAATTGATGTAACCGGATATTTCACTGCAACTTTGAACAGGACAGAGCGAACACATGGGGGTGATTTACAGAAAAGATCCCGGTAAATAATAACCATTGATGCGGATCAGTAGCAAGTGGTGCAAGTAGAAAGGCCGCACTTTCCGCGGGACAGGATGACAATCGACACGAAATTAACTGGAAGAGAGAGAAGGGAAAAGAGACTGGAAATGACTGATAAGAATTCTCCATGTCTAAGCCCAGGAAGTAAGGGCTGTATTTTAGCATAGAAAGTGGGTTAATATTTGGACTACCTGAACACGACACCAAACTCCCTCCAACAACAAACCCCCCCTCCCAAGCCCCACTACCAAGGCACACCCCACCGCACCCCTCCCAACCCCCATCCTGGCCCCACGCATATGCATGCAACACTTTGTGGTTGAGCAGAGCTGGGACTGGCACCCGGAGCTAACTATTCCCAGGAGATGAGTTCACAATTTGAATGCCTTAATGAGGATGACAGCCGCTGTTAGAACCTCGTTTACTGGTCTAACATTGGCTGACCGGGATTCCCAGAGCTTCGGAAAACCAGCAGCAGAGGAGAAGTTTGGCGTCTTTACCGAACTGCTTCACGGTCACATAAAGCCGCTGCCATACAAGTGCTCAGGGGTTCAGGATCATACATAGCCACCCGGTCTTGGATCATGCAACCCCTGTTGCCACCGGGATCAGAAAACTCCCACAAATGTATTCAAAGATAAAACGTCCAACCAGGTTCAAGGATCGGAAAGCCAGACGCAGGTTGAGTCCACGCCCTCTGCTGTCCTACCCCACCTGATCCTGAAGCCTGCTCCAGAGCCCTCTCTGCCCGACTGGAAGCCTAAGTGGTCAATATGAATAACTTACAGGCGGGAAACCTGTCAAGAACAAACGACGTGCGCTGCTGAGTTAAAAATCAGATCATGCAGGGTAAGCCAGATTTCCTGGTTTGCTGTCCGATACTCCACAGCCCACATTATTAAACCTGCACGTTAATATTCAGGCCGACAGACTTCAGCAAAAGCTGTATACTGACACTGCTGCAAATCAGAGTAAAATATAGAATTCTGACATCATTCCACAGGTCAGGAACACACAGGTAAGAGAGAAACATTGAGAGTTTGCTGTTGATATAAAAACAGCAAATGCTGGAAATGCTCAGCAGATCTGACAGCATCACACTCCACAGATGCTACTAGACCTAATGGGTGTTTCTAATATTTTCTGTTTTTCATTCAGATTTACAGATTCTACCTTGTTTTGGGTGTTCAGCCTTTCATCAGAACTGGAAGATAACACAGATTAAGAGTTTAAGAGCAATTATAGAACTGAAGAAATCTGCGTTATAGGGGGAGCAAAGAACAAAGGGGAAGGTCTGTGTTCAGGTGGAGGGCAGGAGAGATTCAATGACAAACGATATGATGGAGCAATGCGAATGGAACAATTAAAAGGAAAACAGAAGTTGTGTGCAACGAAGGTGTAAATGCTTATAACAAAATAATAGAAGGGAGGACGGTGGTAAAATCTGATCCAGAGGAGAAGGCTCGGGAAGTTGGCAGAGAAGGTTTGGTGGACCCCAGGCGTTTGGGATTGGTTGTGTCTTGAAAGGGGGTCGACACTCTAAGCACCAGACCACATAGTACTGAACTACCAGTGGCCCTGATGTAGCCGTCCTCGATGACGAGGGCATGTGGTCAGAAAAAAAGGAGCATTTGATGATGTGAAGTTGTGAAACACAGTGTTGAACAGGAAAAGAACACCTAATCAAAAACTATGGTGCTGATCTTCGTTAAGCTTAAAAGTGGAACCGTTTTGGAGGCCCAGGATAAGGATACAGGAGCAGGAGTGGCATATTCAATTTACTGGCAAGCGGCCAAAACATCAGCATCATGCTTGCAGACTGCACGAAATTTTCCATCAAAGCGATCAGACAAGTTGAGTTTCGTAATTGCCAGTGTAGAGGAAACTGCATTAAGAACAGCGAATACAGAAGACTGAATTGGAGGAAGCACGAATAAATTTCTGCTTCTTTCGGAGCCCTGGATGGTGAGGAGAAGTAGCTGAAAGGACAGTGTTGCATCTCTTGCACCTAAAGAGGGAGGTGCTTGGAAAATTAACTAGAAGTCGCTAAGGTAAAGGAATGGAGGTTGGACACGTGGATGAGTGGCCAGCTAGTTGTTTCGTTTAGTTTAGAGATGCAGCACTGAAACAGGCCCTTCGGCCCACCGAGTCTGTGCCGACCATCAACCACCCATTTATACTAATCCTACACTAATTCCATTTCCCTACCACCTACCTATCCTCGGGGCAATTTATAATGGCCTTATTTACCTATCAACCTGCAAGACTTTTGGCATGTGGGAGGAAACCGAAGCACCCGGAGGAAACCCACGCAGAGACAGGGAAAACTTGCAAACTCCACACAGTCAGTACCCAGAATTGAACCCGGGTCGCTGGAGCTGTGAGGCTGCGGTGCTAATCACTGCGCCACTGTGAGGGAACTGTCCTATCATGGCACTGAAAAGTGGCAGCAAATATATGTTTGATTGTTGCATTGTCCTGGAGCGTGTGGTAGTGGCACAGGATGATCCTTTGAATGTGAATGCTGGCGTGGTCGAAGGTGAAGAGAAGGGGGGCCATATTGTGGTGCTAGGAGGAAAAGAATAATGATAGCAGTTGTACAGTTATTGGCTGTGCAGGACTGAGTACAATGTCAATCACAGTGAGTAAAATCATCGGCTGCGGAAAATCGAAGACATTTCAATAGGAGTAATGTGGACGGTAGTCTAAGTAGAACACATGCAACAGACTCTGATAAACTGGAAGAATGACAGCAGTGTTTGCAGGAATGGTGGTTTGAGGACGTGTAGTCAAGGAATCCTCATGTTGATTACCACCTACCGCCTACTCTCAGCTAACGAATCTGTTCTACTCCAAGTTGAACGCTACTTGGAAGAGGCACTGGGGAGAAAGGACGCTCAGCACAACCTTCTCAAGGGCAAATAGGGATGGGCTACAAATGCTGGCCTTGCCAGCGACGCCCTGGTCCCATGGGAAATTAGAAAAGGACATAGAATATACTCTGAAAGGTGTATTTCAATGTCCACAACCAAAAGTGGTTTGGTAGGACCACTATTGCGTGAGCTGTACGAGTACTGAATGACCCCTCTGCTAGACTGGACCTGCAGAAGGTGGGGAGATATACATAAAAGGGAAAAAAGGGCTTGCCCTCGCCCTCACCAACCAAAAAGTCGCAGATGCATCTCTAACTCACAGTAACCGTGAGACTGACCACCACATAGTCCTTCTGGAATCGAAGTCCTGGCTTCAGACTGAGGATTCCGTCCATCGAGTTGGGTAGAACGGCCAACGTGCGAAATGGGATACATTCAGAACAGAAGCAGCAGGTGATAGGCAGGGCTAAGTGATCCCATAACCCACGGATCGGATTTAAGGTCTGTAGTCCTACCACATCCAGTCATGAATGGTGGTGGACAATTAAACACAAACCGGAAGAAGAGGCTCCATAAATATCCCCATCTTCAACGATGGAGGAGCCCAGTACATCAGTGCAAAAGACAAGGCTGAAGCATTTGCATCCATCTTCCGCCAGAAGTGCCGAGTGGATGATCCAGCTCAGCCTCTATCTGATGTCCTCAGCATCACAGATGCCAGTCTTTAGCTAATCCAATTCACTCAATGTGATATCAGGAAGAGTTTCAAGGCCTTGGATACTGCAAAGGTTATGGGCCCTGACAAGATCTCGGCAATAGTAAAGAAGACCTGTGCTCTGGAACTAGCTGCGTCCCTCGCTAGGCTGTTCCAGTACAGCTACAACATTGGCATCTACCCGGCAATATGGATAATTGCATATGTATGTCCTGTTCACAAAATGCAGGACAAGTCCAACCCAGACAATTACAGCCCGATCAGTCTACACTCAATCATCTGCAAAGTTCTGAAAGAGGTCGTACACAGTGCTATCAAGCAGCACTTGCTCAGCAATAAACTGCTCAGTTTGTGGTGGGCCAGGGACACTCAGTATCTGACCTCATTAAACCCTTGGTCCGAACATGGACAAAAGAGCTGAACTCCAGAGGTGATGTGAAAGTGATTGCCCTTGAAATAAGGACTGCATTTGACTATGTGTGACATCAAAGGAGCCATATGAAAACTGGAGCCAATGGGAGTCAGGGGGAAAAGTATCTGCTAGTTGGAGTCATACCAACAAAATAGAAGATGGTTGTGGTTGTTGGAGACCAATCATCTCAGTCCCAGCAGGACACTGCAGGACTTCATCAGGATGGTGCTCTAAGCCCAACCACCTTCAGCTGCTTCATCAATGACTTCCCTTCATCATGAGGTTAGAATTGGGGTTGTTCACTGATGATTGCACAATGTTCAGCACCATTCACGACTCCTCAGATACTAAAGCAGACCGTGTCGATATGTAGCAAGAGCTGGTCAACATCCTGGCTTGTGCTGATTTATGGCAATTAACATTCACGCTGCACAAATGCCATGCAATGACAATCTCGAACAAGAGAGGCTCTAACCATCGACACGATGTTCAATGGCATTACCATCGCAGAATAGCCCACCATCAACATTTTGGAGGTTATCTTTGACCAGAAACTGAAATGGACCACTTGCGCAAATTCTATGGCTACTAGAGCAGGTTAGAGGCTAGGAACTCTTCAGCGTGTAACGCACCACCCGTCTCCCCAGTGCCTGTCCACCATCTGCAAGGCAGAAGTCAGGAGTGTGATAGAATACTCTTTATTTTCCTGCACGTGTGCAGCTCCAACAACTCTCAAGATGCGAGACACCATCCAAAACAAAGCAGCCCGCTTGAGTCGCACCCCGACACTGAATCCCTTCAGCAGCGATTCACAGTGTGCACCATCTACAAGATGCAATGCAGCAACTAGAAAGGACCTTCCAAATCCGCGACCTCTACCCCCGAGAAGTACAAGGGCAGCAAATGCATGGAAACACCACCACCTGCAAGGTGCCTTCCACGCCATGTAGCATCTTGACTTGAAGCCATATCGCTGTAGCTTCACTGTAGCTGGACCGCAATCCTGGAACTCCCTTTCTAAGAGCCCTTTTGGTGTAACTGCACCCCAAGGACCGAAACGGTTAAAGAGGGCAGCTCACCACCATATTCTTAAGGACACGTAGGGATGGCCAATGAATTATGGCCTAGCCAGCAACGCCCACACCCCTTGAACGTAGAAGAAAATCTAGGAGATCAAAACTGGGCATCCGTGACACACTGTGGACCATCAGCTGCAGCGAATTGCATTCAACCACAATATATAAACTCATGCCCCAGCATATCCCGCACTCTACCATTATCATCAAATTAGGATATCAACACTGGTTGCATGAAATGTGCTGTAGACTATCCAGGCATAAGCACTATGCATACCTAAAATGATTTGCCAACTGGTGAAGCTACATAATATGCATGTTTAAGATTGGAAGCAGCATGCGACAGACAGGGTGAAGCAATCTCACAACCAACGGATCAGATCAACAATCTGCCATCCTGTCAATCCAGTCGTGTGTGGTGTTGGACAATGAAACAACGAACTGGAGGAGGATGTTCCGCAAACATCACCACTCTTTAATGACGGCGGAGACAAGCACGTCAGTACTAAAGATGCGAATGAAGCATCTGCAACCATCTTCATCCAGAGGTCCTGAGCGGATTCTCCATCTCAGCCTCCTTCTGATGTACCCAGCATCACAGATGCAAATCTTCAGCCAATTCAATTCACTCCACGTGATATCAAGAAATGGCTGAAGACATTGGATGCAGCATATTCTGTAGGCCATGACAACATCCCAGCAGTATTACTAAAGACGTGTGCTCCAGAACTAGCCGTGCCCCTAGCCAAGAGGTTCTAGTACAGGTGTAACACTGGTATGTACCCGACAAGGTGGAACATTGCCCTGATATGCGCTGTCGATGAAAAAGGATATATCAAATCCAACAGATATAACACCCCATTTTTTTATGGTCCGAATCACCAGCAAAGAGATGGAAGGTGTCATTGACAGTGCTGTAAAGTGGCACTCAATCAGCAATGACCTGCTCAGTTTGGGCGTCGCCACGTCCTCTCGTCTCAGAAGTCATTGCAGCCTTCGACCAAACATGGAGGAAAGAGCTGAATTTCTGAAATAAAGTGAGAGTGACTTCCCTTGACATCAAGGCAGCAATTGACGGAGTGTGGCAACACCCGAAGAAAATTGAAGTAGGTGGGAATCATGGGTGGGGGGTGAGGGAATCTTCAGTGCATGGAGTCACACCTATCAAAAAGAAAGATGCTTATTGTTGTTCAAGCAAAAGGACTTCTCTGCTGGAGTTCCTTAGGGTCGCGTCCTCGTCCGAATCATCTTCAGCTGCCTCATCAATGACCTTCCTTCTATCATTAGTTCAGAAGTGGGGATGTTTCTTGATGATTGTATCATATTTCGCACCATTCCCGACTCCTTCGACACTGAAACAGCCCGTGTCCACATGCAGCAAGACCTAGACATCATTCAGGCTCGGCCTAATATATGGCAAGTAAAATTCGCGCCACAAAAGTGTCAGGCAATAACCATCTCCAACAAGGGATCGAATCATCTCTCCTCGGCTTTAGAATTAAGAATGAGGAAACCCGCACTATCAATATCCTGGGGGTTACCATTGACCGGAACTGACCAGATAAAATGATGGAGGGGCAGATTGGACTAATGTTTTGGAGGTAGAAAAACAGAGACTTAGTGATCGTGCAGATATGTTGTCAGGTCACACATAACAGAAATGTTATGAAAAGTGCAGAGGCAACAAAGGCCTGAAGGTTAATTTCAGAAGCAGATGAAGTGAAGCAGGAATGGAATTGGGTAGTGTCAGAGACTTAGGAATAGGCAGTTTTCATGATTTTACTAAGATGTCGTCAGAAGCTCATTAGGGGATAAGACATGACACTGTAGTTGTGAACTGCTTTTGACTCAGATAGTTGCCAGAGAATGGAATGGAGATGGTGGCTATGGAATGGAGTTTCTTTGGCACGGAACAAAGGTAATGGTTTTTCTCTTTCCGACATTTAGACGCAGCCATCTGCTCAGCCATCACACAATGTTGCCGAAGCAGTTTGGCAACTTCGGGACAGTGAAAGGCTCAAGAAAGACAGTGGGAAGTTAAAACAGGGTGGCATCAGCAAACTGACGATATGCCTGGATATTTAAACACACCACCCACGCCCCCCCCCCCACCCCCCACCACCCGCTACGCAGAGGGGGAGGTGGTTGGGAAGTAAAACAGGATGGGAGGCGAGACAAAGGCTGCCTTCCCCGTCGTGTATCCGCCTCCACTGGTATTCTACCAATGGCGGGACAGGTACTGGGTGGCCAGCCCGCTCTTGGGCATTTTGAGACGCTGAAGTGGCGAAAACTTAAGAGCCTCTTACCGCTGGCGCTGGTTTTCTAGCAGAAGTGAATGGGCACTTTGCCACCTGGGGAGGCCGCCCTGTAAAAACCACGTTGCCTCCTGCCAGGCATGGAAGATTCTTCCGGTTCAGACACCTTATACTCCACTGAGCGCACACCACACCGCCGCCCCCACCCCACCAGTGGCTCAGCCACACCCGCTGATAGATGCCCCTGCCCTCATGATCGAACACCGTCCAGCTCGCTGGGCCTGCAAGAACGGTCCTGGCGAGCCCGAATCTACTTACCTGCATTCTGGGGCCTCCTCGATGATTACCGCTCCCTGGGCTGCTGTAGTCACAGCAGTGACCACCGCTCCCAATAGCACTTCTGGACTGTGGATCTGCAGACACTCTGGATGGCAAGCAGCTCTTAGAGGCGGGACATCCAGCCTCAGAGGGGTGGAATCCAAAACATCAAGCATTTTGCGTTGTGGTTTCCAGGACCGGCGAAGTTGGTCTTACCCCTATATTTCCAGTTGATGGACAGGGCTACGCCATTCTCGATAAATCGCAGCTGATGTATTCAGATGATGTGGAGGGGCAGCATGTAGAGATTGCTGGGGGCAAGGGTGGCTCTTTGGAGGACACCAGTGGTAAGGTTGTATACACTGGAAGATAAACCATTGATGGCGATTTTCGAGCTAGCATAATATAGTTAAGAATAGAATCAGGTGAATGCAGTCCTACCCAGTTGGATGGCAGTGCACATCAGTTGACGGAGGTTGGAACAGTCAATCTTTCCAAGGTTGAAGGCAGGTCCAGAAGGACGAGTTCGGATAATTTAATTTTGTAAGTCACAATGGATATCATTTGTGATTTTGATAATAACCGTTTTAGCACGGTGGTAAAAGAGGACTCTGGTTTGGAGGGATTCAAGCATGGATGTCTGGAAAAGGCCAGCACGGATTTTAATCAGTACTTATTAAAAAGGTGCAGATCGTGCTTGCCAAAACTTATTTAATTGTGTGGCTCTCAAAACGAGTCGATAAGTCTAATGGAGTAGGTATAATAGTAATTTAATACTAAAGGATTTTGATATGATGCTGCATAGCACAATCAAGACTAATCTCAGAGCAGGTTGCATTAGTGCACAAACAGCAGATTGAATATCAAGCTGGCTACAAGAAACTTTATAAAAACGAGTAGGGTTAAAAGGTATGTGCTGAAGGTTGTGGGAGGTGAGTAGAGTTGTTCCATTGGACAGTTCTAGGACTACTGTTATTCCCTAATCATAAACGATATGGACTTAGTAAGAAGCACAAATTCAACATTTGCAGACGAATACAAATTGGGGCTACAGTTAGTACAGAAGAAAAATGCTGCATAATACTCGAAGACATGACACAAGTTGTAGGATTTGCTGTTAAATGGCAAATTAGTTTCATTATGGTTGCGTTTGCTGACAAGGCAACCACGAGACGGTGCAGCACTTGAACATGCAGAATATGTCAATTGACGTCCCTTCGGCCATTGTCGCCACCACCAAAATAAACAGCAAAGCTCTGTTTTTTTCTGAAGACTGAGAAGGCAGTGTTGCTGTCCCCGAGCAAGGGACTCACTGTGGGCGGTACGTTTCTGCCAGTAGAACGCCTGGAGGCCACTGCACAACGGGTCATGTTGTTTCATATATACTACTTCCGCTGCCTGCTGTTTATGCAGCTGGCGCGGGAGGAGGTTACAGAGGGCAATTTCAATGTGGTTTTCTAGGGGGCCACGTATCATGTCTTGTTCACCTCGGATGGGGCAATTCCATGCTTGCCAGGGGGTTGGGCATGTGAGAAGAGCTGCCCCAACCTCCAGGCCGCCAACTGCACCTCGGTGGCGCTACTGCAACTCCCCCTACTGCCCCAACACCTGAAACAACCACCACTCAGGAAGTTCTGCGGGCCATGGTTTTCACTGCTTCCGGTGGAGAGGGGGAGACCCGTCCGAGTGGAAGGAAGGCACGGTGCAGGTCGAAACACCCAGAGGTGCGCCCCCTGGACACAGCAGGAGAACCTGAGCGCGAGCTTCGCCCTATGCTTAATCCAAAGGAACCCACCTGCCACGTGGCTGAGCACGGGCGCAGAATATTTGGGCAGTGGGACATCGAGGGGGAAATGGAGGCCTCAACTGAGATGGAGGTCTCTGAGCTTACGCATCCCTCCTGGAATAAGAGGAAGAAGGACCTGAACCATGGGGTCCATCTCCTAGCGCTGGTCCTCGGGCTCCCTCTGCCACCAATACCATGAGGGACTCGAGCCCTGGGCAGGAACCCTCCATCCCTCAGAACGGAGGGTGGGGTTTGTGAGATGCCCCTATAATGGTTGTAACTCCGAGTTGGGGGGTCTGCACATGGTGGGGAATTCTGTGGACCCACCAGGCGAAGTATTCAACCTGCCACTGGGTCGAGTGTCCTGGGTGGGGGCGCATTCTGTGAGGGTCAACGCTCCCAGCAGCCTGACGCTGCTGCCCAGACGTACCTGACCCTGGGGGCAATTTTCCTGTTTCCCAGTCTGCTATGCCTATGGCGCCTGAGGGGCGGGAGATGGCTTCCTCTCTCCAGCTCCGGCCCCGATCCGGCTGGGTTTCCGGATCGGGCAACTGCCGTCTCCCCTCGGCCACTCGTTGGCATCGGGAGGTGGTGGAGGGGAATCCTGAAGCGTTCGCGCCCATGAGCTTCAGTTCCATTCAAAAACCTAGAGAGGACTCCTCCACCATCGATCCTGGGTGAGAAATCTGGACGGAGGCCGGACCAGCTGGCGCAGCCTCCCATCCCTCCTTCCCCTATCTTTCCTCCACCACTTAAACCATCCTGCCTCTCCCACTTCAGTCCATCTGTCGCCAACTGCTTTCGGCCCCCTCCTGTCTCTACCAGCCCACTCCAAACTGTCCTTCCGCCTCCTGACCCTCCCCCTCCCGTCACATCCTGCCCCACCCCCCGGCCGACCCATCATACCCTTTCCCTTACTTTTCCCTGGAGGATGAGGAGGATCAGGGAAGTTCAGCAGGGGCAGCGAGGCTCGGCAGGTTGAGGGAATGCAAGGCTAGGAGGCAGAGGGATGTCAAGGCTAGGGGCCGCAGAGAGGGGCGGGTAGTTCAACAGAGAACAAGGACTGAACAATTATGACATTCATGTCGAACACCCTGCCGATCGTTCGTGCCTTGACCCCTGTTGCCTGTTCCCGTGTTAACTCCTTTTGATCATCCCCTTTCCTGCCCCTCCACCTGCCGACTCTTCCTGTCGCTTCCCTCGTATCCCTCCTGCCCCTCACCCTGCTAACCCCTCCAGCCATTCCCTCTGTGACCAATTCCAGCCCTATCTCTTCCTGCCCCTTTCTTTCCCTGCCTCACATGAGCCTTCTCCTCCAAACTGTCGCCTCCTGCCTCTCCCACTTCAGTCCATCTGTCGCCTACTGCTTCTGCCCCCTCCTCTCTCTACCAGCCCTCCAAAAACTGTCCTTCTGCCATTCCATATCCACCTGCCCATTCCTTGCAGCACCTCTCTTAATATTCTTGCCCTGGCCGCTGTCGACCCTTCCAGACACTCCACTGTCGCCACACTGTGAGATTCCCCCTCCAGCACCTTTCTACCCCTCATGCTGCTGATCCTTCCTGTCCCTCCACCTCCTGCCCCTTCCCCTCTTGCTCATTCCCCTCCTGTCCCTCATCCTCCCGCCCCTTCCTGCATTTTTGCTCTTTACCCAGCCCCTCTGCCCCTCCAACTCCTAAACCCCACATTGATCTTCTCAACTCTTCTTCGCCTTTCCGGTCCAGAACCTCTCAAACCTCTCTTCTTCCCTCCTGTGCCTCTTTCTCCTGACTCATCCTTCACTTCCCATCCCCACAATCATTAATTCCCATTTCATTATCAAGTATTCCTGTCAATCAATCTGCTGACCCTTCCTATACTTTCCTGCCCCTCCCCCAGCTGGAGTTCCTTGTTGTTCTTCTACCTACCAGACCGTCCTGCATCACCCTGCGCTATCCGTCCCTGTCCCTCCACCTCCCCATCCTGGCCCTTTAGAGTCATAGAGTCGTACAGCATAGAAACAGGCCCTTCGGCCCACCGCGTCCATGCCGGCCAAAATGCCTATCTATACTAATCCCACCTGCCTGCATCATTTCCAAATCCCTCTGTGCCTTTCTCATTCATGTACCTGTCCAGATGCCTCAGTCGCTACTGTTCCTGCCTCCACCACCTCCTCAGGCAGCTCATTTAGGATACCCACAATTCTTTCCGTGAAAAATGTAATCCTTTGATCCCCTTTAAACTTCCTCCCTTTCACTTTAAATCTATGCCCTCTAGTTTTAGTCACCCCTACCATGGGAAATAGACTCTGGCTACCTACCCTATCTACGCCACTCATAATTTTATATACCTCTACCACGTCCCCTCTCTGCCTCCTTTGCTCCAGGGAAAATAGACCCAGCCTTTCCAATCTCTCCTTATAACTCCAGACCTCTAAACCAGGCAACATCCTTGTGAATCTTTTCTGCACCCTCTCTAGTTTAATCACGTCTTTCCTGTAGTGTGGCGACCAGAGGTGCACACCCCAGATGCGGCCTAAACAACGTTATGTACAACTGTAACATGGCGTCCCAACTCTTGTACTCAATGCCTCGGCCAATGAAGGCATGCATGCCATACGCCTTCTTCACCACCCTGTCTCCTTGTGTTGCCAGTTTCAGGGAACTATGTCCTTGCACCCCAATGTCTCTCTGCTCAACAACACTCTTCATGGCCCTGCCGTTCACTGTATATGTTTAACTTCCTGGTTTAACTTCCCAAAATGTATCACGTCACACTTGTCTTCGTTAAATTCCATTTGCCACTCCCTTGCACACTTTTCCAGCTGATCGATATCCTGTTGTAACCTTAGACAACATTCTTCACTGTCCACTAGACCACCAATTTTGGTGTCATCTGCAAACCTACTAATGCCCCTTAGATTCACATCCAAGTCATTAATATATATGACAAACAACAGATGGCCCTGCACCGATCCCTGTGGCACACCACAGGTTACCATCCTCCAATCTGAAAAACAACCCTCCACTACCAACCTTTGCCACCTATCACCAAGCCAATTTTATATCCAATTTGCTATCTCACCCTGGACCCATGTGTGTGAACCTTCTGGACCAGCCTACCATGCGGGACCTTGTCAAAGGACTTGCTAAAGTCCATATAGACAACTTCCGTCGCCCTGCCCTCGTCAGTCCTCTTGGTCACTTCCTCGAAAAACTCAATCAAATTCGTGAGACATGATTTCCCACGCACAAAGCCATGCTGACTGTCCCTAATCAGACCATGCTTTTCCAGATGCATATGGACCCTGTCTTTCAGAATCCCTTTCAATAACTTTCCCACCAATGATGTAAGGCTCACCAGCCCGTAGTTCCATGGCTTATCCCTGCTGCCCTTCTTAAATAAAGGCACAACATTGGCTCTAATCCAGTTTTCTGGTACGTCAACCGTGGCTAACGATGATACAAAATTCTCTGCCAGGGCCCCAGCAATCTCCTACCTTGCTTCGCAGAGGATCCTAGGATACACCTGATCAGGCCCTGGGGATTTATCCACCTTAATGTGCTTCAAGACCTCCAACACCTCCTCCTTTGCAATGCTGATATGCTGTAGGATATCGGTGTTCCCTCCCTTGAACTCTTTAGCTTCCATGACCTTGTCCACGGGAAATCCGGACGAGAATTTTTCATTTAAGACCTCGCCCATTTCCCATGGCTCAACACATACATTGCGACACTGATCTTTAAGGGGACCTACTCTCCTTAGCTAACCATTTACTCTTAATGTACTTTTAGTGTTCTCCTTTATCTTATCGGCCAGGGAAATCTCATGGCGCCTTTTCGCCCTCCTAATTTCCTTCTTATGTGTAGTCCTACATCCCTTACACTCATCGAGGGATTCGCTCGTTCCCGGCTGCCTGTACCTGACATATGCCTCCTCTTTGTCCTGACCAGACCCTCAATATCCCTCGTCAACCAAGGTTCCCTAAACTTGCCGGCCTTGCTTTTCCATCTAACAGGAACACGCCGGCCTTGAACTCTTCCTATCTCACTTTTGAAAGCCTCCCACCTGCTAGATCTCCCTTTACCTGTAAACAGCCTTTCCCATTCAACTTTTGACAGTTCCTGTCTGATGCCATCGAAATTAGCCTTCCCCCAATTTAGGACTTCAACCTGAGGCCCAGTCCTATCCTTTTCCATAACTATCTTGAAGCTAATAGATTTATGGTCACTGGTCCAAAAGTGCTCCCCCACCAGCACATTAACCACCTGCCCATCCTCATTTCCGAAGAGAATGTCGAGTTTAGCCCCTTCTCTAGTAGGTCTCTCCACATACTGCTTCAGAAAACTATCCTGGACACAATTAACAAATTCTTCTCCATCTGATCCCTTAGCACTAAGTCAGTCCCATTCAATATTAGGGAAGTTAAAATCACCTACTATTACAACCTTTACGTTATGTCCCTCCCACACTTGACCTTTCCTTTCCTCCCTCCCGGCCCTCCCACACATGTTTCTCCCATCTGCTTCTTTCCCTCCCTTCCTTCCCTACTCCCTTCTGAACCCTCCAGTCGGTCCCACAGCTAATACTTCCCCTTACCCCTGCTGACTCTTCGTTCACATCACCCTGCTACCCTTTCCTGTCTATCATCCATTGACACTTCCTGCCACTCCATCTCCTGTCTCTCCCCCTCCAACGCCTTCCTATCCTCCCCTTTCCGCCAAACCTGCCCATCCCCTTCAAACTCTTTCAAGTCCAATCTCTAATGATCGTTCCTGCACTTCCTACTCCTGGTCCCATCTGTAACTTTCCTTCCTGCTCTCTCCTTCCCACCCCTCCACCCACGTCCTGCCCATTTCCCTCCCGCCCATTTGCCTCGTGCGCCTTCCTGACACTCCACCTCCCAGCCCTTCCAGTCTCTCCTGGCACCTGACAATCCTATCTGCCTCCATACTTCCCATTCTCATCCTTCCCCTTCCACCCTCCCACCCCGTCCTACCTCGCTTCAACCCCCGCCACCAATACCTCTCCACTCCCAAATACGACGTTGTTGCCCCTATAATAGAAAAAAGTCAAGGACTCACACGGCCAGGAAGTGGGTTACCATGGTATCAAAGTAGTCAAACAGGAAGCACTAGGGAAGATCATGAAGGTGAAGGAGAAGGAGGCCAGGGTGACAATAAGCGTGAAATGTTCATCCTGCAGATTACAGTCCACTGAGTGAGAGAGAGGGGGGTGGGGGGTGGGGGGGGGGGGGGGGGGGGGGGAGAGAGAGAGAGAGAGAGAGAGAGCGGGAGTTAGTGTGAGAAACAGAAAGAGAGAGCGACTGTGTGAAACAGTGAAAGAGTAAGAATAAGAGCGAGAAAGAGTGAGAGAGTGACTGTGTGAGAGAGATGGAGAGTAATCGTGTAACAGGGAAAGAGAGACACCGAGAGAGAAAAAGAGTGCGTGAGAGATGGAGAATGATTGTGTGAAGGAGGGAGGGAGAAAGAGAGTCAGAGAGAGAAAGAGTTAGTGTGAGAGTTACAAGGAGTGTTTGTGTGTTAGAGAGGTGGAGAGTGACCGGAAGAGAGTATGAGAGAGTTAGTGTGAACGTGAGAGAAAGAGACAGATTGTGAGACAGGGAAAGAAAGGAAGTAAAAGAGATGAACAGAGTGTGAGAGAGGGGGAGAATATGTGTGAGAGAGAATTAATGCGAGAGAAATGGTGTGGAAGAGAGATGGCGAGTGCGAGATGGTTAATGTGAGTATGAGGGAAAGGGACAGAGTATGTGAGAGATAATAAATAGTGAGTTTATGAGAGAGATGGAGAGAGGGAGTGTGAGAAAGGGAGAGAGTGGAAGTGGAGAAAAATATCTGGAATGAGAGTGAAAGAGAGAATGAGAATGGTTGAGAGAGTATGACACAGAAAGAGCGAGAGAGACTAAGAGTGAGGATGAGAGCGCAAGAAACTGAGGGAAAGAAAGCGAGATGGAGAGAAACAGAGAGAGAAGAGAAAAATGCCGCATCTCTGCGTATCTTTAATCACCTTCGACCGTCCCAAAACCCTTCCACAGCCAATTTAACACTTAGCACCGACCCTCTGACAATGTAGCACTCCTTCAGAACTGCCCCTCCAACGGTGTGCACTCCCTCTGTACTGGTAGGGGGGCGGGGGATCAGTTTTGGATTATGGGGCTCCATTTCTGGAGTGACATTCAAACCCACGACCTTCAGACAGAGGCGAGAATGGGATGCACGAAGCGAAGACTGATGGTGGAATATAAGTCAAGACAATGAAGTCTCTGCTCTGGGATTTCAAGCTTCTTATTTGACGCAATAACAGAGTCTCAGCAGAGGATTATTCATTGAATTATTTATTCATTCATGGGATGTTGGGGTCGCTGGCTAGGCTAACAATTGTTTCCAATCCTTATTTACCCTTGAGAAGGTAATCTTGAACCACCTTCCTGAACAGCTGTCGCCCATCTGAAGCAGACACACCCACAGTGGTGTTAGGGAGGGAGTTGCAGGATTTTGACTCAGTGACATTGAAGGAACATCGATAGAGTTCCAAATCAGGATATTGTGTGGTACGGAAACAAATGTGCAGATGTGTCCAAGGTGCCTTGGTGATATGCTGCTGTGCATCTTTTAGATGGTACTGTGCGTCTGTGGTGGAGAGAGTTAATGCTGAAGGTGGTTGATCGGGTTCAGTTGGAGTGGAATGCTTTGTCTTCGATGGTGTGGAGCTTCCTGAATCTAGTTGGAGCGACACCCATCCAGGCAAGCGGGGAGTATTCCATCACACTCTGGACTTGTGCCTTGTAGATGGTCGACAGACTTTAGGGAGTCACAAGGTCAGTGGCTCGCCGCAGAATTGCCAGACTCTGACCTGCGCATGTTGCCAGAGAGTTTATGTGGCTGTTCCAGTTCAGCTACTGGTCAATGTTAACGACCGGATGTTGATAGTGGGGGATTCAGCAATGGTAATTCCATTAAATGTCAAGGAGAGGTGGCTGGATTCTGTCTTGTTGGAGATGGTCATTTCCTTGCTCTTGTGCGGTGCAAATGTTCCTTGTCACTTATCAACCAAATCCTGAATGTTCTGCAGTTTTTGCTGCATATGGACACAGGCTGCTTTAATATCTGAAGAGTTGTGAATGGCGCTGGACATTGCGCATTCATCAGCAAACATCGCCACTTCTGACCTTATCATGGAGGGAAGGTTATTGATGAAGCAGCTGAAGGTGGTTGGGCCAAGGAAACTATCCTGAGGAACTCCTGCTATGATGTCCTGGGATTGAGATGATTGACCTCCAACTTCCTTTATGCTAGGCATGACCCCAACCAGCGGAGAGGCTTCGCCCTGATTCCCATTGACTCCAATTTTGCTCGGGATCCGTGATGCTGCACTCCGTCAAATCCTGCTTTGATGTCAAGGCCAGTCAATCTCACCTCACTTCTCGAGTTCAGCTCTCTTGTCCACTTTTTAACCCATGCTGTAATGAGGTCAGGAGCTGAGTGGACCTGGCAGAAACCAAATGGAGCGTCACCGAGCAAATTATTGTTATGTGAGTGCCACTTGATACCACTGTCCATAACACCTTCCATGATTTTGTTGATGATCGAGAGTGTGCTGATGGGGTGGTAATTGACCAGATTGGCATTGTTCTGAATTTTATGCACAGGCCATACCTGGACAATTTTCCACATTGTCGGGTAGATGCCAGTGTTGTGGCTGTGATGGCTATGGGTGCGTCTACTTTTGGAGCATGAGTCGTCAGTACTATTTTCGGAATGTTGTCAGGGGCAATAGCCTTTGTGATACACAGTGCCTTCAGCTATTTCTTGATTTAACATCGAGTGAATCGGATTGCTTGAAGACTGACATCTGTGGTGATAGTGACGGCAGGCGGAGGCCAAGATAAATCATTCACCAGGCATTTCTGGCTGAAGGTGGCTGCAGTGCCTCAACCTTCTCTTTTGCACTGATGGGCTAGGCTTCCCCGTCATTGATGATGCAGATATTTGTGGAGCCATCCCCTCCAGTTCGTTGTTTAATTTTCTATCACCATTCATCACTGTATCATTTAACTCTCTCTGTCGCATGTGGCTTCTGCTTTTCAGCATACATGCATTCCTGTGTTGTAGCATTAGCAGGATAAAAAAAACTTATTTTTGATTATGCCTGGTGCTGCTCATGGCATGACCTCCTGCACTCTTCATTGAACTAGCGTTCATATCTTGGTTTGACAGTAAACAACGATTGAAGTATATGTTTCTACTCACAGGGCCTGGTCTCTCCCCTGCCTCTTCTGTTCATCCGTTTCTCCCACTTTCCCTGAAACCCTTCACCAATCTCAATCTTTATGCCTCACGAGTGCAGTACTGAGGGATCACAGCATTTTCGGAGGGTCATTACTGAAGTGGTGCTACACTGTTAGAGGGTCAGTACTGAGGTAGTGCTGCACTGCCGGGTGGTCAATACTGAAGTGGTGCTGCACTGTCAGAGTGTCAGCACTGAGGTGGTGCTGCACTGTCGGTGGGTCAGTACTCTGAGTGCTGCACTGCTGGCTGGTCAGTATTGATGGAGTGCCGCACTGCCGGATGGTCAGTACTGAGAGAGTGCTGCACTCTTGGATGGTCAGTACTGAGGGCACACTACACTTTTGCAAGATCAGTACTTAGGGAGATATCGTAATTTGTATGAGCTATTAAGTTTCGTCCCATCTCCCCTTTCAGGTGGATGTGAAAGATCCCAATGCACAATTTCAAGCAAGAGAGGTTGTCCTGGTCAACATCAAATAAACAGTTTCTCCGGTCAGTGTGATATTGTTTTTCGTGGGATCATACTGTACGCAAACTGGCTGCCGTGGAATAGCCAGATGCCACTCGAAATCTCTCCAGGCGAGGTTGTTGAACAGTCTGTCATGGGTAGGTATTCATGGTAATTTAACTGTAGTAGGCGTCACATACTTCTTCTGTCAAGGGTGTAGCAATTTAACAGCTCTGCTTGGGTTTTGAAGCAACAGACTAGCAGTAGAATAATTCTTCAGATTTCAGGATTTCTAGAACACAGGAAGCATGAGCAATCTCACTAGATGCAGGAATTCTTTAGAGACCGGAGGGAGGATTCCTTTTCAGGAGATGCAACTCTATTTAACATAGAGAGGTAACAGTTTTCTGGGTCTTTTCTCTCTTGCTCCAGGCTGGTCAAAGCAAACATTTCAAATGCCTGCCCTTTGTACAATTCAAAGGCTTTTTTGAAGGTCTAAGGTGAAAAAAAGGCCTGAAAATGGTCACATGTCCAGACGCAGTGTTTCCCATGTCAAAAAAGCTGCTCTGACGAAAGGTCAAACCCCTATACTGTCCTTGAAATTGCTAGCCTCCCTGTCCTTGATTAAGTTCAACTTCCTTTTAAAGTACCAGCAAAGTGTAATTTTGTTATGAACTTCCTTTCAACATAATGCAGGATTTCCCAATATTTGCTATTTGATATTGTCCTGGTTTTCTGAAAACAAAATCATCATTTTTATTCATTTTTTTGTCTAATGCACATAGAATTCTAAGTTCTGAGCACAAAAAATAAAAACTTTGTAACTACACGCACTTGCTGCTGTCATTCCTGTTCCAATTTCTCCCCTCCCCACCCCTTCCCCATTCCCCCTCACTCTCTCCCTCATGCACTGATTGATGTTATTCCTGGTTCCATTTCTCCCCCTCTTCACCCTCCCTCATTACCCCCTCACTCTCACTCTCTCTCCCTGCACACTTACTAGTGTTATTCCTGTTCGCATTTCTCCCCATCCTCACCCCTACCCATGGCTTTCTCTCCCTCCCACGCACATGCTGCTGTGATTCCCAGTCCCAGTTCTCCCCTCTACACCCCTCCCTAGTTCCTCCCCTAGCTCGCACTGTCTCCCCCACTCACTTACTTGTACCATTCCTCCCTTCGGAATCGCTGAAGTTGTGCATTGGGACACAAAGGTTGGAGAAATATTTCTCCACTTTCAGCACGAAGACGAGCGAGGCTCAGCCATGGATCAGAGCCGTGAAGCCAATGCACTCGAAGAGCCCGCTGGTAAATGTCAAGTACCGCTTGACCCTCTGGTTCATCTGTCCCATTCGGGTCGTCTCTTAGAATATTCCCTTCAATATCCTGTCAGCTTCCTGTGACATGTTAGAAAGAAGGAATTGCCATTTATATGGCACCTTTCACCACCTCAGCAAATTCCAAAGCGCATTTGCAGGCATTGACATGCTACTGAAGTTTAGACATCATTATGATATAGGCAACAGGTCAGCCAATTTACACAACGAAGCAAACTACACAAAGCAATTCGATAATCACAATGCAATCAGTTTCAGTGAAGTGGGTTCAGGGAGAAATATTGGGTCCGAGGATTTTAATAGTCAGACGAGAAGGCAGGCTGGGCATCACTTTAACATTGCATCCTGAAAGTAAATGCATCTGATAGTGCAGCACTCCCGCACGTCAGACTCCCACGCCCCTCCCCGATTGTGCAGCCCTTCCTTAATACTGACCCTCTTACAGCTCTGCGTTCCCTCCAGACTGTCCCTCCGACAAGGCAGTGCTCCCTCAGTACTGCCCCTCTGGCATTGCAAAACACCCCCACTACTGTCCATCCGGCTGTTCAGAATTCCTTTACTACAGCCTATCCAATAGTGTAGCGCTCCTCAGTTCTAAAGCTCTGACAGCACAGTGCCTCCTCAGTACTGACACTTTAATGGTTGGGTACCCGCTCCGTACTCTCCGTACAGCATTGCTGTGCTTCTTCGGTACTGATACTGTCGGAGGGACAGGAACAGATAGCGCACCGTGGGAGGTGCTGCACTGCGCTGTCAGGAGTGCTGGTACTGATGCTTGTGAGAGTGCTGCACTGTCGCGAGTGACAGTGATAAGGGCAGAGAGAGTTCAGTGCTGTCAGGAGTGACAGTGATAAGGGCTGACGGAGTGCAGCACTATCAGAGTGACAGTGATAAGGACTGAGGCAGTGCAGCGCTGTCAGGAGTGACAGTGATAAGTGTTGAGGGAGTGCAGCGCTGTCGGGAGTGACAGTGATAAGGGCTGACGGAGTGCAGATCTCTCGGGAGTGACAATGATAAGGGCTGAGGGAGTTCAGCGCTGTCAGGAATGACAGTACTGAGGGCTGAGGGAGTGCTGCACATTCAGGAGTGATGTACAGAGAGAGTACTGCAATATCGTAGCGTCAGTACTGCGGGAGTGCTGCAAACTTAGAGGGGCGGGTCAAAAAACGTAGAACAAAGGAATTTGGCAGTGTTAATGTTTATTTAAATGCAAGGAGTATGGTAAGTAAAGCTGATGATTTGAAGCCGCAGGTAGATACATGGCAACATGATGTCATTGCTCTAACGGAATCTTGGCTTCAGGGGGGGAGGGGGGGGAGGGCACGAATGACAACACAACATCCCTGGATATAGAGTTTTCAGGCGGCATAGAGAGGGAGATACAGAAAAGGAATGGGTGCAGCATTGTTAGTAAGGATCCATTAACAGCTTTGAGGAGGGATGATACGCTAAATGAATCATCAAATGAGGCCATATGGATCGAGCTCAGAGATAAATGAAGGGGGCAGCCAGATAACTAGGCGTCTACTATTGACCCCAAAATAGTGAGAGTGAGGTAGAAGAACAAATATGTAGGCAAACCTATGTGTGAAAAAACTGCAGGGCAATAATAGTTGGGGATTTCAACTACCCCAATGTCAACTGGGGTACAAACAGTGCGAAGGGCACAAAGCGGACAACATTCTTGAACTGTGTTCAAGAGAACTTTTTTTAGCCTGCACAGAACAAGCCCAACGTGAGGGAGCACAATCCTAGATTTAGTCTTCAGTAATGCAGCTGGGAAAGTGGAACAAGTAACAGTGGGTGACCATTTTGGAGATAGTGACCATAATACAGTACGTTTTAGCATAATCATGGAAAAGGACAACGATGAAACAGGAGTAAGCGTTCTCAATCGGGGGAAGGCGAATTTTAAGAAGCTGAGAGGTGACCTGGTGAAAGTGGACTGGATACAGCTACTCGAATAAAAAAATCAGTGGCAAACCAGTGGGAGGAATTCAAAATTGAGATTCTACAGGCAAAGTGTAGACATGTCCCCAGAAAGATAAAGGGTGGCACTGCCAAATCTAGATCCCACTGGATAGCTAGAAGCTTACAGGGCAAATTAAAGCAGAAAAATAAAGCTTATGACGATACTAAAAATCTTAATACTTTAGAAAGTCTAGAGGAGTATAGAAAATGAAGGCATGAAGTATAAAACGGAAGTTAGAAAAGCAAAGAGAGGACATGAAAAATTATTGGCAGGTAAAATAAAGGAAAACCTAAAGATGTTTTATCAGTACATTAAGAGCAAGAGGATAATTAAGGAAAGAGTAGAGCCTATCAGAGAAGTACAGGGGAACCTATGTGTGGATTCAGATGATGTGGACAGGGTTCTGAATGAGTTTATTGGCTCTCCCTTCACGAAGGAAAGGGTTGATGTAGACATTGTAATTAAAGAAGATGAGATCGAAAAATTAGATATGATAAGCAAAATGAGAGAGAAAGTACTGGAGGGTCTGACATCCTTGAAAGTGGATAACTCGTCAGGGCTGGATAGATTGCATGCCAGATAGTTAAAGGAAGCCAGGGAGGAAATGGTGGATGCGCTGAGGATCATTTTAAATCCTCACTAGATACAGAAGAGGTACTAGATGGTTGGTGGTCTGCGAATGTCGTATCATTGTGTATAAAGGGTGCGGGGGTAGGCCAAATAATTATAGGCTGGTCGGTCTGACCTCGGTGGTGGGTAATTTTTTAGAATCTTTTCTGAGGGACAGGATAAACTGTCACTTAGAAAGGCACGGACTAATCAGGGATAGTCTGCATGGATTTGCTAGGGAAGGACATGTCTTACTAACTTAATTGAGCTTTTTTGAGCACGTAATAGGAAAGATTGACGAGGGTAGTGCAATAGATCTGGTCGACGTGAATTTTAGTAAGTCATGTGACAAGGTCTCACATGGCAGACTCGTCAGTAAAACGAAAGCCCATGGGACACAAGGGAATGTGGCAGGTTTGATCCAAATTGGTTCAGAGCCAGGAAACAAATGATAGTAGTTGACGGATTTTTTTTTTGTGAATGAACAGCTGTTTCCAGCGGCGGTCTACAGGGCTCAGTGTTGGGTCCCTTGCTGTTTGTGGTATATATTAATGATTTGGAATTAAATGTGGGAGGCATGATTGGGAAATTTGCTGACGACACAAAAATTAGCCGTGTAGTTGATAATGCGGTGGATAGCCGTCCACTCCAGAAATGTATCAGTAGTTTGTTTGTGTGGGCAGAAAAGTAACAAATGGAATTGAATGCAGTTAAGTGTGAGGTACTGTATTTGGGAAGGGCAAATGAAGTGATGGAATACACAATAAACGGCAGGATATTGAGAGTGTAGAAGAAGTGAAAGACCTTGGAGCGCCTATCCACACACCCCTGAAGGTGGCAGGACAAGTGGACAGAGTGGCGAAGAAGGCATATGGAATGATTTCCTTTATTGGCTGAGATATAGAATTCAGAAGCAGGAATGTATTGCTGGAACCTTATAAGACACTGGTTAGGCCGAAGTTGGAGTATTACGTGCAGTTCTGGCCACTACATTACAGAAAGGACATAATTGCTCTGGAGAGGGGAGAGAGGAGACTTACAAGAGTGTTGCCAGGTCTCGCAAGTTGCAGCTCTGAGGAAATATTGGATAGGCTACGGTTGTTTTCCTTAGAGCAGAGCAGGTTGTGGGGTGACTTAATAGAGATGTACAAAATTATGAGGGGCCTAGATTGAGTAGACAGGAAGGACCTGTTTCCACTAGTGGAGAGGTCAATTACCAGGAAGCACAGATTTATGGTGATTGGTAGAAGACATATAGGGTACTTGAGGAAATACTTTTCAACCAGAGGGTGGTGGGCGTCTGAAATGCACTGCCAGGAACGGTGGTGGAGTCACAAACCCTCAATTATTTCAAAAGGTACCTTGGATATGCATCTGAAGTCCTGTAACCCAGGCTAAGGACCAAGTGTTGGAGAGTGGGGGATTAGATTGGTTGGCCAATTATTTTTTTTGGTCCTGCGCCGACACAACGGGATGAATGCCCTCCTTCAGTGCCGTTTTTTTTTTCTATGGCTCAACTGAAGAAATGCTGCACTATTGGTGAGTCAGGGACTGTTGCACTAGCGGAAGGTCAGTACTGAGGGAATGGTGCATTACCGCAGGGTCCATCTGAGAGAGCACTGCACTTTCTTAATGCAGCACCACCACAATTATGTTCCAAGACAGAAAGCCGGGGGCGAATGTACAAGTGTAGTTTTGCACTAACAATTTAATCAACTATACAATAAGCTCGATTCAATCACTGGTTTAGAAAGTGAAAACTAAAATTATTTATAAAATTCTTCAACAATAAAAAAACAGTGTTCAATTGCATTAGATCCATGGGATAAAGTTAAAGATTTAATAATAGGAGATAGAACAGTAAATAAATCAGAATTTTTCAGCAAAGGTAAATCTAAGGTCTTTGGATAATAAGAGTTAAGTACAATCATTGTAGTTAATCGCCCTGTAAAATAAAATGATGTCAGCACACTCGAAATAGTTATTTGGCAAATAGCTGGTGGGTCTTTATTTATTTAAGCAGCAAGTTTAATAGTCTAATAAATACAGGCATGGCAGGACAGCTCAGACTCTTGCCATGTGCATTCTGTGCCATGTGGAAACTCCAGCACTTTTCACATGTTCTACATAATCAAATGTGCAGGAAGTGTCGTCAGCTTCAGTTGTTCGACCTCTGAGTTTCAGAGGCTCAGTAGCAGCTGGCGTCTCCGTGGTACATCCGTGAGGTTGAGAGTTTCGTGGACAGCACGTTTATAGATGGAGTCACTCCGCAGCTTAAGCGTATGCATACAGAGACGGAATGGGTGGCTGTACCATCCAGAAGAACCAGGCAGGTAGCGCTGAAGCCCCCGAGTGGATATTAATCACCAACCAGTATTCTATTTTGATACAGGTGAGAGTGATGGTTATTCCGGGGTGCTCAGCCAGAGTTTAGTCAACAACACTATGGCTCAGCTGTACAGAAGGCAGCAGGAAGATTGGAAAAGCAATAGTGATGGGATATAAGATAACAAGGGAAAGAGCAAGGTGTTTCTGCCGTCACAGTCTTGAATCCAGGATGGTGTGTTGCCTCCCTGGTGCCAGGATCCAGAATATCACTGAATGGTTGCAGAGCATCTTGAGCAGGGCAGGTGAACAGCCAGCAGCCGTGGTCCACATTTGTTCCAACAACATAGGCAGGAAGAGGAAAGTTCCTGCAGGAGGAATTTAGAGACCTAGGTAGGAAATTAGCAAGCAGGACTTCAAAAGGTGTAAGCTCTGGATGACTCCCAGTACCATGCTCAAGTGAGTATAGAAATAGGAGGATAAAGCAGATGAACGTGTGGCCAGAAAGATGATGTAGGACGGAGGGCATTAGATGCTTGGGATATTGGAACTGATTTTGGTGGATTTTGGGACCTATATAGGCTGGATGGGTTGCACTTGAACGAGTTGGGACAAATGCCCTTGTGGACGATTTTGTAGTGCTATTGGGGAGGGTTTAAACTACATGGGAAGGATGTGGAAAACAAGTGGTAATTTCAAAAATGGGAGCCAAGGTGCACAAGGAATAGGTAGAGACAGAAGGCATTAGTGTAGGAAATAGTAAGGTATTGGCAGGCTCAGAGTAAGAGGGAAAGTAATAAGGTTTAAATTAGGTTTAATGTGCATGTATGTGAATAGGCAGAGTGTGGTAAATCAGGTTGGTGAGAGGCAGTCGCAGATAGCTACAGGGAAATATAATGTTTTGGCGATAATGGTGAACTGGCTCAAAAAGGGCACAACTGGATACTAAATATTCCTGGATACAAGGTGATGAGGAAACATAGGGGAGGAAGGAAAGGTGGATTGGTAGCTGGATTAATGAAGGAGAACATTGCAGTACTTGAAAGTGGCTGTCCCAGAGGGATCAAGGCCAGAAGGCATTTGGTTCGAGCTAAGAAATAATAAAGGTTCATTAGGCCATCAACTATCGAAAAATTGGAGGAGAACAAACTTGTAAGGACATTCCACTGAGATACAAGCATTATAGAGTACTTACATGAGGGGCTTTAATTGTCTGAATATAGACTGGGATAGAAATAGTGTAAAGAGCACAGAGGGGCAAGTGTTTGTCGACCGTTGTCAGCAACAGTTTCGAAACCAGTATCTTTCCAGTCCAATGAAGAAGGAGGCAAAGGGTACTGTTCTGAGGATATGGGTTCAAATACCACCAAAACAGAAGGTGGAATCTGAATTCAATTAACAAAATTCTGGCATTAAAAAGCTAGTCGAATGATGGCCGTAAAACCATTGTCAATTGTTGTTAAAACACATCTGGTTCACTTTAAAGAAGGAAATCTGCTGCCTTTACCTGGTCTGGCCTAGCCTACAGGTGACTGAAACCCCACAACAATGGGTGGGGTTGATTCTGAAATGGTCCAGCAAATGGTCATGCAGTTGTAGCTAACCATTACGAGCTTAATAAGAAACTAAACTGGATACACCACCAAGCATTGATCTAGGCACTTGAAAAAAACACAGCAAACCCGACCCTGCTAAGTCCTCCTTACTAACATGGGCTTGTGCCAAAGTTGGAAGAGCTATCCCACAGACTAGTCAAGCAGGAGTCTGTCTCAGTCAAACTCACCGAATAATATCTTATAGACAATGTCCCAGAGATCGACATCACCATCACCAGCTATGTCCTGTCCCACCGGTAGGACAGATCCAGCGGAGGTGGCGGCACAGTGGTGTACAGTCGGAAAGGAGTTGCCCAAGGAGCCGTCAACATTGACTCCATGCCTCATAAAATCGACTGGCATCAGGTGAAATATGGGCAAGGAAATCTCCTGATGTTTACCACCTACTGCCCACCCTCCAAAACCTGGAGGAAGCACTGATGGTGGAAAGGGCATAGAATGTACTCTGGGTGGGGGACTTCAATGCCCATCACCAAGAGTGCCTGCCTAGTGCCACTACTGACCAAATTGCCGAGTCCTAGGGACAGAACTGTTACACTGGTCTGCGGCAGGTGGTGATGGAACGAATAATAAGGGAAATTTACATGACCTCATCCTCACCAATCTGCCTGCCACAGATGCATCATTTTATTACACATTAGTAGGTGTGAACACCGCACACCCCTTGTGGCGACAATGTTACGTCTTCACATTGCGGACACCCTCCAATGTGGTGTGTGGCACTGCCACCATGCTAAATGGGATAGTTTAGAACAGATATAGCAATGCAAAACTGGACATACATGAGGCACCGTGTGACATGAGCAGAATTGTACTCAATCAAAATCTGTAACCTCATGGCCTGGCATATCCCCCAATTTACCATTGTCATCAAGCGTGGGGACCAACCAAACCAGGGGCTACTTGCGTGCCAAACAGCATAAGCAGCATGTGATAGGCAGAGCTAAGAAATCCTGTTGCCAACGGATCAGATCTAAGTCCTGACACATACAGTCGTGAATAGTGGTGAAAGGTTAAACAACTTACTGCAGGTACTGACTCCACGAATGTCCCCATCCTCAATAATGGGGAAGCACAGCAGGTCAGTGCAAAAGATATGTATGAAGCATTTGCAACAATATTCAGCCAGAAGTGCTGAGTTGATGATTCATCACGGCCTCCTCCAGAGGTCCCCAGCTTCACAGATGCCAGTCTTCAGCCAATTCGATTTACTACACGTGACATCAAGAAACAAATGAATGCACTGGATACTGCAAAGGCTATGTGCCTCGATTACATTCCAGCAATAGCACTGAAGACCTGTGCTCCCGAACTTCTGTGACGCTAGCCAAGCCATTCCAGCAGAGCTACAACACTGGGATCTACACGGAAATTTGGGCAATTGCCGTGCTATGTCCTGCACACAAAAAGCAAGAGAATTACAGCACCACCAGTCCACTATCAATCATCAGTAAAGTGATGGGAGGCATCGTCGACAGTGTATTCAAGCGGCACTTGCTCAACAATAACCTGCTCAGGGACGCTCAGTTTGGGTTCCACCAGGGCCACTCAGCTTCATACCTGGTTAGAGCTTTGGTTTCAACATAGTAAAAAGAGCTGAACTCAACAGGTGAGGTGACAGTGACTGCCCTTGTCTTGAAGGCAGCATTTGACTGACTATGGCATCAAGGAGCCCGAGAAAAATTGGAGTCAATGGGAATCAGGCGGGAAACACTCCACTGGTTGGAGTCTTACCTCGAGCAAAGGAAGGTGGTTGTGGTTGTTGGAGGTCAATCATCTCAGCTCCAGGATATCACTGCAGGAGTTCCTCAGGGTAGTGTCCTAGGCACAACCATCGTCAACTCTGCATCAATAACCTACCTTCAATCATAAGGGCAGAAGTTGGGATGTTCACTGATGATTGCAAAATGCTCAGCACCATTCACGACTCTTCAGATACGGAGCAGTCTGTGTAGAAATGCAGCAAGTTCTGGACAATATCGAAGCTTTGGCCGATACGTGGCAAGTGGCATTCGCGCCACATGCGTGCCAGGCAATGGCCATCCCTAATTAGTGAGAATCTAACCATCTTCCCTTGACATTCAATGGCATTACGATCGTTGAATCCCACGCTATCAACATTCTGGGATTACCATTGACCAGAACCTGAGCTGGAGTAGCCATCGAAATAATGTGGCTACAAGAACAGCTCAGGGGCTAGGAATCCTGCGGCAAGTAACTCATCTCCGGACTTCCAAAAACCTGTCCACCATCTACAAGGCACAAGTCAGGAGTGTGATGGAATAATCCCCTCTTCCCTGCATGGGTGCAGATTAAACAACACTCAAGAAGCTCATTAGAACATTAGAACATTACAGCACAGTACAGGCCCTTCGGCCCTCGATGTTGCGCCGACCTGTGAAACTATCTGACCTACACTATTCCATTTCCATCCATATGTCTATCCAATGACCACTTAAGTGCCCTTAAAGTTGGCGAGTCTACTACTGTTGCAGGCAGGGCGGACCACGCCCCTACTAGTCTCTGAATAAGGAAACTACCTCGAACAGCTGTCCTTTTTCTATCACCCCTCAACTTAAAGCTATGTCCCCTCGTGTTTGCCATCACCATCCGAGGAACAAGACTCTCACTATCCACTCTATCTAACCCTCTGGTTATCTTATATGTCTTTATTAAGTCACCTCTCCTCCTCCTTCTCTCCAACGAAAACAACCTCAAGTCCCTCAGCTTTTCCTCGTAAGACCTTCCCTCCATACCAGGCAACATCCTAGTAAATCTCCTCTGCACCTGTTGGAGACATTTTCTTAGCTTTGCTAATTATTACTTAACTTTGTAGAAGCAGAAAAGCAGGACACTGCTTGTAGCTAATCTAACCACAACCAATGGTCATATATTGTAGACAGAGCAGCTAACCACAATCAGACATTACGGCCAGATATGGTGTCTGGAGTGGGTATTGAATTAAGGAACTAACTTGTTATTGTTGAAACTGATGTTTTGCTGACCTCGGAGCCTGCATGGTGCACCGTTGCGAAGGCAGTCTTTTGGGTGCTTATCTAATTGTGAAACTGTTAGCTCTGCCTTTTTTATACTATCTAAGTCCACGGCGATCTGTAGCTCTTTGGGAGCAGCACTGGACCGCATTTAGGCAAGGTGTGCTACCCCATGATATCATGCAATGAAGTGTTTGATTCTCAACGTCTGAGTCCGGAGAATTTGTTCAACAATTGGACACAATCTGGATTTTCCTTTTGTACGGGATCCTGAATGAACCTAACGGGATTAGGAACCTAAAGTAGAAAATCCAGTAAAATGTGGCGAATTCGGTGTAGTAGTAGTATCAAATTCCGGGAATTTGGTGATCCTAATTTGAGTTTGCACGAGCTGTTCCTCCACCGGGTGGAGTAAAGAGGCTGTGGGACAAAAGGAGTTAGGACAACCGTCTGGTGAACGACTGGGGCTGTAACTAAACTACCAAATTGACCCGACAGGCACGTGATCGTTGCTCCTGAGTACACGAGCCGGAATCTGGCCCTAGAGAGAGAGGCTGTTTGACGGAGGGAGAACGAAAGAGCGTTGGCCTGAGAGACAGGGGTGTGTCGTTTAGCTGACCTTGAGAATTTAGCATTAACTGCGCCTGTTCGTATCCTTGTGTCTATTTGTTTTGTTGTGTCTTGTTTGTTTTCCTTTGTTTTATTGCTACTTGATTCATAGAAAAGAACTCGTAAATTTAGAAGGTGTTGAGAAAGTAGAAGTAAGAGTGGAATCAACGGCTTCCAAGAAGGCAGGGTTGCCCCCGGGGACAAGTAAACCATGTCCTCTGGAGAAAGGCGACCCACGTCCGTTCGCCCCCTCGATGGAGACGCAGAAGCGCCACGGTAAATGTGTGTTTTAAAGATAGGAATGTTTTAGAGTAAAAACAAGCAACTGTGTCTTTGATTCAATTGTGGGAATGTCGGAAGCTTCCGCGAATGAATTGAATATCTGGGAAGAACAGCTTGTATTCTGTAGAACTGACTGTTGTTATCTCTTTGTTGTCTGGCTTTAATGTTAAAAGCATGAGTCTATTCAGTTGTATGGAATTGAATGAGTGTGCAAAGTGATTGCTGAGTGTGTTCATTTCGATTTAAAATTGTGCACCCAGGAATGGGATATAAAATTGAATTACATTTTAAGTTAAAGTTTTATTTTTAGTTGGTTTTGCAACTGTAAAAAGGCAATGAACAATTTTCTGAGGGATAAGCTTCAGCCTTGAAGGTCTGAAGACGTCTGGCAGAAATCTAATTTTGGGTTTGGAACATTGTTTTAATTGGAAACTCTGTTATTGTTTTATTTTACAGTCTAAATTTGAAGACATGTTTTTCTGACTGTTATATTGTTTGAAGGGAAAGGAAGGATAGAAAAGGAGGTATAGGAAAGATTCTGCCTGTTTAAAAAGATTAAAGTTTGTGTCAGGACCTAGTGTTAAGTCTTTTGTTGTAAGAATGTTAAATAACTTTTTCTTTAGTTTTTGGTTTTATTGCAGTCATTTGAAAAGGCGCCAGAAGAAAGGGCAAGAAAATGATGTAATTTACCTATCTTTTAAAATGAGCACGTGCTATTCTGTTCTGTTGTGTGTAGTTAATAAGTATTATAAGTTAATAAGTCTGAATTGAATGAATACTGTTAAGGTTAATTGACCTGCTTAAGTTGAAGAACTGGAAATTTCATTTGTTGCAACAATGAACTTTCAAGTTTATTATGTTATGTTTTGGAGGAGTCTCAAGTTCCGGACAGAGGACTCACTCATATAACATCGGCAGTTTTATTGCAGTGAATTGGAATTGGAATCATCTTTGTCGTAAAATCCCTTGGATTCGGAACCTCTTACAAGAGATACAAAAAGTTTGGAAACAATTGGAGTTTAATCTAAAATGCTGTCTTTCCTGATGGAGATGCTTTCTTTTGAAGTTGAAAAATGTTACACATGATTTTGTTGTTTTTAAACCCTAAGGATACCAAAAGGATTGAAAAGGTTTAAAATAGATAGTTATTTTCGATCAGAAAAGAAAAGTTTCGTAAAGTGACGTAGCTGAGAATGTTTTGCTCTGCCCCCTTGGAGACAAACAAAGAACGTAACTCGCTGCAGTTGTTTGCATTGCTGAGAGTTAGATATATACATATTGGACATTGTTAAATTTTACATTTCTAATAGACAGATAGAATTGGACAAATTAACCCATTGGGCTCAGGGGCAAAGCCACTATGGATTCTTTTTAAGCAGGTGACGGCAGGTTCCAAGGCCACATGAGAACTGATGCCACAACAAGAGTTCCAGCAGCTTTGAGAATTTAAAACTTAATTGCAGACATCAAATATCATAGCATCTTTATCAATAAGACAAAATGCTTGAGAAGGAAAGATAGTTGCAAGCATTTCTGTCCTTAACGTACAAAAAGTACAACCAAGTCTGGGCATAAGAAATTGGAATCAATAAACAAAATTTAATTGTTATGAGTGGTTATTTAAAACACTCAAAGGGAAATCTATCTGATATTTAAGAGGACAATCAAAGTTTTAGAAAATAACATATCAGTGGTTTACTGTATTGGACCTTAGCAATGGGTTCTGGTCCATACAGTTGGCACAAGAGTCAATATAAATTTGTGTTTACGTTCAAGGGACAACAGTACATCTGGACGTATCTCTCCCAGTGATTTTATAATAATCCATCGATATTCCACCTTCCTTCAAGAAGGTTAGAGTGAAAGTTAGCTGAAAATGGCAGCGGTAATGAAGGAAAAGGTTTCTTATTTGGGAATAATAATAACACAGGGAAAGCATGAGACAGAGCAAAAGTGAGTGCAGACAATCCTCGAACTCCCCCTAGTGCAAGATAGTTAAGCTCTAAGATAAAAAAAGGGCAGTTCCTATTTCAGGTTGTGAGATTAAACAGACAAGAAGCGCCAACCCTCACGGTAAACCCCACATCCGAATTACTGACGAGTAAGGTTACAACCCAACAGCCACAAGTGACTGGTCTCCTTTGCCCGGTCTTGACTACAGGATTAGAAAACAGACTTGCGATAATAAAACCTAATAAAATTGTATATGATAATATAAAGCTTGAGTTGGTACCGGTAATATTGATTTTCTCAGATATCCAACGACCTGGCTGGTGCCCTGAGAAGACCCGAGACTTGTACAAGGTATTACTGTAACGATTGTTGAGACAGGAATTTGGTAATGAGAAAATAATAAAGGGAAAGAGCCATAAACATAGTTTAGTGAATGACGCAGCCACAGTCCTTAATACAGGAACTTCAATTGTCAATACTATAGATTTGGAAAATGTGGACCAGAAGGTTAGAACTCTCAGTCAGCTAGTAAAGGATATTTTTTTTTTAAAGGAACAAAAGGCACAGAAGTGGTATAGCTAAAGTAGGACATGATCTGTCAAAAACGGTGAAAGGACTGGTGAGAGTACGGGAACAAAGAACAAAGAACAAAGAAAATTACAGCATAGGAACAGGCCCTTCGGCCCTCCAAGCCTACGCCGATCCAAATCCTCTATCTAAACCTGTCGCCTATTTTCTATGGGTCTGTATCTCTTTACTTCCTGCCCATTCATGTATCTGTCTCGATACATCTTAAAAGATGCTATCGTGCCCGCGTCTACCACCTCCGCTGGCAAAGCGTTCCATGCACCTACCACCCTCTGTGTAAAGAAATTTCCACGCATATCCCCCCTAAACATTTCCCCTTTCACTTTGAACTCGTGTCCCCTTGTAATTGAATCCCCCACTCTGGGAAAAAGGTCATGCTCATACTATTAATGATATCATAGAAAAGGTGAAGTAGGTCCACGACATTTCAAATAATGAAAGTGTTTATAGTACATATGTTCCGTGGATGTTAGAACAAACGAAGGGAAATTGGAGGCAAATTGATGCAGGACAGGTACCAGTTTGGATCAATTACACCCAGTTGGAGGACTTAGCTAGTCACACAAATGATAAAATTATCAGGTGCCAACTCAGAAAACGTAAGGTATGGAAAGGTCAGGAATGTGTAAATACAGGATCTATGAGTATTGGAGCAGTGTTGGAAATACCTGTAATTCTGACAGATAAGTTAGGGATACAATTACATGAAATAGAAAATATAGGAGTGATAAGGGGAAAAGATTACATAAAATACAATGATATTTTACCATATGTTATGGAAATTGTCAAAGAGGTAATTGGAACAACATTGTCCATTGTCTGAGTGTAGTCTGGAAAACCAGGTGATCATATGTCCTCATCCTATATATAAAACGGCAGAATCAAAATGTGGATTTAATGCCACTGTAAATTGCACCAAGGAGGCTGGGAAAGCATTGTCAGGACTAACCCATCTGGCCCATATGGGAAAGGGGAGATATTGCTTAACCACCACAGCGAAGGAGTACCAGTATGGACATAAACGGACTTGTCCGGTGAGCAACAGTACATTTTGGTTCAACCCACAAATACCAACCCGAGTAGGGAAGATGGAGTTGGTACAGATACATGAGCAAAAGACAGAAACGATAACTGTGACAGAAAGTATTAAGGAGGATTTGACAAATTACCTCCGAGAATATGAATATACTATTCAGCCATTGCTCACACGCTTGGGTAAAGAGAGACAGCAGCTAGAAGCCATTGCAAGCTGGAACAACAGTCGAAGATGCTGCAAGATGAGATTGACAAAATAAATGATCCTACCTGGCAGGAGGACGTATGCAACTGGGGGTCAGACGTGCAGATACACCCCTGGTTTAGAATTATCTCCCATGTCCTGATAGTGGTTTTGGGTATCATGGTTTTAGATGTGACATACTTAATTTGGCAACTTAAGAAATTAATTAGGCAATGCAAGAGGATGTATGAACACAGGTTGGACAGCTACCCGAAAAGCAATTAGTGTTTGAACTTGCTCTGTAAAAGGAGGGACAATTAGTTATGCCATAAAAAGGGTAATTGTATAACCTTTTCATATATACTTAAAGTGAACAAATGAATGATCAATGTACTTTATGAAATTGTATTATGTTTATACAATCGATAATGTAACAGTGATGTTTAAATGAATTTGTAATTGTACAAGTGTACCACCCTTTTATTTTGTAAGCAAGTATTTGAAGCCCCTGCAAAACTTATGCCTTCACAGAGTTCCCGCTGCCCCCTTGAGATATAAGCAGACAACGTATTGAGTGCGAACCCTCCGGGTGCTGAAGGCTGCTTCTAGACAAATAGAGACCATTAAAGGTACCTAGGTGCGATCAAGGGATGGATTCTTAAAAGGGTTGTAGAAGAGTCAAGAGGGGACTGTGAGAACGGAATTTTAGAATTTTAAGAACAGAATATTATGGGGACATTTAAACTGAGATTAATCAATTATGTATTGCTAACTTGGCCTTGCAGCTGCTACAGCGCGATGGCAGAAAAATATATTATGCTTCAATTACTACTTTAAGCCCCTGCCTCTCCCTCTACTCATGATGATGCTGTGTTATCATGGTATGATAAAAGGAGGGATTGTTGGAGAAATTTTCTTAGCTTTGCTAATTATTACTTAACTTTGTAGAAGCAGAAAATCAGGACACAGCTTGCAGCTAATCTAAGCAAAACCAATGGTCGTAAATTGTAGACAGAGCAGCTAACCACAATCAGACATTACTGCCAGATATGGTGTTTGGAGTGGGCATTGAATTAAGGAACTAGCTTGTTATTGTTGAAACTGATGTTTTGCTGACCTCGGACCCTGCATGGTGCACCGTTATGAAGGCAGTCTTGTGGGTGCCTTTCTAATTGTGAAACTGTTAGCTCTGCCTTTTTTATACTATATAAGTCCACGGCGATCTGTAGCTCTTTGGGAGCAGCACTGGACCACATTTAGGTAAGGTGTGCTACCCCATGATATCATGCAATGAAGTGTTTGATTCTCAACGTCTGAGTCCAGAGAAGTTGTTCAACAATTGGGCACAATCTGGATTTTCTCCAACAACACCCTTTCCAAAGCTTCCACATCCTTCCTATAATGCGGTGACCAGAACTGCACGCAATACTCCAGGTGCGGCCTCACCAGAGTTTTGTACAGCTGCAGCATGACCTCGTGGCTCCGAAACTCGATCCCCCTACTAATAAAAGCTAACACACCATATACCTTCTTAACAGCCCTATTAACCTGGATAACAACTTTCAGGGATTTATGTACCTGGACACCAAGATCTCTCGGCTCATCTACACTACCAACAGTCTTCCCATTAGCCCAGTACTCTGCATTCCTGTTGCTCCTTCCAAAGTGAATCACCTCACACTTTTCCGCATTAAACTCCATTTGCCATCTCTCAGCCCAGCTCTGCAGCCTATCTATGCCCCTCTGTACCCTACAACATCCTTCGGCACTATCCACAACTCCACCGACCTTCGTGTCATCCGCAAATTTACTAACCCACCCTTCTACACCCTCATCCAGGTCATTTATAAAAATGACAAACAGCAGTGGCCCCAAAACAGATCCTTGCGGTACACCACTAGTAACTAAACTCCAGGGTGAACATTTGCCATCAACTACCACCCTCTGTCTTCTTTCAGCGAGTTCGACAACATCCAGGACAAATCAGCCTGCTTGATTTGAACACCATCCACGACATTCACTCCCTCCACCACCGACGCACTTTGGCAGCAATCTGTATCATCTATAAGATGCCCTGCAGCAAGGCATGAAGGTTCCTTAGACAACACCTTCCAAACCCGCGATCTCTGCCACCTCGAAGGTCAATGGCAGCAGATACATGGGAATACCACCACCTGCAAGTTCCCCTCTAAGTCCGACACTATCCTGACTTGGAACTATCTGTCGCTGCGTCAAAATACTGGAACTCCCTTCCTAACAGAACTGCAGGTGTACCTACACCACATGGACTGTAGCGGATCAAGAAGGCTGGTCACCGCCACCTTCGCAAGGTCAATTGGGGATCGGCAATAAATGCTGGCCTAGCCAGCGGCAGCGATATCCCAATGAACAAATAAAATAAATGGTTCAGGGAATGAGTTGGATCAAGTGAATCAAGTGTTAGTAGGGGATCATTGAGGGAACAGTGGCCAAAGCATCGTAAGGTTTAGGCTAGCTATGGATAAGGCCAAGAAGAAATCCAGAGTAAAAACAATTAATTCGAGGAGGACCAACTTCAATGAGGTGACAACGATGTGATCCAGTTGAATTGACTCAAAGATTGGCAGACAAAACTGTAACTGAACAATGGTCTGCCTTTAAAGAGGAAATGGTTTCCATGAGGGGAAAGCCAATTTGATTCAATCCAGATGATAGCACTAAACGACTGAAGGCACTGGATATTGCCAAGTCAATGGGCCCTGACTGCATTCCAGCCTTAGTACTGAAGACCTGTGCACCAGAACGTGCAGTGCCCCTAACCAAGCAGTTCGAATACAGCCGCAACACAGTTCCAGATATGTCCTGCACAAAAGGTAGGACAAACCCATCCCTGCCAATGACCGCCCCATAAGTCTACTGTTGATCATCAGGAAAGTTATGGAAGATCGAAAGGTCAGTGTTATCAAGCGGCACTTGCTCAGCAATAATCTGCTCAGAGACGCTTCTTGTTCTGCCAGGGCCACTCAGCTCCGGACGTCGTTACAGCCTTGGTTCAAGCATGGCCAAAAGAGCTGAATACAATAAGTAAGGTGACAGTGACTCCCCTTGACATCAAAGCAACATTTGACCGAGAATGACATCCAGGACTGGGACGAAAGGGAATCAGAATAAAAAATTCTCCGCTGGTTGGAGTCATACCTGGCGCAAAGGAAGATAATTGTGGTTGTTGGAGGTTAATCAGCTCAGCATCAGGGCATCATTGCAGGAGTTGCTCTGGGTAGTGTCCTCGGCCCAACCATATTCGGCCGCATCATCAATTTCCTTCCTATAATTATAAGGTCAGAAGTTGGAATGTTGGCACAACACTCAGCACCATACGCGGCTCCTCAGTTGCTGAAACAGTCCGAGTAGAAATCAAGCAAGTCTTGGACAATATCTAGGCTTGGGCTGATAAGTGGCAAGTAACACCAGCACCACACAAGTGCCAGGCAATGACAATCTCCGACAAAAGATAATCTAATTCTCTCCCCTTGACATTCAATGGCATTGCGACACATTTCAGCAGATACATTTCAAGACTGCCAACTGTCAGTTAACGTCCAAGCCGCTCACTATCCTGACTTGGAACTGTATTGCCGTTCCTTCAGTGCTGCTGGGTCAAAATCCTGGAACTCCCTTCCGAACAGCACTTTGGCTGTACCTACCCCACATGGACTGTGGCGGTTCAAAAAGGCAGTTCACCACCATCTTCTCAATGGTGTTTAGCGATGGGCAATAATTACCGACCCAGCCAGTGAAGCCTACACCCCATTAACGAATATTAATATAAAAGATAAATTAGGCAATTAAATCCTGTTCCCATTCGTTGACGTTCCAAGGAATCGGGGACACAGATTTAAGGTTTTGGGCAAGAGATGCAGCGGAATGTGAGTGGATTGAAGTGAGGGTGGTGGAAGTGGAGACAATCTATGATTTCAAAAACAACTTGGGTAGGCACTTGAATGAAATAAACTTGCTGGGCTCTCGGGATAGATTTGCGGAATGAGACTGTCTGGATTGCTTTATCGAGAGCTGGCTTGGTCTGAATGCGCTGACTGGCCTCCCTCTGTACCGTACTTAAAGACTGTATTTTAACCCTTGAATTTCTGTTCTTTAATATTCCTCCTGGTTCCTGGTTTGAGCTCTTTCCTCGTCCTCCATATTATTTTGTTCCCATCTTGGATAATTTCCTCCATATCCAGTATAGTTTCAAGCTGGTTTCAGTTCCCACTGAGCCTGGCAGCCGGTCGATTACATACCAGGTGGGACTCTCGATCCTGTTTGCGAAGCGGCACAGTGGCACAGTGGTTAGCATCACAACCTCACAGCTCCAGGGACCCGAGTTCAATTCTGTGTACTGACTGTGCAAAGTTTGCAAGTTTTCCCTGTGACCGTGTGGGTTTTCGCTGGGTGCTTCGGTTTCCTCCCACGGCCAAAGACTTGCAGGTGATAGGTAAATTGGCCATTGTAAATTGCTCCCAGTGTAGGTAGTTGGTAGGGGACATGGGGTTATTATAGAGTTAGCATAAGTGGATGGTTCTTGGTAGGCACAAACTCAGTGGGCCGAAGGGCCTGTTTCAGTGCTGTATCTATAAATAAATAAAGAAGAATTCTATCAGTCCCCTTCATCATTAAATCCTCTGCGACTGCTACATAGCATTCCCCTTCTCTTACTACTTTTGGGTGTGCACCTGCTGCAGTGTGCCATGATCTGCACTCTGGCTGTCCTTCTGACTGTCTTTATCCTTATCCTCACCAGTGGCAAGTGCATTGTATCTGTTGGCTTGGGTCAATTCCTGTGGTCCCTCATTAAATGTCACAACTGTTTTTCAGCTTGCACTTCACACTATTGGCCACACCAACCCTGGTTTATGAGGAATGACTTAAGTCTGGAATTAACTGGCCAGAAGCTGCTTATGTGTCTTAATTTCTCCAACTGGCACTCCAGCCCAATGAACCTGAGCAAGAGAGAATCGAGATGGAGACCTTGACTGCCGGTGTGTTCACACTGGACAGCCTCATTCGCCATGAATCACCACATTTCACTCCAGCCATGCAACCAGCTGTGCAAAATCTTTAATTAGATTTTTATATCTATTCTTTATTTTATTGTAGGCTTTATTTTCCTTTTAGCTGCATTCCAATTGCACTGAGCACTAAAACTGCAGACATTGTTTTTTTTTAATACTTACTGTCTCGAGCTTACATGAACTACTACAATTACTGGAAAATAAAAGATAAACCTCCTCCCTTTACATCGAATTCCCACCCTTAACAGCTTCCCAACTTGGTCACTCTGCTGGCAATGCAATCTGCCGACATAGTACTGAATTTTGTGGTCACTTCCTGTATCATCAGGTCCTGTATCCCTTCGATACACAGAAAGAGACATGCAGAGAGAGGCAAAAACACAGAGAAAGAGGGAGAACAAAGACAGCGAGAACCAAATGTAAAGGCACAGTAAAGTAAAAGTAAAGGCAGTTAGCACCGCAGGCTCACAGGTCCAGGGATCCGGGTTCAATTCTGCGTACTACCTGTGCAAGTTCTCCCTGTGACCGCGTGGGTTTTCGCTGGGTGCTCTGGTTTGCTCCCACTGCCAAAGACTTGCAGGTGACAAGTAAATTGGCTATTGTAAATTTGTTCCAAGTACAGGTAGGTTGGAGGGAGTATGGGATTACTGTAGGGTTAGTATAAATGGGTGGTTCTTGGTCGGCACAGACTCGGTAGGCCGAAGGGCCTGTTTCAGTGCTGTATCTCTTTTAAAAAAAAGCAATAGCCAGAGACGTGAATAATGCTAACCAATCCTAAAGTGATGTAGTCAATCGGTTCCTGTTGATGAACGAACACAGATCTAAAGTGCAATGGAAGCCTTATGCAAGTTAAATTGAAATTCACAACACTTTGTTTATAAAACTAACAGCCTAACCCCGGAGCGAAGGAGTAACAAGCTTCTGCAGCTTTCTAATTTAATGCTACTGTGTTTAAAAAAGAAGTTGCTGAAGCTCAAACAAATATTCACAATGATTCATCACTGAACAATCCGAGAAAGACACAGCACAGAGGGAGGCCATTCAGCCCTTCGTGCTGTGTCTTTCTCGGATTGTTCAACTCACTGAAAGTACTATCCAAGCTGCTCTTTTTCCACAAGACCTGAAGATGTTTCGTTTTCAATATTTACCCCGTCTCATTTTGAAAATTGCTTTTTAAATAAACAATTCAGGAGAAACATCTTTACCCAGAAAGTTGTGAACCTGGCGATCACAGGGAGTGGTTGATGTGAAGAATGTGAATCTATTTAAGGGGAAGCTTGAGGGAGAAAGGAACGGAAGGATAGGTTGATGGGGTGTGATGAAGGTGGGGTTGGAGGAGGCTCATGTGGAGCAAAAACACCAGCATGGACCACTTCGGCTGAATGGCCTGTGTATGTGTAATTCTATTGAACGTAGATCACAGCAACTTTCACCCTCGCTGTTCTGCCGTTTATGTGAAATTTATGTCCTCTTGTTACTGTGGAAAGACAAGATGAAGGAGGGACAAGAGAGAAGCGAGGAGAAGTTTAGCGACGGAGAGAGAGGGGAAGGGGAGAAAGAACGAGGTAATGAGACAGGAAAGGGGCAGACAGGGTGAGAAAGAGGGGTATGGAGAGAAAGAGGGTGGGAGAGAGATGGTAGAGGAGGATAAGTGGAAGGGAAACTGGGAGTGGGGGAGGCAGTGAGAGCGATGCAAGAGGAGAGAGAGAGTGGGGACAGGAGAGTGAGGGCGTAGAGAGAAAAGAAAAAAGAGAGACAGAGGGTGGGAGAGAGGGTAGAGGGTAGGGAGGGGCGGGGAGATAGAGAGCAAGAAAAGAGAGAGGAGGAAACAGGAGAGCAATGAGGTAGAAAGACAGCGGATAGTAGAGATAAGGTTTGAATAAAGGGGACAGCAGGAGGGGGAGTGAGATGGGTAGCAGTAAGGTGAGATAGGGAGGTGGAAACAGGAGGAGGAGTGAGAGGGAAACAAGGAGATGGGACAAGGTGTACGACAGCTCAAATTTCGTTCTCAGAAATGTTTACTACTCAAAAATGAATGATACTTTATGGTTCTTAAAAATTGAGAAAAATTCTGAAAGGTAAAGGTAAGATTTGAATTCAAAACCTTCGGGTTATAGGGCTAGTGATAGATTGATACAGCAAGTTTGGATACACCCCAATTATTGTTGTGTATCTGAAGAATGAGGTGTGGCTCAGCAAAAAAAAATCAAATTGGATCTAATCTCCCAGGCGCCTGCCACAGATTCTTTAATATTCACTTCTCAATAACAATGCATAGATATACTTGCATTTATATAGAACCATTCACGACAGGACACACGAAAGCACTTCACCACAAATAAGGAACATTTGAATTGTAGTAACTGTTGTAATGTAAGATGCACAAAACAGCCCATTTGTGCACAGGAAGTCAGCAATGTGATAAATGATACTGTAATCTGTTTTTATGTTGTTGATTGAGGGATAAATAGTGTGCAGGACAGCAGGGATAACTTCGTTGCTCCTCTACAAAATAGTGACATGGGATATTTTCCCTATTTGTATTCTATCTTGTCAACATTTGTTGCCCACCCCTAATTATAGAGTCATTTACGGTTCAGGAGGAGAGCATCAGGCCCATTGATTGCATACCGTCTCTGCACAGAGCTATTCAGTCAGTCCCACTCCACCACTTTATCCCCATAGCTCTGCAAATTTATTTCCTTCAAGTGTCTGTCCAATTTACTTCTGCAGTCATTGATCATTTCCGCTTCCACGACACTTGTGGGCAGCAAGTTCCAGATCATTATCATCTGCTGCATAATGAAGTGCTTCCTCACATTGCCCTGCACCTCAGAATTCTATTCACATACCGCCCACCCCATCCCCACCACTCCCCAACGGGTCCCGCTGTTCCTGAACACTCGTTAGAACTGCGCCATTAAGCTGATATCGCTGTTTCCTATTATGTTTCCCAAAATACATCACCTCAACCTTGTCAGTTTTAACTTCCATCTGCCACTTCTTTGCCCATTCTGCTAGCCTATCTGTATCCTGTTGTAGACCCGTGGTTCCCTTGAGAAAGCGGTAATGAGAAGCCTACCTGAACCGCTGCAGTATGTGCACCCATAGTGTCGTTAGGAAGATAGTTCAGGAGTTTAGACCCAGCGACAGCGAAGGGACGACAATATACTTACAAATCAGGATTGTATGGAGCTTGCATCGATTGCCCTAGTCCTTCTAGGTGGTAGAGGTTGTGGGCTTGGAAGACTCTGTTGAAGGAAGTGTAGTGAGTTGCTGGAATTCATCTTATAGATGAGTCAAACTGCTGCTACTTTGTACCAGTGATGGAGAGAATGTATTTTGAAGGTTGCGGATGGTGTGCCAAAGCAGTGGGCTGTTTCGTTCTGGATGGTGTGCTTCCTCACATTCCCCTGAATCTCTTGCCCAAAACCTTTAATCTGTGTCCCCTTCTCCTTGTGCCTTTCGTTAATGGGAACATGTTACTTTGCCTGTCATAATCTTGTGCACTTCAATTATATCTCCCCTCAATCTCCTTTGTTCTAAGGAGTAAAAACACATTTTTCTAACCGAACAATTTAAAAGCCTCCATCCCTGGAATCATTCTGGTAAATCTTCTCTGCACCCTTCCAGCACGCTCACAACCTTTCTACAACCAGAACTGGAGTTTAGACCCAGCGACAGTGAAGGGACGACAATATATACTTCCAAGTCAGGATGGTGTGTGGCCTTGAGGGGAACTTGCATCGATTGCCCTAGTCCTTCTAGGTGGCAGAGGTTGTGGGTTTGGAAGACTCTGTTGAAGGAAGTATGGTGAGTTGCTGCAGTACACTTGACACACAAATGACACACACTAGTGCTGCTGTCTACCAGTGATGGAGGGAATTAATATTGAAGGTTGTTGATCGGGTGCCGATGAAGTGGGCTGTTTTGTCCTGGATGGTGTCGAGCTTCTTGAGTGCTGCTGGAGTGGTACTCATCCAGGTAAGTGAATAATATTCCCCAGGAGCCTCAGGGCATTAGCCTGGGCCGTTGGGTCACTAGTTCAGTGACATTAACTCTAAGCCACCCTCTCTCTTGATTCGTGTGCAGTACAAACAGTAGCATCGACCAGTTGGACCAAATGGCCTGTTTCCTACCTGTGAGTTCGATGAAACCTCGTAGGCCTTCGAAGTTAAGATGTCCCTGAATTTAGATGTTTAACGTTAATGCCTAGGCCCCTAGTCTTCACTATTTCTCATTCCCAAATCAAGTTTAGAAATAACAGTGGAGGAGTAGCAGATTTTTTTTAGATGTGCATTATAGTTCTGGAGAGAGAGGATTTCATAGAAGGGTCACACACCAAAACATTATTTGGTTAGAACTGAGAAACAATAGAAGGAAAATTGCATTGCTGGGTATAATCTACAGGTCACCAAATAGTGGGATTGATAGAAGAGCAAATCTGCAAGGAAATTGTGCAGAGGTGTAACAAGTAAACAGCAGTTATAATGGTGATATTACTACTGTAGACTGGGATAGTAATAGTGTTATGGCAGAGAGAGGCAAGAGCTTCTGGAATGTTTTGAGGTGAATTTTATAATCAAATTGTTTCTCGTCCAACAAGGAAGGAGATTTTGTTGGATCTGGTTCTGGGGAATGAGTTGGGTGAAGTGAATCAAGAGACTGCAGGGAACAATTAGGAGACAGTGACGAAAGATTAAGAAGGTTTGCCTTGGCTTCAGCAAAGGACAAAAAACAATCCAAGGTAAAAATAATTAATTGGTCGAGGGTAACTGAGATTGAAAGGTCGAACTGGAACTGAACAATGGGCTGACCTCAGAGAGAAGATATCTCGGGTACAGTTAAGGGACATTCTCACGAGGTGGGAAGGTAGTATAAACAGATCGAGAGCTCTCTGGATGTTGAAAGATATATAGAGAAGATGACCCAGGAAAAGGGGACATATGACAGATGTCAGATGGATAATACAATTGAGAACCAGGCTGCACATTAAAAGTTCCATGCGGAAGTGGAAAATAAAGTCAGAAGCAAAGACTGAGTATGCGAATACATTATTTGGATTGGCAGTTGAGGAGAACAAACTCCCTGAGCTATAGGAACAGCACTGGGAAAAAAAGACTGATTGGATTGCTCTACTTAAAGGCTGCATTGACTCGATGGCCAAGTGGACTTCTTCCGTGTCATAATTGCTCTATAACTGGCAGCTAACAGTAAAGGGAATGGAAAAGTCCAAAAAATTCCAGACCGGGGTGTGGGTGTGAGGGCGCGGGGAAGAGTGGAGGTTGGGGGCGTGGGAAAGTCGGAGGAAGAGGGGAGGGGAAGAGCATAGGGGAAGCAGGGGAATAGGGGTGAAGGGAAGAATAGAGGTGAGGTGGGAAGAGGGGTGGAAGGGGAAAAGGGGGCGAAGGGGGGAAGGGGAACTGGGGGAAAGCGTGGAGGGGATAGCAGCGTGGTAAATGGGGGAAGGGTGGAAGGGGAGTAAAAGGGGGAGGTGGGAAACGGGGCGAGAGGAATAGAAAAGGGGAAGAGATGGTGGGATGGGATGGAATGAGGGGGCGGAGTGTAGCGGGCGTTACCTGGTGAACTGGAGAAGAGGGTGGGGACTTGCATAGAGGGAAGTAGTATAGAGGGGAGTGTGGTGAAGGGAAGGGGTAGAGGGGAGGAGGTAAATGAAAGGTTGGGGGAGGGGAGATAGAGGGTAATGTCAAGAGAGGGGAAGTTGGAGAGGGTGAAGGGGTAGTTGAAGGAAGGGTGAGGGGACAGAGACGGGCGATGGCAGAAAGGGAGTATGGGGGACAGGGTGCAAATAGAGGTGAGGTGTTACGGACGATAGGGGTTGGGGTGTGCTGGTAAGTGGGTGAGGTGTGTGAAGGTGTGGACCGAGGGTGGAAGGGGGAAAAGGGGAATGTGAAGAAGGGGAGAAAGCGGGTAGGGGAAAAGGGTGTTGGGGAAGGGGTCAGGGGGCTAGGGGGTAGGTACAGGGGATGTGGGAAGAGGGAGTGAGAGAGGTGTGGAGGAGTGTTGGAGCGGTAGGGGCGAAAAGGCGAAAGAAGGCGCGAGAGATGGGAGGGAGAGATAGTGATAAAGAGGGAGAGGGCAGGGGAAGATGGACATGAGGGGAACGGTGGGAGAGAAGGAGAGAGACAGATAGAGAAAGAAGGAGGGAGGGACAAAGAGAATGAGAGAGGGAGGAAATGCTTTTTGACATCAGCACTGAGCAGTCTGCCTCTAACTTGTTCTGGGCTGAAGGTTTGGATTGTCGGTTATGTCAGGAAAAAGGCTACCGATCGTTAATTCTAACTGTCTCTTAGCTGACCTCCCATCTTTCACCATCTGTAAGGATCATCTTATCAAAACTCTAAAGCATTGTAAACGCTTCCACCACCTACAAACCTCTCTATCTCTGTAATCTGCGACTGCCCCTCGAACCCTCCCTCTATCTTTATAATAATCTCCAGCTCCAACAACCCTCTGTATCTCTGTAGCCTCCTCCAGCCCCTTCGACCCTCCCTATCTCTGTAACCTCCTCCAACCCCTACAAGCTTCACTATCTCTGTAATCACCTCTTGCCCCTACAACCCTCCCCACCTCTGTAACCTCCTCCAGTCCATCGAACCCTTTCGATCTCTGTAACCTCTTCCAATCCTACACTCCTCCTTATCTTTGTAACATCCTCCAGCTCCAATAACCCCCCTATCTCTGCGATCATCTCCATCCCCTACAACTCTCCCTATCTCTGTAGTCTCCTCAGCCCCTACAACTCTCCCTAGCTCTGTAATCTCCTCCAGTTCCCTGAACCCTCACGACTAAACCTCTCCAGCCCCTGCAGCTCTCCTTATCTCTCTAATCTCATCCAGCCCCTACAACCCTCCGTAACTCTAAGATCTCACAAACACACGTCCTTTTCATTATTCGTTCATGCAATGTGAAATTTGCTGGCAAGGTCAGCATTTGTTGCCACACAAAATTACCATTGTCGAAGTGGTTCCTAGCTGCCTTTTTGACAAACAGCTGCCCATATATTCAAGGCAAACCCACAGTGCTGTTAGGGATCTAGTTTTTGATCAAATGACAGTGAAGGAATGACGATATATTTCCAAGTCTGGATGATGTGTGGTTTAGGGGGTTTGTGCACATGACGAAGTTCCCATATGTTTGTCGCGTTCGTTCTTCCAGCTGGTAGAGATCACGGAGTTGGAAGGTGTTGTCATAGCGTCATTTACTGAATAGGAGGAGGCCATTCAGCCCAGCAAGTCCATGTCAGCTCAGTGTGAAGTAAAAACTCATTCCAATTCCCTGCTCAATCCCTGCAGCCCAACGCGTTTATTTCTTTCAAGTGCCCATCCGCATTCCTTTTGAAGCCATTGATTCACCTAGCTTCCATCACCACTGTGGGCAGCGAGTTCCAGGTCATCACCCCTCTCTGGATCAAAAAAAACCGTTCCTCCTCACGTTTTCCCTGTGTCTTTTGTTCAAACCATTAAATCTATGTACCCCGGTCCCTGTATCAGTTGATATTAGGAACATTATTTCCTTGTCTTACTTATCTAAGCCTGCCATAATCTTGCACACCTCTATGAAATCTCCCCTTAATGTTCTTTGCTCTAAAGTACACAATCCAACTACTCCAACTTAACCTTGTAACTAAAATTCCTCGTCTCTATAAAACCATTCTGGTAAATCTCCTTTGCACCGTTTCAATCACTGCCAGATCCTTCCTAAAGTGTGGTGACGAGAACTGTGGTGACAATAATGTAGTTGGGGCCGAAATAGAGCTTTATATATGCTCAGCATAGCTTCCCTGCTTTTCTACCCAATGGCTCTATTTATGAAGTCCAAGATTCCAAATGTTTTACTCACACTCAATATGTCCTGCCATCTTCAAACATTGATTCACATGAATCCCCAGGTCCCTCTGTTCTGTTCCTGCACACTCTTTAGAACTGTTCTATTAAATATAGATTGCATATCCCTATTCCTTCTGGTGAAGTGCATCACTTCACCCTGACTAATATATATATATATATATATATATATATATATATATATATACACATTGTCTTTCCAGGTGGTAGAGGTCACGGATTTGGACGGTATTGTCTAAGGAGCCTTGGTGCATTGCTGCAATGCATCTTGTAGATAGAACACACAGCTTCCACTGTGCTTCGGCGGGGGAAGGAGAGAATGTTTGTGGATGCGGTACCGATCAAGCGGGTTGCTTTGTCCTGGATGGTGTCGAGCTTCTTGAGCGTTGTTGGAGCTGCACCCATCCAGGCAAGTGGAGAGTACTGCATCACATGACTTGTGCCTTGTAGATGGTGGACAGGCTTTGAGAAGTCAGGAGATGAGTTACTCACTGCAGGATTCCTAGCGTCTGACCTTCTCGTGCAGCCACGGTATTTATTTGGCTACTCCAGTTCAGTTTCGAGTCAATAGTAACCCCCAGGATGTTGATAGTGGGGGAATTCAGCGATCGTAATGCCATTGAATGTCAAGAGGTGATGGTCAAGTTCTTTCTTGTTGGAGATGGTCATTCAGTGGCACTCGTGTGCCACGAATGCTACTTGTCATTTATCAGTGCAAGCCTAGAGATTGTCCCTGTCTTGCTGCATTTCTGCACGGACTGCTCAGTATCACAGGACTCTCGCATGGTGCTGAACATTGTGCAATTATCAGCGAACATCCACACTTCTGAACTTATGATTGAAGGAAGTTCATTAATGAAGCAGCTGAAGATTTTTCGGCCTAGGACACACTACCCTGAGGAACTCCTGCAATGATGTCCTGGAGCTGAGATGTTTGACATCCAACAAGCACAACCATCTTCCTTTTCGCTAGGTATTATTCCCACCAGCAGAGGTTGTTCCCCCGATTCCCAGTGACTCCAGTTTTGCTCGGGCTCTTTGATGACACAGTCAGTCAAATGCTGCCTTGATGTCAAGAACAGTCACTCTCACCTCACCTCTTGTGTTCAGCTTTTTTATCCATGTTTGAACCAAGGCTGTAATGAGGGCAGGAGCTGAGTGTCCGTGGTGGAACCCAACCTGAGCGTCATTGAGCAGGTTTTTGCTAAGCAAATGCCGCTTAGTAACACTGTCGACGACATCTTCCATCTCTTTACCGACGATTGAGAGTATACTGATGGGGTGGTAATTGGCCGAGTTGGATTTGTCCTGCTATTTATGTACAGGACACAACTGGACAATTTTCCACATTGCTGAGTAGATGCCAGTATTGTGACTGTGCTGGAACAGCTTGGCTAAGGGCATGGCAAGTTCTGCAGCACAGGCCTTCAGTACTGACCCCGGAATGTTGTCAGGGTCCATAGCCTTTGCAGAGTCCAGTGCCTTCATTTGTTTCTTGATATCATGCAGAGTGAATCGAATTGGCTGAAGACTGGCATCTCTGATGCGAGGCACTTCAGGAGGAGACCGAGTTGGATCATCAACAAGGCATTTCTGGCTGAAGATTATTGCAAATGCTTCGGCCTTATCATTTGAATTGATGTCCTGGGCTCCCCCATCATTGAGGATGGGGATATTTATGGGAGCCACTTCCTCCAGTTAGTTGTTTACTTGTCCATCACCATTCACGACTGGATGCGGCAGGATTGGGAGCTTAGGTCTGATTAATTGGTTAATGGATCACTTCACTCTCTCCATCGCATGCTGGTTATATTGTTTGGTACGCAGGTAGTCCTGGGTTGTAGCTTCACCAGGTTGACACCTCATTTTGAGGTATGCCTGGTGCTGCTCCTGGCATGCCCTCCTGCACCCTTTATTGAACCAGGGTTGGTTCCCCGGCTTGCTGGTGATGGTACGGTGGGGGATATGCTGAGCCATTACGTTACAGATTGTCATTGAGTACAAATCTGCGGCTGCTGATGGTCCACAGCGCCCCATGGATGCCCAGTTTTTCATTGCTAGATCTGTTCGAAATCTATCCCTTTTAGCACAGTGGTAGTGCCACACAACACGATGTAGGGTATCCTCAATATGAAGATGGGACTGTGTGGCGGTCACTCCTACTAATACTGTCATGGACAGATGCATCCGCAGCAGGCAAATTGGTGGGGAGTAGGTCAAGTCTATTTTTTCCCTTTTGTTGGTTCCTTCACCAGCTGCCGTAGATCCAGTCTAGCAGTTATGTCCTTTAGGACTCTGCCCAACTGAGTCAGTAGTGCCAGGGTCAAGGATGTCTCTGAACGGACAAGGGGCATTCTGAAGTGTGAGGGTGAACAGCCAGATGTTGTGGTACACATCGGTACCAACGACAGAGGCAGGAAGAGTGACGAGGTCCTGCAGGGGGAGTTTAGGGAATTTGGTCAAAAGTAAAAGACAGGAGCTCTAGGGTTGTAATCTCTGGATTACTCTCTGTGCCACATGCCAGTGAGGCTAAAAATAGGAAGATAGTGCAGCTAAACACGTGGCTGAACAGCTGGTGTAGGAGGGAGGGTTTCATATATCAGGATCTCTTCAGGGACAGGTGGGACCTGTATAAGAAGGACGGGTTGCATCTAAACAGGAGGGGCACAAATATCCTGGCTGCGAGATTTGCTAGCGTCACTCTGGTGGTCTGAAGTGCATTTGTTTCAATGCGTGAAGTGTAACAGGTAAGGCAGATGAACTTAGAGCTTGGATTAGTACTTGAAACTATGATGCTGTTGCTATTACAGAGACTTGGTTGAGGGAAAGACAGGTTTGGCAGCTAAATGTTCTGGGATTTAGAAGCTTCAGGTGGGATAGAGGAGGATGCAAAAGGGGTGGGGGAGTTGCATTACTGATTAAGGAGCATATCACAGCTGTACTGCGGGAGGACACCTCAGAGGGATTATGCAGCGAGGCAATATGGGTGGAGCTCAGCAATAGGAAGGGTGCACTCACGGTGTTGGGGATTTACTACAAGCCTCCCAACAGCCAGCGGGAGGTAAAGGAGCAGATATGTAGACGGATCCTGGAAAGATGTACGGTAAAAGGGTTGTAGTGGTGGGTGATTTTAACTTTCACTATATCGACTGGGACTCACTTAGTGCTAGGGGCTTGGATGGGGCAGAATTTGTAAGGAGCATCCAGGAGAGCTTCTTGAAACAATATTTAGATAGTCCAACTCGGGAAGGGGAAGGGGCCGCACTGGACCTGGTATTGGGAAATGAACACGGCAAAGTGGTTGAAGTCTCCGTAGGGGAGCATTTCGGGAATAGTGACCACAATTCCATAACTTTTAAGGTACTTGTGGATAAGGATAAGAGTAGTCCTCGGGTGAAGGTGCTAAATAAGGGGAAGGCTAATTATAAAAATATTAGGCAGGAAATGGAGAATTTAGATTGGGGGCGGCTGTTTGAGAGCAAATCACCATCTGATATGTGGGAGTCTTTCAAACGTCAGTTGATTAGGATCCAAGACCGGCATGTTCCTGTGAGGAAGAAAGATAATTTTTGGCAAGTTTCGGGAACCTTGGATAACGCGGGATATGGTGAGCCGAGAAAAATGAAAAAGGAAGCATTCATAAGGGCTGGAAGGCTGGGAACAGACGAAGCCCTTGAGGAATATAAAGGAAGTAGGATGGAACTTAAGCAAGTAGTCAGGAGGGCTAAGAGGGGTCACGAAAAGTGATTAGCAAACAAGATTAAGGAAAATCCCAAGACTTCTAATACGTATGTAAAGAGCAAGAGGTTAGCCAGGGAAAGGGTTGGCCCACTCAAGGACAGAGGAGGGAATCGATGTGTGGAGCCAGAAGAAATGGACGAGGTACTAAGTCAGTACTTTGCATCGGTACTCACCAAAGAGAAGGACTTGGTGGATGATGAGTCGAGGGAAGGGAGTTTAGATAGTCTCGGTCATGTCGTGATCAAAAAGGAGGTGGTGTTGGGCGTTTTGCAAAGCATTAAGGTAGATAAGTCCCCAGGGCCGGATGGGATCTACCCCAGAAAACTGAGGAAGGCAAGGGAAGAAATTGCTGAGGCCTTAACAGAAATCTTTGCTTCCTCATTAGCTACAGGTGAGGTCCCAGAGGACTGGAGAATAGCCAATGTTGTTCCTTTATTTAAGAAGGGTAGCAAGGATAATCGAGGAAATTATCGGTCAGTGAGCCTGACGCCAGTGGTAGGGAAATTATTAGAGAAGATTCTTCGGGACAGGATTTACTCCATTTTGAAACAAATGAACTTATTAGCGAGCGGCAGCATGGTTCTGTGACGGGGAGGTCGTGTCTCACAAACTTGTTCAAGATCTTTTGAGGAAGTGGCAAATATGATTGATGAAGGAAGGGCAGTGAATGTTGTCTGTATGGAATTCAGGAAAGCCTTTGACAAGGTCCCTCATGGCAGACTGGTACAAAAGGTGAAGTCACACGGGATCAGTGTTGAGCTGGCAAGATGGATGCAGAACTGGCTTGGTCATAGAAGACAGAGGGTATCAGTGGAAGTGTACTTTTCTGAATAGAAGGTTGTGACTACCGGTGTTCCACAGGGATCAGTGCTGGGACCTTTGCTGTTTGTATTATATATAAATGATTTCGACGAAAATGTAGCTGGTCTGATTAATGAGTTTGCGGATGACACAAAGTTTGGTGGAGTTGTGGATAGTGATGAGGATTGTCAGAGGACACAGCAGTATATGGATCGGTTGGAGACTTAGGCGGAGAAATGGAAGATGCAGTCTAATGCAGAGAAATGTGAGGTGATGCATTTTGGAAGATCTAATACATCTGGGAAGTGTACAGTGAATGGCAGAACCCTTGGAGTATTGACAGGCAGAGAGATCTGGGCGTACAGGTCCACAGGTCACGGAAAGTGGTAGCGCAGGTGGATAAGGTAGTCAATAATGCATACGCATGCTTACATTCATCGGTCGGGGCATAGAGTATAAAAATTGGCAAGTAATGCTGCAGCTGTACACAACCTTAGTTAGGCCACACTTCGAATATTGCGTGCAATTCTGGTTCGCTACACTACCAGAGGAGGTGGAGGCTTTGGAGACGGTACAGAATTTGTTTACCAGGATGTTGCCTGGTCTGGAGGGCATTGGCTATGAGGAGAAGTTGGATAAATTCGGTTTGTTTTCACTAGAACGTCGGAGGTGGAGGGGCGACATGACAGAGGTTTACAAAGTTATGAGTGACATGGACAGAGCGGATAATCAGAAGCTTTTTCCCAGTTTGGAAGAGGCAGTTACCAGAGACATATGTCTAAGGTGCGAGAGGCAAAGTTTAGAGGGGATGTACGAGGCACGTTCTTTGCACAGAGTGTGGTGAGTGACTGGAATTTGCTGCCGTGGGAGGTGGTGGAAGCAGATACGATTGCAACGTTTAAGAGACATCTTGACAAATACATGAATAGGATCGGGATAGAGGGATACGGTCCCGAGAAGTGCAGATGGTTTTAGTTTAGACAGGCATCAAGATCAGCGCAGGCCTGGAGGGCCGAATGGCCAGTTCCTGATCTGTACTGTTCTTTGTTCTATTGGTGTTACCGAGCCACTCTTGATGCTGGACATTGAAGTCCCTCTCCCAGATTCAATTCTGCGCCCTTTCCACCCTCAGTGCTTCTTCCAAGTGCGGTTCAAAATGGAGGTGTACTGTTTCAACAGCTGAGGGGTGGGGTGGGCAGTAGGTGGTAATCCGCATGAGGTTTCCTTGCCCATGTTTGACCTGATGCCATGAGACTTCATGGGGTGTGAAACCGATGTTGAGGACTCCCAGATCAAATCCCTTCCCACTATCGGGCCTGTTTCAGTGTTGTATCTCTAAACTAAACTAAACTAAACTATATACCGCTGTGCCACCACCTTTGCTGGGTCTGCCCTGCCAGCGGGACGGGACATACCTAGGGATGGTGATCTGCGACAGTGTCTGTAAATTTTACTCATTGAGTATGACCATATCAGGCTGTTGCTTGACCAGTCTAGGGAACAGCTCTCCCAACTTTGGCACAACCCCCCAAATGTTAGTAAGGAGGATTCTGCAGGGTTGACAGTGCTGGATTGGCCAATGTCAGTGCCTCGGTCAATGCCATATTATCCGTCCGGTTTCATTCCTTGATGGCTTTGTAACAACCGAATGGCTTGCTCGGCTGCTTCAGAGGCAACCACAATGCTGTGGTCTGGAGTCACATATGGACAAGATCCGGTAATGTCAGTATATTGCCTTCCCTGAAGGGTATTAGTGAACCAAATGGGTTTTTACTACAACCGACAATGGTTTCATGGCCATCATTAGACTAGCTTTCTAATTACAGGTTTTTATTAATTGAATTGAATTTCCACCTTCTGTTGTGACGGGTTTTGAAGCCATGCCCTCCAGAACAATAACCTTGGTGTCTAGAATACTAGTCCAGTGACAATGCCACTATACCACCGCCTCTTCTTTGGGCAGCCACGAGCAGATATTTAGGAAAGATTTCAAAACTCTCAACAATGATATTGAAAAGAAAGACTTTATGAGAAAGATGAATTATATGTGGCTAACAAAGAAATTAATTATGTCTCAAATTGATGAAAGCGCACAATTCTACAATTATTAGCAGTAGGCCAGAAGATCGGGAAATTTTTAGAAACGAGCAAGGGATGTCAGAAAGAAATCGAGTTTTAAATTAAAACATGAGATGAAACTGGCAAGAATTATAGAAACGACAATAAGAGCATCTAAAAGTATATAACAAAGGAAGAGAGCAGCTAAAGTAAACATCGGTCCCTTAGAGGATGAGTCTGGGGAAATAATAATGAGAACCAAGTAAATAGCAGAGGCTTTTAAGAAATATGTTGTAACTACAATTACGGTAGAAGGCACTAAAAGTATCCAACAGTAGTAGAAAATCATGTGGCAAAAGTAAGGGAGGAGCACAAAACAATTGCCTACACTGGAGAAACAATACTAAGAATATTAATGGGACGAAAGGGTGGCATGTCCCTTGTACTTGATGGCCTGCACTCTAATGTCGTAAAATAAGTGGCTGCAGAGATAATGAGTGCGTTGCTTGCAATCTTCCAAAATTCTCTTGATTCTGGAAAGGTCCCAGCAGATTGGAAAACGGCAAATGTAACGCCACTATTCACGAAGGAAGGGAAACGGACCTGATGGCCAAGGCAGTGGTGGATCTATTGGTTACTGTCACTGAAGTTATATACTGAGGCACATTCACTATTATTATTTCCGAGAATATTTTCTGGACATCACCCCCGTGTATAGTATCATCCTTGTCCTGACTGATGCAACCACAGACTGTTCTGTCTGGTTCACCATCACCTTCTCCTTTGATCAATTTGTCGCCATTTGTTGACAGAAGCTGAAAACAAAATATTGCACTGAGAAAACTGCAGCTGTGGTTCTAGCAACGACCTGCATTCTACTCTGTTTAAGAAACATTCCCTTCTAAATTAGGTATGACGCTTACATGACAATCGATAGTGTACCATTTCTCTGTGCTACAAAGCTAAGCTATTATACTGAAAATGAATGGGTGGTATTTAAATGGTTTGTTACAGCATTCATCCCATTGCTGTCATTCCTTTTCATCCTGTTGCTCAATGCTCTGACAGTCCGACACATTTTGGTAGCCAGTCGAGTACAGAAAGGACTACGGGATCAGAGCAAGGGAGAGAATAGCAGTGTTGGAGAGTTGGAGGGCAGAAGAAAGTCCATGATTTTACATTTTACCATATCCGGCAGCTTTATCCTACTGTGGCTGACGTACGTTCTGGAATTTTTAAATTATAACATTACAGGAGTAAACAGCAGATATTACACTGATTCTTTCTTCATATTTCAATAAGTTGGCTTTATGCTGCGGAATTTAAGTTGCTGCACAAACGCATTTATTTATGGAGCGACTCAGTCCAAGTTCTGAGAGTAGTTCCAGACTGCGGTGAAATATTCAGTTACGTCAATTATTCAATTAATGAATAAACAAAACAACTGAGAGCAGGCCGCAGGCGGGTCCCAGTTTTTCCCATCCATGAATGTAACCTTTGCACCAAGCTTCCATCAACTGAATTACGCCAGCAATTGTTGGAGATCTGAAAAAAAAACTACTAGTGATGACGGGTGGGGAGAGGGCATCCAAAGTGTTACAGAGCAATTTTAGATTTTTGACATTTCCTTTCAGGAAAGGACCACGAGGTTGTTTCATTACTCTGAGCTCTTCTGTAAACTATCACTTCAAGTATTCCATGTAGAAATTCACTTGCAGCTTCCAGAAAATGACACTCATCTATAGAATGTCCTGGGCTGCAATTTAGAGTGCTGAATTATATTTTTAAAAAAACATAAGAATGGTAGCAGGAGTAGACCTTATGGCACCTCAAGCCTGCTACACCATTCAATATGATCATGGCTGATTTGATTTTGGCCAAACCTAGTTCTCATAATCTTTGTTAAATATTCTCTCTTTCTCCCCAGACTGTCTGTCTCTCAATCTGTCTCATACACACTCACACTCTCACCCTCACCCTTTATCTATCCCAAACAGAACAATGTGTCTTATCCTAATGGCATCACTGAGACGAGTTCGGAGGCAACAGCTCACAGAATTGCGACAGTAAGCGGGGGCGGGGGGCACCCCTTAGCAACACAATTTTGTCGAGGGCTGGATAGGGCGACGATGGCCTAGTCAACCGGAAGCAAACTGAGGCCGTTAATTTTTCTTTTAACGACCACTTGAGGGCTTCTTTCTGCCGCTCCTGGGATTTAACCTGCGTCGAATGGTGCCCCTGCCATGCAGGGAGGTCGCCTGTGGGCTAGGTGGGGGTCCACCTCAGTGGGAAATATGTGGCCCATGGAGTGCCCCCGCCACGAAAACCTGCGACTCCCTGAACACACTGAACATAACGCCGACCCTCCAACCTCCTCTCGCTGGGGCCTTCCACTCTGTCTCCAAAGATGCTGTCTCACTTACCTTGGAACTCGGATCCAGCGCTGGGCCGGAGTCCAAGGATTCTTTCAGTACCGGAAATGGCCACTGCTCCCAGCGGCACTGCTGGGTTGTCAGCCCTGCAATTGTCCGGCAGTCCTTGGATGCGGGGTAGTTTTCTTGGAAGGGATGGGGATGCCGGCGCCAGTTGTTTATTGGCCCAGTGCTGTAGAATCAGTCCAGGAGTGGGGTGTATGGGGGACACCAGCTGAACAAGGTGGGTTTCCCCCACCATTTTGGACTGTAGCCGAGGGCCCCACCATGGACAGAAAATGCAGCCCACAATCTCACACTGTCTCACTTTCTTTCACACAAAATCTTCTATCTCAGAATTTCTCCTTATCTACTCTGCCCAGAATCTTCATGATTTTTATTGCCTCCATCAAATCCCTCTTATCTTGTCCTCTCAGAGGAGAACACGCACAGCTTCAGTAACCCATATTTGTAACGGAAGTTCTTCACCTGGCAACCTTTCACATGAATCTTTTTGCACCTTCTCAGATGCTTTAACATCCTTTCTAAAGTGTAACGCCCAGACCTGGATGCACCACTGCATTTGAGTCCGAACCAGTGTTTTATCAAGGGTATCATATCTTTATTGTTCTTGTACTCTATGCCCCTATTTATAAATCCCAGAAGCACACATGCTTCATAAACCATTTTCTCAACATACCTTGCAATCTGTTGTGCATATTTACCTCCAGATTGCTCTGCTCCTGCACTTTTGTTTGAATTTTACCCTTAACTTGATATTGTCTCTTTTCGATCTTACCAACAAAATGAATGAAATCACAAATGTCTGCATTAAATGTTATCTTCCACTTGTCAGCCCATTCCACCAGTCTGTCTTTGCCCTCGTGAAGTTAATCGCTATCCTCCTCACAGTTCACAATGCTGCCAAGTTTTGTGTCATCTGCAAATTTTCAGATCATGCTCTGTAAACCCAAGACTGTGTCATTAAAGCAGATTAAGAGAGGTCGTGTTCCTGTCACCGACCCTTGGGGAACCCCACTGTATACCTTCCTCCAGTCTGATAAACTGCCGTTCACCACTACTATATTTCCCGTTACTTATCCAATTTTGTATCCATGCTGCTAATGTTACTTTTATTCAACAGGCTCTATTTTCTGATAAAGTGCCACTTTTTTCTATTATGTGGCACTTTATCAAATGCGTTTTGGAAGTTCATGTACACCACATCAACCGCATGACCCTATCACCCCGCTCTGTCACCTCATCAAAAGCTGACACAATTTAGTTAAACACCATTTGCCCTGATGACATCCGTGCTAGCCTTCCTTAATTAATTCACATTTGTCCAATCGACTGTTAATTTTGCCCCTAATTATCGTTTCTGGAAGCTTTGCCACCACGGAAGTTAAACTGATTGCCCTATATTTTCAGGACTCCCCCTTACACCCTTTTTGAACATGGGTTTAACGTTTGCAATTCTCCAGTCCTCTTTCACAACACCTGCGTCTAAGGAAAATTGGAAGATTATGGCCAGTGCCTCCACAATTTCTACCCTCTCAATATACTTGGATGCCTGTCATCTGGTCTAGTGACTTAGCAACTTTAAGTACAGCCAGCCTATATAGAACCATCTCATTATTATTTCATACCATCTAAGTGGCTCACCTAATTCCTCTTTCACCATGACTTGGGCAGCATCTTCTTTTATATTAAAGACGGATACAAAGTAGTCACTTAATACCTACGTCAGACACCCTGATTCCGTGTGTAAATCCCCTTTATGATCCCTAATTCTCCCCACTCCTACTTTTAGCACCCTTTTACGATGCATATGCCAATGGAAGACTTTTAGGTCAATTCATGATTTTTAACCCCTCTATCAAAACTCCTCTTAACCATCTCTGTTATAAGTCTCCCCACTCTACTAAAGTTCCTTATCCATGCAACATGCTAGGAAAATGTCTTGCATCTTTTCCCAGTCTGCATGTCTTCTTGTATCGACCATGGGATGTTCCTGAGGGAAATGTTTCTGCAGTAGTTGAATCAAATCACAGTGTAAGAAGATAACAAAACAAATAGCAATTGATAAAAGCTCTGTGATCTCCCACTGTAGGAGTCTCGCAATTTTATCAGACAACCTGAAGATGTATTTCTGAGTAAAGTGCCTTACTTGCCACTTTGTACTGCTGATTTTCGAAAAGCTGGTGAAGATATTATTTATTTTACCTAGTAGAGCCAGTGGCCTCTGTGTTTCAGCCCCTCTTTGTGTCTTGTTGAATCTATTAATTGATTAAACATCCTCAACACCTCCTCACTCCCACCTAAGATTCTCAGCTGCTCCCCACTCCCACATTATATCCTCAGCTGCTCGTCCCTCCACTTACTATCCTCATCTCTCCTCAACCTACCAAATATCCTCAGCTCCCTCCCATTTGCAGGAAATATCCTCAGCTGCTCCCCACTCCACTAGGCAACCTCAGCTCCTTGTCACTCCAACTGACATCGTAAGCTTGATGAACTTGCCAAATTTCGTCATCTGCACCTCACTCCATCTAACATACTCAGTTGCTCGCCAGACCCACGAAACACACTGTCTCTCTCACACATACATTATTTAAAAAAGCCTCAACCCTTCACAGGCATTGTCCCTCTCTCGCTCACACTTTATATTTCAGTCTATTGCTTACATATTTCTATCAAATCTCTCTCTCTCTCTCTCTCTGTCTCTCTCTCTCTCCCAAGACAGTTGCTCGTGCACCCACTTTCTCTCATACTCACTCTCTCATACTCTCTCTCTCTTTCTGAAAGTAATCTAGCTCACACACTTGTGCATATTATTTCACTCTCTCTCTCAAAGGCACAGCCTCTCACAATCTCTTACATGAATCAAGTGCAGGAACAGCACAGGTTAGATGCAGAGTAAAGCTCCTTGTACGCTGTGCCATCTAACTCTCCCAGGGCGGCATTAGATACACAGTAACACTCACTCTACACTGTGTGATAAAGTTCTCCCAGGGCTGGTGCAACACGGATAAAACACAGAGTAAAGTTGCCCCTGCACTATCCCATCAAAAACTGCCAGGAGGGCTATATCATGGTTTAGATACTGAATAAAGCCCTCTACACTGTCGCGTCAAATCCTGCTAGGGCAGGTACAGGAATACTTTAATACAGAGTAAAGCTTCCTCTACACTGTCCCCATCAAACTCTCCCAGGCAGGCACAGCACGGGTTGGTTACAGAGTAAAGCTGTCTCTACACTGTCCCCATCAAACACTCCCAGGACAGGTACATCAGGGGGTTAGATACATATTAAATCTCCCTCTACACTGTCCCATTAAACAGTCACAGCGCTGTTACAGCACTGATTGGATACAGCAACCTGCACTTACACAGCGGTCTTAACATAGTAAAATGTTTCAAGTAAATTCCCAAGAGCATCAACAAACAAAATGTGACACCAGCCCTCATACTGGGCCAGACCAACAAAAACGTGGTCAAAGTGTGGGGTATTAAGGACGATCTTAACTGAAGAAAGTGAAGTAAAGAGACAAAGGTGTTTAGGGATGCACTCGCAGAGTGAAGGGCCTCGGAAGCTCAAGACATGTCGTCAATAATGGAGCCTTTGAAATTGAGGATGCGAAGAGTTCAAAACTGGAAGACGGCAGATATCTTGGTTAGGTGAAGGAGTGAAGGAGGTTCCAATGAGTAGTAGTGCTGATGCCACGGAGGGAATTTAAAACAAAGCTATGAATTTTAAAATGAAGACAGTGCTTAACTCGGAGAAGATGTTGTACAGTAAGCATGGGGTGGATAGACGAGTGAGAGTTAGAACATAGAACATAGAACAGTACAGCACAGTACAGACCCTTCGGCCCACGATGTTGTGCCGAACCTTTAACCGACTCGCGGATCAAACTACCTACATACCCTTCATACTACTATCATCCATGTACCTATCCAAGAGTCGCTTAAATGTCCCTAATGTATCTGCTTCTACTACCACCGCTGGCAGCGCATTCCACGCACCCAGCACTCTCTGTGTAAAGAACCTCCCTGTGACATCTCCCCTAAAACTTCCTCCAATCACCTTACAATTATGCCTCCTGGTAATAGCCCTTTCCACCCTGGGAAAAAGTCTCTGGCTATCCACTCTATCTATGCCTCTCATCATCTTGTACCCCTCTATCAAGTCACCTCTCATCCTTCTTTGCTCCAATGAGAAAAGCCCTAGCTCCCTCAACCTTTCTTCGGAAGACATGCCCTCCAGTCCAGGCAGCATCCTGGTAAATCTCCTCTGCACCCTGTCTAAAGCTTCTACATCCTTCCTATAATGAGGCTACCAGAACTGAACACAATATTCCAACTGTGGTTTAACCAGGGTTTTATAAAGCTGCAGCATAACGTCACGGCTCTTAAACTCAATCCCCCTGTTAATGAAAGCCAACACACCATACGCTTTCTTAACAACCCTATCAACTTGGGTGGCAACTTTGACTGATCTATGGACATGGACCCCAAGATCCCTCTTTTTCCCCCACAATACCAAGAATCCTGTATTTAAGCCTGCATTCTGCATTCAAATTGACCTTCCAAAATGAATCACTTCACACTTTTCCAGGTTGAACTCCATCTGCAACTTCTCAGCCCAGCTCTGCATCCTGTCAATGTCCCGTTGCAACCTACAACAACCTTCCACACTATCCACAACTCCAGCAACCTTCGTGTCATCGGAAAACTTACTAACCCAGCCTTCCACTTTCTCATCCAAGTCATTTATAAAAATCACAAAGAGCAGAGGTCCCAGTACAGATCCTTGTGGAACAACACTGGTCACCGAGCACCAGACTGAATACTTTCCATCTACTACCACCCTCTGACTTCTATGGGCCAGCCAATGCTGTATCCAGACAGCCAACTTTCCCTGTATCCCATGCCTCCTTACTTTCTGAATGAGCCTACTATTGGGAAACTTATCAAACGCATGCTAAAATGCATACGAACCCCATCCACTGATCTTCCTTCATCAACGTGTTTTGTCACATCTTCAAAGAATTCAATAAGGCTTGTGAGGCATGACCTGCCACTCACAAAGCCATGCTGACTGTCTCTAATCAAACTATGCTTTTCTAATTAATCATAAATCCTGTCTCTCAGAATCCTCTCCAATAATTTGCCCACGACCGATGTAAGACTGACTGGCCTATAATTCCCAGGGTTATGCCGGTTCCCTTTTTTGAACAATGGAATAACATTTGCCACCCTCCAATCATCTGGTACTACTCCAGTGGACAGTGAGGGCGCAAATATCATCTCTTCCCTCACTTCCCGTAATATCCTTGGGTATATCCCGTCTGACCCCGGGGAATTATCTGTCCTGATGTCTTTCAAAATTTCCAGCACATCCTCCATCAACCTGTTCGAGCATATCAGCCTGTTTCACGCTGTCCTCACAAACGACCAGGTCCCTCTCACTAGTGAATACTGAAGAAAAGTATTCATTTAGGACCTCCCCGACCTCCTCCGACTCCAGGCACAAGTTCCCTCCACTATCCATGATCGGCCCTACCCGCACTCTGGCCATCCTCTTGTTCCTCACATCAGTGCAGAACGCCTTGGGATTTTCCTTAATCCTACCCGCCAAAACTTTTTTATGTCCCCTTCTAGCTCTCCTAAGTCCATTCTTCAGTTCCATCCTGGCTACCTTGTAACCCTCTAGAGCCCTGTCTGATCCTTGCTTCCTCAACCTTAAGTAAGCTTCCTTCTTCATCTTGACTAGCTGTTCCACATCTCTTGTCATCCGAGGTTCCTTCACCCTACCATCCCTTCCTTGCCTCATCGGGACAAACCTATCCAGCAGGTGCAGCAAGTGCTCCCTGAACAACCTCACATTTCTGTCGTGCATTTCCCTGAGAACATCTGTTCTCAATTTATGCTCCCCAGTTCCTGCCTAATAGCATTGTAATTTCCCCTCCCCCAATTAAATATTTTCCCATCCCGTCTGCTCCTGTCCCTCTCCATGACTATAGTAAAGGTCAGGAAGTTGTCATCACTATCACCGAAATGCTCTCCCACCGAGAGATCTAGCACCTGGCCTGGTTCGTTGCCAAGCACCAAATCCAACATCGCCTCCATTCTCGTCGGCCTATCTGCATATTGAGTCAGAAAACCTTCCTGGACACAGCTGACAAAAACTGCTCCATCCAAACTATTTGCACTAAGGAGGTCCCAATCAATATTAGGGAAGTTGAAGGCCCCCATGACAACAACCATGCTACTTCTGCAGCTTTCCAAAATCTGCCTCCCAATCTGCTCCTCCGTGTCGCTGTTGCCATTGGGGGGTCTATAGAAAACTCACAGTAAAGTAACTGCTCCTTTCCTGTTTCTGACTTCCACCCATAATGACTCAGCAGACAAACCCTCCTCGACGACCTCCCTTTCTGCAGCTGTGATATTATCCCTGATTAGCAATTCCACTCCCCCACCTCTTTTACCTCCCTCCCTATTCCTTTTGAAACATCTAAACCCTGGAACATCCAACATCCATTCCTGCCGCTGTGATGTCCAAGTCTCCGTAATGGCCACAACATCGTAGCTCCAAGTACTGATCCATGCTCTAAGTTCATCACCCTTATTCCTGACACTTCTTGCATTAAAATAGACACACTTCAACCCATCATACTGGCTGCAACTTTGCCCTGTGAACTGTCCAACCTTCCTCACAGACTCTCTGCGCTCTGTATCTACCTGTTCAACAGCTACCCCATCCACTGATCCGTAGCTCCGGTTCCCATCCCCCTGCCAAACTAGTTTAAACCCTCCCGAAGAGCGCTAGCAAACCTCCCGCCAGGATATTGGTGCCCCTCCAGTTCAGATGCAACCCATCCTTCTTGTATAGGTCCCACTTCCCCAGAAGGTATCTCAATGATCCACATATCTGAAGCCCTCCCTCCGACACCAGTTCTGTAGCCACGTGTTCAGCTGCACTCGCTCTCTGTTTCTAGCCTCACTAGCACGTGGCACCAGTATCAATCCTGAGATTACTATCCTGCTCGTCCTACCTTCTAGCTTCCAACCTAACTCCCTATATTCACTTTTTAGGTCCTCATCCCTTTTCCTCGCTATGCCATTGGTACCGATGTGTACCACGACTTCTGGCTGCTCCTCCTCCCCCTTCAGAATCCAGTAGACTCGATCCGATACATCCCTGACCCTGGCACCCGGGAGGCAACATACCTTCCGGGACTCTCGTTCCCGATCACAGACTCTCCTGTCTGTTCCTCTGACCATTGAATCTCCGATCACTATCGCTCTCCTATTCTCCCCCTTCCCTTCTGAGCCATGGAGCCGGGCTCAGTGCCAGAGACCTGGCCGCTGTGGCTTTCCCCTGGTAGGTGTTCCCCCCAACCGTTTCCAAAACGGTACACGTATTACAAAGAACAAAGATAATTACAGCACAGGAACAGGCCCTTCGGCCCTCCAAGCCTGCGCCGATCCAGATCCTCTCTCTAAACATGTCGCCTATTTTCTAAGGTTCTGTATCTCTTTTCTTCCTGCCCATTCATGTATCTGTCTAGATACATCTTAAAAGACTCCATCGTGCCCGCATCTACCACCTCCGCTGGCAATGCGTTCCAGGTGCCCACCACCCTCTGCGTAAAGAACTTTCCACGCATATCCCCCCTAAACTTTTCCCCTTTCACTTTGAACTCGTGTCCTCTAGTAATTGAAACCTCCACTCTGGGAAAAAGCCTCTTGCTATCCACCCTGTCTATACCTCTCATGATTTTGTACACCTCAATCAGGTCCCCCCTCAACCTCCGTCTTTCTAATGAAAATAATCCTAATCTACTCAACCTCTCTTCATAGCTAGCGCCCTCCATACCAGGCAACATCCTGGTGAACCTCCTCTGCACCCTCTCCAAAGCATCCACATCCTTTTGATAATGTGGCGACCAGAACTGTACGCAGTATTCCAAATGTGGCCGAACCAAAGTCCTATACAACTGTAACATGACCTGCCAACTCTTGTACTCAATGCCCCGTCCGATGAAGGAAAGCATGCAGTATGCCTTCTTGACCACTCTATTTACCTGCGTTGCCACCTTCAGGGAACAGTGGACCTGAACACCCAAATCTCTCTGGACATCAATTTTCCCCAGGACTTTTCCATTTACTGTATAGTTCACTCTTGAATTGGATCTTCCAAAATGCATCACCTCGCATTTGCCCTGATTGAACTCCATCTGCCATTTCTCTGCCCAACTCTCCAATCTATCTATATTCTGCTGTATTCTCTGACAGTCCCCTTCACTATCTGCTACTCCACCAATCTTAGTGTCGTCTGCAAATTTGCTAATCAGTCCACCTATACTTTCCTCCAAATCATTAATGTATATCACAAACAACAGTGGTCCCAGCACGGATCCCTGTGGAACACCACTGGTCACACGTCTCCATTTTGAGAAACTCCCTTCTACTGCTACTCTCTGTCTCCTGTTGCCCAGCCAGTTCTTTATCCATCTAGCTAGTACACCTTGGACCCCAAGCGCCTTCACTTTCTCCATCAGCCTGCCATGGGGAACCTTATCAAACGCCTTACTGAAGTCCATGTATATGACATCGACATTGAGGGGAACGGCGTTGGTGTGAGTTATGACACTGGATGCAGAGTTTTTAATGATGTGAAGTTTGCAGAATGCGAAACGTCGGGGTCCGGCCAGTATTGTAATGAAATAATCAAGCGTAGACGTAACAAAGACATGGATGAGGTTTTCAGTAGAAGAAAAGCCAAGCAAAGAGCAGAGTTGGATAAAGGTACGCAGGTGGGAACAGGGGTCTCATTGATGGCGCAGCTATAAATAAAAAAAACTCACAGGAAAGGTACAGCATGATTTAACTACAGAGTAAATCTCCCCCTGAACTGCCTGATCAAACACTCCCAGGGTAGTTACTGCACCCGTCAGATGCAGATTAAAAATCCTTTGTGGTTCAGTTGATAACTCTCTTTCGTCGGAATCAGAAAGTCAGGGGGCACAATTCCCACTCTCGGGACTTGAGCACAATGTCGAAGGTGCTGCATCCATTCTCTTAAGTGGAGTTATCATGTTCCAGATGTTACCTGAAAGAAGACGTGGGAGAGTTCTCCCCGATGTCCTCAGCCAATATTTGTCCCTAAAAAACAGCATCACTAAAACAGATGATCTTGCCATTATTATTGAGCTTGATTTCTTGTTCTTATTCGTTTCCTTACTTTAAACCATACACAGACAACAGCTACAAAAACTGCAGAATCAGGTTTTTAACGGGCTCATGTTACACGATCCAATATGATTGTCAAGTAAGTTATGCAACGCGATGCCAGTATGCTGATACGAATCTATACTGAGCTCATGATTCACATTGAGAATTCAGCTGCACCATACACCACAAACCATTATGACTATTGTAAGGCATAAACGTCTATCCGTTGACAGATTACTCTACTATTCAAATACATGAATTATGATCAGAAATGAGACAACAAATTAAACATTGATGTCTTTATTAGTTTTAGTAGGAATGCCAGTTCTCAACGCAATACACCTGTTAATCACAAATACATTATGAGGATTTATACACATGAACACCCATCAAACAGTCACTTCCCATTGTGCATACTCTTCAGCAACTGACCATTTGTTTATCTGCAGCACTAAATCACTCCTTGCAACGATTTTTACACTGTTCGTTCCTAAGTGTACAGGACATTCCAGTGACAAGATTTTACTGTCCTTTCAAAATCCACCTTCGGCTACAATTGTTCAAATGACGCGTCTAATTTTTTTGTTCAACCTCCGATATTAGGGACTGTCTTGAGTGTCAGCATATGTTGAAGTGTCATTCAGAAATTTCATCACACATTGAGGATGTTAAAAATGCCTTCAGGATCTTTATGAGTTAACGCAACAGCAGTTTACTTTTCTGGACACAAACAAGTTTCAAATCTAAAAGATAATTAAACAATCAGAGTCCCTCAAATTATTGACTACTTACAAGTTGTTATTTGGAGAATTAAAGGTAGAGTGTATCGGATGAAGCATACTTAAAACGCTCCTTGTGGAGTTAGTTACTCTGCATTTCAAAAGACGACAAAGAACAAGAACAATGAACAAAGAACAGAACAGCACAGGAACAGGCCATTCGGCCCTCCAAGCCTGCGCCGATCTTGATGCCTGCCTAAACTAAAAACTGCTGAACTTCCGAGGACCGTATCTCTCTGTTCCCATCCTATTCATGTATTTGTCAAGATGTCTCTTAAACGTCGCTATCATACCTGCTTCCACCACCTCCCCGGCAACAAGTTCCAGGCACTCACCACCCTCTGTGTAAAGAACTTGCCTCGCACATCCCCTCTAAACGTAGCCCCTTTCACCTGAAACCTATGTCCCCTATTAAATGACTCTTCCACCCTGGGAAAAAGCTTCTGACTATTCACTCTGTCCATGCCGCTCATAACTTTGTAAACCTCTGCCATGTCGCCCCTCCACCTCCTTCGTTCCAGTGAAAACAAACCGAGTTTATCCAACCTCTCCTCATAGCTAATGCCCTCCAGACCAGGCAACATCCTGGTAAACCTCTTCTGTACCCTCTCCAAACTGGTAGTGTGGTGACCAGAATTGCGCGCAATATTCTAAGCATGGTCTGACTAAAGTTCTGTACAGCTGCAGCATGACTTACCGATTTTTATACTCTATGCCCCGACCGATGAAGGCAAGCATGCCCAATGCCTTCTTGACTACCTTATCCACCTGCGTTCCCACTTTCAGTGACCTGTGGATTGTACACAAAGATCTCTCTGCCTGTCAATACTCCTAAGGGTTCTGCCATTTACTGTATACTTCCCACCTGCATTAGACCTTCCAAAATACATTACCTCACATTTGTCCGGATGAAACTCCATCTGTCATTTCTGCGCCCAAGTCTCCAACCGATCTATATCCTGCTGTATCCTCTGACAATACTCATCACTACCCGCAACTCCCCCAACCTTTGTGCCATCTGCAAACTAACTCATCGGACCAGCTGCAATTTTCTCCAAATCATTTATATAAACTACAAACAGCAAAGGTCCCAGCACTTTTCCCTGCGGAACACCACTACAAAGTCTGATGTCATCCATAAATATCCGTTCATTTCACTCTATTGCATCTTTCAGAACACTTTGCACCATTTCGACAGCTGAATTAGCCTTTTAAAGCATTTTGCAGTTATGTCGCGCTCTTACCTTCGTGATTCCAGACACCGTGACTCCATGTTTTGTTTATGTGAAGCTTCTCCAAAGCTCTAACCTGGCGTCAAAGCAGAAAATGAACTTGAAGTATGCATTTGTATTGGTTTCTACGCAATTTGTATGACTTTTCTGCTTTTTGCTAAACATTCCACAGCACTAAAGTATTTTTCCACCAGGGACTCTGTTTACCTGCAATGAAAACAGCTTGCAGCTGTTAATAGGTCACTTTAGTTCAGAAAGCCCTTTTGACCTTCGCAATGCATGCTCTTTGGATTCGATCAGTGCATACAGCCTTGTTTTCTATATTTCTTTTAAACCACAGATGCTACTGGGATGGATGACCTCGCAAATCTCAACCCAAATTTTCACTTAAAGTTACAGATTCTTACGCTACAAAATGCAATGCTTAACTCACAACTCTTAACCCAATTTTCCCTTTGATCTCTACATTTCATGCATAGTGCCACTAAATTGCAATGCATCAAAAGACACAGAAAAGTAGAATCAAAATGACAACACGGAGCCAGGAAAACGCACTTAGTCCATCTTAACCTCTTGTAATCTTTCTGTCACCATGGCATATGGTCTACTTAAGATCTTAAAATCGTTTAATTATTGTAAAGGCAGTGACCAAAACAGTATTTCACTAATTATCAAAACATGGATGCGTGATCTTTTCATATTCCTTCAATTCTTCATTCTTGCTTTTCGCTAACTTTACAAAACATCACTGTTTAGCAAAGCTGAAGGTTCTTTTCGCTCATCATTTGCTGAACTCAAAAAAGCATCCCACTGCATTCAGGTACATAATTGGTGTGAACCCATATTCTGCCACTTCTCCTCCCTGTTATTTTTGCCAGGAGCTAGGTGGATAACATTTATGCAGTCATTATAGATAATTCAAGATCATTGTTCAGGTATAGCCCTTGTTCTCCAACACATTATCCATCGTAAATCAAAATTCGCAACACAATTACCTGAAACGGGGCCAGCTTTTGAACGAAATGAATCACTGTGTTCCTGACGCCACTAAGAACAGAGGAAGGAAGAGCCGAACTAGGTCAATCGGCCCCTTTAGCCTGCTCTGCCATTCAAATAGATCATGGCTGATCTTCAACCTCAACGTCATTTTCCCACACAATTCCCATATCCTTTGATGCCTTTAATATCTAGTAATATATTCATCTCTTTCTTGAATATGCTCAATAACTGAGTCTCCATCACCCTGTGGGGTACAGAACTCCAAAGATTCATCACCCTCTGGGTGAAGAAATACCTCGTCATCTCAGTCTAACTAGCTTACGTTTTATTCTGAGCCTCTGTCCCCTGGTTGTCCACCACCAGCCAGGGGAAACATTCTGCCTGAATCTACCATGTCCATCCCTATATGTTCCAATGATGTAAATCTTCATTCTTCAAAGCTGTGGAGAATACAGTCTCAGCCTGCTCAATATATCCTCATGGAACAATGCTGCCATCCCAGGAATTAGTCTGGTGAACCTGCATTGCGCTCGCTGTAAAGCAACGGTCTGGGAACAAAAACTGTACACAATACTCCGTGTGTGGTCTCACCAAAGGTCTACACAATTGCAGTAATTTAACTTTACTCGGGTACTCAAACCCTTTTACAATAAAGGCCAACATACCATTTGCCTTTCCAATTTCTTGCTGCACCTGCATGTTAGCTTTCAGTGACTCATGGATATCAACATTTCACAATCACTCACCATTTAAGAAATACCCTGAACTTCTGTTTTTCCCCCCTATCAAAGTGGTTGACTTCACATTTTTCCACATTATATTCCATCGCTATGTTCGTTCCCATCAATCTTTCAATCGCCATCTGCACAAGGATTCCCACCAGCTTGCATGCCCAATCTGATTCATTAAGTTACGAACAGTCCTTATTTCAGCTGTGTATTAGTTATGTATGGACCAATTGCTTGATTTCAAAGCTGACCTGCCATAACGTAAATTTAACTACGTTTGGTTACAATGAGAAGTACAATAACTCACCAGTTACTCGCCATCAACGTCTTCCCCTGTGTGGAAGAGAGAGGCAGCTACTGGAGGCTGCAAAAATGTCGAAGAAAGAAAGGAGCCCCTCCCTCATGCACCAAACTCCCACTTTACACTCTGCACCCTCAAATTTATTTTCCCTCAATTTATAATTGCCCTCATTGTCGAACTCCCTCAATTACCAAACTCTCTTCTTCACACTCTGTGCCCTGCAGCAGCACTTAGGTTCCTTTGGTAGATTTTCAAATTACCACATTCCAGAATTATAAAATAATAATTAGAACATTAAGATCCAGCCTCTATGCTCTATCTGATCATAAGTAACAACAAACTCATGACGCAGATTATGCACACACAACCTCCCAACCGCCACATTCACAATTACAGATTTATTCAACCTTCAACATTGCATTGTTTCATTCGTAAAGTTAAATTGCCATTGCCTTCATGGCTATTATCACACATATCATTCTTGTCAAACTTCCAATCAAGCCACAGATCAATTTCCATTGAATTTAATGAAACCTTGCCGACAGCTATGGATCCCAAAATGATGTCAAAAAATCCCTTTCAACTTCAGGTAAATTGTCAGACAAAATTCTTGTTCGATCTATTAAAATAGAGGAAAACTTCCTTTACAAAGTGCAATAAAATCAGCTGCTTGTGGCGCTAACATCTGCGAATTTCAAAAGAAATCAGTCCAAGACACCATCAAGAAATGTCAAATTGTGTTACTTCTCACTGCTTTAAAGTAAAATTAAGAGTTGTCTTTAAATGTTTTGAACAATATTATATCATAATCCAAGTACAAGATGTCTTCAGATCGTTATTGTAAGGCAATAGCACTCTGTTCTTTTGTCCTTTCCTTTTGGTCACACACTCCAGGACCAGCAAGATCAATCAGATTAACTTCAAATCACTGACTCCTTGAATTAGGTCAGTCATTAAAAATGCGAATTATTTATGTGACAATTGCATGTCCAGAAATAAAGAATTTCAAACAATTTTCAACAACCAGAAATTCACAGTAGCAGCAACTAAAATCGAAGTTTCACAACGTAATGCATTAATCAAACTCAATAATTCCAATTTAATTCAGGAAAAAAAGTATATTTAAGATTGATAGCCTTTTGTTGTCCCAAGGTATTAAGCGATGTGTGGCAAAAGGCAGGTATGTGGAGATTGTTACAGATCAGCCATGATCTTATCAAATGGCGGAACAACTAAAGGGCCTAAATGACCTCTTCCTTTTTTTATGTTCTAGGCTCTTACGTTCTTTTATCTTTTGTCCTGGCCTCCCGCTGATCACAAACCTTTCCCTTTGATTTTTCTGCAAATCCTACATTTCCCTAATTATTTCATTGTTTTAAAACGGTCAATTTCCAATAGCTTCCGCTGCTTCTGAAATGTTATTGAGAAATGAGATCTCTCTCCACAGATGCCTTAACTGTTGAGTGTTTCCAGAAAAATCCAGTTAACCTTTTAAATTCCAGGGAAGACATCCCTAGATTGTATAACATCTCCTCATAATTTATCCCTTGGAGGCATTCTTGCATTCCGTTAAACCGATGCTGCACTCCATCCAATGTCAATATTCCTTCCTAAGGCGTGGTTCCCAGAAGTGTTCAGAGTACTCCATTTGTGGTTAATCAGGGTTATGTATAATTGAATGATATCTTATGCCCATTTGTTTCTTATACTTGATGTCCTATTCCAGTAAACCAGGCTGTGAAAGACAGAACAGAGCTAAATACTCACACTTCATAAGATCTTATTTACAGAGATACAGAATATAAACATGCACCTCGAAACTCAACCACGACAGTTTCTGTCTGCTCCTATTTAAAGGAGCACAAGTGAATCTCCAGTTAATGGCCACCATCTGAATACAAGCAAGTACTCAATTACTATACAATTAAAAATTTAGATATAAAGGCAAGCATTCCATTAGTTGTTCCAATTATTTTCTGTACCCACTCAAGACATTTTAATGGTCATTTTACCTGGAACCCTGAAGTCGCCTTGGTGGTCTATGTTTCTACCTTTTCACTACTTAGAAAGTACCATGTTCTATTCTTATATCGTCCAAAGTAAATGATGTAACATTTAGCTACATTTAAATTCATATGCCAAAGTTTGATCCATGCAGCTAGTCTATCAATAACTACCTGGAATTTTCTGCTTCTATCTAGTCTACTTACAATGCGCCTAACTTTCTGTCATTGACTAATTTGCATATTTGGCTTTCTATCCTCTTAATTAAGTCGTTAATTAATGTGGTGAAGCGTTGAGGATCCGACACACATCCTTGCTGGACAGAAATAGTCAAATCCTGCCAATTCCAGTATCTGTCCATTATTCCTCGTCTCTGTCTCCTGTCGCTCATCCAATTTCCTAACTAGGTCAATAATTTGACTTGAATTCCATGGGCCTCAATTACAGCTAACAGTTTGTTTATAGAAACATAATCAAATGCCTTCTGAAATCCCAGAGCAATAACTTCCATAGATAGTCCCTGTCCATTTCGTCAGTTGCCACTTCAAAACTTCAATCAGGTTTGTCAGGCATGATCTTACCATTTAGCAGCTGTCTCTGATTAGCTGATACTTTTCAAGATGTTCAGGTACCCTAACATTTTTTATGGACTCTAGCAATTTAATGACAATACGCACCAAATGTTAAGCTAACTAGTCCATAATTTCCTAGATTCCCTCGCTCATATTTCTTCAATAGTGAATTAACATGTCCAATTTTCCAATCTGAAGGATTAGTTTCAGAATCAAGAAAAACCTGGAATATTATTGTTCGGGTACATGCAGCATTCTGAACGACTTTCTTTATTATTCTTGTTTGGGAACCATCTGGTGTTAGGGATTTTTCAATGTTAGTCCATTGTTTTATTTACAATGGTTATTTTGCTGTTATAAATTTTGGTGAGTCCCTGCAAATACTTTAATGCTGACCTCTTCCTCGACTGAAAATATTGACACAAAGTAGTTGTTAAACATGTCTGGCATTATCTTCTTTACATTAACTTTATTAGTTTTCAGGGTTTCGACATTGCTCCTCAGCAGCATAGTTTTCCTATTATAACTATTAAAAACAAATATTGACTTCCATATTTACTTTTTTCCAGGTCTTATTAACCATTTCTTAAACACATGCTGTTTGTTACGGCCGGGTGAGGAGGGGATCTTTCGTTTGATCACAACAAGGTTTATTCCTTAAAAAAACAGTGGTTACCAACTCAGTCGGTGTTTTACCTTGTCCCTCTAACGTGATTGCAAAATAACTATTCGGACAGATATTCTTGAGTTTAAAGAAGAAAGAGGTAAATTTATTTATACTTACAATCTAATCTAATTTTAAAATGCCAAAAATATGCTCCATATGCATGCAAACATTGGCACGAGAGTCACACACACAAATCGATTCTGGAGGAAAGCACATTTGGTGGTTGGATTAATCTCCAGAATAAGGGGAATTTACATACAGTATGTAAATCCTGTCGTCCTCGGCTGAAGCTGTAGTCTTGAAGTCCTCGCTGGTCAAAGTACACTTTGCTTGAGTTGCTTTGCTCAGAATCTTCCTGAAGGCAGAATTCGTCACTGATTCTCTTCCACTGGTTGCTGGCCGTAGCAGTCTGTGGGATTGAAGGATCCCCAATCGTGGCCAGTTCTTTCCTTGATATTTTCTGCGGGATGTGTGTGAGAGAGAGAGAGGGTGGGGGTGGGGTGGGGTGGGCGTTGGTGGGAGCAGTCGCCTCATTTCTGTCTTTTCAGTTACTGCCTGTCTGCTGTCGCTATCACAAAACTCTAATTTCTTCAGAGATGAGTAGGCAGTCACATCAATCTATCAATCCACCATTTGTTTCCAATGAGGTTTTCCTGGAATCTGCTAATGAAATTCAAGACTCTACTTGACACAGGAGGCCCAATCTCACTTAGAGGGGATTGGTTCTTTCAAAGTCAATGGGTGGGAATGGCCTTGACGGCTATGCTAACAAAGCCATAATAAGTAGTCCAGTCACTTAGTGCAAGCCATTGTCCTGGCTGGGCTTCTTGTTAGACATTTTTTGTCTTAAGTTCCATCTCCTGGTGTTTCAAATGTAAATTACAGTGGCCATCTTGGCTGCTATTTTTAAAAAAGTTAACTTGTAGGATCGTTTTCCCCATTATAAGTCTACGATAAGTTTTCAAGCAATGAAATTAATATGTTCCATTTTTCCTGATGTGTTCTTGACAATTATTTTTACAATTCACCAAGATCTGTGCTATTTCTGCATTTTTTTTGTTTTCGTCATCTATGAGTGATTTTTTTAAAATTTATTTCCTCGGCAATTAGAGGTCTTGCCTCTTATGGGTATGAATTGATCCTGCAACCCACTAAATTATTTTTGAACACTTCCCACAGCTCTTCTGTCGCTATACACATAAACAGATTTGTCCAGTACACTGTGCACATTATGTGCCCTGTAGCATTGAAGTCATCCTTGCCAAAATACAACATATCAGTAGCTCTTTCGCGTTTCTCCCTTTCAATTGTATATTCAATCGTCGATCGTATGACTACTGTTAGCTTTATGTGCATGCTCTCTTAAGCTGTCAACTAAATCCGGCTCTTTGCCACATCTGATATGGCCTGCCCCCTTATTGGTTTTGCATCATATTGTTGAAGAAACCTGTCCAACAACACACTCAAGAAATTCTAAAGCTTTGTAAGATGTGCTGGTCGGCTTGTCCCAATCTATATGGAAGCTAAATTTCCCTTTTTAAAGCATTCAACCATGGCTGCATGCTTGTATAATCTCTGAATTCATGTCATCATGGGCCTATAATAACTCCTGCTTCAGTCTTAAATCCTTTTCTATTTCTTCATTCTAATCATAAAATCTCTACTGCCTGCTGACTTCTCGTTAGAACCAATTTCAACATTACTCATACAACAATCAAAGATTGTAAACCTTGAGGTCCCATCCTTTCCGTGCGCCTAGTGTCTGGTGCTCTCCAGAAGGATCTATTGCCTACTTTTCCCTATGTTCTTGATCTCAACTTGTATCATAATGACTAGATCTTCTTCCTCCCTCTTCAGTATGCTTTTAAACCCCTTCCAGAAGTTCGTTACCCTGGCAGCATGTAGGAACCTTCTTACAAGAATGCCATTTGTCCCCCTGATTCTTGAATCACTTACACTTATCACTTTGCTCCTCCTCCTACATCTTCACCTTCAACTCCCCGCCTTCTTTGGGCAGCCTCCAAATCTGCGGGTCCATGGCCTGCATTCTTTATGACCTTCCGACAGTTTTTATCCTCCCAGGCATCAAGCACATTGTGCCTGTTTATTAGTATTAATAGTATTAGTATTAATACTAATATTAAAACTAATAGTATTAGTTTTTTGCTGATCCTTCTTCTATTTCTTACCTTTATTTCCCTATACTACACAATATATCAACCTACACCTATCAATGAATTGTCATCAAATTCTGATCAAAGCATCTAGATACTGCTTCCACTCTCTTATATGTTGGATTGTCTCAAACTCACACTGCTTCTTAATGACACTGAGATAGCGAGATAAGTGTCCACAAACTCCCACATTCGACAGTCCAGAGTCACAAGACCCTCTAACATATCTTATGCTATATAATCTGCATGTATGTTTTAGTTTGTTGTTCAGTTATCTTTCTTTTTCTGTACACTAACTTGAATTAGGCATTAAAACATTGGATAAACAAAATAATTCTTCCTGCTTCAAGCTGAGACGAACCACTACAGGCATTTGAGGCACCCACTTCTTACTTTGCACAGAATTTCCACTTGCACCAAACTCACAACATCTTTTGCAGCCACACTGCGCTGATCACATAATGCAAATAATGCATGGTTTGAGGAGCTACATTAGTTTGAGTTTCAGTTGTAGTTTGAGGGGGCATTAGTTTTGATGTGATATCTTAGTTTGAGGTGCCATATTAGTTTGAAGGGCTGTATTAGCTTCAGCTGACATATTATTTTGCAATATTGTGTTTACTTGAGGGGTGTATAGTTTGAGGTACACATCAGTTTGTGATGGCTGTATTAGTCTGGTGGTATGTATCAGTTAGAGAGGTTGTATTGTTTAAGGGGCTGGCTCAGTTAGAAGGTTTGCATCTGTTGTGGGGGAAGGGGTTGCATCTATTTAATGTGCTACATCAGTTTATGGGGCTGTATCGGTTAAAGGGGCTGTATTAGTTTAATGCATAATGTTAGTTTTAGGTCCTGTATTTGTTTGTGGTAGTGCATTATTTTGACGTGATACAATAACTTGAGGTCATCCATTAGTTTGATTTGCTATATCAGTTTGCTGATGTGTATCATTTTGACGTACTGTATCAGATTAATACTTGAATTCATGCTACAAATAACAGATGTTAATTATTCATCGAATGGCCGCAGTTAGAGACGGCAAGCTCATCCCAGAGTGCAGCAGAACTGCACTGACTGTGCGATCTAACATTTGGAATTGATTTACTGAATGAAGAATGCAAAGTGAAGGACATCCTTAGAACAATGTGATCTCGAGAAGGGATGGGTGGTGTTTGATGGAACATCCCCAGTGTTGGAAGAAGACAGCTTCAAATTATCATTACCTTATTAATGTGTCTGAATTTTCCAGTCTTTTGGATGTACCAATTGAGTCTCAGCACTAAATCTATTCCAGCATAACAGAGACTTAATTGGCTATTATAATCTTTGAACAATGTTGCAACATCATTATTCCCGTGGAGATTCTGCAGAATATAAATGAAAGGCTCAGGAAATGGATCGCCTCACAGTGTAATTCAGAAGAGGTTTTCTGCAGCACAAAGGGACAGACGCTTCACACTGAAATGCGTGGAATAATTCACAGTAGCAAGAGAATATACTACATGATCCTTGCAGTCATTGGTATTCCTGGTAAGTGACAGTATCCACCAAAGTCGTGTAAATCTATGTGCCGCTGGTCTCTGATTTTGCTCTGTGATTGATATACTGGTGACCATTATGCAGGCACCAAATCAGTGATCTCATTTATTTATGGCAAATATCCTGAATAACCTAAGCTGTTTTGCATCATTGCTTCAACTGAATATTTTTTCCCAGCTCACAGAGTCGACAAACTATCAAGTTAGTGGTTCATTGCGTGTTGTTGAATCAGACTTCAGTGGCACTGAGCATGAATCAATAACTGAAGAGGAACCCCTTGGCCCCAGTGACCATATATTACTGGGAGTACCTGTCACTGTAGAATTGTATTGAATGCCAGTCACTAGTGTGAGTGGAACCAGATAGTTCTACTTTTAAATCATTGCCTTTGGTGACTGATCTCTCCATTCCAAGCAGCTGTGTTCATGTTTTGCAAAGGGGGAAGTGTTGTTTTTTGGTATTCTGCTTCACAAAGAAATGCATTGATATTGCTCTGTTTCCCATTTAATTGCACCAATCTAAAAAGCACGACTGTTATCCACTTCAAATCCTCTGTAAAATGACGGATTCCTAGTCTACGTATAGTTACTCTAAACAGTATAGCTTTTTTGGGCTCATTAACCCACTTCCCTCAACACTGACAATCTGAGGATCATGAGTGCTGAATTTTAATATCTGTCTATTACTCAGGATAAGTTAATAAAGGATTACCCATGCTAACAGGTGTAGACTACAGACCAGCTAATAGTGCATGGGAGGTGGAGGAAAAATATGCAAGCAAATAAGGGAAATGAATAAATAACGCAGATTAATAATCGTGGGGTATTTAAATTACCTTGATAATAATTGACAATAAATAAATATGCAAAGGGAATACGGGAATGAAGTTCCTAGAATGCATTTAAGACTCCTTTCTAAGTCAATCGTTATAAAGGCCAACGAGGGTGGCATCGCTACTGGAGCTAGTATTGGTGAATGAGCCAGAGCAGATAGGATATATAAGCACAGAAACATACAATGGTTTTCTGCTGTTCCAAAGGAAACACACCCAGTCTATCCACTCTTTCCTCATGGCTAAAAATTCTCTATTCCAGACATTAGCCCTGTAAGTCTCTTCTGCACCCTTTCTAGTATGATCACATCCTTCCTAAAATGCTTTAACTAGAACTGTACGCAGTTCTGTAGCTGTTGTCTAACTGGTGCCTTATTCAGTTCTAGCTTGCAGTCTTGTTTTTTTGCATCACCACTCTATGAACAAAGGAAAGTATCCCATATACCTTCTTGACCAGCTTACTAACTGTTCTGCTACCTTCAGAGAGCTGTAGATGTGCACGTCAAGGTCCCTATGTCCTCTACATTTCTCAATTGCCTACAAATTATTATGTATTCCCTTGGCTTGTTAGTCCTGCCCAAATCCATTATCTCACACTTCTCTGAATTGATTTCCAATTGCCACTTCTCAGCACACTTGATCAATCCATTGATACCTTCTCGCGTCTGCACCTTTCTTCCTCACTATCACCCACATTACCAATATATGTATCATCTGCAAACTTTTAAATCATGCATCCTAATATTTAAGTCTGAACCATTGCAAAAACCGCAAGGGACCCAGTACTGAACCCTGCGAACCCAACTGGAAAGAGCCTTACATTCACAAAAAAACGGCAAACGACCGTAACACTTCGGTCCCTGCCACTCCGTCAATTTTGAAGTCAGTTGGTCTTAGATCCCATGTTTCTTTTGTTTGTTTTATTTTTCTGGATGGTCTGCTATGTAGTACGTTGCCATTAGCTATGATAACAATCTATGTCAGCTACTATTAACGCGCCACCCTCAGCAACTTTCCTTGCTACCTCCTCAAAAAATTGAATCAAAGTAATCAGACACGGCATTCTCTTTGCAATTTCATCCCGCCATTTCTTGACTAAACCACGCCTTTGTAAATGATGATTTATACCTCTCATAAATTTTCCAACAATTTGATCAACACAAGGGTTAGGCTGACTGGCCTGGAAGTACTCGACCCTGCCCTTCCTCCCTTTTAAAACAACGCTGCAACCCTAGCTGTGCTCCAGTCCTCAAGCACCATGCCTGTCGCAAGAGGGAACTGGAAAAGGCCGAATTTGGTGATGTCGCATCTGCCGTGGCTGCACTTCCGACATAGGTAACGTCGCAGTACCTGTGACATCAAACCAGCGACGTCAGAGGCAGTTGCCAGCATCAAAGATGGCAGGGATTATCGCAGCGTCTTCCCAGGACAGTGCAAAGGATCTCCCTGAACTGAGGAGACGGGCACCTCTTGACAGCTCAGCCTCGTTGACATTGATGTTGCCTGGAGGTGGGCTTGTTGAAACAGAAACCATAGATATCAGTCATACTTCTTTATTTTGTGGATCATCCTGCAAGTTTTTGTTAGTATTAGTCGCAGATAGATCCAATGTAAAGTTGGTGTTTAAGAACAGATCCAAGGTAAAGTTGGTGTTTAAGAACAACTGCTGAAGCCTGACAGTAAAAACATTACAACAAAATCTTGATGTGTGAACGTTGAGAATGGCAGCGGTTAAAGATGGGCGGAGGCACACTGGTCAGTGCGATTACATTGGGTCTGCTTTGAAGGCCAGACGACTGCATTGGCAACAGTAATGCATTTCAAATGATTGTGCATCCTCAAGAGCTGCATTAGGAGTCTAACTAAGACAGCAGCCTGCTGGTAGAGGATTTCTCCTCTCTCCTGTTTGGGGAATGGGTGCGTGCACTCCCCATTGCTTGTAAGGTAATTGGAACAGTGTGATGGAATCATGTCATATCCAGCAGGTTGGGATGTATTAGCCCCTCAGAATAAAAATGGAAACTTGAAATTCCTGGGTCTGGAGGGTCCTAGATCGGGATTTGCACCTCTGCAAGGCCAGGAAATTCCAATGTGTCCAATTTGCACCAGGGTTCTCCTACAGCATCGACTCTTTTGGGTTTAGAGATGGCTCACGAAATGCCTTAGAGTCACAGAGTGACACAGCACAGAAACAGATATTTCGGCCAATCGTGTCTGTACCGTCCATCAAGTGCCTAACTATTCCAAGCCCATTTTCCAGCACTTTGCCCGGAGCCTTGTATGCTATGGCATTTGAAGTGCTCATATGAATACTTCTTAAATGTTCTGAGGGTTCCTGCCGACACCACCTCTCCAGTCCGTGCGTTCCAGCTTCCAACCACACTCTCGGTGAGTTTGTTTCCCCCCTCAAATCCCATCTAAACCTCCTGCACCGCACCTTAAATCTATGCACCATGGTTATTGACCCCTTCGTTAAGGGAAGAAGTATCTTCCTATCTAACCGAGCAATGCCCTTCATAGTTTTGTGTACCTCAATCATATCTCGCCTCAGCCTTCTATGCTCTAAGGAAAACAACACTAGCCGTTTCAGTCTCTCTTCATAGCTGAAATGCTCCAGCCAGGCATCATCCTGGTAAATTCCCTCCGTACACTCTCCAGTGTTATAACATCCATCCTATAGTGTGGTGCCCAGTGCTTTACGCATTACTCCAGATGTGGCCTAATTAGCGTTTCATACAGTGACAAATGATAGACAGAGTTACGATAGGACTTTTGCCTTTGTCAGCTATCCCTGACAAACGTTGTCACTGTTCAGTATGCACAGTAGTTTGTTTAATGGACATTGCTCACTGTAATTACTTGGGAGATGTTTGGACATAACGTCTAAATGACTACAGCCTGCATTATTAATCAAGGGCATTCTGTTTGAAAATAACTACTGAGGTATTCTCTATGCGCTGCTCAATGGAACCTAGGAACAGGAGTAGGCCAATAAGCTCCTCCCAACTGTTCTGCCATTCATCGCTGATCGTATGTCTACTCCAATTACCATTGTTCCAGAACCTTGCCCATTAAAAACCTATCAATCTCGGTTGTGATATGTTGAAGTGATTCCCAGCTTCAGTAGCGTATTAGGGGAGAACGCTGCAGATTCATACTAGATTCCATGTGCAGAACCACTTCCTGACATCCCCCTGAACGACCTATCTCTAATTTCAAGTTTATGCCCTTTTGTTCTGCACTCATTCGCTAGAGGGGAACGTTTATCTCTATCTTCCGTAGATAAGCATTAATTATCTTAAACTCCTCAATTAGATCATCCTTTACTCTTCTATACTCAAGGGGATGCAACCTAAAAATGCAACCCTCCAAAGTTCGCTATAATTCTATTGGATCTGTGCTACCAATAAGAATGTCAATAGGAATCCCACCTAACATGTTATGAGTGCAACAGGAGGAGACTGCGGCAGACCAAATTCATCAGGCAGCACCAAACGAGAGCCAACCCAGCTCGGTATTAGTTTCCACCATGATCTCTATGCACATGGGTATGTACTCGACACCAAATATATCTTCTATACTTCCTGAGACCTTTCGCAGAGGCTTTGTTTAGCATATTGTACTTCCTTCGGGAAGCTTAGAACAGTTCTATTCCCTGTTGTAGCGAGATGTGCAACCAAGGTCTGCAACGCAGACTACTCTCACTAGGGACCAAACAGAGACTTCAGCTCTCAGCATTTGTGCATCGACTCATTCCAGGAAACCACACAATTGTTCAGCCAGTGTTTTGTGCACTGCTCTGTAAGGAAAGTCACCAGTGCCTTCTTTGCTAGGGCAGATTAATTGTGATGATTTGACAGTGTTTCCATGGAGATGACTGAGAAGGTCACCAAGGTTTTCAGGTTTGCTGGATTCTTCAGATGATTGATTGATCCCATATTGCACCGTGTTTTCCAAATGTAAACTCAACACAGTATAAGAAGCATACAAGGCCTTCCAGTCCATCATTGCATGTGCATTCACAGCAACAACAACTTTCATTTATGTAGCATATTAATGCTATAAGACGCCCAGAGGAGACTCACAGGAGTATAATGAGACTAAGTCTGATCAAGGGACATGAGGGAATATGACCAAAAGTCTGGTCAAAGTGTAGTGCCCAGAATTGTACACAGTACTATAGCTGTAGCCAAACAAGCGTTTTATACAGCTCCATCATAACCTCCCTGCTCTTATATTCGGAGCCCGTGCAAAACTGGAGTCAATGGGAATCAGGGAGAAAACACCCCACTGCTTGGAATCATACCCAGCGCAGAGGAAGATGGTTGTGCCTGTTGGGGATCAATCATCTCAGCCCAAGGACATTACTGTAAGAGTTTTCCAGAGAAGGATCTAAAGGGAGAGATAAGAAGAGCAAGGAGAGGACACGAGAAGTCATTGGCGGATAGGATCAAAGAAAACCCTAAGGCTTTCTATAGGTATATCAGGAATAAAAGAATGACTAGAGATAGGTTAGGGCCAATCAAGGATAGTAGTGGGAAGTTGTGTGTGGAATCGGAGGAGATAGGGGAAGTGTTAAATGAATATTTTTCGTCAGTATTTACAGTGGAGAAAGAAAATGTTGTAGAGGAGAATACTGAGATACAGACTACTAGGCTAGATGGGATTGAGGTTCACAAGGAGGAGGTGTTAGCAATTTTGGAAAGTGTGAAAATAGATAAGTCCCCTGGGCCAGATGGGATTTATCCTAGGATTCTCTGGGAAGCCAGGGAGGAGATTACAGAGCCTTTGTCCTTGATTTTTATGTCGTCATTGTCGACAGGAATAGTGCCGGAAGACTGGAGGATAGCAAATGTTGTCCCCTTGTTCAAGAAGGGGAGTAGAGACAGCCCTGGTAATTATAGACCTGTGAGCCTTACTTATGTTGTGGGTAAAATGTTGGAAAAGATTATAAGAGATAGGATTTATATTTCATCTTGAAAAGAATAAGTTCATTAGAGATAGTCAGCACGGTTTTGTGAAGGGTAGGTCGTGCCTCACAAACCTTATTGAGTTTTTTGACAAGGTGACCAAACAGGTGGATGAGGGTAAAGCCGTGGATGTGGTCTATATGGATTTCAGTAAGTTTGATAAAGTTCCCCACGGTAGGCTTGTGCAGAAAATACAGAAGTATGGGATTGAAGATGAATTAGTGCTTTGGATCAGACATTGGCTAGCTGAAACAAGACAGAGGGTGGTGGTTGATGGTAAATGTTCATCCTGGAGTATAGTTTCTAGTGGTGTACCGCAAGGATCTGTTTTGGGGCCACTGCTGTTTGTCATTTTTATAAATGACCTGGATGAGGGCGTAGAAGGGTGGGTTAGTAAATTTGCGGATGACACGAAGGTCGGTGGAGTTGTGGATAGTGCCGAAGGATGTTGTAGGTTACAGAGGGACATAGATAGGCTGCAGAGCTGGGCTGAGAGATGGCAAATGGAATTTAATGCGGAAAAGTGTGAGGTGATTCACTTCGGAAGGAGTAACAGGAATGCAGAATACTGGGCGAATGGGAAGATTCTTGGTAGTGTAGATGAGCAGAGAGATCTTGGTGTCCAGGTACATAAATCCCTGAAAGTTGCCACCCAGGTTATAGAGCTGTTAAGAAGGCATATGGTGTGTTAGATTTTATTAGTAGGGGGATCGAGTTTAGGAGCCACGAGGTCATGCTGCAGCTGTACAGAACTCTGGTGTGGCTGCACCTGGAGTATTGCGTGCAGTTCTGGTGACCGCATTATAGGAAGGATGTGGAAGCTTTGGAAAAGGTGCAGAGGTGATTTACTAGGATGTTGCCTGGTATGGAGGGAAGGTCTTACGAGGAAAGGCTGAGGGACTTGAGGTTGTTTTCGTTAGAGAGAAGGAGGAGAAGAGGTGACTTAATAGAGACATATAAGATAATCAGATGGCTGGACAGGGTGGATAGTGAGAGACTTTTTCCTCGGATGGTGATGGCAAACACGAGGGGACATAGCTTTAAGTTGAGGGGTGATAGATATAGGACAGATGTCAGAGGTAGTTTCTTTACACAGAGAGTAGTAGGTGCGTGGAACGCCCTGCCTGGAACAGTAGTAGACTCGCCAACTTTAAGGGCATTTAAGTGGTCATTGGATAGACATATGGATGAAAATGGAATAGTGTAGGTCAGATGGTTTCACAGGTCGGCGCAACATCGAGGGCTGAAGGGCCTGTACTGCGCTGTAATGTTCTATGTTCTATGTAATATCCAAGCCCTAAACATATTCAGCGGCTTCATCAATGACTTTCCTTCAATCATAAGCTCAGAAGTGGGGAAGTTCTCTGATGATTGCACAATGTTCAGCACCATTTAAAACCTCAGATTCTGAAGCAATCTGTGTAGAAATGCAGCATGACCTGGACAATATCCAGACTTGGGCTGATAAGTGACAAATAACATTTGCGCCACACAAATTTCAGGCAATGACTCTCCCAAACAAGAGAGAATCTAAGCATCTTCCCTTGACGGTCAACGGCATCACGATCAGTATTTCCTCCACTATCAACGTCCTGGGGGTCATCATTGATCAGAAACTGAATTGGATTGGCTAATAAATAACGTGGTCAGATGTTAGGAATCCTAGGGCGAGCAACTCACCTCGTGACTCCCCAAAGACGGTCCACAATCGACAAGGCACAAGTCAGGAGTGCGATGGAATACTCTCAGCTCCAAAAATGCTCAAGAAGCTCGATGTCATCCAGGACAAAGCAGCCCACTTGATTATCACCATATCCACAAACATTCACTCACTCACAACCGGCGCACAGAGGCCGCACAGAAAATGAAAAGTTAAAACTTCAGCATAATTACAATCTCGACAGATTGCCAACATAGAATGTTGATGTTGTACGGAATGCAAAAATTTGAACTTTGGCTATCACCTCATGCTTTTGACTAGTTTGGGCTCAGATTCTGGTTCAGACTATTTACCCTCCCATTGGGGGGGGGGGGTACTGTGTGTACCGTCGACAAGATACACCGCAGCAATCCACCAAGTCTCCTTAGACAGTTTGTTTGTGTTTGTGTGTGTGTATGTGTGTCTGTGTCTGTTTCTCCATGTTTGTGTGTGTGTGTCTCTCTGTCTGCAAGTTTGTGTGTGTGTGAGAAAGAGAGTCTCTGAGTCATCTCTCTCCATCTCTATCTTTCCTTCTGTATCTGTTTCTCCCTCTTTCTCTCCCTCTTGCCCGGTATCTCCCTCTTTCCCAGTCCTCATCTCTCATAGAAGCATATAAAACAGGAGCAGGAGTAGGTCATTCGGCCCGTCAAGCCTGCTCTCCATTGAAAAATGGTCGTAGCTGATCGTCTAATTCAGTACTCTGTTCCCGCTTTCTCCCCATATCCCTTGATCCTTTTGACATTAAGAAATATATCTATCACCTTCTTGAATAAATTTAATGACTTGGCCTCCATTTCCACCTGTGGTACAGAACTCCACATACTCACCACACTCTACCCCATCTCTCTCTCCCCCTCCATCTCTCTCTCACCCTCGATTTCCCTCTCCCCCTCAATCTCTCTCCCCCTCTATCTCTCTCTCTCCCCCTCTATCTCCAACTGCTCCATCTCTCTATCCCCATCTCTTACTCCTTATCTCTCTCTCCCCTTCTCTCTCCTCTCTATTTCTCTCTCCCCCTCAATCTCTCTCGCTCCCCCTCTGTCTCCATCTCACCTATCTCTCTCTTCTCCATCTCTCTTCCCAACTCTCTCTCTCCATCTCTCTCCCACTCTCTCTCTCTCCCCATTTCTCTCACTCCCCATCTCAGACTCCCTCAATGCCTTTCACTATCACTCTCTCTGTCTCTCCCTCTGTCTGTCTGTATCTCTCCAACTCTCTCTCTCTCTCTCTCTCACTCTCTCTGTCTCTCCCTCTGTCTGTCTGTATCTCTCCAATTCTCTCTCTTTCTCTCTTTCTCTCGCTCTCTCTCCCTCTCTCTCTCACACACTCTCTCTGTCTCTCCCTCTATCTGTCTGTATCTCTCCAACTCTCCTAATCTCTCTCTCTCTCTCTGAGAGGTGGAAGCATTTAAAACTTAACATCCGTGCTAGGGTGTGGTAAAGGCCCAACCTGATGTAAAACTTGCAACCGTAATCCCCATACCAGCTTTTGAGGAGGCCTTCAGCAGAGTGAACAAAGAACAAAGAACAGTACAGTACAGGAAAAGGCCTTTCGGCCCTCCAAGCCTGCGCCGATCTTGATACCTGCCTAAACTAAAACCTTCTGCACTTTCGGGGACCTTATCCCTCTATTCCCATCCGATTCATGTATTTGTCAAGAAGCCTCTTAAACGTCATTATCGCACCTGTTTCCACCACCTCCCCCGGCAGCAAGTTCCAGGCACTCACCACCCTCTGTGTAAAGAACTTGCATCGCACATCCCCCCTAAACTTTGCCCCTCTCACGTTAAACCTATGTCCCCTGATAACTGACCCCTCCACCCTGGATAAATGTTTCTGATTATCCACTCTGTCCATGCCGCTCATAACTTTGTAAACCTCTATCATGCCACCACTCCACCTCCGTCGTTCCAGTGAAAACAATCCGAATGTATCCAACTTCTCCTCATAGCTAATGCCCTCCAGACCAGGCAACATCCTCGTAAACTTCTTCTGTACCCTCTCCAAAGCCTCCACGTCCTTCTGGTCGTGTGGCAACCAGAATTGCACGCAATATTCTCAGTGTGGCCAAACTAAAGTTCTGTACAGCTGCAGCATGACTTGCCAATTTTTATACTCTATGCCCCGACTGATGAAGGCAAGCATGCCGTATGCCTTCGTGACTACCTTATCCCCCTGCGTTGCAACGTTCAGTGACCTGTGGACCTGTACGCCCAAATATCCCTGCCTGTCAATACTCCTGAGAGTTCTGCCATTTACTGTATACTTCCCACCTGCATTAGATCTTTCAAAATGCATCACCTCACATTTGTTCTGATTAAACTCCATCTGCCAATTCTCAACCCAAGTCTCCAACCGATCGATATCTTGCTGTATCCTTTGACAATCCTTATCACTATCCGCAACTCCACCAAACTTTGTGTCATCCGGAAACTTACTGATCAGCCAAGCTACATTTTCCTCCAAATCATTTATATATATTCCAAAGAGCAAAGAGCACTGATCCCTGTGGAACACCACTAGTTACATATCTACATTCAGAAAAGCACCCTTCCACTGCTACCCTCTGTCTTCTCTGACAGAGCCAGTTCTGTATCAGCTCACCCTGATCCCGTGTGACTTCACCTTTTGTACCAGTCTGCCATGAGGGACCTTGTCAAAGGCTTTACTGAAGTCCATATAGATAACATCCACTGCCCTTCCTTCATCAATCATCTTGGTCAGTTCCTTAAAAAACTCAATCAAATTATTGAGACACGGCCTCCCCTTCACAAAACCATGCTGCCTCTCGCTAATCAGTTTGTTTGTTTCCAACTGGGAGTAAATCCCGTCCCGAATAAGCCTCTCTAATAGTTTCCCTGCCACTGATGTAAGGCTCACCGGCCTATAATTTCCTGGATTATCCTTGCTACCCTTCTTAAACAAAGGAACAGCATTGGCTATTCTCCAGTCCTCGGTGGACCTCACCTGTAGCCAATGAGGATGCAAAGATTTCTGTCAAGGCCCCTTGACTCCCTTAGTATTCTGGGGTAGATCCCATCAGGCCCTGGGGACTTATTACCTTAATGCTTTGCAAGACACCCAACACCTCCTCCTTTTTGATAATGAGATGACTGAGGCTATCTACACTCCCTTCCATAGGCTCATCATTCACCAAGTCCTTCTCTTTGGTGAATACTGATGCAAAATACTCATTTAGTACCTCGCCCATTTCCTCTGGCTACACACATAGATTCCCTTCTCTTTCCTTGAGCTGGCCAACACTTTCCCTAGTTACCCTCTTTCTCTTTACATACGTATGAAAAGTCTTGGGATTATCCTTAATCCTGTTTGCCAATGACTTTTCATGTCCCCTTTTATCCCTCTCGACTCCTTGCTTCAGTTCCTTTCTACTGTCTTTATATTCCTCAAGGGATTCGTCTCTTCCTAACCTTCCAGCCTTACAAATCCTTCCTTTTTCTTTTTGACTAGGCTCACAAAATCCCGTGTTTTCCAAGTTTCCCGAAACTTGCCAAACTTCTCCTTCTTCGTCACAGGAACATGCTGGTCCTGGATTCTAATCAACTGACATTTGAAAGACTCCCACATGTCAGATGTTAATTGACCCTCAAACAACCGCCCCCAATCTAAATTCTTCAGTTCCTGCCTAATATTGTTATAATTAGCCTTCCTCCAATTTAGCACCTTCACCCGAGGACTACTTTTATCCTTATCCACAAGTTCCTTAAAATTAATTGAACTATGGTCACTGTTCCCGAAATGCTCCCCTACTGAATCTTCGACCACCTGGCCGGGCTCATTCCCCATATGGCCCCATCACTGGTTTGAATATCTGCATATTGTTTCAAGAAGCCCTCCTGCTTGTGGATTGTATGGGATCCCTGATGTCAACAAAAGGGGACAGACAAGCACAGGTCTATCAGACAGTTATGGAGAAACGGGGCTGAATGGAAAGTAAGGGCAGGTTAAATGAGGTCCGGGACGCTTCACAAAGGGAAGTCCCTGCTGTCAGTTTAGCCAATCCTGAAATAGAGGTGCATTAGACCCCACATCCTCCTGTGTGGTAGGCCAAAAGGTAACCTATCAAGGCTGCTTACAGCATTTGTGGAAACCTGCAAAGGCAAGGAAAGTTCCCAAAAAAAGCAAACCAACAGCGATGGCGATGCCTCGCCTAGTCGAAGTGCTGCAGGAGAGTGCAGTGAAAGCTGGAGAGATACCAGCGTGTAGGCATGTCCCAGAGGGCATGGGGTGATTAGCAAGATTATGATCCCAGCAATAAAGAGAACAGCGAAACAAAAGTAAACAGCACGTGTGCTTCACAAAAAAAACAAAAAGTAAGGTCAGGGTGGATCTACCCACTGAAGAACCAAGTGATCAGGGCACAAACCCAAAGCTAATCAAAACAAACAATCTCAATTTCGAAGTTAGCAAGAACAAGGACCCGGATGACATTTCAGACACTTCATGGGGGATTAAAACCAATTTGTTACCCATTCCCACCACAAACAGAAAAAAATGTCAAGGTACAGGAACCTTAATGGTGAAAGACACGTATTGCAAAAACAACAGTTGAGGGGTTAAATCATGTACATACAGGAGAACCTGCCTTAAACAGCAATGGATATTTGCAGACCCTAAGCTTCACCAATGACCACACGTTTATTGAGATGCACATCCCCAGTGTGTTACAAATTTACACTGGAGAAACCTTAACCCATTTGACAACATGTGACCATGACAGGCAAAGCCAAAAAAAAATTTAAAGTAACATTGTTGTTGCAGAGAAATAACAGCTGTAACGATTCAAAGATTAATGAGTCAATTTGGGGAGGAAATAAAAATATATGTGTATTTACTTGTTTTTCCATTCCACTCCTTTAATAAAATGCTCTTATCTTGCATTTCAAGTTGCATGGTACAGAGGTGTCAGAAAAACCCTCTATGCCGAGTGGAAAATATTGCTTTCATCGGTTAGAAGCCTATCTTAGACTTTTAATGGGAAAAAAACTACACTGACTTTAAAAAGAAAAACTAGCTGCCAAGACGGGCCACTGCAATTTACATTTGAAATACCAGGAGATTGAACTGGAGCGAAAAAATGTCCAACAAGAAGCCCAGCAAGAACAATGCTTTGGATAGCAGAGTAGATCACTATAGATCACCCTCATCAGCAAGACTTTCCGAACCATCTCGAGGCTTTCATAAATGGTGACATCCCCCAGGGGGCGAGCACTGCCAACCTCAACTAAGAGAATTTTTAGGTTTTAGGCTTTGAACCTCATTAAAAACAAAGGGGAGTGAGAGATCCGTGTGACCCTCTGTTCACCTCTAAGAAATTAGAAGTTTTGTTACACAGACATGCAGACAAGCAGTAACCGAGTGTACAGAGGCACAGAAGGCTGCTAACCCCGCTCCCCCTCCCCCACCCCACCATCTCTCTCTCTCTGTCTCTCTCTCTGTTTCTTCTTTCCCTCTCCCCAGAAAAGATCAAGAAATGAACCGTTTGCGACTGGAGGACACTTCAAGCCTATAGGCCGCGACAGCCATCAACCAGGGGATGAGAATCAACTACCACTTCTGCCTTCAGGAAAAATATGAACAAAGCAATCCAGCCGAAGTGCAGTTTGACCAACAAAGAGCTTCAAAAATATAGCTTCATCCAAGGACTACTGGATCATCTACTTTAAGGATTGCATTTAAGTTCCACTTATTCTGAATATTAATCCAACCACCAAATCTATTTTCCCACCTGTAATCGACGTGTGTGTGTGATTGTCGTATGAATGTATACATAAATGCGTAGCGTATTTTGAATATTTTTCAGCCGGGTTCGAGAATGAAGTATAATACACTTCCCTCACAATTGTTTAAACTCAAGATAACCTGTAGGATTGGTTCTTTCACAATCTCGTTCAAGGAAAAAAGGTAAAACACTCACAGAGATGGTAATCACATCCAATGTTTAAAGGGAATAAACCCTATTGTGGTCAAATACGAGGAAGGGGAAAGAGATCCCCACCTCACCTGGATATTGCAATTGATTTACTGAACATTTGCATTCAGTCTGAAAATGTAATGCTGAATTCCCAGTCGCTTACCATGTTAATGGTGGGTCCCTATCTAAATCTGACCTCTCTAGCAGCATCTTACATTGTCCCCCTGAAGCTCATTGAGGAGAAACAATAAAGAAAGGAGATGACAAAAAGGAGGAGGGATAGCAGTATTGATTAATGGAAAAATTACATTGCTGGAAAGAGCTGATGTCCTAAAGGGATCGGGGACAGAATATATGTGATTAGCAGTAAGATAGCATAGAGGTAAGATTACACTACTGAGTGTATTTTATGGGCCACCAAATAGTGGATAAGATACAGAGGAATAAATTTGCAGGGAATTTATAGAGGTTGAAAGAATTATAGAGTAGTTATAATGGGGAACTTTAAAAATCCTAACATAGACTGGTATATGAATAGTGTAAAGTGAGAGATGCACAAGAATTTCTGAAGTATTTCCAGGAGAATTTTCTGCTTCGGTATGTTTCTGACCCAGTGGGAAAGGATGCATTGCTTGATCTCGTTCTGGGGAATATGGCAGGTAAAGCGAACCAAGTGTCAGTAAGGGAACAGTTCGGGATAATGACCACCGCACCATAGGTTAGTAATGAAAAGAATGAAAAGCAATCCAGAGTAAAATGAATAAATTGCGAATGGCCAACTCGAATCGGGTGAGAATGGATCTGGCCCAAGTAAATTGGAATCAAAGATCGGTAGGCAAAACTGAGGAGTGGCTGCCTTTCAAGAAGAGCTCGTTCAGCTACAACAAGGCATATTCCCATGTAGGGGGAGGATAGGAACAACAAAGCCAGAGTTCCCTGGATGACGATATGTATAAAATGTGAGATGAGGCAGGAAACGTGTACACAGGACAGATATCAGGTGGATAACAAGAAAAGCAAGGAGAGTATGAGAAAAGACAGGCAGCCAACATAAAAAGGAAAATTAAAAGTCTTTATAAACAAATAAATAGTAAAACGCTGGTGAAAGTGGGAGTGGAGCTGCTTAGGGACCTAAAAAGGGATTTACGAATGGAGGCAGCGAGCATGGCTGAGGAACTGAAATGAGTACTTTATGTCAGCCTTTAGCAAGGAACAATATCCTGCCGTAATGATAGTGAAAGGGGAGCTATTTGAGACATTGGATGGGCTAAATATTGATGAATGGAGGTATTAGATGGGATGGCTGTACTTAAGCTTGCTAAGTTACCAGGACAGGATCAGATGCATCCAATGATATTGAAGGAAGTAAGAGTGGAAATTGTGAAGGCACTGGCCATAAACTTCCAATCATCCTTAGGTCCCAAGGATGGTGGCAGGGTTCTGGCGAATTGCAAATATTGAATACTTATTCAAAATTGGCGTCAGGATAAGCGCAGCAACTACAGGTCAATCTGTTTAACCATGGTGTTGGGAAAGCTTTTAGAAACGATAATTCAGGATAACAGTAACTATCACCTGGACAAAGGGCATCCAGCATGGATTTGTGAAGGGAAAATTGCGTTTGAATAATTTGATTGAATTTTTCATTCAGTTGATACAGAGGTTTGATGAGGATCATGCGGTTGATATGGTGTACATAGATTTACAAAAGGTGTTTGATAAAATGCCACATAATAGGCCTGTCAGCAAAGTAAAACTCCATGAAATAAAATGAACAGCATGGTAGTTGACTGAGTGACAGGAAACAGAGTGCGGTTGTGAATGGTTGTTTTTTCTGACTGAAGGAAGGTATATAGTGGAATTTTCCGGGGGGCGCTGATCATAACATTGCTTTCTGTGATATTTATTAATGGCCTAGACTTCGTTGAGCAGAACACAATTGCAACTTGGATGATGGCACAAAACTTGAAGGTTTTGTGAACTCTGACAAGAATAGTCATAAACTTCAATAGACAGGCTGGTGAAATGGTCAGATATGAGGTAGATGAATTGTAATGCAAAAAAAAGGTGATGTGATTCATATTGGTGGTAACAACGAGGAGAGGCAATGAAAATAACATCCACAGTTCTAAAAGTGGTGCAGGTGCAGAGCGATCTGGAGGGTGTGTGTGCACAATTCAGTAAAGGTAACAATGCATGTTGTGAAAGCGATTAATACATCATAAAGGACCCTAGGCTTTATAAATAGGGGCATCGAGTACAAAACCTTTAACGAACATTTGTTCAGCCTTAACTAGAGTATTCTGTCCAATTCTGTGCACTGCAGTTCAGGAAGATTTGATTGCAGTAGGGAGGGTGCAGAAAAGATTTACAAGAATGGTTCCTGTGAGGATTGACCTCCGGTATGTGGATAGCTGGAAAAGATGTGGTTGTCGTTCTGAGAGAAGGGAAGATTGAGGGAAGATTTGATAGAGGTGTGCAAAACCATCTGCGGTCTGGACAGAGCAGATACGAAGATGGTGTTCCCATTGACAGAAGTGTTGAGAACCAAAGGATATAGATTTACGATGATCAGCTGAAGAAGCAATAGTGACATGAGAAAAAAAAAGTGTTTGTGCAGAAAATCTTTACGTTCTGGAATGCTCTACCTAACAGTGTAATGGCGGCAAATTCAATCAAGGCTTTCAAAGGAAAATTGGATAATTATCTGAATAGAAAAAAAAGACAGGGCAGCGGTGAAAAGATGGGGAGTGGGACTAGGTGAATGACACTCACAGAGCGGGCATGGACAAGAATCACCTTCCTCTCTGCTGAAACCGTTCTATGATTGCACGTAGGTATTAGCAAAGAGCGCGATGGCAGGGTCTGTCCCATCACAGTGTTGTGCAATCCTTGACACTGTGGATGGAAGTGTATGGCCATGGAGTTATCAATCCGCTACACCAGCCTAGGGGTGTCCTGCCCCAGGGAGTGCTGTGCCCATCCCTGCTCCTGAACAGGAGGGTTGCTTGAGCCAGACTTCAGGGAGGGAGTTTTCGGTCTCTGAAGGGTCTAATCCCCAACCCTGAGGTGGTTCAGTTCCCTGATGATAACTGATGTCAAATAAGGTGGGGAGGAATCCAGTCACGGGGAAGGGGGTCCGTACAAAAAGCCCGGTGTGAGGTTTCTAAACTACAACCTGATGAAGAGGCATTGCTCCGATTTGCCCTGCAAACACAGATTACGCCCAATCCCGGGCAGTGTTTGCGGTCCCGATTACCCGTCCCAGTTGCCTTTGTGTGGGGTTTGGGGTCTGATGCAGAAACCTTGAAGGCCAGGGTTTAATCTGCAACATTAGTGGAATCACAGTCTGTCAATTTCATAGAAATAATTAAATATTCAACCCCCCTGCTGGGAGCAGTTTGCTACCCGCCTCCTGTCCAGTCGCTGTTGAATCTGGAAGAGGGTTGGTTGAGGTCGGGGTGGAGAGTATTTTTCAATTTTAACCTCTGACCTCAACCCAAAGGCACCCGTTTTTGGGTGTTGAAATGAAGCCCTTACTGTCGGCTCAGACAGGGAAAATGTTTAACCAGTAATTTCCAGTATCTTCTCTCTTCTCTCTCTTGCAGTTAATTTATTGGCGATTGTTATCCTGTCCCGTGGAAAGGGTGGGCTCTCCACCTGCACCACTCGCTACCTGGTGGCCATGTCAGCAGCAGATCTACTGGTCATTACCATTGATGTGATACTGTATCGGATCAGTTATTATTATTTCCCGGGATCTTTCCTGGACATCACTCCTATGTGTAGTGTTATCTATGTGCTGACTCGTGCATCAATAGATTGTTCTGTCTGGTTCACCGTCACTTTTTCCTTTGATCGATTTGTAGCCATTTGTTGCCAGAATTTGAAAACTAACTATTGCACTGAGAAAACTGCAGCTGTGGGTCCAGCAACAACCTGCATTTTGCTCTGTTTAAAAAACATTCCCTTCTTCTTTACAAAGGAAGCTGGAGAGATAATCAACGAGGTACCATGGCTCTGTTAAAGAAAGCCAAGCTATTATACTGAGCCACGATGGGTGGGATTTGATTGGTTTGATAAGGTTTTAACTCCATTGTTACCATTCACTTTAATTTTGTTGCTCAATGCGTTGACAGTCAGACACATCTTAGAGGCCAGTCGAATCCGCAAGGTACTGAGGGGTCGTAGCAAGGGAGAGAATCGCAGCGACCCAGAGATGGAGAGCAGAAGGAAATCGGTGATTTTACTCTTCACCATATCTGGGAGCTTCATACTTCTGTGGTTGACATATGTTATAGATTTCTTTTATTACAGCATTATAGGAACAAATCCCAAAGATTACAATGACTATTTATATGTATTTGGGCAAATTGGATTTATGCTGCGGTCTTTATGTTGCTGCACAAATACATTTATTTATGGTGTGACTCAGTCCATGTTTAGAGAGCAGTTAAAGATAGTGGTGAAATATCCTTTTAAATCAATTATTCGATTTGGTAATAAACACAACAGAGAGCAGGCCAGGAGAAGATCACAGCATTTTAAGTCCACGAATGTAAATGAATGACACCAGGAATTGCTGGAGATCTTAAAATGTCACCAATGGCGGGGCAACCACTCTGTTTAGGACAAGTCACAACAGTTGATTGATTGTTGCAACATATTCTTTCGGGACAGCACCAGGAGCTTTTTGCATTGCGTCTGCACTTACTGTGAGCAGTCTGTCCAGGTGTATAGTGCAGCAATTCATTTGCAGTTCCTATAATAGTAGACATGTAAATAGGTATAGAGAAAGACCTGTGCTATAGTTTACAGGATAAATTACATAGAATGCTGAGCACACAAACAGGACTTTTGGCATGACTGATGTAATGAATTCATGCGATGTGGGTGCCACTGGCAAGGCAAGCATGACCCAGTGATTCTGGCGGCTGGCCATATCAATTAACCACCGTGCTATCATACTCACATTTCTGTCCTTGGCCTGCCCTTCCCGACCCCAACTAATATCTTCAGCACCTCTCACCCCCACCTAACAGCTCTTCCCCACCCCTAATTAATATCCAGGCAATGTGTGACTCCCTAAGCCATCTCATAACTTCAGCTCCTCTGCACCACCACTTAATAGCTCCTCCTCACGTCTAAATGTCCGCAGCTCCTCCCTGCCACACCTGATGACCTCAGACCCTCTCCAACCCCATCTAATAACCTCAACTCCATCCAACCCCACTTAATATCCTCAGCTAGTTATTTTTTCTTCCTTTTTTTTTACATTCCTTTTTTACATTTTTTACAATCTTTTTTTGCATTTATTTCATTTCATCTTAGTTTGTTCAGTTTGCTTACCCACTGTTTTTTTCAGGTTGTTTTTCTTCAGGTTTGCACTTGCTGCTGTTCAATATTCAGTATATTCACACCTAATCTGTACTAATGCTTTGTCTTTCAACACACCATTAACATATTGTTTGCCTTTGCTCCGTGACCTTTTGGTCAGCTATGTGGCCTGGTCCAATCTGCACCTTCTCCTTTGTTATCTTTTGCCCAACCCCCACCTCACTTGTTTATAATCTGTGACTTTTCTAATATTTGTCAGTTCCGAAGAAGGGTCACTGACCCGAAACGTTAACTCTGCTTCTCTTTCCACAGATGCTGCCAGACCTGCTGAGTGAATCCAGCATTTCTTGTTTTTGTTTCAGATTTCCAGCATCCGCAGTATTTTGCTTTTATTTTAATATCCTCAGCTCCTCCTCATGCCTCCTAATCTCATCAGCTCCTCACTATCCCTACTTAATATCCTCTAACCCTCACCAGTGGCTGAAGGATAGTAGATGTATTGGTACCAATCTTTCAAGATTCCCTAGATTGTAGAAAGTGCACAGTGGATTGATACCGCAAAAGGAACGCCTCTATTCAAGAAGAGAAGGATACAGAAAAGGGAAAACCATGGGTCAGTTCACCGAACATCTGTCATTGACAAAATGCTCAAATCCATCATTAAGGAAGTGGTAACTGGGTATTTGGAAAATCATAATGCAATCAAGCGCAGTTAACCTGTTTTTTTTAAATGAAATCATATTTGACAAATTTATTAGCGTTCATTGAGGATGTAACAAGTAGGTTGGTTAAAGTGGAACCACTAGATATAATATATTTGGATTTCCAAAACGCATTCGATATGGTGCCATATAAAATCTTACTGCAAACGGTAAGTGTTGTTTGTGTAGGAGAAAACATATGAGAATGTATAGAAGATTTGCTAACTAACAGGAAAGAGAGGGTTGCGACAAATGTGTCATTTTCAGGTTGGTAAACTGCAACTAGTGGAATGCCATAGGGATCAGTATGCAGGCACAAATGTTTACAATCTACATTGATGACTTGGATGAAGGGGCAGAGTGTATTGCTGTCCAATTTGCTGACATTACAAAGATAGGCAAGAAAGCAAATTGTGAGGACACCAGGAGTTTGCAAAGCGATAGAGATAGGTAAAGTGAGTGGGTAGTAATTTGGCAGAATGATTATAATGTCAGAAAATGTGGTGTCATCCACTTTGGTGGGAAGAATAGAAAAACCAAGTATTATTTAAATTTAGCCAGAATGCAGAATATTGTGGTACAAAGGGATCTGAGTGTCCTCGTACATGAATCACAAAAGGTTAGCATGCAGGAACAGCAAGTAATTAGGAAGGCAAATGGAATGTTGGCCCTCATTGCAAGGGGGATGGCGTATAAAAGTAGGAGAGTCTTGCTGCAATAGTACTGGGCGTTGGTGAGAATAACTGCATACAGTTTTGGTCTTCATATCAAAAGAGGGATATACGTGCATTGGAGGCAGTTCACAAAACGTTTACGAGGTTGATTCCTGGAATGAAGGGGTTGTTTTATTAGAAAAGTTTGAGCAGGTTGGGGCCTATACTTACTGTAGTTTAGAAGATTGAGAGTTGATCGTATTGAAATATAAAACATTGTTAAGGGGGGTTGACAGGATAGATGCTGAGAGCATGTTTCCTTCGTGGATGATTCTGGAACAAGACGGCACAGTTTAAGAATAAGGAGACTTCCAATTAATAAGTTGATGAGGAGATATTTCTTTTCTCAGAATGCCATTAACCTTTGGAATTCTCTTCCCCAGGGAGTACTGGAGACTGGGTCATTGAATATATTCACGGCTGATTTAGACAGATGTTTGATCTGTAAGGGAGTTCAGGATTATGGGGTAAGGCAGGAAAGTGGAATTGTGGCCTCGATCATATCATCCATGATCTTATTGAATACCGGAGCAGGCCCACTGGGCCGTGTAGCCAACACATGCTGCTATTTCATATGTTCTTATTATGTTCTCACAGGGACTTTATGGGCCAAATGGCTTTCTTCTGTGCCGTAATGCCTCTGTGACCCCCACTTAATATCCATAGCTCCTCCTAACTCAACCTCATAGTCTCAGCTTCCCCCTTCCACACAAAACATCCTCAGCTCCTCCCCAATCCATCTAATATCCTCAGCAATTACAATTCCCACATATTATATTCAGCTCCAGTCGAATCCACCGAACAGCCTCGAGTTCAACCCCCAACCCACCCCCCAACCCCACCGCCACCCCCATTTGAAGTCCTCATCTCCTCCCACATCACTGAAAATTGTCGGTTCCCACCCTCCGCAGATAGCATTTTCAGCATTTCCCCACTCAGCTCTGCAGAAAATCTACAGAAGTAACTCAGAAACTTTCCTCCCTGGAACTGTCGTAGAACTTCCGACACTGAATACTGATCTCTCTGTATAAACACGCAGCTGTCAATCACACACTCTCCTCCCGGGAAATATCCAGGAAATCCCTGCTCTGGTCTCTCTGTATAGTCTACAGTTGTCATTCATACACTCCCCCTCCCCACCCGACCCCCAGGAACTGTCATTGGATCCCTTTGCATGCAGGCTGCAGCAGTCAAACACAAACTTTCTTCCATGGAGCTTTCAGAGAAATTTCTGCAGTGAACTGTCTGTGCACAGAAGCATCTGCCAATGCCACATTAACTATTTCCATTCGATAATTAAATTCCACATTTTAGAGGGTCTCTATCAGGGCTGCTGTACTGCTTTCTAGGATGTGGCCGTCCTCTTTAACTGTGCCATTCAGTAATTAACATACAAATGATATAGTGTCCTCTCAGGGCTGCTCTAGGTCTGTCTGAGATGTGGCTGCACGCTTTGACTGTGTCCATTCGGTAATTAAACACCAATTATTCGAGAGGCATCTCAGGGCAGCTCTGTTGCACTCAGGAATGAGCCCACTAGCTTTGATTGTATCATTCTGTAATTAAATTCGAAATGTTCTAGTTGTTTTTTGATGATTGTGGCATGTTGGCATCGCTGGCAAGGCCAACATTTGTTGTCTATCCCGATTGCCCCTGAAAAGACTGTGGTGAGCAGCCTTCTTGAATTGTAACAGTCCATCTGGCACAGCTACACCCACAGTGCTGTTCGGAATGGAGTGTCCATCTCAGGCTGCCCCACTGCAGTCTGTGATGTGACTGTACAAATTTAACAGTCATTTGGAAACCTGCGGATTAATTAAGGAAAGCCAGCATAGATCTGTTAAGTACTAACCGGATTTAAATTATTTGGTTAAGTTTATTGAAGAGCTAACAGAGACGGTAAATGAGTGTAATGTGGTTCATGTGATATACATGGACTTCCAAAAAGCGTTTGATAAAGTGCCACATGGCAGGCTCAGTGGTAACATGGATACGAAGTTGACTGAGTGGCAGGAAGCTGAGAATAATGGTTAAAGGTTGTTTTTTGTTTCAGACCGGAGGAGGTTATATTGTGGTGTTCATCAGTGTTCAGTATCAGGACCACTGCTTTTCTTGATCTATAATGATGACCTATACGAGTGTGTGCAGGGCACAATGTCAAAATTTACACATGACCAGAACTTGGAAATATTGTGAACTGTGAGGAGGACAGGTAAAGACGTCAAGAGGACACAGAGAGGCTGGTGGAATGGGACATTTGCCACTGTCCAGTCTTTTGGAACCACACCCATATCTAAGAAAGATTGGAAAATTATAGCAAGCCCTACCCCTACCTCCACACCCCCTTCACTTTGCAACTTCGGATGCAAGCCATCAGGTGACTTATCCATTCTAAGCATTGCCAGCCTTTTGAGGACATCCTTCCTATCAATTTTCATCTCATCCATTATATCTACCATTTCCATTTTACCGATATATGTCAGAATCCATTTCCTTAATAAACACCGATAGAAAGTACTCATTAAATAGTCCAGCCTTGCCCTGTACCTCTAGAACATGACACCGTCCTTTTCCCTAATCGAAAATACGCTGAATTTTTGGAGGAAGAAAATATTTCCGAATAACTCACTCGAGGGGAATACTGGTTCCGGAACATAGATTCACACAATGTTTGAAGTAGTAATACTGTTTAAAAGGGCCTAAAAAGTAGAAATGCATAATGTTCATTCGAGAGTAAGCCTGAAATCGTAAAACATGCGGCCAACCATTTTAAAATTGACACTGCAAAACCCGAGCCAGGCGTGGAAGCTGAAACAGACAAAGCAACATTCGCTAGGATACAGATAGAACAGAGGAGACTACAATTAGAATTAGAAAAAGAACAGGAAAATGAAAGAGATTTCCAGAGAGATAAGGAGGAGAGATAATTCCAGGAAAGGGAAGGAAGAGAGAGCATTCAAGATAAGACAGATCGAACTGAATAGGGAAAGACCCAATGTACCAGTGAAGGCATCATTAGTGAATGAACTACCCCTAGCTCAGGACTAAGTGCTTAAATCTTAAATTTCTCCGAATTGATAAAAAAAAGAAAATTCAATGAGGGACATGTGGAAGCATTTTTCATCTCATTTGAAATGCTTGCAAAACAGCTGAAGTGGCTAGCATAGCCGAGGACCCATCTACTACAAAACAAATTAATGGGAAAAGCCCATGAGATTTATTCGCTATTGTCTGACGACAGATCATTAGTTTATCAGATGACTAATAATGCTATCCTGGCAACACCTTATTGAGTCCATCTCATAGAATCAAAGTATGGTTATTGCCCAGTTGTCATATCCATGTCAGCTCTCTGCAAGAACAACACAGCTCATTCCACTGCCACTTATTTTCCCCGCTGACTTCCTTTTTTTTTCTCCACAGATGCATATACAATTCTGTTTAGATTGAATCTACCACCACCACACTCTCAGGCAGTGCACTCCACATGCTAAGCACACACTGGGTAAAATATTTTTCCTCATGTTACGGTTGATTTTCTTGTCATTCACTTTTAATCAGTGTCTTCTGGTTCTCGACTCTTCAGCCAATTGAATCAGTTTCTCGGATACTCCTGTTTAGGCTGAGCCAGTGTTTCCTCAATCTAAATCAGATGATGCGAGGAGGACAGTAAGCACAGTGAGACAGGGACAGCAGCAGATGGAGATGGGGAGAGGAACAGTAACTGCAGTGAGACAAGGACAGCAGCAAATGGAGATGGTGAGAGGAGCAGTAACTGCAGTGAGACAGGGACAGCAGCAAATGGAGACGGTGAGAGGAGCAGTAACAGCAGTGTGACAGGGACACCAGCAGATGAAGGTGGTGGGAGGGCCGTAACAGCAGTGAAACAGGGGCACCAGCAGATGGAGCATTGCTGATGGGGAGATTCTGTGTTCCTGAGTGTTTGAAAGTTTGATGTAAGTGAGAGGAATGTATGTTTGTGTCAATCTGACGCTTTATGTAACCTTTAGATGCTTAATGAAATAATTTAAATGCAATTTGTGTTAAATGGTAATTTTCCAACTATGTAACCGCTTGTAACGTTAACCTGGTTTCTGTCTGCAAAATTATTTTGAGTGAGTAAATCCTAATGCAGAAATACAACAAGAGCATCAAATAAAGTTCAAACATTCATTTACAAATAAAAATTCTCTGAATAAGTTGTGTTGAATTCTTCATCACTAAAATTATGACATTTCTCTCTTCCTTTTTTATGCTCTTATCTTCTCTACAATTAGTGAGAGAAATTGAAGTATTGATGCAATTGTCTTTTGAAAATAGATATTAAATGTGCTTCCCCCAACCTGTCAGACAGTGCATTCCAGATCAGAACAACTTGTGGTGGATTATTTCCCCTGATTATTTCCTCGCATCGCTCTCCCATTTTTATTTACCTTCAGTCTGTGTTCGCTGGTTCATGAACCCTCTCTGCTCCTGGAAACAAACTGTCCTTATTTATCGAAACTGAGTGAAAGAATATGAATGCTATTTGTATCTCCAGAGCAACCGCAGAGTAGCTAGTAGCTCCTGAATTTTGACAGCGATCAACAAGTGATAAAATCCCTTTGAATCCCCCGGCAAGAAGAGTAAAGAAACAGTCAAGATAGAAAGTGAAACAAGCGATGCTGAATGGCAGCAGCAAAAACTCATTACCAGATTTTCGAGGTAGTTATTGCTGACTTTATGTAAACTGGAGATGAAAAGTGAAAGACCTTTCATAAAATTTGTGCTAAATGTCTCTTTTTCAACTTTGTAAACCCTTGTGACCTTACAGTGGTAATTGTTGAGAAAACTATCCTGAATGCATAAATGCAAGAACATCAAGAACCGAATAATTTACAGATACAAGTGTTAATATGTGTCAGAATTGCTCTGTGAAATGTCACCAGTTCTAAACGTTTTCTTGGCTGTATCATTTATCTGGCTGTAATTGCAGGGATTGTTACCCAGAGGACCTGAGAAACCGAATAAAAATTGGCTGTTTCTCAAACTGCAGCAAACAGGCCTCGCCCGCAAAAACTCTTTTCCAGAATTTCAAGTTATTGCTGCACTTTCTGTAAACTGGAGGTGAATAGTGAAAGGCATTTCATACAATTTGTATCAAATGTTCATTTTCCAAACAGGCCGCTCCAGGTTTTACATTGCAGCAGGTTTTCTACATTCAGTTGTTAATGAGGTCTTGGGGGTGGGGGGAAGGTGAGGGAAGAGAGTGAGAGAGGGAGATAGGGTCCTTAAATGAACCATTTGCAACATTCGCTGGAATATCCCTACCCCATTCCCTTACCATTCCCATTGCAGGACCCGAAACATCTCTTCCTTGAAGGTTTTTGTGTATTTGTGTGCATATGCGTGTGAATGCCATTACATCCTTCTGGTCTCTGTGCAATTAACTTTGTCAGCACAGATCCTGGACTTGGGACCTGGACCCTTTCCCACCTCAGAATTCCCACTAATCGAGCTCCGTTACTTTATTATATCTCATTCCTTTCCATTGACACATAGTGTTCTCACCAGACAACTGTGAGCTCCTCCAGACTGAAGGACATATTTGCAGTAGCACATAAAAAACTACGAATTTACAGATCATTGATATTAGAGCAGAAAGTATCAGCAAGCCTGTTACTGCAGATGATGATTTTTCGTTACATAGTTAAGACAAGGAATTAAAATAAATCGCCTCATTCAAACTTCTGGTTAGGCCTCAACTGCATAATTGTGTTTGATCCTGGGCACCACACTTTAGGAAGGATGTCAAGGTCTTGGAGAGAGTGCAGAGGAGGTTTACCAGTCTCGAAGGAAGACTTTGTGCCTATGTGAGAGAGAAAGGAGGAGAGGTTTCAAGGAATGGCCAACAATTTTGGAGAGATTAAAATTTGCTAGGAGTGATTAAAATGCAACTTTAGTGGGTAGTGTAATGAATAGACAAAAGGGACAGATTTCCACTTTGAAGCATCTTTGTTGTAAGATATGCTGAAAGAGAAAGGACTCTTTACTTCAGAGAAGGATAGATTTAAGGGTGAGCTGATGCACGTTTACAAGATGATGAAGGAAACAGATTGTGTTACAGTTGGGTTTGTTTCAATTAGGTAAGTTAATATTGACCTTGGAAACAAGTGACACTTTATTGCATCGCTAAAAACTTTTTGTCAGAATATGGAGGTCTTCATCGCTGAACTTTCTATAAACTGGAGGTGAAAAGTGGAAGATATTTAATACCATTTGTGTTAAATGGCCATTTCCCAGCTTTGTAAACCCTTGGAACATTAAAGGGGCAAATGTAAAGAAGGTTTTGTTTCTATTGATTACAGGCTGATGTTTAAACACAGCAGCATCAAATACAGTACAAAGAAATAATTGACAAATACAACTATAAATATGGGTGAGAATTGTTGTGTGAAATGTCACCGGTTGTAAAAGTTCACTTGGCTGCATCATTAATCTGGCTCTAGTTTCAGTCTTTGTCACATAGTGGAATTGAAACATCAAATAAAAACAGCCTGTTTATACTGCAGTCAAACCGGCCTCTCCAGCAAAAACTCTTTGCCAGAATTTCAAGGTAACTGCAGTGAGACATTTTCAGTCATTTTCTGAACTTTCTGTTACCTGGACGTGAATAGTGAAAGGCATTTGATGCAATTAGTGTAAAAAGGCCATTATCCAAAGCTGCGCATCCAGGTTTTAAATTACAACAGCTTTTCTGCTCTGCTACTGAGTTTTTTGGGGAAGGAGAGAGACAGACAGGTTTCTGTCTGGAATTGTCCATTTGGGATATGGCTGGAATATCCCTCTCTCCCCCATTCCTGTTTACCCAGCGACTCACCTTGGACTGTCCCACACCTGGGAGGCAGTGCCGAGATGGAGGAAGCTGGGACCTGGTTGGATGAGCTGTATTTTGTGTGGACTGGCTGTTTTGAGTGACAGGTTCTGGGATATATTCGGACAACATCAGCCTCCATTCTTTCTTTCCATGCGGCTGGTGTCTGAATGTGAGTTTCTGTGTCTCAGTGTTTCTGTGTCTCTATTAATTGCAAGCTGATTACAGTGTGTGTGTGTGTGTGTGTGTGTTTGTGTGTGTGTGCAGCCTGAATCCCCCTCTCTCTGTCCCAATCCTGACACTTTTCTCAAATTCCAACCCCAATGCCCCTGTCCAGGATCTTTTCCCAATGGACGAGCTGATGGAAGAAAGGTTTTAGAGTCCAAAGATGGAGTGCACACCGTGTGGGGTGGTGAGTATCATATCGTTATTGTCTCTCTCTGCCTCCCCACCCCGCCTCCGACTCAATCTACCTCTCTCTCCATATCTGTGTTTCTCTCTCTCCCTCTCTGCGTTACTCTTTCTCTCTCTCCTCCTCGCTGAGTGTTTCTCTCTCCCCCTCTCTCTCTGTTTCTCTCTCCCCCTCTCTCCCTCACTTTCTGTTTCTCTCTCTTTTCGCTGAGTGATTGTGTGTCTTTCTGTCTCACTGGCTTTCTCTGGCCAGCTCTCTCTCAATCTCTCAATCCCTCAATCTCTCAATCTCTCAATCTCTCAATCTTTCAATCTTTCAATATTTCAGTATCTCAAGCTCTCTCTCTCTCTCTCTCTCTCGCTTTCTCTCTCACTCTCCCTTTCTTTCTCACTCTCTCTCTCAATCTCTGTTTTTTTCTCTCTCTCTCTCAAGCTCTATCTCTCCTTCACTTTGTGTTTTTCTCCCTCTATGTGTTTCTCTCTGTTTCTCTGAGTGTTTGTGTCTTTCTGTATCACTGGCTTTCTCTGGTCATCTCTCCCTCAATCTCTCTCTCTCATTGAGTTTCTCTCCCTATCTCTGTGTCTCTCTGTCTCTCTCTCTCTGTGTTTTTTCTCTCTCTCTCCTAATCTCTCTCTACCTCACTTTGCGTTCTCTCCCTTTCTCTGTGTTTCTCTCTGAGTGATTGTGTGCCTTTCCATCTCACTGGCTTTCTCTGCCATCTCTCTCTCAATCTCTCTCTCTCACTCTTTCTGTGATTCTCTGTGTCCTTCTCCCACTGGTTTTCTGTCTGTGTCTCTGGTGTCTGCATTTTCTTTGTGTCTCCGTTCTTTCCCTCCCTTTTTACCCTCCACTTTTTCGTGTCTTTTCTCTTCATTTCTCTTTTTTTCTGTCTTTTCTGTTTCTTGCTGTCTTTTCTCCATTTCTCTGAATTATTCTTTCACTTTGTCTCTTTCTGACTTTCTCTCCCCCTCGAACTTTGTCTCTTTCCCGCTCTCTTCTTCTCCTTTTCTGTGTTCTCTCTCTTTCTTTTTTCTTTGTTGCAGCTTTCTCTCTTTCTTTTCCTCTTTCTGACTTTCTCTCCCTTTCTTTGTCTCATTCTGACTTTCAATCTTTCTCTTTCTGCTTTCTCTCTCTTTCTTTGCCTCGTTCTGACTGTCTCTCTCTTTCTTTGCCTCTTTCTGACTTTCTCTCTCTTTCTGCTTTCTGACTTTCTCGCTCTTTCTTTGCCTCTTTCTGACTTTCTCCCTCTCTCTTTTTTGCTTTCTCTCTTTCTGCTTTCTCTCTCTTTGCCTCTTTATCACTTTCGCTCTCATTCTCCTTTCTGCTTTCTGACTTTCTTTCTCTTTCTTTGCCTCTTTCTCACTTTCAATCTCTATTTCTCACCTTTTCTCTCTTTTTCTGACTTTCTCTCTCTTTTTCTGCGTTCTCTCTTTTTGTTTGCCTCTTTCTGACTTTCTTTTTCTTTGCTTCTTTCTGACTTTCTCTTTTTATGACTTTCTCTCTCTCTTTCATTGCCTCCCCACCCCCGGGAAAGTCCCTGCCCCTCCCCCCCAAATTATTGCCCCCCGTAAATTATTCCCCTGGATATTTTTCTCCATCCCCGCAATTACGCCCCCCTCCTGCTCGTATCTTCCACCCACATTTTTTATCCCCCATGCAAATTTTTACCACAACAATATTTCACGCCCCCATAAAATATACCCCCATGAACAGAGCCCACTGTTAACTGCCACCCGCCAACTTACACCATCACTATGAACAGAAACCCACCTAAATACCCCCACCCCCCTCTCCCGGGAGCAGACTTCCATCCACATAACCTCAGAATAGACCCCCATCTAAATACCCCCCTGGGGAAAGACCCACAGATAAATACATCCACCGGGGACAGACTCCTATCTAAATAACCCTCAGGAACGGTCTCCCATCTAAATAACCCACCCCACGGAACAGACACCCATCTAAATACCCCCCTCGGGAAGAGTCCTCCAAAACAACACCCCGCCAGGAACAGAATCCCATCTAAATACCCCGCCCCCGCGTTAACTGACCCCAATCTAATAACTACCGCCTTCCCCCACTGTATACACTCCCACTTTCTAAATACACTCCTTCTCCTGCAAAATTCCCTCTCTACTAATTCCCACCCTGTATCATCTCCTCCGTCAATAGCCACCCCTGCCCGCCCCCTGTGTACATCCAATTCCAGTCCACAGCAGCAACCCCCTCCCCCATGTGTAATTCCAACCGCCACCACTTTCCTGGGTGTGACTCTGTCTCCGACTGCATTTAATTCACTTCAGTTCCTGGTCTGGATAAGCTGCTTGAATTCCATCAACTGGCTCCCAGATCCCCGGCATTTGTAACTCGTGTCCCTTTCAATGGCATGCCCGGACCCCCGCACCCCCCCCCCCGCCCCAAGAGGCTAACGGCATTCTGCGCCTTTAACGCACAGGAAGATCCCAGCCCCGACACATCCCTCTCTGCAGAAAGGTGTTTCACCTGTTCTCCCCGTCAGCTTTAGGAAATCAACCAGAGGGAGACACACACAGATACACACACACACTGACTGGCACCGGGATGGAAGGAGGCCAGTCAGCCCTTTGAGCCTGTCCCACCGTTGTTAGATAATGGCTAATATGATTCTCATCTTCCATTTCGCCATAAGAAGACAGACAGAGAGAGTCTGGGAGCAGATACACAGAGAGGCAATGAAAATTTGGACTTTGACTTGATGCCAATAGTACAAACCGGGGTGGAGGGAAGGAGAGAGCTAGAGGTGTAGAGAAAGAGAGAGTGCAGCAGCTAGATGTTGAGAAAGATCGCAGACAAAGAGAGAGACACAGAGACAGAAAGACATGGAAGGGCAGAGATACAAAGTGAGAAGCGTTACAGAATAGAGAGGGGTGTCCCGTGGCAGGGTTGGGTGTGGGGAAATGCAGAGATAATCTTGCAGGAAAGGAGGAGCAGAGATGGAAAGATTCGGGGAATTGGAAGTGAGTGAGGGAAGAAATGGACTGAGAGAGAGACATGTAAAGATGCAGAGAGTAGCAGAAAGAGAATGAAAATGGAAATTTGTGAGACTCTACAGAGATTCAGAGATAGAAAGGATGTTGAGTGATGCAGAGATAGGGATTTAAAGATGTGAAGAAACAGAGCGAGGAACAAGGAGGAAGTAGCAGGGAACAAGTTGCAGCAAGAGGGAAATTTACGGGATTACACTGACTGTTCTGGAGCAGTGCTTCCCAAACGATTTCCTTCGGACTGCCCTCCAGACGCATCCCTTGTAAAAAAAAATCCACAGGCCCCCGAAAACACAAAACCAAAATACTGCGGATGCTGGAAATCTGAAATAAAAACGTTGCTGGAAATACTGAGCATTTCCAACACTTTGTGATTCCATCAGCACCGAAAACGCAATCTTCTTTTCTGTATCAAGAAATGAATTTGACAAAGATCCATATATTTTGTTATTATTTTCCTCTCTGGTTAAAGTTCTTGTCTGACGATTCCACGTGCCAAAAGATTCTACCTCTGCATCATCAAAACTGCAACTTCAGAAAAAGGTTCTTCTTGGGAATATGAAAAACAAAATTGATTCAAAGAAAGCAAAGCATTTTTGAACAGAAATAAAACATAGCAAGATGCCAGGCTCTTTCTCTCACTTACTGACATAAAACAATCGCTCAGGGACTACCCATCTTACAAATACATCCCCCGACACAGAGCCAGGGAATGGGAAGTGTGGATGTGTTTACCCAGTCATTTCCTGCTGTCTCTCTCACTCTCTCTCGCTCGCTCTCCCTCTATTTCTCTATGTGTCTCTCTACATCTGCGTCTGCCTCATTGTAAAAACACACAATCACTGGTGACCATCATCACCTCTCCCATAGAAGAATAGAGAGGGAAATCCACATTCCCATCCCTGAAAATCTGAATTCAAATGGCCCCCCGGCGTTTCATTTCACTGTCAAATTCAGCCCACAGCCTAAAACACCAGCATTATTTGGGAATGATAACAAGCCTTTACAGACCTTCACCTTTCAGCAATGTAACTGTTGATTCACTTGACACTCAATGAGTTAAATTTTGAAGTGGTCGGCACGAGTTCCAGGGAGAAGACTCGGAGGGCGGAGTACCGGAGCGGTGAGTACACAATGTAACTTATCTCGGGTGGAAAAATAAACTGAAAAATTGACGTCACAGGAAAGCTGCGACCTGATTTTCTGGTAGGGAATCTGCACTGACGTTCAAAATAAACCATTGATAAACTAATGAATCCTAATAAGTACAGGAGTAACTAAACCAGAGGGAGGAGATTACTGTGTTCAGCATTTAATATTTATAGTAGAAATCCAGCGCTAGGGACCATATAGTTAATTGTAACTTAATTTAGTAAGGATTTAATAAGTATTTATTTTAAATTCATTTATTAATTAGGCCTAGAAAAGTCAGCCAGAGGGGTAAAGTGCTTCACCTGTGAGATGTGGGAGGTCCATGAAGCTTCCAGCGTTCTGGACAACTACATCTGTCGGAAGTGTACAGGAAGTGACCGCATGGATTGGTTGGAGCAGCAATTAGATGCAGTTAGGAGCATGCAGGTGGGGGAAAGTATTAAAGACAGGAGATTTAGAGACGTGGTTACATCCAAGGTGTAGGCAGATAGATGGGTGATCGCTAAAAGGGGCAGGCAGTCAGTGCAGGAATCCCCTGTGGCTGTCCCCCTCTTTAACACGTTTAAGCTTTGGATACTGTGGGCGGGGGGGGGGTGTGGGGAGCGGAATGGCCTACCTTGGGAAAACAACAGCAGCAGTCAAAGCAGTGCACTACGGCTGGCTCTGTTCAGCAGGGAGGAACAAAGCACAGAAGAGCAATAGTTATAGGGGACTTCATACTCAGGGGCACAGATAGGCGCTTCTGTGGACGTTAAAGAGACTCCAGGATGGTATGTTGCCTCCCTGGTGCCGGGATCAAGGATGTCACTGAACGGGCAGGGGGCATTCTGAAGGAGGAGGGTAAACAGAGGGTGTGATACAGATTGGTACTAACGGCATAGGCAGGAGGAGTGACGAGGTCGTGCAGGCGGAGTTCAGGGAGTTAGGTAGTTCAGATGTATGCATCATTGGGATCGCTTCCGGGACAAGTGGGACCTGCACAAGAAGGACGCGTTGCATCTAAATCGGAGGGGCACAAATATCCTGGCTGCGAGATTTGCTGGCGTCACTCAGGAGGGTTTAAACTAATGTGGCAGGGGGATGGGAAACAGAGCAGTAGGTCAGCAAGTGAAATAACTGAGGGGGAACTAGTGAATAAGGCCAGTAAGACTGATAGGAAGGGCAGGCAGGGAGACGTTACTGAGCACAGTGCGACTGGTGGTCTGAAGTGCATTTGTTTCAATGCGGGAAATGTAACAGGTAAGGCAGATGCACTTAGAGCTTGGATTAGTACTTGGAACTATGATGATGTTTGCTATTATAGAGACTTGGTTGAGGAAAGGGCAGGATTGGCAGCTAAACGTTTCGGGATTTAGATGATTCAGGCAGGATAGAGGGGGGTGTAAAAGGGGTGCGGGAGTTGCATTACTGGTTAACGAGAACATCATGGCTGTACTTCTGGAGGACAGCTCGGAGGGGTCATGCAGCGAGGCAATATGGGTAGTGCTCATAAATAGGAAGAGTGCAGTCACAATGTTGGGGGTTTGCTACAGGCCTCCCAACAGCCTGCGGGAGATAGAGGAGCAGGTATGTAGACAGATTTTGTAAAGATGTAAAAGCAACAGGGTTGTAGTGGTGGTTGATTTTAACTTCTGCTATATTGACTGGGTCTCACTTCGTGATAGGGGCTTGGATGGGGCAAATTTGTAAGGAGCAGCCAGGAGGGCTTCTTGAAACACTATGTAGATAGTCCAACTAGTGAAGGGACGGTACTGGACCTGGTATTGTGGAATGAGCCCAGACAGGTGTTCGAAGTTTCAGTAGGGAAGCATTTCGGGAACAGTGATAATAATTCCGTAAGTTTTAAGGTGCGTATGGATAAGGTTAAGAGTAGTCCACGGGTGAAGGTGCTAAATTGGGAAAGGCTAATTATAACGATATTAGGCAGGAACTGAAGAATTTAGATTGGGGACGGCTGTTGGAGGGTAAATCAACATCTGACATGTGGGAGTCTTTTAAACGTCAGTTGATTAGAATCCAGGACCGACATATTCCTGTGAGGATGAAGGATACATTTGGCATGTTTCGGGAACCTTGGAAAGCGAGTTGATATTGTGAGCCTAGGCAAAAAAGAAGCATTCGTAAGGGCTAGAAGGCTCGGAACAGATGAAGCCCTTGAGGAATATTAAGAAAGTAGGAAGGAACTGAAGCAAGGAGTCAGGAGGGCTAAAGGGGGTCATTGAAAGTCATTGGCAAACAGGATTAAAGAGAATCCCAAGGCTTTTTGTACGTATGTGAAGAGCAAGAGGGTAGCCAGGGAAAGGGTTGCCCCACTCAAGGACAGAGGAGTGAATCTATGTGTAGACCCAGAGGAAATGGGCGAGGTACTGAATGAATACTTTGCATCACTATTCACCAAGGAGACGGATTCGTGGATGATGAGTCTCGGGAAGGGAGTATAGATAGTCTGTGCCATGTCGATATGAAAAGGAGGAGGTGTTGGGCGTTTTGAAAAACAATAAGTTTGATATGTCCCCAGGGCCTGATGGGATCTACCCCAGAATACTGAGGGAGGCAAGGGAGGAAATTTCTGGTGCCTTGGCAGAAATCTTTGTATCCTCATTGGCTACAGATGAGGTCCCAGAGGATTGGAGAATAGCCAATGATGCTCCTTTGCTTAAGAAGGGTGGCAAGGATAATCTAGGAAATTACAGGCCGGTGAGCCTTACGTCAGTTGTAGGGAATTATTGGAAGGGATTCTTCGGGACAGGATTAACTACCATTTGGAAACAAATGGGCTTATTAGCGAGAGGCAACGTGGTTTTGTGAAGGGGAGGTCATGTCTCAATAACTTAATTAAGTTTTTTGAGGACGTGACGAAGATGATTGATGAAGGGAGGGCAGTGGATGTTCTCTACATGAACTTCAGTAAAGCCTTTGTAAAGGTCCTTAACGGCAGTCTGGAAAAAAAGGTGAAGTCACACGTGATCGGAGGTGAGCTGGCAAGATGTATCCAGAACTGTTCCGGTCATAGAAGACAGAGGGTAGCAGTGGAAGGCTGCTTTTCTGAATGGAGGGCTGTGGCTTGTGATGTTCTGCAGGGATCAGTTCTGGGATATTTGCTGTTTGTTGCATATATAAATGATTTAGTGGAAATTGTAGCTGGTCTGATTATTACGTTTGCTGATGACCCTAAGGTTGGTGGAGTTTCGGATACTGATGAGGAATGTCAGAGGATGCAGCAGGATATAGATCGGTTGGAGACTTGAGCGTATAAATGGCGGATTGAATTTAATCCCGACAAATATGAGGTAAGAGCATTTTGGAAGATCTAATACAGGTGAGAAGTATACAGTAAATGGCAGAACCCTTAGGAGTATTGACGGGCAGAGATGTCAGGAGGTACAGGTTCACAGGTCACTGAAAGTGGCAACGCAGGTGGATAAGTTTGTCAAGAAGGCATACGGCATGCTTGCCTTCATTGGGCGGAGCATAGAGTATAAAAATTGGCAAGTCATGCTGCAGCTACACAGAACCTTAGTTAGGCCACACTTGGAATAATGCGTGCAATTCTGGTCGCCACACTACCAGAAGGATGTGGAGGCTTTGGAGAGGGTACAGAAGAGGTTGACCAGGATGTTGCCTAGTCTGCAGGGTATTAGCTATGAGGACAGGTTGGATCAAATCGGATTGTTTTCACTGGAACGACGGAGATGGAGGGGCGACATGATCGAGGGCTACAAAGTTATGAATGGCATGGACAGAGTGGATAGTCAGAAGCTTTTTCCCAGGGTGGAAGAGTCAGGTGCGAGGGGCAAAGATTAGAGGGGATGTGTGAGGCAAGTTTTTTACACAGTGTGTTGAGTGCCTGGAACTTGCTGCCAGGGGAGGTGGTGGAACAGGTACGATACCGAAGTTTAAGAAGCATCTGGATAAATACATGAATAGGATGGGAGTAAAGGGATACGGACCCCTGAAGTACAGAAGTTTTTAGTTTAGACAGGCATCATGATCGGCGCAGGTATGGAGGGCCGAATGGCTTGTTCCTGTGCTGCAGTGTTTCTTCTTCTTTGTTGCGATGTTGGAACTGCTGGAGGCCACTGGAGCACAGCAAGATCCCACAAGAAGCAGTGTGATAACAGCCAGCTGCACCCCCTCTCCCCTCTCGTTCCCTCCATGTTTCCCTCATTCTCCTGCTTCTCTCTCCCTCCTGTTACTCTCATTCAGAGAGACAGATGGAGAGAAAGAGAGAGAGATCCACTCTCAGAACCTGACTCTCAATTCAAATGGCTGCTGCACATTTCATTTCACACTCAAATTTACGGCACTGCCCAAAACACCAGCATTATTCAGGAATTATCCTGGCTTCAAGCTCAGGACTTTCATTCCAAGCCTTCCGAAGAGCATTGCTCACAAAAAAATCACTTCAAAATGCAGTCACCGTTACAATACAGGAAATTATGCAGGCAAGCTGTCCACAGCAAGATCCCAGAAATTGCAACACTTCAAATTTCAGTTTCCCAACTTTTGATTGTGGATTCCTTTCTCCCTCTCTCTGCCTTCTTCCACCTTTGTCTGCCTTCCCTCCCTCACCCACACTCCGCCTGTCTCTCTCTCTGTTTAAACTGCCACCTCCAGCTGTTTCTCACTCTCCCTCTTTTTTCTCTCCATCTGTTTCTGCCTCAGTGTTGTAATGTAGGAATGGATGCAGGGAATGTATGCACAGCAGGATTAAAAATGGAATCATAGCCATATATCCCATCACAGCCCTCAGAACATGCTAATCTCTATGTTCAAAAACATAACAATCGTTTATACAGCTTCACGTTCAGCTCTTACAATTATTGCCCCTCAGGAGCAGTTGACACTCAATTAATGATTTTTCAAAAGTGGCCCTCACTGTCGCAATGCAGGAAACCTGCAGGCAATCTGTCCACAGCAAGATCGCAGAGGCAGCAATATAATAATATGCAAATAATCTGTTTTCGTGATGTAAGTTGAGAGATCCCAGAAGGAAGAACATTCCTGCAGTTTGAAAATGTCAAACGCCCCACTCCCTGTCTTTTTCCTGCACCCTCCCTCATCCCACCCACATCTGTTTCTTTTTCTCTCGATCGGGGATTTAATGTGATTGAAACGTCATCTGAAGTGTTTCTGTCACCGTTTAAAAAAACCACACGTCTCATTGTGGCACCTATTGATTAAGGGTTAAAATAGAGAAAGTGTGGGGGGTGGGTGGGGGAGAAAATAAGAGTAAGATTGAGAGAAAACACCGAAATACTAACTCAGACCCCCAGGCAGCTGAATTCTAAGACGTCCACATTGTTGTCATGCAGGAAATGCTGCAAGGCACTAGATGCACAACAAGATCCCCCAAGCAGAAATGTGAAAATAGCTAGATTTCAGTCCCCAGAAATGGTGAAACCTCCTCTTTAAACTGGAACAAGCTTTTGATTCTGTCTCACCATTTCAAATAACGAGAAATCACATTGCTGTGTGTGGTATTTTTATTTTACTTATTAAAGGTTTAAAAGGAGAAGGCGAGTGTGAAACAGAGACAGAGAAGAGAAAGCACAGGGCGAGATAGAGAAACAGAGAAAGAATGTGAAGACAGAGATAAAGCTCAGAACTATAGTAAAATGAATTAAAATGGGCACCGTGCATCTTATTTCACTGTAAGCTTCATAGCATTGCCCAAAACAGCAGAAAACCTCACAGACAGGGCTGGAAGAAGCAAGTGACAAATGGGACTCCCTCCTGGGGCTGCTCCTTTAACCCCATGCTTTCAACCTGTTTATAACTCCAGGGCTCCAATCCAACAGGAACTAGTAAACCCAGGGCCCCAGAGAAGAAATTAAACCTAGGGCTAATAAACAGACACTACTCATGTGGGCACTTAGGGTGCAGCCTATGGACAAGGCCTCAGTTCATACCCTCGGGAGGAAGCTCCTGTCCAAGGAATCCTCGTCCCAAACTTTCTCTCTTTTCATCTTCACGATGCAGTTTTCAGAAGGAAAAATCCTTAAGGGCAAGAGGGAGCGAGGGAAAATTGAGTAAAAGCACTGTTAAGCAAAAGCGCACAGCAAGAGCCCAGGAATTGCCCTCGGTGACACAGATAATCTCTCAGCAACTCCCAAATACAAACAAACCACAGTTAATAAGCCAGAGGCTAAAAGAGTTCTCACAGTTCCCTCCACCAGTGTGTGTCTGTCTCTTTATCTCTCTCCGTGTCTCTGTATTTCTCTCTCTCTCTCTCTCTCCTTCTGTTCCTATCTCAGTCGCCCCTGTGTTCCTCTCTCTTTCTCTCACTCTGTCCATTTCGGGATTTTCCCCTTTATGTCGTATCTACTCTTCGCTGAAATAAGCTATGAAATATTTTTGTCTCACCATTTAAAACAAAATAAATCATATACAGTGTGTTGTATGTTTATAGCTACTAAAGTTGTAGATAGAGAGACCGAGGAAAAGAAAGCTGGAGAGAGATAGAGAGAGAAATCTAAACTCAGAACTTCAATAAAATGAATTGAAATGGACTCCGTACATCTTATTTAACTGTAAAGTTTCAGAACATTGCCCAAAGCACACGGATTATTCTAAAATTATAATACGCTTTTAGAAACTATCCCATTTGTGACTTAATCCCTAGCTTTTGACGCTCAGTGAGTTATTTTTTAAAGTGGCCGTCTCTGCTGCAACGTTGGAAATGCTGCAGGCCATTGGTGCACAGGAAGATGCCACAGGCAGCAGTGTGATAACCGTCGGCTACCCCTCCTCTCCCGCTCTCATTCCCTCCTTCTTTCCCTCACTTTCCTGCGTCTCTGTCCCACCCGTTACTCTCATTCAGAGAGACAGATGGAGAGAGAGAGTGACAGAGAAATCCAGTCTCAGAACCTCACTCTCAATTCAAATGGCCGATGCACAACTCTCGTCATAGAGTTATACAGCACAGGAACAGGCCCTTCTGCCCATGGCGTCTGTGCCGGCAATACAACACCCAACTAATCTAATCCCATATTCCTGCACTTCGCCCGTAGCCTTGTATGCTATGGCGTTCAAAGTGCTCATCTAAGTACTACTTAAATTTCATTTACCCCTCAAATTCACGGCACTGCCCAAAACACCAGCATTATTCGGGAATTAGACCAAGCCTTTAGACAGCTTCACCTCTTGGAGGTTTAATTTTGTCTTGCGAGGTTGCGAGGGGTATGCGGTCTGTTTGTCAGGCACGTCTTTGTCAAATTGCAAGGCTGGGCTGCTTTTTTAACCCCAGACATTGAACCTGTTTAGAACACCAGGGCCCCAATCCAACAGGAACTAATTAACCCAGGGCCTGAGAGAGAAAAGTAAACCTCAGGCTAGTAAACAGACACAACTCCTGTGGGTCCTTTGAGTGCAGCCTGCGCACAAGGCCTCAGTCCATCCCCTCTGGAGGAAGCTCTTGCACAAGGATTCCTCGTCCGAAACTTTCCCTCTTTTCATCTTTACGGTGCAGTTTTCAGAAGGAAAATTCCGTAAGGAAAGAGGAAGAGAGAGAACATTGAGTAAAAGGCATTGTTAAACAAAACAGCACAGCAAGAGCCCAGGAGTTGCCCTTGGTAACACAGATAGTCTCTCAGCAACACCCAAATGCAAACAAAGCACAGTTAATAAACCGGAGGCTGAAAGGGTTAAGACATATCCCTCCACCAGCGTGTGTCTGTGTGTCTGTTTCTTTATCTCTCTCCGTGTCTCTGTATCTCTCTCTCTGTTCCTATCTCAGTCGCTCCTGTGTCCCTCTCTCTTGCTCTCTCTTTCTCCATATCGATCCCCCCCCTCTATTTCGTATCTAATCTTAGTTGAAATAAGCTGTGAAATATTTCTGTTTCACTATTTAAAACAACAACATATCATACTGTAGTGTGGTATGTTTTTAGCTATTAAAGTTTTAAATAGAGCGACAGAGGAAAAGAAAGCTGGAGAGACAGAGAGAGAAGTCCAAACTCAGACCTTCATTAAAATGAATTGAAATGGACTCAGTACATCTTATTCAACAGTAAAGCTTCAGATCCTTTCCCAAAGCACACGGATCATTCTAGAATTATAAAAACGCCTTTAGAAACTATCACATTTTTGGCTTAATTCCTGGCGTTTGACGCTCAATTAGTTAATTTTTAAAGTGGTCGTCGCTGTTGCAATGTTGAAAAAGCTGTAGGCCATTGGCGCACAGGAAGATACCACAAACAGCAGTGTGATAACAGCCGGCTACCCCTCCACTCCCCCTTGTATTTCCTCCATGTTTCCTTCATTCTTCTGCGTCTCTCTCCCTCCTGTTACTCTCATTCAGAGAGGCAATTAGAGAGAGAGAGACAAATCCACTCTCAGAACCTCACTCTCAATTCAAATAGCTGTTGCACATTTCATTTCACACTCAAATTCACGCCACTACCCAAAACACCAGCATTATTCGGGAACTATACCGGCTTCAAGCTCAGGACTTTAACTCCTGGCCTTCCGACTAGCATTACACACAAAGAATTCAGTTCTAAGCTGCAGTCACCGTTGCAATGCTGGGAATCCTGCAGGCAAGCTGTGCACAGCAAGATGCCAGCAATGGTGACACTTCAAAATTCAGTTTACCATATATTTGAGTGCGGTTTTCTCCTCTCTTCTCTCTCTGTCTGTTTATTTTGTCTTCATCTTTCTTTGCCTTCCCTCCCTCACCCACACTCCGCCTGTCGCTCTCTTAACCTCCCACCTCCAGCTGTTCCTCACTCTGCCTCTTTTTATTTCCATCTGTTTCTGCCTCAATGCTGTAATGTAGGAATTGATGCAGGGAATGTAAGCACAGGAGGATACCACAATGTGATCATGGCCAGATATCCCATCACTGTCCTCAGAAAATGCTAAACTCCATCTTTAAATGGATAACAAGACTTTATACAGCTTCACGTTCAGCTCTTATAATTATTGGCCCTCAGGTACAATAGACACTCAGTGAATTAATTTTGAAAGTGGTCTTCACTGTTGCAATGAAAGGAACCTGTAGGCAATTTGTGCACAGCAAGATACAAGAGGCAGCAATATGATAACATGCAGATAATCTGCTTGTCATGATGTAGGTTGGAGATCCCAGACGGAGGAACATTCCTGCAGTTTGGGAAAACCTCAAAAACCCACCTCCCTGTCTTTCTCCTGCTCCTGCCCCCACCCCGTCCACACCTGTTTCTATTTCCCGGCGGAGCAGCAGGAGAAGGTAGCGACTCTTCGGTGGGTGAGTGAAGGCATCAGGAGCTGTGTTTTAAAAGTAAGTACTTACTGTTTTACTTACTGTTTTCCTTGTCTTTGAGTTTCTTTTGGCGCCGGAGGAACCGGAAGCTGGTCGGCAGCGAGGACTCCTGGGTAGGTATTTTCCTTAAAGGTGCGGAGCTCCGTGGACTCGGCCTCATTTCCCGGCGGAGCAGCAGGAGAAGGTAGCGACTCTTCGGTGGGTGAGTGAAGGCATCAGGAGCTGTGTTTTAAAAGTAAGTACTTACTGTTTTACTTACTGTTTTCCTTGTCTTTGAGTTTCTTTTGGCGCCGGAGGAACCGGAAGCTGGTCGGCAGCGAGGACTCCTGGGTAGGTATTTTCCTTAAAGGTGCGGAGCTCCGTGGACTCGGCCTCATTTCCCGGCGGAGCAGCAGGAGAAGGTAGCGACTCTTCGGTGGGTGAGTGAAGGCATCAGGAGCTGTGTTTTAAAAGTAAGTACTTACTGTTTTACTTACTGTTTTCCTTGTCTTTGAGTTTCTTTTGGCGCCGGAGGAACCGGAAGCTGGTCGGCAGCGAGGACTCCTGGGTAGGTATTTTCCTTAAAGGTGCGGAGCTGAGTAAACCCGAGCCACTACACATGTAGTGTCTACCGCCCATCCTCCTCCTCTAACCTAATAATAAGACCCTTTTTACCCTCCTCCTCTAGCCAAAAAGGACTGAACAGGTAAGCTATTTACTGTTTTTGTTAATATCTATAGTTGTACTTAACTAAGGGGTAATTGAATAAAAGAAATGGCAGCCAGTGTAGTGTCTTGCTCCTCCTGCAGAATGTTCGAGGTGAGGGAAACCTCCGGTGGCCCTGCCGACTTCACCTGCTGGAAGTGCATCCGTCTCCAGCTCCTATCAGACCGTGTTAGGGAATTGGAGCTGGAGCTGGATGAACTGAGGATCATTCGGGAAGCTGAGGGGTTGATAGATAGAAGCTACACGGAGGTCGTTACTCCACAAATCAAAGGCAGCTGGGTAACAGTTAGAGATGGGAAGAGGTCAGTGCAGGGATCTCCTGTGGTCGTTCCCCTCAACAACAAGTATACAGTTTTAGATACTGTTGGGGGGGACGGCCTATCGGGGGCAGGCTGCAGTGACCGGGCCTCTGGCACGGGGTCCTGCACTGTGGCTCAGAAGGGAAGGAGGGAGAATGGGAGAGCACTAGTCATCGGGGACTCGATGGTGAGGAGTACGGACAGGCGGTTCTGTGGGCGCAGGCGAGACGCACGGATGGTTTGTTGCCTCCCTGGTGCCAGGGTCCGTGATGTTTGTGATCGCGTCTTCAGGATCCTTAAAGGGGAGGGGGAGCAGCCAGAGGTCGTGGTGCACATTGGCACCAACGACGTAGGAAGGAAGGGTGGCACAGATGTTAGAAGGGAGTTAGGCTGGAAGCTGAAAGCTCGGACGGACAGAGTTGTTATCTCTGGTTTGTTGCCGGCGCCACGTGATAGTGAGGCTAGGAATAGGGAGAGAGCACAGCTGAACACGTGGCTGCAGGAATGGTGTAGGAGGGAGGGCTTCCAGTTCTTGGATAATTGGACTGCATTCTGGGGAAGATGGGACCTGTTCAAACAGGACGGGCTGCATCTGAACCAGAGGGGCACCAATATCCTGGGAGGGAGGTTTGCTAGTACTGTTCGGGAGGGTTTAAACTAGTTTGGGAAGGGGATGGGAACCGGACTTGTAATCCAGGGACCAGTGGGTCCACTCAGAAAGACAAAGAGTGTAGTGAGGTATTGGGGAAGGTAGCACTGTCACAGAGGACAGATGGGCACGGAGAAGGGTTAAAGTGCGTATACTTCAACGCAAGAAGCATCAGGAATAAGGTGAGTGAATTGAAGGCGTGGATGGGCACTTGGGACTACGATGTTGTGGCCATCACTGAAACGTGGATAGGTGAGGGGGAGGAATGGTTTTTGGAGGTACCTGGTTATAGATGTTTTCATAAGATTAGGAATGGTGGTAAAAGAGGTGGGGGGGTGGCATTGTTAGTTAGAAATAGTGTAACAACTGCTGAAAGAATTTTCGAGGAGGATCTGCCGACTGAGGCACTGTGGGTTGAGGTCAGGAACAGGAAAGGAGCAGTCACCTTGATGGGAGTTTTCTATAGGCCCCCCAATAGCAGCAGGGAGGTGGAAGAGCAGATTGGGAAACAGATTTTGGAAAGGAGCAGAAGTCACAGGGTAGTAATTATGGGGGATTTCAACTTCCCAAATATTGATTGGCAACTCTTTAGATCGAATAGTTTGGATGGGGTAGTGTTTGTGCAGTATGTCCAGGAAGCTTTTCTGACTCAGTATGTAGACTGCCCGACCAGAGGGGAGGCAATATTGGATTTGGTACTAGGTAATGAACCAGGGCAAGTGATAGAGCTGTTGGTGGGCGAGCACTTTGGAGATAGTGATCACAATTCTGTAGCATTCACTGTGGTAATGGAGAGGGATAGGTATGTGCAACAGGGCAAGGTTTACAATTGGGGGAAGGGTAGATATGATGCTGTCAGGCAGGAACTGAGGAGCATAAGTTGGGAGCATATGCTGGCAGGGAAGGGCACGGTCGAAATGTGGAACTTTTTCAAGGAGCAGATAGTAGGGGCCATTGATAAGCATGTCCCTGTCAGACAGGGAAGGGATGGTCATGTGAGGGAACCGTGGTTGACAAGAGAGGTTGAGAGTCTTGTTAGGAAGAAGAAGGATGCGTATATAAAGTTGAGGAAAAAGGGCACAGGCATAGCTCTGGAGGGATACAAGTTGGCCAGGAAGGATCTGAAGAAAGGGATTAGGAGAGCTAAGAGAGGGCATGAAAAATGCTTGGCGGGTAGGATAAAAGAAAACCCCAAGGCCTTTTACGCGTATGTCAGAAATATGAGGATGACTAGGGGGACCATAGGTCCGGTCAAGGACAATAGCGGGAGACTGTGTGTTGAGCCGGAAGAGATAAGTGAGGTTTTGAATGAGTACTTCTCTTCGGTATTTACGAATGAGAAGGGGTGTATTACTGAAGAGGACGGTGGGAAGCAGACTGGTAAGCTCGAGGAAGTGCTCGTTAGGAGGGAAGATGTGTTGGGGTTTTTGAATAACTTGAAGATAGACAAGTCTCCCGGGCCTGACGGGGTATATCCAAGGATGTTATGGGAAGCAAGGGATGAAATTGCAGAGCCGCTGGCAATGATCTTTTCATCTTCTCTGCTGACGGGGGTGGTACCAGGTGATTGGAGGGTGGCAAATGTTGTGCCCCTGTTCAAGAAAGGGAATAGGAACAACCCTGGGAATTACAGGCCAGTTAGTCTTACTTCGGTGGTAGGCAAGTTGATGGAAAAGGTGCTGAGGGATAGGATTTCTGAGCATCTGGAAAGACACTGCTTGATTCGGGACAGTCAGCACGGTTTTGTGAGGGGTAGGTCTTGCCTCACAAGCCTGATTGAATTCTTTGAGCAGGTGACCAAGCAAGTGGATGAGGGTAAACCAGTGGATGTGGTGTACATGGATTTTAGTAAGGCATTTGATAAGGTCCCCCATGGTAGACTTATGGAGAAAGTCAGGAGGCATGGGATAGTGGGGAATGTGGCCAGTTGGATTAAGAATTGGCTAACTGATAGAAGGCAGAGAGTGGTCTTAGATGGTAAATACTCAGCCTGGAGCCCAGTTACCAGTGGCGTGCCGCAGGGATCAGTTCTGGGTCCTCTCCTGTTTGTGATTTTTATTAACGACTTGGATGAGGAAGTCGAAGGGTGGGTCAGTAAATTTGCAGATGATACAAAGGTTGGTGGAGTTGTGGATACCGAGGAGGGCTATTGTCGTCTGCAAAGGGACTTGGATAGGTTGCAGTGCTGGGCTGAAAAGTGGCAGATGGAGTTTAACCCTGAAAAGTGTGAGGTCGTCCATTTTGGAAGGACAAACATGAATGCAAAATACTGGGTTAACGGTAGGGTTCTTGGGCATGTGGAGGAGCAGAGAGACCTTGGGGTCTATGTGCATAGATCATTGAAAGTTGCAACTCAAGTGGATAGGGCTGTGAAGAAGGCATATGGGGTGTTAGCGTTCATTAGCAGAGGGATTGAATTTAAGAGCCGTGAGGTGATGATGCAGCTGTACAGGACCTTGGTAAGGCCTCATTTGGAGTACTGTGTGCAGTTCTGGTCGCCTCATTTTAGGAAGGATGTGGAAGCCTTGGAGAGGGTGCAGAGGAGATTTACCAGGATGTTGCCTGGAATGGAGAATAAGTCTTACGAGGAAAGGCTGAACATTCTAGGCCTCTTCTCATTAGAAAGGAGAAGGATTAGGGGTGACATGATAGAGGTTTATAAGATGATCAGGGGAATAGATAGGGTAGACAGTCAGAAACTTTTTCCCCGGGTGGAGCAAAGCGTTACAAGGGGTCATAAATTTAAGGTGAAGGGTGGGAGATATAAGGGGGATGTCAGGGGAAGGTTCTTTACCCAGAGAGTGGTCGAGGCATGGAATGCCTTGCCCGGGGAAGTTGTTGAGTCAGAAACTTTAGGGACTTTCAAAAGGCTTTTGGATAGGTATATGGATAAAGGAGAATGATGGGGTATAGATTAAATTGTCCTTGACAGAGGACAAAGGATCGGCACAACATTGTGGGCCGAAGGGCCTGTTCTGTGCTGTATGTTCTATGTTCTATGTTCTATGTTCTATTTCTCTCTATCTGGGATTTAATCTAGATTGAAACGTCCGCTAAATTATTTCTGTCACCGTTTAAAAAAAACACACGTCACATTAGAGTCATAGAGAGATACAGCACCGAAACAGGCCGCTCGGCCCAACGAGTCTGCGCCGACTATCAACAAACCATTTATACTAATCCTCCATTAACCCCATTTTTTCCCTCACATCCCCACTTTCCCTCAATTCTCCTTCCACCTACCTACACTAGGGGCAGTTTTTATAATGGCCAATTTATCTATCAACCCGCAATCTTTGGCATGTGGGGGTAAACCAGAGGACCTAGAGGAAACCCACACGGTCACAGGAAGAACGTGCAAACTCCACACAGGCAGTACCCAGAAGAGAACCTGGATCGCTAGAGCTGTGAGGTTGTGGAGCTAGCCACAGCACCACTGCAGTAATATCCTTCCCTCTGGGATCTCTAAACTTACATCACTGGAAACAGATTATCTGCATATTATCATATTGCTGCCTGCGTAATCTTGCTGTGTACACATTGTGACACCTATTGATTAATGGTTAAAATAGAGAAAGGGCAGGGGGAGAAAAGCAGAGGAAGATGGAGAGAAAAAACAGAAAAATCCACATTCAGACCCCCAGGAAGCTGTATTTTAAGACGTCCACATTGTTGTGTAGAAAACGCTGCACAGCATTAGATGTATAGCAAGGTCCCACAAGCAGCAATGTGATAATAGCTAGGTTTCAGTCCCCAGAAAGGGTGAAACTCCCTATTTAAACTGGGAACAAGCTTCAGATTCAGTCTCACCATTTCAAACAACAAGAAATCACATTGTTGTGTGTGTTTTTTTATTTATTAAAGGTTCAAATGGAGAAGGCGAGTGTGAAACAGAGACTGAGAAGAGCAAGCATGGGAGCAGATAGAGACACAGAGAACGAATGTGGAGAGAGAGCTAAAGCCCAGTACTAAAGTAAAATGAATTAAAATGGGCACCGTACATGTTATTTCACTGTAATCTTCATAACATTACCCAAAACACCAGCAAACCTCACAGACAGACTGGAAGGAGCAAGTGGCAGATGGGACCCCCTCCTGGGGTGGCTCCTTTAACCCCAGGCTTTCGACCTGTTTAAAAATCCAGGGCTCCAATCCAACAGGAACTTGTTCACCCAGGGACCCAGAGAGGAAATTAAACCTCGGGCTAATAAACAGACACAACTCACGTGCGCCCTTTAGGTGCAGCCTGTGGACAAGGCCTCAGTCCGTCCCCTCGGGAGGAAGTTCCAAGCCAGGGGCTTCTGGTCCCAAACTTTCACTTTTTTCATCTTTACCATGCAGTTTTCCGAAGGAAAATTCCTTCAGGCAAGAGTGAGCGACAGAAAATTGATAAAAAGGAATTGTTAAGCAAAACAGCACAGCAAGAGCCCAGGAATTACCCTCGGTGGCACAGATAGTCTGTCAGCAACACCCAAATACAAACGAATCACAGTTAATAAACTAGAGTCTAAAAGAGTTCAGAGAGTTCCCTCCACCAGTGTGTGTCTGTGTGTATGTCTATTAATCTCTCTCCGTGTCTCTGTATCTCTCTCTCACTCTCTCTCTCTCTCTCTGTTCCTATCTCAGTCGCCCCCGTGTCCCTCTCTCTTGCTCTCTGTCTCTGTTCGTATCGTTTTTATCCCCCTCTATTTCGTATCGAACCTTGGTTGAAATAAGCTATGATATATTTCTGTCTCACCATTTAAAATAAAACAAATCATAATGCAGTGTGTGGTATGTTTTTAGCTATTAAAGGTTTAAATAGATAGAGGGAAAGAAAGCTGGAGAGAGACAGAGAGAGAAATCTAAACTCAGAACTTCAGTAAAATGAATTGAAATGGACTCCATACATCTTATTTAACAGTAAAGCATGAGAACATTGTCCAAAGCACACGGATTATTCTAGAATTATAACAAGCCTTTGGAAACTATAACATTTGTGACTTAATTCCTCGCGTTTGTCCCTCAATGAGTTCATTTTTAAAATGTTGGTCACTTTTACAATGTTGAAAAAGCTGTCGGCCATTGGCGCACAGCAAGATCTCACAGACAGCAGTGTGATAAAAGCCGGCTACCCCTCCTCGCCCCCTCTGATTTCCTCCTTGTTTCCCTCACTCTACTGCGTCTCTCCCCCTCCTGTTGCTTTTATTCAGAGAGACAGATAGAGACAGAGAGAGAGAGACAGAGAAATCGACTCTCAGAACCTCACTCTCAATTCAAATCGCTGCTGCACATTTCATTTCACCCTCAAATTCGCGGGAACTGCCCAAAAAACAGCATTATTCGGGAATTATAACAAGCCTTTAGGCAGCTTCACCTGTTGGAGGTTTAATTTCGTCATGCGAGGTGACGAGGGGGATGTTGCCTGTTTTGTCAGGCATTGGCGGTGAACGTGCTTTTGTCCAATTGCAAGGCTGGGCTGCTGCTTAAACCCCAGACGTTCAACCTGTTTAAAACTCCAGGGCCACAATCCAACAGGAACTAGTTAACACAGGGCCCAGACAGGAAAGTAAACCTGAGGCTCATAAACGGACACAACTCACGTGGGTCATTTGGGTGCAGCCTGTGGCCAAGACCTCAGTCCGTCCCCTCTGGAGGAAGCTACTGTCTACGGATTACCCGTCCGAAAGTTTCCCTCTTTTCAAATTTACGGTGAAGTTTTCAGAATGAAAATTCCTCACGGGAAAGATGGAGAAAGAATTGGATTAAAATACAAAGCGAGGACATTTTTTAAACAAAATAGCACAGCAAGAGCCCAGGGTTTCCTCTCCCAGTTACACAGACAATCAGCAATATTCAAAATCTAAGTTATACAACAGACCGAGACAGAGGGAGCACACAAGGAGACGCAGATACACCCACAGATACACAGACGCAAACACTGAACCAGACTGGGTAATGTGTCCACTCTGTATAGAAAGAGAGTGAAAGGTGGGTTGCACGATTGGAACTGGGATCTTCCTACTCAGCTATATCCTGAGTGAGCTGTTTGTAAACTCCACCCCTTGAGCCTCTGACATGTTGGGCTGTCTCTCAAGCTCCGGCCTCGGGGGCCTTTCCATTGATATGTTAATCCCAGGACAACAATGCTTTCAGATAATGAGGATTGTTCCTGAGTTTGTGTTTGGGGGTTTTTACTGACATCAGTGTGGATTGTAAAGTGTCCTCCCTTCCCTCAGTTCTTAGGTCTCTCAGGGTTGTTGATTAGAACATAGAACATAGAAAATACAGCACAGAACAGGCCCTTCGGCCCACGATGTTGTGCCGATCCTTTGTCCTCTGTCAAGGACAATTTAATCTATACCCCATCATTCTCCTTTATCCATATACCTATCTAAAAGCCGTTTGAAAGTCCCTAAAGTTTCTGACTCAACAACTTCCCCAGGCAAGGCATTCCATGCCCCGACCACTCTCTGGGTAAAGAACCTTCCCCTGACATCCCCCTTATATCTCCCACCCTTCACCTTAAATTTATGACCCCTTGTAACGCTTTGCTCCACCCGGGGAAAAAGTTTCTGACTGTCTACCCTATCTATTCCCCTGATCATCTTATAAACCTCTATCATGTCACCCCTCATCCTTCTCCGTTCTAATGAGAAGAGGCCTAGAATGTTCAGCCTTTCCTCGTAAGACTCTCCCCCCTCTGTCTCTCTCTTTCATCCTGTTTCTCCTTCCCTCTCCCTCACTATGTGTGAGTCTCTCTCTCTCTCTCTCTCTCTCACCTTGTCTCTCCCTCTCTCCCTCACAGTCTCTCTCTCTCCCTCAATCTCTCTCTCTCAACCTGCTTCTCCTCCCCTCTCCCGCACTCTGTGTGTGACTCTCTCTCACTTTCACCTTCTCTCTCACTGTCTCCCACACCTCGTCTCTCTCTCTCTCTCTCATTCTATCTCTGTCCCTCAACCAGTGTCTCTCTCTCTCTCTGTCTCTCTCTCTTTCCAGTTGTCGCCCTCTCTCTGTCTGTCTGTCTCGCTCCTTTACCCTGTCTCTGTCCCTCACACTGACCCCCTCTCCTTCACCTAGTCTCTTCGTCTCTCCCACTGTCTCTCTCTCTTCATCTCCCTCTCTCTCTGGCTCACTCTCTCTCTCGCTCCCACTCTCTCTTTCTTTCTGCCTCTCCCTCACACTATCTCTCCCTCACTCTTTCTTTCCCTCAACCTGTATCACTCTCTTTTTTCTTTCCTTCATTCTGTTGCTCGCTCTCCCCCTCACCATCTCTCTTTCTCTCTCTCCGTCACCTACTCTCTCTCTCACCCTTTCTCTCTCTCTCTGGCTCTCTCTCTCTCACTGTCTCTCCCCCACACACCCAGTCTCTCTCTCTCTCCAGGACCCTATTGCTCTCTTCCTCTCTCTTTTCCTCAAACAGTCTCTCTCTCTACGTCCCCCTTATCCTGTCTCACTCTCCCGCACAGTCTCTCTCTCTCTCCCTCGCTCTGCCTCACACTATCTCTCCCTCTCGCTCTCCCTCACGCTCTCTCACTCTTTTTCCACCACCCTGTCTCACTCTCCTTTTCTTTTCCTTCATTCTGTCTCTCGCTCTCCCCCTCACCATTTCTCTTACTCTCTCTCCGTCACCCACTCTCTCCCTCACCCTTTCTCTCTCTCTCTCTCTATCTCTCTCCCTCCCTGGCTCTCCCCGACACACCCAGTCTCTCTCTCCAAATCAGCCTGCCGCCCTCTTCCTCTCTCTTTCCCTCAAACAGTCTCTCTCTCTACGTCCCCCTCACCCTGTCTCTCTTTCCCTCACTGTCTCTCTCTCTACCTATCTCTCCAGCATCCGACTCTCCCTTCCTCTCTCTCACTCTGTCTCTCTCCCTCTCCCACATCCTGTTTCTCTCTTTCTTTCTCCCCCTCACCTGGTCTCTCACTTTCTTTCTCTCCCCCTCACTCCATCTCTTTCTCCCTCTCCCTCACTCTGTAAGTCTCGCACCCACCCTCACCCTATCTCTCCATCTCTGCCAAATTCTGTCTCGCTTACTCTCTCACTCACCCTGTCTCTCTCTCTCTCTCCCTCACGATTTCTATTTCTCTCTCTCCCCCTCACGTTCACTCTCTTTCCACATCACCCACTCTCTATCTCTCTCTTTCAATCTTTCTCTCTCTCACTCTCACCATCTCTCTTCCTCTCTCTCCATCACCCTGTCGCCCTCTTCCTCTCTCTCTCCTCTCTATGTCTCTCTCTCTCCCTCACTCTCTCCCTCCCTCACCCTGTATCACTCCCTCTCTTTCTCCTTCACCCTGTCACTCTCCCCCTCTCTCTCGCTGACCTTCTCTCTCTCTCTCCCTCTCTCTCCCTCACCCTCTCTCTCTCTCCCGTCTCCCTCTCTCTCCCGCTGCCTCTCCCTCGCACAATTTCTCTCGCTCTGCCCTCACCATCTCTCTTTCTCTCCCTCCATCACCCACTCTCTCTCTCTCTCTCTCTCTCTCGCTCTCTCCCTCACCCTGTCTCTCTCTCTTTATCCGTCACCCTGTCTCTCTGACTCTCACTCACCCTGTCTCTCTTTCTCTCTCTCACCCTGTCTCTCTCACTCTTTCTCTCTCGCTCTCTCTGTGTAATTCTACCTCATTCTGTCTCTCTCTCCCTCTCCCTCACTATTTCTCTCTCTATCTCTCTCTTCCTCTCACTCCCTCTCCCTCACCCTCTCTCTCTCTCACCCTCACGCTCACTCTCACGCTCTCTCTCTCTCTCTCCCATCATAACCCTCTCTCTCTCTCTTTAATCTCTCTCTGTCTCTCTCCCCCTCACCATGTCGTTTTATCTCTGTCCCTCATACAGTCTCTCTCTCTCTCTCGCTGTCTCTCTTCCTCTCTCTCCATCACCCTGTCGCCCTCTCTCTCTCTCTGTCTCTCTCTCTCTAACTTTACCCTTATGCTTTGAAACCACCCAGGATCACAGGTATCTCCGAGAAATACAACGTTCCTCGGACTGCTACTCTCGCCGCATCCTGAGATCCACGCTCAGTGCTATGCGCCGCCACATGCATACACTGGAACTCTCTCTCCAGCAGCACCGCCTCATCTTATCTCAAAGCTGTTCGACTCCGCAGTTTCATTTCATCTTACATCTCATCCGAAGCATTAACAGAAAACTTTTTTCTTCCTTTCAGGTGTTAAGGAACGCAAGCTCCAGCAGCTGATGGGGACGAATGCCCCTCCAGATCCTCCCTCCCCTTCACTTCCCTCTGACCCCAGCCCTTCTGATCTGACCACTTGCCGTGTATTCACTATACCCTCTGACCTCCCCCTCTCTGATGCTGAGCGTTCTGTACTCAGCAAAGGTCTCAGTTTTAGCCCCTTACGCCCCCACCTCAATGTATTTCGAATCGGTATGACGTTGAGCTCTTCTTCCGTCGCCTACACCTCCGGGCTCACTTCTTTGACCAGGAGTCCTCCCCCCAACCAGCAGACCCATTCACCCGCCTCCAGCATTCTCCGTCTACCTGGACCCCTCCCCCTGGCCTCTTACCCGCTCTTGATCTCTTCATTGAAAACCTTCGGCGAGACATTGGTCGTCTGAATTTCTCTGCCCCCCTCACTCACTCTAACCTGTCCCCCTCTGAACTGGAGGCACTCCGTTCTCTCAGGTCTAACCCCGACATGGTCATCAAACCTGCAGACAAGGGTGGTGCTGTTGTCGTATGGCGTACCGACCTCTAGCTTGCAGAAGCTCAACGCCAACTCACGGACACTTCTTCCTACCTCCCTCTGGACCATGATCCCACCACCGAACATCAAGCCACCGTCCAAAGGACTGTCACTGACCTCATCTCCTCTGGAGATCTTCCCTCTACAGCTTCCAACCTCATAGTCCCACAACCCCGGACAGCCCGCTTCTACCTCCTTCCCAAAATGCACAAACGGGACTGTCCCAGCAGACCCATTGTGTCAGCCTGCTCCTGCCCCACTGAACTTATTTCTTCCTATCTAGACTCTATCTTTTCTCCGCTGGTCCAGTCTCTTCCCACCTACATCCGTGACTCTTCTGACGCCCTACGTCATTTTGACAATTTCCAGTTTCCTGGCCCCAACCACCTCCTCTTCACTATGGACGTCCAATCGCTCCACACCTCCATTCCCCACCAGGATGGTTTGAGGGTTGTCCGCTTCTTCCTGGAACAGAGGCCCAACCAGCCCGCATCCACCACCACACTCCTCCGCCTGGCTGAACTTGTTCTCACATTGAACAACTTCTCCTTCAACTCTATGCACTCCCTTCAAGTAAAAGGTGTCGCTATGGGTACCCGCATGGGTCCTAGTTATGCCTGTCTTTTTGTGGGATATGTCGAGCATTCTTTGTTCCAGTCCTACGCAGGCTTCGCCCCCCTCAAATCTTTTTCGGGTACATTGATGACTGTATCGGTGCCGTTTCCTGCTCCTGCCCTGAACTGGAAAACTTTATCAACTTTGTTTCCAATTTCCACCCTTCTCTCACCTTTACATGGTCCATCTCTGACACTTCCCCTCCCATCCTCGACTTCTCTGTCTCCATCTCTGGGGATAGGCTGTCGACTAACATCCATTATAAGCCCACCGACTCCCACAGCTATCTCGACTACACTTCTTCACACCCTACCTCCTGTAAGGACTCTATTCCATAATCCCAGCTTCTCCGTCTCCGACGCATCTTCTCTGATGATGCTACCTTCCATGACGGTGCTTCTGATATGACCTCATTTTTCCTCAACCAAGGATTTCCCACCACTGTGGTTGACAGGGCCCTCAACCGTGTCCGACCCATTCCCCGCACCTCTACCCTTACCCCTTCCCCTCCCTCCCAGAACCGTGACAGGGTTCCCCTTGTCCTCACTTTTCACCCCACCAGCCTCCATATCCAAAGGTTCATCCTCCGCCATTTCCGCCACCTCCAGCATGATGCCACTACCAGTCGCATCTTCCCCTCCCTTCCCCTGTCAGCATTCCGAAGGGATCGTTCCCTCCGCGACACCCTGGTCCACTCCTCCATTACCCCCACCACCTCGTCCCCGTCCCAGGGTGTAATACCTGCCCATTTACCTCCTCTCTCCTCACTATCCCAGGCCCCAAACACTCCTTTCAGGTGAAGCAGCGATTTACTTGTACTTCTTTCAATGTAGTATACTGTATTCGCTGCTCACAGTGTGGTCTCCTCTACATTGGGGAGATGAAGCACAGACTGGGTGAAAGCTTTGCGGAACATCTCCGCTCAGTCCGCAAGCAGGACCCTGAGCTTCCGGTTGCTTGCCATTTCACACTCCCCCCTGCTCTCATGCTCACATCTCTGTCCTGCGATTGCTGCAGTGTTCCAGTGAACATCAAGGCAAGCTCGAGGAACAACATCTCATTTACCGATTAGGCACACTACAGCCTGCCGGACTGAACATTGAGTTCAATAATTTCAGAGCATGAAAGCCCCCCATTTTACTTTAATTTTTAGTTTTTTTTCTTCCTTTTATTAACATTCTTTTTTACATTTTTTACAATCTTTTTTTTGCATGTATTTCATTTCATCTTGGTTTGTTCAGTTGCTTACCCACTGTTTTTTTCAGGTTTGCACTTGCTGCTGTTCAATATTCAGTGTATTTACACCTAATCTGTACTAATGCTTTGTCTTTCAACACACCATTAACATATTGTTTGCCTTTGCTCCGTGGCCTTTTGGTCAGCTATGTGGCCTGGTCCAATCTATACCTCCTTTGTAATCTCTTGCCCCACCCCCACCTCACTTGCTTACAACCTGTGACTGTTCTAATATTTGTCAGTTCCGATGAAGGGTCACTGACCCGAAACGTTAACTCTGCTTCTCTTTCCACAGATGCTGCCAGACCTGCTGAGTGATTCTAGCATTTCTTGTTTTTATTTCAGATTTCCAGCATCCGCAGTATTTTGCTTTTATTTACCCTTAGGAGTATTGACAGGCAGAGAGATCTGAGCGTACAGGTCCACAGGTCTCTGAAAGTGGCAAGGCAGGTGGACAAGGTAGTCAAGAAGGCATTCAGCATGCTTGCCTTCATCGTTCGGGGCATAGAGTATAAAAATTGTCAAGTCATGTTGCAGCTGTACAGAACATTATTTAGGCCACACTTAGAATATTGTGTGCAATTCTGGTCGCCACGCTACCAGATAAACGTGGAGGCTTTGAAGAGGATACAGAAGAGGTTGACCAGGATGTTGCCTGGTCTGGAGGGCATTAGCTATGAGGAGAGGTTGGAAAAACTTGGATTGTTTTCACTGGAACGACGGAGGTGGAGGGGCGACATGATAGAGGTTTACAAAGTTATGAGCGGCATTGACAGAGTGGATAGTCAGAAGCGTTTTCCCAGGGTGGAAGAGTCAGGTGCAAGGGGCAAAGATTAGAGAGGATGTGTGAGGCAAGTTTTTTTGCACAGTGTGTTGAGTGCCTGGAACTTTCTGCCAAGGGAGGTGGTGGAAGCAGATACGATAGCGACGTTTAAGAGACATCGAGACAAATATATGAATACAAAGTTAATGGAGAGATATGGACCCCGGAAGTGCAGAAGTTGTTATTTTTGGCAGGCAAGATCAGCGCAGGCTTGGAGGGCCAAATGGCCTGTTCCTGTGCTGTACTGTTCTTTGTTCTTTATCTCTATCTATCTCTCTCTCTCTCCCCCACGCACCCAATCTCTCTCTTCAGAACCCTGTCGCTCCCTTCCTCTCTCTCACTCTGTCTCTCCCCCTCTATCGCTCATCCTGTTTCTCTCTTTCTTTCTCGATCTCACTTTCTCTCTCTCTCTCTTTCTCTCTCTCTCTCTATCTCTCTCTCCCTCACCCCATCTCTAACTCCCTCTCCCTCACTCTGTCAGTCTCTCTCCCTCTCCCTCACCCTGCCTGTCTCTTTAACTCCCTCTCCCTCACTCTCTCTCTATCTCCATCACTAACTCTCTAATTATCTGTCTCTGTCACCCTCTCTCTAACCCTCTCTCCCCAGCCTGGCAGTCTCTCTCTCTCTCACTCTCCCTCCCCTATCTCTCTCTCTGTCTCCGCATCTCTCCCTCACCCTCTCTTTCTCTCTCTCTCTCTCTCCATCATCCTCACACTCTTTCTCTCTTCCTCACACTGTCTCTCTTTCCATTTCTATCTCCCTCACCTTGTCTCTCTCACTCTCCCTCACCGTGCTCTCCCTCTCTCCCCCTCACCGTGTCTCTCTATCGCTCTCACAGCCTGCCTCTCTCATGCTCTCCCACAACAAGTATCTTCCTCTCTCTCCCTCACCCTGTTTCTCTCTCTCTCTAGCCCTGTCTCTCTCTCTCCCTCTCTCTCCCCCTCTCTCTGTCTCTCTCGCTCGACCTCATTCTGTCTCGCTCTTCCTCTCCCTCAGTCTCTCTCTCCCTCTCTGTGTCTCTCCTCCCTACTCGTCTCTTTCCCTCCATATTTCAGTCCATATTTACAGAACACACGGTACGTCACTGCTGCACAGAGGCATCATTTAACTGGCTCAACATTCTCACCAAATACTAAAGCGTTCCACAACGCAAGGCTCACAAATGCACGTGGATAGGCAAGTGTTTGTTTTAATGTGATGAGGATTTATGTCTCGACGACCCTTTCAGGCTGTGAAGTCCATATCCCCACCAGCCGCTGTATGCAACAAATTCCCCTCAGCTCTCTTCTAATGTTTCTACCAATTACATTAAATCTACACTACCTTGTTATTGGATCCTCTGCTAAGGGAAATAGGACTTTCCTACCCACTCTATCTAGGCCCATAATCATTTATACATCTGTATTAAATCTCCCCTCAGCCTTCTCTGTTACAAAAAAAGAAAATCCCAGCCTGCCCAATCTTTCCTCACAGCTAAAATTCTCCATTCCTAACAACATCTTCTGCAAATCTTTTCTGTATCCTCCCCGTGTGAGCACATCCTTCCCATAATATTGTGACCATAACTGTATGCAGTACTTACAGTATTTACTGTAAGTCAGTATTTACAGTAGAGAAAGACAATGTTGTCGAGGAGAATACTGTGATTCAGACTACAAGGCTGGATGGGATTGAGGTTCACAAGGAGGAGGTGTTAGCAATTTTGGAAAGTGTGAAAGTAGATAAGTCCCCTGGGCCAGATGGGATGTATCCTAGGATTCTCTGGGAAGCCAGGGAGGAGATTGCAGACCCTTTGTCCTTGATCTTTATGTCGTCATTGTCGACAGGAATAGTGCTGGAAGACTGGAGGATAGCAAATGTTGTCCCCTTGTTCAAGAAGGGGAGTAGAGACAGCCCTGGTAATTATAGACTTGTGAGCCTTACTTCGGTTGTGGGTAAAAAGTTGGAAAAGGTTATAAGAGACAGGATTTATAATCATCTTGAAAAGAATAAGTTCATTAGCGATAGTCAGGACGGTTTTGTGAAGGGTAGGTCGTGCCTCACAAACCTTATTGAGTTTTTCGAGAAGGTGACCAAACAGGTAGATGAGGGTAAAGCAGTGGATGTGGTGTATATGGATTTCAGTAAGGCGTTTGATAAAGTTCCCCACGGTAGGCTATTGCAGAAAATACGGAAGTATGGGGTTGAAGGTGATTTACAGCTTTGGATCAGAAATTGGCTAGCTGAAAGAAGACAGAAATGTTCATCCTGGAGTTTAGTTACTAGTGGTGTACCGCAAGGATCTGTTTTGGACCTCTGCTGTTTGTCATTTTTATAAATGACCTGGAAGTGGGTGTAGAAGGGTGGGTTTGCAGATGATACGAAGGTCGGTGGAGTTGTGGATAGTGCCGAAGGATGTTGTAGGGTACAGAGGGACATAAATAGGCTGCAGAGCTGGGCTGAGAGATGTCAAATGGAGTTTAATGCGGAAAGGTGTGAGGTGATTCACTTTGGAAGGAGTAACAGGAATGCAGAGTCCTGGGCTAATGGGAAGATTCTTGGTAGTGTAGATGAACAGAGAGATCTTGGTGTCCAGGTACATAAATCCCTGAAAGTTTCTACCCAGGTTAATAGGGCTGTTAAGAAGGCATATGGTGTGTTAGCTTTTATTAGTAGGGGGATCGAGTTTCGGAGCCACGAGGGCATGCCGCAGCTGTACAAAACTCTGGTGAGACCATATCTGGATTATTGCGTGCAGTTCTGGTCACCGCATTATTGGAAGGATGTGGAAGCTTTGGAAAGGGTGCAGAGGAGATTTACTAGGATGTTGCCTGGTATGGCGGAAAGGTCTTACGAGGAAAGGCTGAGGGACTTGAGGTTGTTTTCGTTGGAGAGAAGGAGGAGGAGAGGTGACTTAATAGAGACATATAAGATAATCAGAGGGTTAGATAGGGTGGATAGTGAGAGTCTTTTTCCTCGGATGGTGATGGCAAACACGAGGGGACATAGCTTTAAGTTGAGGGGTGATAGATATAGGACAGATGTTAAAGGTAGTTCATTTACTCAGAGAGTAGTAGGGGCGTGGAACGCCATGCCTGCAACAGTAGTAGACTCGCCAACTTTAAGGGCATTTAAGAGAGTAAGAAAATTGGAAGAGCGATTAAATGTAGATGCAGTTGGGGAGCAGGTGGACACTTGTGAGGATCCAGAGCGAATAACCTTCATTTTAACATTCAGCAGGCCAGCCACTGTGGGAGCCATCACAGCCCCATGATGTTGGATGTGGACATTTTAAAATCTATATCCCCGCTCATGGGCCTCTGTGCTAAGGGAAATGGGTCCATCCAATCCACTGTATCTGTGCCAATCATAATTTTATGCACATCAACTCAATCTCCCCTCAGATTCCTCTCTTCCAAAGAAAACAACCCCAGAGGCCAATCATTACTTTGGATTTATTTGGAATTTTGAAACAGTCTTCTGCAACCAGCAATTCATGCCGGCTTATTGGTTAATGTTTAAATCAAGAATTGATAGATTTTTGTAAACAAGGTTATTAAGAGATAAGGGGTAGAGACAGGTTTTATGATGTTAGTTCGATCACAGATCAGCCCTGATCATACTGAATGCTGGAACAGGGTTGAGGGGTTAAATTGTTTCCAAAACTTCCTCCGTGTGCACGTGTGTGTGCCTGTGTCTGTGTGTGCCTCTGTGTGCGCCACTGAGTGTATGCCTCGGTGTGCGCCCCTGTGTGTGCCTGTCTGTATTTGAGCATCTCTGCTTATGCTGCATTTCACCCAGTCTCTGTTTGTTCGGCACAGGACGGTTTCTCTGTTTATAATGCAATAGGCTCCTGTCTTTACCCTGTATCTAACACCATTCTGTTCCGCCCCTAGGACTGTGTGATGGGACAGTGCAGAGCGAAATTTGCTCTGTCAAACCTATCACTGTAGTTGGCTTTGGAATGTTTAATTGGACAATGGAGCTGGAGCTTTACTGTGTATCCATGGAATTTAGAATGTTAAGGGGTGATTTGATCAAAGTTTTCAGGATAATAAGGGAAAATGATAGGGTAGACAGAGAGAAACTATTCCCACTGGCTGCGGCGTCTAGAACTTGGAGGAATCGTCTAAAAATCTAAACATAGTCTCAAAACCTTTCAGGAGTGAAATGAGGAAATACTTCAACACACCAGGTGTGGTTTCAGTTTGGAACTCTCTTCCACAAACGGCAATTGTTGCTGAGTCACTTAGTATTTTTTATATCTGAGTTCGATAGATTTTAGTTAACCAAAGGTATGAAGTGATATGGGGCACAGACATGTGTGTGGAGTTAGATCACAGATCAGCCAAGATCTCATTGAATGGCAGAACAGGGTTGAGGGGCCAAATGGCCTCATCTTCTTCCTCTGTCCTATGACAAATATCATGCTATCAGTCTCTGTGTCTCGCTCTGTGTCTCTTTCTTTCTTTCTTTCTTTCTCTTTCTGTCTGTCTGCCTCTCTCTCACCCCCCCTCCCTCCCTCCCACTCTCTCTCCCTATCTTTCCCTCACTCTGTCCCTCTCTGCCTCCCACTTTCTCTCTCTCTCTTTCTCCCCCTCCCTCCCCTCTCTATCTCTCACTCGGCCTCCCTCTCTGTCGCTCTGTCTCCCTCTCCCTCTGTCCTAAGACAAATATCCTGTTATCACTCTCTGTGTCTCTGTCTGTGTCTCCCTCTTTGTCTCTCTGTCTGTCTGTCTTCTCCTCTCTCAAAATATCTGCGGAAATCCATACACGTCAGTCATCCACTTTAGGTTGGTTCTGGTGGCCATATTATGTTACCACAACGCTGGGACATTTATTTCAGAGACTGAATCCTCACTAATGTAAGGTTAGTGCTTAAAACGTGACAGGGACATAGACCTGGAGACACTGAGACATACAGTACTAGATAGGAGTCAAGCATACACTTATACCAATAATTTGCCCTCCACTGTGATTCGGCTGGGTGGCCTGTCTATTACTTTCTCCCTTGTTAATCAATGGTACAACATTAGCAGTCCTCCAGTCCCCTGGCACCATGCCAGTAACCACAGAGGATTGGAAAATGATGGTCAGAGCCTCTGTTATTTCCCCCCTTGCACATCTCAACAGTCTGAGCCTGGCGAATTATCAGCTGTCAAAGATGCTAAATCCCTTAATATTTCCTCTCTCACTACTTATCCCATCCAATATTTCAAACCCCTCCTCCTTGACTACAATGTCTACGGCGTCCCCTCCTTTGTGAAGACTGATGTATAATATTCACGAAGAATCATGCCCACATCTTTTGCTTCCACAGGTAGGAAGAATGAGGATATAAACTGGAGGGTTCAATTCTAAAGAAGGTGCATGAACAGACAGATATGGGGGGTGGGGGTGGGGGGGGGAGTGGTATTTGTGCACACATCACTCAAGGTGGCCGGGCAGGTTGAGAAATTGGTTAAAAGGCATAAGGAGTCCAGGGCTGTATAAATAGAGACATAGAGTACAAAAGCAAGGAGTTTATGTCAGACCTTTGCAAAACACTGGTTTGGAATCAACTGGAGTATTGTATCCGATTCTGCACACCGCACTTGAGGAGGGATGTGGAGACATTAGAGAGGGTGCAGAAAAGATTCATGAGCCTGGTTCCAGGATGAGGGACTTCAGTTATGTTGATAGATTGGAGAAGGTGTTGTTGTTACCGGTGTCTCTCTGTGTCTTCCCCCCTCTGTCTCTGCCTCCTACTATCTCTGACACTAAGAGACAGACAGAGGGATAGAGGGTTACATATGTAGGAAAATAGATGACTGTGGAGAGCGACAAGGTTGGAGAGATAGAGACTGTTGGGGTGAATAAAAGGGGAGTGGTAAGATATATTAATTTGATGTCATCCTTCACTGCTGTGTGCTCAAGGATATAAGAGATAGGTATGGAGAGAGAAACATCGGGAGAGAGGGTTAGATGTCGAGCAGATCTGATTGAAACATGTAAGATTCTGAAGGGACTGAATAGGGTAGACACAGAGATTATTTCCACTGGTCGGAGTATCTAAAACACCGGGACACAGTCGGAGGATAAGCGGCTGATCATTTAGGACTGGGATGAATAGAAATTACTTCACTCAGAGGCTTGTGAATCTTTGAAATTCTCTACCCCAGAGGGTTGTTGATGCCCCATTGTTCAATATATTTAGGGCTGGGATAGACAGAGTTTTGGTCTCTCAGAGAATCATGATGGGGGTGGGGTGGTGGGGTGGTGGGGAAGTGGAATTGAATCCTAAGATCAACCCTTATCATATTGATTGGCGGAGCAGTCTCGATGGGCCATATGGTCGACTCCTGCTCCTATTGCTTTTGTTCCTATGTTCCTGTGAGGATGAAGGATAAGTTTGGCAAGTTTCGGGAAGCTTGGATAACGCGGGATATTCTGAGCCTAGTCAAACAGAAAATGGAAGCATTCGTAAGGGCTGGAAGGCTAGGAATAGACCAATCCCTTGAGGAGTATAAAGACAGTAGAAAGGAAATTAAGCAAGGAGTCAGGAGAGCTAAAAGGGGTCATGCAAAGTCATTGGCAAACAAGATTAAGGATAATCCCGAGGCTTTTTATACATATATAAAGAGCAAGAGGGTAACTAGGGAAAGGGTTGGCCCACTCAAGGACAGAGAAGGGAATCTATGTGTGGAACCAGAGGAAATGGGCGAGGTACTAAATGATACTTTGCATCTGTATTCACCAAAGAGAAGGACGTGGTGGATGATGAGCCTAGGGAAGGGAATGTAGATAGTCTCGGTCGGCTCATTATCAAAATTGAGGAGGTGTTGGGTGTTTTGCAAAGCATTAAGGTAGATAAGTCCCCAGAGCCTGATGGAACCTATCCCAGAATACTAAGGGAGGCAAGGGAATAAATTGCTGGGGCCTTGACAGAATTTTATGCATCCTCATTAGTTACAGGTGAGGACCCCGAGGACTGGAGAATAGCCAATGTTGTTCCTATGTTTAAGAAGGGTAGCAAGGATAATCCAGGAAATTACAGGCCAGTGAGCCTTACGTCAGTGGTCGGGAAATTATTAGAGAGGATTCTTCGGGACAGGATTTACTCCCATTTGGAAACAAACAAACTTATTTGCGAGAGGCAGCATGGTTTTGTGAAGGGGAGGTCGTGTTTCACTAATTTGATTGAGTTTTTAGAGGAAGTGACAAAGATGATTGATGAAGGAAGGGCAGTTGATGTTATCTATATGGACTTCAGTAAGTCCTTTGACAATGTCCCTCATGGCAGACTGGTACAAAAGGTGAGGTCACACAGGATCAGAGGTGAGTAGCCAAGATGGATAAAGAACTGGCTCTGTCATCGAAGACAGAGGGTAGCAGTGGAAGGGGACTTTTCTGAATGGAGGGATGTGACTCGTGGTGTTCCACAGGGATTAGTGCTGGGACCTTTGTTCTTTGCAGTATATATAAATGATTAGGAGGGAAATGTAGCTGGTCTGATTAGTAAGTTTTCGGACGACACAAATGGTTGTGGAGTTGCGAATAGTGATGAGGATTGTCAGAGGATACAGCAGGATATCGATCGGGTGGAGACTTGGGCGGAGAAATGGCAGATGGAGTTTAATCCAGACAAGTGTGAGGTAATGCATTTTGGAAGATCTACTGCAGGTGGGAAGTGTACAGTAAATGGCAGAAACCTTAGGAGTATTGACAGGCAGAGAGATCTGGGCGTACAGGTCCACAGGTCACTGAAAGTGGCAACGCAGGTGGATAAGGTAGTTAAGAAGGCATACAGCATGCTTGCCTTCATCGGGGCATGGAGTGTAAAATTGGCAAGTCATGCTGCAGCTGTACAGAACTGTAGTTAGACCATACTTAGAATACTGCATGCAATTCTGGTCGCCACACTACCAGAAGGACCTGGAGGCTTGGAGAGGGTACAGAAGTGGTTTACCAGGATGTTGCCTGGTCTGGAGGGCATTAGCTATGAGGAGAGGTTCGATAAACTCGGATTGTTTTCCCTGGAACGACGGAGGTGGAGGGGTGGCATGATAGAGGTTTACAAAGTTATGAGCGGCATTGACAGAGTGGATAGTTAGAAGCTTTTTTCCAGGGTGGAAGAGTCAGTTAGTAGGGGACATAGGTTTAAGGTGAGAGGGGCAAAGTTTAGAGGGGATGTGCGATGCAAGTTCTTTACACAGAGGGTGGTGAGTGCCTGGAACTTGCTGCCGTGGGAGGTGGTGGAAGCAGGTACGATAATGAGGTTTTAGAGGCATCTTGACAAATACATGAATCGGATGTGAATGGAAGGATCCACTCCCTGGAAGTGCAGAAGGTTTTAGTTTCGGCAGGCATCAAGATCGGCGCAGGCTTGGAGGGCCGAATGGCCTGTTCCTATGCTGTACTGTTCTTTCTTCTAAGAGCAGTAGGACAATTAATCTCCTTTTCTGTGTTTTAATTTAAAGGCCTGATCTGATGAGTGAAAAATCAGGAGTTCAAATCCCACACTAGGTTGCTGTGACTTTGAATTCTGTTTTTTTCTTTAAAAATATCATATATCTGGAATTTAAAAAAACCCTCTTGGATGGAATGATTCAGTCCTGTCCATTAGTGCAAAGCCCTTGTGTGTTTCAGTTATTCTGTATCTGTTAACGATTTAAGATGATGGGGTAGAATGCAACAAGTTGCCAATGACACAGAAATAGACATCATGGGAAACAGTGTAGCTGGAAGCATAACATTGCAAATCGATATCTGAAGTGAATGGGCAAAACTGTGGTCGATAGATTTCAATGTCAGCAAAAAAGACGAGAACAGAGTACTTTATAAATGGTGAAAGGATCGGCACACTGGAGGTCCAAAGAGTCTTGAGGGGTCTATGTCCATTTGAGTGCAACGTAGATTTACCAGAATGATAACTGGACTCAAGGAGTTAAATTACGAGGTGATATTACACAAACTAGGGATGCATTCCCTGGAATTTAGGAAGTTCAGGTGATTTGATCAAAGTTGTTGAGTTATTAAAGGGAACTGATAGGGTAGTTTGGGAGAAACTATTTCGGCAGCTTTGGAACATAGGAAAAGGAGTAGGCCATTCAGCCCATCGAGCCTGCTCCGCCATTCAATACTATCATGGCTGATCATCCACTTCAATGTCTTTTTCCCACATTATCCCATTTCCCTTTACGTCATTGGTATTTCGAAATCTGTCAATCTCTGCTTTAAGCATACTCAATGAATGAGCTTCCACAGCCCTTTGGAGTAGAGAATTCCAAAGATTCACAACCCTCTGAATAAATAACATTCTCCTCTCTCTGTCCTAAATGGCTTCCCTCTTATTTTGAAATTGTGTCCCCTGGTTCTAGACTCCTCAACCAGGAGAAACATCTTACCTGCATCTACCCAGTCTATCCCTTTAAGTATTTGTTGGTTTCAATGGGATCACTCCTCATTCATCGAAATTCTGGAAAATACAGGATTAGTTTCCCCAATCTCTCTTCATAGGACAGTCCCGTCATCCCGGGAACATTTCTGCTGAACCTTCGTTGCACTCCCTCTATGGAAATAATATCCTTCCTAAGGTAAGGGGAGCAAAACTGCACACAGTACTCCAGGTGCTGTCTAACCAAGGTTCTATACGATTGAAGCAAACTTCACTACTCCTGTACTCAAATCATCTTGCGATAAAGACTAACATACCATTAGACTTCTTAATTGTTTGCTGCACCTGCATGTTAGCTTTCAGTGACTTATTGACGGGGACACCCAGGTCGCTTTGTACATCTACGCTTTCTAATCACTTTCCATTTTAAAAAGACTCTGCACATCTATTTTCCTTCCTAAGTGAGTAACCTCTCAATATCCCACATTGTATTCCATCCACCACGTTCTTGCCCACTCACTAAGTCTGTCCAAATCCACTTCAAGCCGCTTTGCATCTTCTTCATAACACACATTCCCATGTTTTTTTAAGCTGAGAACATGGGAATATTACATTTGGTCCCCACATGCAAATCATTGAAGTATACTGTGAACAGCGTTCACAGCCCGCCAAGGCGAGAATGACCCGTTTATTCCTACTCTCTGTTTTCTGCCTGTTAACCAATCCTTAATCCACGCGAGTATATTACCTCCTCTCCCATGTACATCGATTTTGCTCACCAATCTCCTGTGGGAGACTTTATCAAAAGCCTTCTGAAAATCCAAGTACAGCACGTCCACCTTTATTAATTATGTGAGTAAGATCCTCAAAAAACTCCAACGGGTTCGTCAAATATGATTTCCCATTCATAAATCCATGTTGACTATGCCCAATCAGATCATTATTATCCAAGTATTCATTTATCGCATTTTGTATAAGAGACTCTCGCCCTTTCTCTATGACTGATGTCAGGCTAACAGCTCTGTAATTCCCTGTTTTCTCTCTCCCTCCCTTCTTAAATAGTGGGTTGACATTTGCTACCTAACAATCTGCAGGACCCGTTCCTGAAGTTATAGAATGTTTGAAGATGATCACTAATGCATCCACTATCTCCATAGCTATCTCGTTCAACACTCTGAGATGTAGAATATCAGGTCCTTGGAACTTATCAACCTTCAGCCCCATTCATTTCTCCAATACAACCTTCTACCTAATACTAATTTCCTTCAATTTCTCATTCCCCTAATCCCTTGCATCTCTAATTTTGGGAGATTTCTTGTATCTTCCTCAGTGAAGGTAGACACAAAGTCATCATTTAGCTTCACTGCCATTTCTCTAATCCCCATTATAAATTCTCCTCACTCAGCCTGTAATGGACCCACATTTGTCTCAGTCAAACGATTCCTTTTTATGTCCCTTTAGAAACTTTTACAGTCCGTTTTTATGTTTTTTTATGTTTGAGTGAGTGTGGGACTAGTGATCATAGTCTAAAAATTAGAAGCAGACCTTTCGGGAGTGATGTTAGGAAGCACGTCTTTTGACTAAAGGTGGTGTTAATTTGGCACTGTCTTCTGTAAACGACCGTTGATGCTAAATCAATTGTTCATTTTTAAATCTAAGATTGACCTTCTCGAATGCCTTTTCCAAATTGAAACATTCTAATATTCTTGTCACTCTCTGTCCCTTGGGCAGTCTGTTTGTGTGTCTGTGTGTGTGTGCATGTGTGTCTGTGTGCGTATGTTTGTGTGTCTGTGTGCGTGTGTGCTTCTCTGTGTGTCTTTGTGTGCGTGTGTTTGTCTGTGTGCATGTGTGTGTTTCACTGTCTGTATGTGTATGTGTTTCGCTGTGTGCATGTGTGTTTCTGTGTGTGTGTGTGTTTCTGTGCGCATGTGTTTCTGTGTGAGCATGTGTGTATATGCCTGTTTCTGTCTCATCTCTCCAAACCTTCGTAAAACTCCACGTACATCCGTTTGCCATTTTAAGGTGGCTGCTTTTGGTGAAAGCACAACTGCAGAGCGTGCACTTCCTTGTGCTGTCCGGTAAGAAACCTGCATACCGCTTTTTCACGGCAAATTCTGCATGCTTCCTATACTGTGATTGATTAATCCCTAATAGTTGATCAAATCTGACATCGATTACTGTTTGGAAGTCTCAAGGTTTACATTTCTCTCACGGCTGATTAAAAGTTCGAATTTACCTCAGTGTTTTGGAAATATCAAACCCTGATCCCACACCTAGCCAGGTATTTTGTATGATGGGACGCTGCAAATGTTATTGTACTCAGTTCGTTCGGTACCTCATGCTTAAATAAGATATTACAATCTCTAATCAGATAACTCCCATCTCGCAGGGGCAAAGTTTCACTGGGTCAACATTCTGACCAAATACTAAATCATTACCGAAAGCGAGACTCACAAATTTAATACAAATTTCCTTTTCTGAGTCTTGTTGGTCTGTTCTGATTTTCTGTTGGGTGGTATATTTTGTGTTCATACCTGAACACACAAACGTATAACTCAGAGGCCAGATTATTACCCACTGAGATACAGCTGGCTGCAATGTTCCCGGAAAATGTATTTATTGTGCACAGCAAGTTTTTTGTCCCATGCGCAGTCCCATTAAATTTTAAGAATATTTGAATACGTCTGTTATTTATCAAGGAACGGGATCTGCATGGTACTTTCCAGGCTGCTGCACATAGCTTTGCAGGAACACTGATGGACGCTCTCCATCCCAATCTCTTCCTCTTTCTCTCTGGTACTCTCTCCCCTTTTCTATCTCTCCCTCTCTCTGTTATTCTCTCTAAATATCTAGCCCTGTCTTTCTCACTGTTGCTCTGTCCATCAGGATGGAGGAGGAGCAAGAGAGGCATATATATAGGCAGCTTTACTTTGTATCTAACTCCACACTCTACCTGCCCTGCCAGTGTTTGATAGAACTGAGAGGACAGAGATGTTCTCTTTAGATAGCCCCAGGCTGTACTAGGCTTGGCAGCATTTGATGGGACAGTTTAAATGCAGCTTTACTCTGTATCCCTATAATTTCGAAGGGTAAGGGGTGAATTGATCAAAGTTTACAAGGCAACACTGGAAACTGATGGGGTAGATAGAGAAAAAACTCTTCTCACTAGTTGGAGGAGTCTCGGATGAGGGGCATAATCGAAAAATCAAAAATTAGTCTGAAACCCTTTCAAGGGTGAAATTTATTCACATTTCTACACACAATGGGTCGTGGAATTTTGGAATTGTCTTCCATAAATGACCCTTCCCTATCTCTGGAACATCCTCCAGCTCCACAATCTAGCTGCGATCCTCTAATTCTGGCCTCTTCAGCATCCCCAATTTGAAATGTTCCACCGTTGGTGGCTGTGCCTTCAAGCTGCGAAGGCCCTAACTTTGTAATTCATTTCCTAAACCGTTCTGTCTCACTAACTCTCTTTCCTCTTTGAAGACCCTCCGTGAAACCAACCTCTGCCCATGTTTTTGTCGTCTAGTCTAATATCTCCTGATGTGACCGTCAATGCAAGGAAGGTATTCTTCTTCACAGTGTTACAACCGTGGCGGGAGGTGTGCACAGTTAATCCAGTCACACTTCGCCACAGATCACAACATAGGTTTAAATTTTTCTACTTTATGTATCCTCAAAATAAAGCACACGAAACATGCTTCGTTAATAAACAACAAAAATTGTCCAGACATTGCAAAGTAACCCTTAACCAACGATTAAGTGAACATATACGTGAATTGAAATATTAAAACCCCTTCTGTTATACTAGCCCAAACATACACACTCACATGCACAACTGGTTAACCAGGGAAAGGAAGGATTTTGTTTACACCTTTCATAACGAAATAGAAGCAAAAAAAACCCATATGGTTAAAAGCAGGTATGGAAGGAAGTCCTTTGCTTGGGCGAGGTGTCCCAAAAGCTGCCAATGGAATTTTCCCAGGCAAAGTTGAAGGCTTTCAAGAAATGCAGCTACAGAAGGCTTCACATAGGTCTTGCATCAGGTATTCAGCAACAAAGGTTTCAGTTCTCATACATTCGATGTAAAGTTCTTTTAAAGATGCAAGTTTTCTGCAAACTTTCCGGATTTCCTCAAAATCAAGAGGCGATAAGACAACTTGATACAGGCTTTGCAAGATAGGCAGAGTCTCCTTCTCCTGGCAGGTGAATTAGCAATCTGCAACTGCCCGTTTTTAGCCAAACCAACTGGATTTGTAAGTTAACAATGAAACAAAAACCTTTCCAGAGAAAAATCCTCTGACACCATAGATCCTGACTTGTCACTAAGCAAATAGCTCTTCAGGTCAAAGCACAACCCCCGGTTGTGATTATTTTAAATCATGTGCCTTCCAGAAAAAAGAACATGTTTACTGGTCAACCTACTGCTGATTTTCCCTTGAGCATAAACCTCCAAGGTTAGCTTCTTCAAGTTTCTAGCAACCATTAAATCATTTCCATTTTGGTTTCAATATAGATTCTCAAGTTTAAACTAAAAAAAAAAAATCACCATAACAACGGACACTGTGAAGGTGAAGGTTTTCATGTTTTGTCCAATGGACATGTATGTTCAGTATTCGGAAAGCGTTCACGCTGAGAGACCGCCACTTTAACCTCCTACCTCTGTCCGGTTCACCAGATCCTTCAAGTGTGTCACTCGGTAGCAAGTCTTGCTCTAGTCACTGGTCTGTGGATATCATGCTGAACCTAGAGCTCTCTCACTCTGAATAATACACAGGAATGCAGAATCATACCGCACAGTAGACCATTCAGTCCTATGAGCCTGTGCCAGCACTTTGAAAGAGCTATCCAATCTCACACTCCAGGTCCCTCCCCCCCACCCCATAGCCCTGTAAATCATTACAGTTCGAGTATTTATCCAATACTACTTTTGAAAGTTCTAATTGATTCTACTTACACCACCATTCCAGATTACAACATTTCGCTATTTGAAACAATTTCTCCTCATCTCCCACTCTGTTTCTTTTACTGATTATCATAAATGTGCGTCCCTCAAAGACAGAGCTCCCTCGTGTATTGACACTAATCGAATAGAGGCTGCTTGGGTAAATCGGATACGTCTGCCGAATGGATGATGGTCACATACGCAAGGACGTTCTGTAAAGTGAGGTAGCCAGGGACAGATGACCAGTGCGGCGCCCAAAGCTTCGCTTCAAGGATTCACGCAAGCTTGACATGAAGGTTCACAATGTCGACTATTGCACTTGAGAGTCAATAGCTGGCAAAAGAGGTGTGTGGTAACAGGTGTGCACTGCCACGATAACCAGTTGCGACAGTAGCATGGAAAACTGCGCCATTGTCAAAGAAAAAAACTCAAAGCGTCACTTGGCAGCTGACGTGTGGTTCTTGCGACAGACCCTGCCTCTGAAGGATTGGCGTTCACACAGGTACACCAAGAGTGGACACTCCACTTAGCTGGATTGCTTGCTGCATTTCAATCATCTTTCATAGATGGAAGGACTGACCGTTAACGACCGTCCTGCTACTGGAAGCAGTTTCTCCATCTTTACCCTGTCGAAAGCCCTCCTGATTTTGAACCAATTAAATCTCCCATTAACGTTCTCGCTCGATGGAAAGCAGTCCCAGATTCTCCAGTTCCTCCACATTAAATGAAATCCCTCATCCCTGGTACTTTTCTGGCCAATCCCCTCTCACACCCTCTCCAGGGGGAAACTATTAGCCACTCATTCTGTGAGAGTTGCTTGTCTTTTACCAGGATCTATTTAGAGTCTTAAACATGGTCACCTGCAGTCAGGGCGCTCCTATGCCGGCAAAGGAGAGAGTTCCGCCTCAACGTGACCGGCCCTTGGCATGGATCGACAGGTGACAGAGAAGAAAAAGCCTCTGTCATGCTGTTCACTGTGGTTCTGGAGGGGCCTCTGATGTGTGGAGTGCTCCCCGCCGATCTGACACCTGTGTGGTTGGAACTGCCAATTGGACAGAAGCCCCAACCCCCAACCCCCCTCCCCCCCGGAAGTCAGTCCACCTCCCGGAAATATCTTCCGTACAATAACACACTGCATGGAGTGGTTTCCTGCACACTCTCCACTTCCTCGCCCTTGTCTGCTGCCCATAGACACTGCGGTGGCCCGTGATTCTATCTGACAGCGATAGGAATCATTGGTGGAGTTCTCTTTACGGCGCTGTCCCCTCCCTTTACATCGGGAAACTGGGGTCGTGGGCGCTGCACAGGGCAATCCTGTGCAATGGACCTTATGTTAGGTTTACAGGCTCCCAGGCTGCTTGTAATTTTAGCGGCATGCACGAGCCCATGTTCAATGTATGTAAGGAATGTTCGAGGTTGCAGCCATTCTTTGGGTATTTAAAGGGGCTGTTCCTCGAGATTTTGGTGCCACTTCAGCCCCGCGATCCTGATCTTTGGGCACCCGCTGTAGAGGGGTGTGGCTCGGGAGGAGGATCGCCTTGTCCGTCTGCTCCATTGCCTAACCAACGTTGCAATTCACAGGTCCATGCAGCAGGTTATCAGGCTTCCCGTCCACGCTGATTGGCTGTCCCACATACCAGCTATGTTCGTGCCCAGGTGTCCCTGGAAGCGGAGCATGCTGTTTTCTTTGGTTTGCTCCAGTCCGCAGTGTGACCAAGAATTTCAGGGAACTGATCAGCTTAGTGGGCGACTGGCAGAATCTTCATCCTGACTCCATCACCGTCACCTGACCGTCTGCTAGCTCCCTCACCAGAAATCTGTAGGGCGTGAGAGCACCATGCATATTCACACTTAGGTGAAGAGCTGTACTCTCGATGTAACAGTAACTCAATACCAAATAATGTGTTAAAGCAATAATTGTTACCAAATATTACATAAACAATTATTAATGATTAGAAAGTAGGGGGGAATGGCAATTTTATTTCAAAAAAACAAAGCGGTGAAAAAGAGTGCATAAAGACAAAAATCGTATGGCACAAATGCTATAACACCCGATCAGCCTGTTCACTACAGCTTCCTAAAATGGTATTGTTCCTACAGCATAGCCGTTATAACCCCAGATTAGTCTCTTGAAGATAGCCCCCAAAAACGCTTCAGTTCTCCCTTGGTGCTGACATCACCAAGTCTCTGGAGAACCTTGCATGGGAGTGGACTCGTCGGGCAGGCACTCCAATGACGTCACATCCTTCATAGCCTTCAGTGGTTGACAAGTCCAGTCAGGCTGTCACCCCTATTGTTGGATACTGTACCACTTTAATTCCAATTTCTGGCTCTATTCCAGTTTTATGAGGCCTCCATCATATTTTCACAAAACATGAGTCAAACAAAGATGAATACTTATCGAATTCTACTCACAGGTATTATGAAGCTGCCCAGGCTGTTCACGCATTCTTGGCTGTTTGCACATCCATTAATAGTGTCTTTCCCCTTCCATCAATTGCGTTATTGCACTCTATTCTGACTCTACCCCTTAGTGGGCAACCCCATGCGCAAGGTTATTCATTGTCATTTCTTGTACCTCAAGGGCCAATGAACACCATAAGAATTGCCTTTTGCTTAAACAATGGAAAACAGTTGTTATTTTTAAGAAGAGAAAAACAGTAGCTTCGACAAAGTAATAGCGGCGACCATAGCCTTCTTTGACCAGCGGAAAAACAAAAGGAAGGATTTTCTTTTTGGGAGGGAGGTGCGGTGGGGGAGGAATCAAGTTCACAGTTAATAATATTACCCCGGATTACCATGGATTACATAACTGACTGTACATACTTGACTTCATCAGGGCACACTCATACTTAGTTAGAAATAGAATTAGAACATTACAGCGCAGTACAGGCCCTTCGGCCCTCGATGTTGCGCCGATATGTGAAACCATCTGACCTACACTATTCCATTTTCATCCAAATGTCTATCCAATGACCACTTAAATCTAAATCAATGTCCACAAAGTAACATTTAAAACGTTCAATGCATGTTTAATACAGCTTTCTTATTTTTAAAAAATCAAAAGCAAAGCAAAAGTAAAATGCAAAAACATAAAAGTACTCAAATTAGTGGCAGCAGGCCTGATGCCTACAATGGTTATCCCCAGAGAGGGAGCATGCGGTGTCAGCCGGTCTGCTTGAGGCCTTCCACGTCCAGTAGGCATCACAGGGGCTGGAGTGCTTCATCGACGTTCATAATTGCATATTAATTTGTGGTCTGTTTTATTTATCTGTTTCCAAATAAAGTCATTTATTGAAATGTAATAAAAGGGAATCCTGGATATAAAGTTCTCCATCACTTAAAAAGAAAGAAACAAGGTTTACTGGGGAAAATAATCTGTACGTTGGAACTGTGACAATCAATGCGAGGAAGATAATCCTCATTGTTGAAACTGTATGTCTGTGAAACGTCCCATGAAGTGAGGGATTTCATGGTTTCTCCAGTGGATGTGTGGGTTTGTGATTCTGAAGGCTTTTGTGCTGGGAAACCTGCACCCCACCGCTGCCAATCTCACGGGATCCTTCAAGTAGAGCATTTGAAATCGAGTTCTCCCCGAGTCACGACCCTGGATGTGTTACGCTTAAGCCATACGTCTGAATAATGCACTCTTAAGCAGAATCATACAACACAGGAGGCCATTCGTTCCTGTGAACCTGTGTTGGCTCTATGAAAGAATTATCCACTTCGTCTCACCCTTCCGCCACTCTTTCCCACCTGGAGCTGGTATTTTTTTCCCCTTCAAGTATTAATAAAATCCCCTTTTGAAAGTTCCTATTGAATCTGCTTCTGTTGCTATTTCATGCAGTGCTTTCCAGATCACAACCACTTGCTGCAAAAAAGCATTTCTCATCATCTGCCCTTCAGGTTCCTTTGCCAGTGATCTTAAATCTGTGTTCCTCGAAATTCTGACCCTCCTGCCACTGGAAACAGTTTCTCCTCATTTATTCAATCTAAACCCCCCATGACCTTGAACATCTTGATTAAAAACGGGCGGCACAGCAGTGCAGTGGTTAACACTGTAGCCTCACAGCTCCAGGGACCCGGGTTCAGTTCAGGGTATTGCCTGTGTGGAGTTTGCAAGCTCTCCCTGTAACTACGTGGATTTTCGCTGGGTGCTCCGGATTCTTCCCACAGCCAAAAACGTGTAGGTGGTAGGTAAATTGGCCATTGTAAATTGCCCCTAGTGTAGGAAAGTGGTAGAGAATATGGGATTACTGCAGGGTTAGTATAAATGGGTGGTTGTTGGGCCTGTTTCAATGCTGTAATTCTGAATAAAAATAAATAGGTAAATTTCCCCTGTTCAAAGCAGAAACATTCCCGGATCCTCCATTAACTGCAGTCGCTCATCCAGGTATAATACTGGCCAATCTCCTGGGAATACTGGGCACCTTTACTAAAGTGTGTCGCCTGCCCAGCATTGGATACGGTATTCCAACTCGGATCTAAATAGTGTGTTGTGAAGTTTTAGTGTAATTTCTATGTATTTGTAGGCTGTACTTTTCTTTATGAATTCCAAAATCCATTACGAGTTTGTATAAGAACTCTCAGCATGTCCTACCATATTCAAAGTCCTGTGTACAAATTACCCGAATTCAGATTTAGTGACAGTACCAGTACAGACGGAGCCATGCACTGGAGGGCAGGGCACAGTCAAAGTGGCAGTAATGGAGAAGTGCTGCAATGAATGAGGAGCTGTACTGTGAGCGGGCTGCAAAAGAAGAGCGGCAATGCTGGGGGGACTGCTGCATCACTGGAGGCGCAGTACTGAGGGAGTGTTGCTTCCAGAGGAGGCGCAACACTGAGGGAGTGCGGGACTGTTGGAGGGTCAGGACTGAGGGAGTGTTGCACTGTCAGGAAGCCGTACTGAGGGAGTGCTGCACGCTCGGACGGTCAGTACTGAGTGAATGCTGCACTGTCCGAGGGGCAGTACTGAGGCAGTGCTGCACTGTCCAAGGATCAGTACTGATGGAGCACTGCACTGTCAGAGGGTTGTTACTGAGTGATTGCTGCTCTGTAAGGGTCAGTACTGAGGGAGCGTAACACAGTCTGTGATCAGTACTGAGGGAGCGCTGCACTGTCAGATGGGCAGTCCTGAGGAGTGCTGCACTGCCGGTGGGTCAGTACAGAGCCAGTGCCACACTGTCGGCGTATCAGTATTGATGGTGTGCTGCACTGCCGAGGATTAGTACTGAGGGAGCTTTTCATTGCCGGAGTGTCACTATTGAGGGAACTCTGCTCTTTGGAGGGGCAGTGGTGAGGGAGCGCTGAACTGAAGTATTGTCAGCACTGAGGGAAAGCTGCACCATCGGAGGCACTGGAGTGAGCGAGCGCCACACTGTCAGCAGGTCAGTACTAAGGAATGCTGTCATGTCAGACTAGCAGTAACGAGGGAGCGCTATACTGTCACAGCGTCAGTACTGAAGGAGTGATGCACTGGCGAAGATGCCATTTTTGAGTGAAAATGTATACGGAGGTCCCCATTGCCCTCTCAGGTGTATTAAACAGCTTCCATAGACCATGCTCATTGCCGAAGGACCCGCGTTAAAACTCTCATCTATTCCCTAGTTTCCTTCTTCCCTTCCAATTTCCAAACATAGATGGAATAGTCTTGCATGGTTTAAGGTCCTCCTCCTGTTCCTCTGTAACAGGCTTGAGGGAGCTAAGTCGCCTCCTCTCTATTGCAATCTTTACTGTGAATGGTCAGGCATTCTTGGGGCGGTGAATCTCTCTGTCTGTCCCCTCTGGTTAACCGTGTCGTTGAACAGTGCGTCCTTCGTCCCTCTCCACACCCCAACAGCTGAAGACTCTTGCCAATGAGATGGGGAAGGACTACCTGGCTGCAGTACCAGTTCTCCATGCGTTACAATGAGAAACTGCAGCTCAAAGCCCAAAAGACCAATGGCGCAATCTGATCTTCACCACTCGAACCACATTCTAGTGAAGGACATCACTGAAGAAACATGAGATGTAGAGGTGGGAATGATGGTGTTTGAAAGAACAACCTAATTGTTGGGAGAATACAGTGACTAATTTTCAGCAGTTAATTAACCTGAACAGAATTGTGCAGTCTTTAGAGATGTCCAATTCGAACTCAGAAATAAAGATTCTTTTGCAACACACACTGAGCTCTATGTCAACTGTTAGCTAAATTGAAAATAAATGAACCGTGAGCCTACCTCAATATCCCCAGGCAATTATGCAAGGTATCAATTCTCGGCTCTGCGCTCTTAATACCTCAGATGCAGCAATAAAAGGCAAGTCACAACTCACAGAATATGCTGGAAACATTAATCATTATTGATAAAATATATCACATGACCCTTACTGTCACCGGTGTTCCGGGTAAATGACTATAAACATAGACATTGTGTAATTCTGTGTGTGAGCTGGTCTCTGGTTTTACTCTGTGACTGATAATGTTACATGCTGATCTAGTGGTCACTGGTTACAGGCACTCCATCAGTGATATTATTTTCGTAAGTAATATATTCTGAATTATCTTTGTGGTTTTAGGATATTTCCTCAACTGATGATAAACCTCTGACAGGCTGTCTGAATTATTAAGTTTTTCCTTCTAGTGGACAATTGTGCAAAATGCAGTCAGACCTCAATGATGACAACTCTCTTAAAGTATTACCGGAGTGGTACACCTGAGCCTAGAGACCATTTATTACTGGGAGTATTTGCCACCACAGAAGTGCACTGAGTGTGGGTCACTAAACGGAGTGGAACACCTCTGTTCAGTTGCCATGTATGACTGGGAGCATCTGTCACTGTAGAATTGTACTAGGTGTAGGTCACTAAAACTGGAGCAGAACACCTGACGCCAGTGGCCATGTATTACAGGGAGTATCTGTCGATGTAATATTTTACTGAGTGTGGGTCACTAACCGGAGTGGAACACATGATCCCAGTGACCACGTGTTACTGGGAGCATCTGCCACTGTAGAATTGTACTGAGTGTGGGTCACTAACCGGAGTAGAACACCTGACACCAGTGGCCATGCATTCCTGGGAGTATCTGTTTCTGTAATATTTTACTGAGTGTGGGTCACTAACCGGTGTCGAACACCTGATCCCAGTGTCCATGACAGACTGGGAGTATCTGACACTTTCGAATGCACTGAGTACAATTTTACAGCCGGCTTCTATTTTGAAAACAATGTTTCAGGTGACTGGTCCATCCATTCCTTGAACCTGACTCGTTTTTTTTAATCAACGTAATTGATTACAAAGCGTTTTTTAATGCTGATTATTGCTAATAAGTGTAAAATTGTTATGCATTGGTATTGCTCCGTCTTTTATTGAACTGATCCAACAGAAAGGGATATTTACTATTTAATGATAGTTAAACAGCAGTGCATCACTGCTACAGTTTTCTAATCGTCTGTGTAATGGTGTATTCTTACTCTGAGTAGAGTTAATGTAAACACTTTGTTTCTTTTAGTGTTGATTAATTCCATTCCCCAACACGGTCCTGAGAATCAGTGGAACATGAGTGATGAATTTTATTATCAGCCATAACACAGGTTGAAAATGGACCTCTCGTTATTGAATCGTCCACTTCTTTAACTGATTATATTGTTGACAGAACTTTTGTGATCTATGATTCAGAGTCTTCCCACATGCACACCGTACCAATTCCTGTCCCGCGCTTAGTGAGGTGCCTCCCTGTGACGGCGACACCTATAAGTGAAGGACATGCACATCGGGTTTTCATAATACAGAGATCAGACCAAGGGCAGTAAATAATAACATTAGTAATCTTTTAATGATCTAATAAACAGTACACTTTACCCAGTTCTGGTGTCATACTCTTCAATAAAGCTGCACCTTCTCCAGTGCATTAATATCTTTTTTTGTAATATGGAAACCAGAAGTGTGCACTGTATGCAAATGCACGATATTCGGGTACTATCATGTCATCGCCTTTTCAATTCCATTCCTCCAGAAAATAACTCGAGTGTGCTATTGTTTACATTTTTTGGCCCTTTAAATAATAAAATTTAAATGTTTTTTAAATATGTCTCCCCAAAGTGCTTCTTGAAAAAGGATGTAGATAGTCCAACGAGGGATGGGGCCATTCTGAACCTGGTATTGGGGAATGAGCCCGGCCAGGTGGTCGAAGATTCAGGGGGGGGGAGCATTTCGGGAACAGTGGCCATAATTCCATATGTTTTAAGGTACTTATGGATAAGGGTAAGAGTAGTCCTCGGGTGAAGGTGCTAAATTGGAGGAAGGCTAATTATAACAATATTAGGCAGGAACTGAAGAATTTAGATTGGGGTCGGCTGTTTGAGGGTAAATCAACATCTGACATGTGGGAGTCTTTCAAACGTCAGCTGATTAGAATCCAGGACCAGCATGTCCCTGTGAGGAAGAAAGACATGTTTGGCAAGTTTCGGGAAGCTTGGATAACACGGGATATTGTGAGCCTAGTCAAAAAGAAAAAGGCAGCATTTGTAAGGGCTGGAAGGCTAGGAACAGATGAAGCACTTGAGAAATATGAAGACAGTAGGAAGGAACTTAAGCAAGAAGACAGGAGGGCTAAAAGGGGTCATGAAAAGTCATCGACAAACAGGGTTAAGGAAAATCCCAAGGCTTTTTATACATATATAAAGAACAAGAGGGTAACCAGGGAAAGGGTTGGCCCACTCAATGACAGAGATGGGAATCTATGCGTGGAGCGAGAGGAAATGGGCGAGGTGCTAAATCAGTATTTTGCATCAGTATTCACCAAGTAGAAGGACTTGGTGGATGATGAGCCTAGGAAAGGGAGTGCAGATAGTCTCAGTCATCTCATTATCAAAAAGGAGGAGGTGTTGGGTATCTTGCAAAGCATTAAGGTAGATAAATCCCCAGGGCCTGATGGGATCGACCGCAGAATACTGAGCGAGGCAAGGGAAGAAATTGCTGGGGCCTTGACAGAAATCTTTGCATCCTCATTGGTTCCAGGAGAGGTCCCAGAGGACTGGACAATAGCCAATGTTGTTCCTTTGTTTAAGAAGGGTGGTAAGGATAATCCAGGAAATTATAGGCCGGCGAGCCTTACCGCAGTGGTAGGGAAACTATGAGAGAGGATTCTTCGGGACAGGATTTACTCCCATTTGGAAACAAACGAACTAATTAGCGAGAGACAGCATGGTTTTGTGAAGGGGAGGTCGTGTCTTACTAATTTGATTGAGTTTTTTGAGGAAGTGATGAAGATGATTGACGAGGGAAGGGCGGTGGATGTTGTCTATATGGACTTTAGTAAAGCCATTGACAAGGCCCCGCATGGCAGACTGGTGCAAAAGGTGAAGTCACATGGGATCAGAGGTGAGCTGGCAAGATGGATACAGAACTGGCTCAGTCACAGAAGACAGAGGGTAACAGTGCATGGGTGTTTTTCTGAATGGAGGGATGTGACTAGTGGTGTTCCACAGGGATCAGCGCTGGGACCTTTGCTGTTTGTGGTATATATAAATGATTTGGAGGAAAATGTAGCTGGTCTGATTAGTAAGTTTGCGGACGACACAAAGGTTGGTGGAGTTGCGGAAAATGATGAGGATTGTCAGAGGATACAGCAGGATATAGATCGGTTGGAGACTTGGGCGGATAAATGGCAGATGGAGTTTAATCTCGACAAATGTGAGGTAATGCATTTTGGAAGGTCGAATGCAGGTGGGACGTATACAGTAAATGGCAGAACCCTTAGGTGTATTGACAGGCAGCGAGATCTGTGCGTACAGGTCCACAGGTCACTTAAAGTGGCAACGCAGGTGGATAAGGTAGTCAAGAAGGCATACGGCATGCTTGCCTTCATCGGTCGGGGCATAGAGTATAAAAATTGGCAAGTCATGTTACAGCTGCACAGAACCTTAGTTAGACCACACTTAGAATATTGCGTGCAATTCTGGTCGCCACAGTACCAGAAGGATGTGGAGGCTTTGGAGAGGGTACAGAGTAGGTTTACCAGGATGTTGCCTGGTCTAGAGGGCATTAGCTATGCGGAGAGGTGGAAAAACTCTGATTGTTTTCACTGGAACGACGGAGATGGAGGGGCGACATGTTAGAGTTTTACAAAGTTATGAGCGGCATGGACAGAGTGGATAGTCAGAAGCTTTTTCCCAGGGTGGAAGAGTCAGTTACTAGAGGACATAGGATTAAGGTGCGGGGGGCAAAGTTTCGAGGGGATGTGCGAGGCAGGTTTTTTACACAGAGGGTGGTGAGTGCCTGGAACTTGCTGCCAGGGAAGGTGGTGGAAGCAGATAAAATAGCGACGTTTAAGAGACATCTTGACAAATATATGAATACGAAGGGAATAGAGGAATACGGGCCCCGGAAGTGCAGAAGGTGTTAGTTTCAGCAGGCATTAAGATCGGCGCAGGCTTGGAGGGCCGAATGGCCTGTTCATGTGCTGTACTGTTCTTTGTTCTTTGTTCAAACCCTTTCTCTCCTTTACTCCATTCAGACTCTTAATTTACAAGGATGAATTGGGAAGCTTATTCTTCCGACCAAAATTCAGCACCTCACACTTCTTTATTCTTGCCCTGATTCGGGGAGTCGCTGGCTAGGCCAGCATTAATTTCCCATACTTAATTTCCCTTGGGAAGATGGTCGTGAGCCATCTTTTACAAACGTTCCAGTCCGTTGGTGTCAGTACACCCAATGTGTTGCTCGGAAGGGAGTTCCAGGATTTTAACCAAGCAACACTGAAGGATCTGCGTTGTCCATCCAAGTTATGATGGTGTGTGGTTTGGAGGGGAACTTGCAGGTGGTGGTGTCTCCATGCATCTGCTGCCCTTGTCCTTCCAGGTGGTATAGGTAGCGGGTTTGGAAGGTGCAGTCGAAGGAGCATTGGTGAGTTCCTCGTAGATGATATACATTGATGCCACTGTGCAGCCCTGGTGGAGGGAGCGAATATTGAAGGTTGTGGCTGGGATGCTATGTCCTGGGTGGAGTCGAGCTTCTTGAATGTTGTTGGAGATACACACCTCCAGGCAGGTGGAGAATATACTATTGCACTCCCGGCTTGAGCCTTGTAGGTAGTGGTCAGTCATTGGGGAGACAGCTGTTATGTTACTCGCCATATAATTCTCAGCCTCTTATCCGCTCTGTAGTGCTGGTACAGTTCAGTTTCTGGTCAATGATATTTAGCGATGGCAATGTCATTGAAAGTCAAGGGAGAGCGTTCGATTCTCTTTTGTTCAAGATGGCCATTTCCTGGCACTTGTGTGGCGTGATTTTTTTCTTGCCATCTTTCAACCCAGCCCTAAATCATGTCCAAATTCTTCTGCATAGGGACACAGACTGCTTCAGTGTCTGAGGAGTATCGAACGGGGCTCCAATTTACGCAATCAGCAGCGAACTGTCCCACTTCCACACTTATAATGGAGGGAAGATCATCGAAGAAGCAGCTGAGATTGTTGGACCTCGGTCAATACTCTGAGGAACTCCTGCAGTGATATATTAGGACTGAGATTATTGACTTACAACAACCTCAGTCATCATCCTTTGTGTTAGGTATGAGTCCAACCAGCGGAATGTTTTTCCCCTGATTTCCATTTACTCCGGTTTTGCCAGGACATCTTGATGCCATACGCAGTAAAATGTTACCCTGATGTCAATAGCAGTCAGTCTCACCTCACCTCTTGAGTTCAGCTGTTTTGTCCATGCTTGGACAAAGGCTGTAATGAGGTCAGCTGCTGAGTGAATGTGGTGAAAGCTGAACTGAGCATCAAAGAGCACATTTTGATGAGTAAATATCACCTGAAAGCACTGTTGACAACTTTTTCCATCACGTTACTGGTGATCAACAGTAGATTGATGGGGCTGTAATTGGCCGGATTGGATTTGTCCTGCTTTTTTATGTACAGGATTTCCCTGGATATCATTACACATTTGCAGTCGATGTCAGTGTTGGAGATGTTTGGCTAGGGGTGCGGTCCGTTCTAGCCAAACGTCTTCAGTGATATTGCTGGAATGTGGTCAGATCAGTATCCAGTGCCTTCACCCGATTCTTGATAACACGTGCTGTGAATCAAATTGGCTTAAGACTGGCATCTGTGACGTTTACTACCTCAGAAGGAGGTCGAGATGAACCTCCAAGTCGCAGTTCGGACTAAAGATGGTTGCAATTACTATCGCCTTGAATTTACCACTGATGTACTGAGCTACCCCATAATTGAAGATGTGGATATTTGAACAGCTTCATCCTCCTGTCAGTTCTTTAAATGTCCAATTTTCCACCACCATTCACGACGTTATATGGCAGGACTGCAGATCTTGGATCTGATCCGTTGCTGTGGGATCATTTATCTCCTTCGGTCACATACTGCGTCTGCTGTTTGGCATGCATGTAGTCCTGTGTCGTTGCTTTACCAGGTTGACACTTCAGTTTTTACATATGTCTGGTGACGCTCCGGGCATTCCCCACTGAAATCCTCATTTAACCAATGTTGTTCCCCTGGTTTGATAGGAATAGTAGAGCGGGGTTTCTGCCAGGGCATGAGGATGCAGGTTATGTTTGAATACAATTTGCTGCCGCTGTTGCCCCACACTGCCTCATGAATGCCTAATTTGATGTGCAAGATCTTTTCGAAATCTATCCCATTTAGCACGCTGCTAGTCCCACACAACACAATGGAGAGTATACTTAACATGAACATGGAACTTGGTCTCCACAAGGATTGTGCGCCGGTCACTCCTACAAATACTGTCATGGACAGATGCATATACGACAGGTAGATTGGTGTGCATGAGGCCAAGTAGCCTTTTCTCTCTTGTTGGCTCCCTCGACACATGGCGCAGACTCAATCTAGCAGCTATGTCATTTAGGACTCAGCAGCTCAGTCAGTAGTGGTGCTACCGAGCCACTGCACTCTTGGTTATGCTCAATGACGTTTCCAACACAGAGTACATTCTACGCCATTGTCACTCTCAGTGCTTCTTCCAAGTGGTGTTCAACACGGGACAGTACTGATTCATCAAACGAGGGTCTTTAGATGGTAATCAACAACAGGTTTCCATGTTTGACCTGATGCCATGAGACTTCATGCATCCCGGAGTCAATGTCACGTACTCCCAGGGCAACTTCCTCACAACTTTATCCCACTGTGCCACCACCTCTGGTGGGTCTTTGGGATTATGGTGGTGATGTCGGGGATGCTATCTGTACATTCTGATTCTGTGAATGTGATTTTTTTTTCATTCAGGGATGTGGGCGTCGCTGGCTAGGCCAGCATTTATTGCCCATCCCTAACTGTCCTTGAGAAGATGGTGGTGAGCTGCCTGCTTGAACCGCTGCAGTCCATTTGGGGTAGGTATACCCACAGTGCTGTTGGGAAGGGGGTTCCAGGATTTTGACCCAGCGACAGTGAAGGAACGGCGGTATAGTTCCAAGTCAGGATGGTGTGTGACTTGGAAGGGGACTTTCTGGTGGTGGTGTTCCCATGCATTTGCTGCCCTCGTCCTTCTAGTTGGTAGAGGTTGCGGGCTTGGAAGGTGCTGTCTGAGGAGCCTTGGTGCATTGCTGCAGTGCGTCTTGTAGATGGTACACACTGCTGCCACTGTGCGTCGGTGGTGGAGGGAGTGAAAGTTTGTAGATGGGGTGCCAATCAAGCGGGCTGCTTTGTCCTGGATGGTGCCGAGCTTCTTGCATGTTGTTGGATCTGCACGCATCCAGGCAAGTGGAGACTATTCCATCAGACTCCTGACTTGTGCCTTGCAGATAGTGGACAGGCTTTGAAGAGTCAGGAGGTGAGTTACTCGCCTTAGGATTCCTAGCCTCTGAGCTGCTCTTGTAGCCACGGTATTTATATGGCTACTCCAGTTCAGTTGCTGGTCATTGGTAGCTCCTAGGATATTGATGGTGGGGATATTCAGCGATGATAATGCCGTTCAATGTGAAGGGGAGATGGTTAGATTCTCTCTTGTTGGAGATGCTCATTGCCTGGCACTTGTGTGGTGCGAATTTTACTTGTACTTATCAGCCCAAGCCTGGATATTGTCCAGGTCTTGCTGCATTGCTACAACGACTGCTTCAGTGTCTGAGGAGTCACGAATGGTGCTGAACATTGTGCAATCATCAGCGATTGAAGGAAGGTCATTGATGAAGCAGCTGAAGATGGTTGGGCCTAGGACACTACCCTGAGGAACTCCTGCAGTGATGTCCTGAAGTTCAGATGATTGACCTCCAACAACCACAACCATCTTCCTTTGCATGAGGTATGACTCCAGCCAGCGGAGGTTTTTTCCCCTGATTCCCATTGACCTCAGTTTTGCTTGGGATTCCCATTGCCCTCAGCTTTGCTGAATATGTCAGGCTCTGGCTTGACTAGTCTGTGGGACATATCTCCCAATTTTGGCATAAGCCCCCAGTAAGGAGGACCTTTCAGGATCGACAATACTGGGTGTACTGTTGTAATTTCCAGTGCATAGGTCGATGTCGTGTAGTCCATCCGGTTTTATTCCTTTTGGACTTTTCTATAGCTACACATACCATACTGAAATTAATTAGACATTTGAATGTCCATTGTGCCTCTTTATTACTTGTTAATATATTCAGGTATTCGATTGAATTCTTGTGCTGTATTAAGTGTACTCTCAATTTAGATTTGTCTGTAAAGTTCGCAATTGTGTTCTGCTTTTGGAGTCCTTGTCGTTTATGCATGTGGTAAATGACAGTTTTCCCAGCACTAATTCTTGTGGAAAACCGCTCCCCACGTCCACAAATCTGAGGAACTACCTTTATATCCTAATCACTGTTTTCTGTTTCAGTCGCCAGCTCCCTTTCCATTCTGCTGTTTGTTCCCTACCTTCACTTGCTCTGAGCGTAGTCATGATTCTGCTGTGTGGAACTTTATGAAAGTCCATTCGAAAATCAATGCATATTACAATTACTGCATTATTCCCATCTACTATTTCTGATATTATTCAAATTATTCCGTAAGGTTTGTCAAGTATGTTCTTCTATTTAAATATGTATTGAATGCTCTTTATTCTATTATGCGTCGCCAGATCGTTTTCTATTCCATCTTAGAATAAGGATTCCATTATCTTTCCTATCATTAATTTTAATCCAACTGGTCTATAATTTGTTGGACTTGTTCTGCCTTTTTTTTAAAATGCAATAGTCAGCCAACTGTCTGTCCATCATCTGGCACACCTCGATACTCTGATGATTATTAATGAACAGATAATTATGCCTCGTCAATCCCTGACTTTCATTTTAGTTTGTGTGCAGGGGAAGCGGTGGTGTAGTGGTATTGTCACTGGACTAGTAACCCAGAGACCCAAGGTATTGCTCCAGGGACATGTGTTCAAATCCCACCACAGCAGAAGGTGGAAATTGAATTCAATTAATAAATCTGGAATTAAAACGCTAGTCGAATGATGCCATGAAACCATTGTCGATTGTTGTAAAAACCCATCTGGTTCACTAGGGAAGGAAATCTGCTGTCCTTACCTGTTCTGGCCTACATGTGACTCCAGACCCACAGCAATGTGGTTGACTCTTACATGCCCTCTGAAATGGCCTAGCAAGCCACTCAGTTAGGGCAATTAGGGATGGGCAATAAATGCTGGCCTGGGCAGCGACGCACACATCCCATAAATGAATAAATAATAAAAAAGCCCATCTGAACCAGGAGGTTGACCCTCTTTTTGGTTGCTTTGTCAAATACCCCCCACATTCTATCTTAAAAGACTTGACATATTTTTTTGAATGTCTTCATTATGATTTAACAGTTTACTCCCTCCTCTCTTTCAGGCTCCGAATTCTCATCCACTGTTTCATTCTTCCCGACTGTCCTACAACACACTAGACTTCATTCCTACCAAGAACGGAGGTGCGCTCCCAAAGACCATTTTCATTACTGCCCGTTTCAGTCTGCCCACTCTGGTCTAAATTCCAGTAAATCCGAGCTGTCCTTAAATTCACACTGTATGGGTTCTTGCATGACTGACACCATGAGGGAGTTCCAGCCAGTTTCCCTCCATTATCGTTTGCTCATACAATTTGGGATAGTTAGTTTTGTTTCATTCACTTCTAATTCCTGGTGGAACTGTTCACTTTCTCATCTGCTGTGGTCTCTGAATGAAACCCTCGAAGGTTCTTAATCCTGATCCTTAAGCAAGACCCTTTCGTAAAGTATGGGTGTGTGATCCTCGGGTCTAAACGTTCGGATATTCAACACTCAAACAGTGTCGCTGCAAGAGCTGTATGCATTCTAACAATACTGCCCTTTTGTAGGATATGTAAACTATTATTGTTCCAATCGAACTAAGGACCCCTCCTCTCCAAATTTTTTTTCTGATACTTTGATGTCGGTGCTGGTGCCATTTCTTTATGGAATAGGAGAGCTTCATAAACGTTTTGCCTCATTTCTACACGTCCATCATCTTTACATTCTCCATCTCTAACACTTGCCTTCCCTACCTCGACTTCTCTATCCCCATTTCAGAGCATTGGCTGTCTACCAATATCTAATACAAATCTACTATAATCCCACCAATTCCTAAAGCTATCTTGATTATACATCATCCAACCCCAGTTCCTGGAACTACTTTGTTGCATTATCCCAGTTTCTTCCAACTTCTTTCTATTTGTTCCAAGGATGCGACCATCCAAACCAATGCTTCAGAAAATATTCATTATTTCGCAGCCAATGATTACCTTCACTGTGGTCAACAGGGTCCTCAACCATGTCCATCCCATTTCCAGCATTACTTCACCCCTTCCCTTCCCTGCCAGACATACGATAAGGTTCCCCTTGTTGTCGCATTCCAACCCATCAGCCTCCACATTCAACACATGAACCTCCAACATTTCTTTCCATATCCACATTTGTCCAACAACCAACATGTGTTATGCTCCTCTCCCATCACGCCGCCCTTCGGGAAACCTTGGCCCATTCCTCAATCTGCCCTAACATCAGCTCCTCTTCCACAGGCACCTTCCCTTGCAAGCACAGGAGATGTAACACATGTCCATTTACCTTCTTCCTTCCCACTGCCCAAGGCTCGAAGCACTTCTTCCAGGTGAAATAGCGATTTGCTTCCACTTCTTGCAATTGAGCAACAGCATTTGTTGCTCATGATGGCAACTCCAGGACATTGGGAGAGGAGAAAACTCAGATTGAAAGATCTTTTTTGCTAAATTCCTCCCTTTATTCTGGAAGTATAAGTTTCTGGTCAATTGTCACTTTAATTCGACATCTCAGCGCCACACTGACCTTTCTATCCTCGAACATCTGCACTCTTCAATTGAAAATCAATGATGAACAATGCTGAATTTCCCAGTTAAGAACTTTATGGTTTGTCGGACCCAACACTGAGATTTAAAACTACAAACTATATCCGTTTATCCCTCTTTCTCAGACAGTCTGTTAAGGTAATGGAGGATAGCTACACCAATGTCACTGGGAGTCGAGAGAGTGTGGGCTGGTACTTGGGGAGGGGATCTCCTGTTGGTACACAGCTGCCAGGCTGTACACACCCCTGGAAGCTTCCCACCATTCCCTGTCACTTTTCCAGGCCACTAGAGCCTTCCTTCCTTTGCCAGATTAAATTGCTCTCCTCTCTATTATTCTGCTGCATCAATTTTCACCTCCTCTATTTCTTTAATTTTCCTCATCACCTTGTGCCACCATCCCATTCGCCATTGAATCACTCTAGCCCTCCACAGGATAGGAGAGCTTACCCTTTGTTTTTTTTTCTTCACCTATACCCCACATTGCTCGAGTGCTAACATTACTTTAAAACTGTTGATCTCTAATATGTTCCTGTTCTGATTTATGCCTATCAGCCTGTAAAGTTTACCCTCTTTCTCTCTCCACAAATACTTCTTTACCAGCTGAGTATTTTCAACTTTCTTCTATTTTTATCAGGTGTACGTAATTCCAGTATTTTGTTATTGCTCCAATACTTAAGCCTGGGTTAACCTCATTCAGTGAGATAGATGAGGAGCGGAGTTTCAGAGTTTTACCTCCACAGACTGCCTTTTTTTTATCCTTGACATGTTCCCAGCCCTGAAGCCAGCCGATTGACAGTCTTGGCTTCCAGTCTGGCGGTGAAGACTTCAGAGCAGGACTCAGGCCCATCACGGCCCAAGTACTGACCCTGAGGTGTGTGGGAGCTGCCTGATATCGGGGGTGCCCAATCAAAAAATCCAAATGCGGAGAGAGTGGTGACATTTCCAATTGTTGGCCTTTCAATACCCAACCTTGGCGAGGGGTGTCCTTTCCTGGAGTGTGGTCTGAGTCTGGCAAAGTGGAGTTAGAGAGGGAATGTCTGATCCCAAGCCCAGTCTTCCTTTCTGGAATGGGTCTGTAGGAGACGAGGACGGGGGAGTTTCTGGTTCCCAAGCGCGGAGATGGGCCTTTTGTCCTATCCGGGCTTTGAGCCTTGGGAAAGGGAGGGTACGGTGAGGTGGAATTTCTGATTCTCAACTCCAGCAACTTTTCCTGGAACGTGGTCTGATTCCAGGGAGGGGAACAGGGTGGTGGTAGTGTCTGATCCACAACTCCATGGGGGTTACTGATCCTCACAGTGCCCGATCCAGAGAGGACAGATTCAATCCTGGGGGTGACCAATTCTCCGAGTGGTGCCCAATCCCATGGGGTTGGTCTAATCACAGTGCGTCTGATCCCAGGGTGGTTTGATCCAGGATGTGGGTGTGTCCAATCCCAGGGAGGGGACTGGTCCCAAGGAACTGATCCTGGGTGGAAGGGGGTTATGTTAGACCTGGATAGATGCTCTGATCATGGGGAGCCTCCAATCCTCCAGAGCATCTAATGTCAAATAACTGTTGGGCCAAAATCTGATCTCGACTTGGGTATGGTTTCCATTGATCGTTCAGGTGTCTTATTGTGTGGCATGGATTGTAACAGAGAATCTTGTCTGGCCCAATTTAAGCTTGTAAAACAGATTAAATCAGAGACTTCTAGCCTTAATATGCATTTAAATTGCCAAACCCTCCCGGAAGTGATTCTCCAACCATCACCTGTCCAGATGTCTTTAAACCCAGAATTGTACGGGTGGGTTTTGGTCGGGTCTGAGATTTTTAAATTTTGAGCTTTGACACTCCCCGAACCTACTTGTTTTGGTGCTAAAATCCTGCCCTTCCTGTGTCAGACACGGAGAATGTTTGATTAGTTATTTCCAGTCATTTTTCCCTTCTCTCTCTTAAGTTAATTTACTGGCGATTGTGGTCCTGTCCCAGGGGAAATGCGGCCTCTCCACCTGCACCACTCGCTACCTGGTGGCCATGGCAATGGCGGATGTACTGGTCATCATCACTGAGATCATACTGTGGCAGATCCGTTATGATTATTTCCTGGGACCTTTCCCGACCTCTCTCCTGTGTGTAGTGTTGTTATTGTTCTGCTCCATGCAGCCACAGACTGTTCTGTCTGGTTCCCTGTTACTTTCACCTTTGATCGATTTGTGGTCATCTGTTGTAAGAAGCTCAAAAGAAAATATTGCACTGAGAAAACTGCAGCATGAGTTCTAACAATAACCTGCATTTTGTTCTGTTTAAAAAATGTCTCCTACTGCTTCACAATTGAACCTGTAAACATAAGCAATAATGTACCGTGGGGGCTGTGCTTTCAAATCAACTATTTTACTGAGCCCGGATGGGTGGGATTTGACTGGTTTGAAGCAGTTTTAACCCCATTGCTCCCATTTGCTTTAATTCTGTTGCTCAACGCTCTGACAGTCAGAGACATTTTAGTGGCCAGTCCAGTCCGTAAGGGACTGAGGGGCCAGGGCAAGGGGAAGAATTGCAGAGATCCAGGGATGGCGAGCAGAAGGAAGTCTTTAATTTTACGCTTCACAGCATCCGGCATCTTCATACTTCTGTGGTTGGTGTGTGTTGCAGAATTCTTATAATATAATATTACAGGAGAAAATCAAAGGAATTACACTGATTCCGAATATGTATTGCAACAAGTCTGATGGATGCTGTTGAATTTAAGTTGCTGCACAAACTCATTTAGTTACGGGGCAACTCAATCCAAGTTCAGGGAACAGGTCAAGAACGTGGTGAAATATGGATTTGTACACGTTATTCAATCAATGTATAAACAAAATAATTGAGATCAGCCCAGGTGGAGGATCCAATGTTTCCAGTCCAAAATTGTACATCCCCAGTGGACAAAATGTAACCGACAGCTGGATGACCTCAATTACACTGGCAGAGGAAGGGGGTCGCACACGTCAAAGAGTAGCAGGTCGGCAGGCGTTGGTGACGGACAGCAGGATAACCCGAAATTAAAAGGTTGGGGAGGGGTGGTGGTGGTGGTGGTGTTGTAGGGCGTGGCGGGTGGGGGTCATACTATTAAAAGATTATAGTATCATGGAAAATTGGGAGCAGGATGGGCCATTCGGCTCGTAGAGCCTACCCCATCATTCGAACAAATCATGGCTGATCATCAACCCCTACGCCATCCCCCCCCCCCACTATACCTATATCTCATGATGTCATTAGTTACCCAGAAATCTATCGAATTCTGCTCAATTATTGAGGTACCACAGCCCTCCAGGTAAAGAATTCCACAGATTCACCTGCTTCTGAGTAAAGATATTCCTATTCATCTCAGTCTTAAATGGCCTGCCCTTTTTTTGGAGACAGTGTTCATTTATTCTAGACTCACCAGCCATAGGAAACCTTATTCTGGGACTGTATCTACTGGTTCTAGACCAACAAACCAGAGGAAACATCCTATACACAACTCTGTCATGCCCTGTCAAAATGCTATAAGTTTCAAAGAGATCACCACACAATCTTTACAACTCTGGAGAATAGAGGCCCAGTGTTTGCAATTCCTTCTCATAAGACAATTCTGCCATTCCAGGGTTCAGTATGGTGAACATTGGTTTCACACACTCTATGCATGTATATCCTTCCTTAGATCAAGAATCCAAAACTGTCAACAATATTCCAGGTGCGGTCTGACCAGGGCTTTATACAATTGAAGCAATACATTTATAGTCCTGTACTCAAATCCCTTTACAATGACGTCTAATATACCATTTGCCTTCTTAGTTGCTTGATGCACCTGCATACTAGCTTTTAGTGACTCATGAACAAGGACACCCAGGTCTCGTTCGACATCAACACTTCCCAACCTATAACCATTTCAGAAATATTCTATCCTTCTATTTTCTTCTCCTGATTCACGTTATATTCTATCTTCCATGTTCTTGTCCAATTCGCGTAGCTTTTTCAAATCCCATTGAAGCCACTTTGCATCCTCTTCACAACTTACATTTCCTCCTAGTTTTGTGTCACCAGCAAATTTGGAAATATTAAAATTGGTTCTCGTATCTAAATCACTTCTATAAGTTGTGAACAACTCTGGTAAAAGCACTGATCCTTGCGGCGCACTACTAGTAACAGCCTGCCATCCTGAGAATGGCCCAGTTATTCCGACACTCTTCTTTCTGTCTGTTAACCAATTTTCAATCTATTGCTGTATAATACCCCGAATCGTATGTGCTCTAATTTTGTTTACTAAGCCCTTGCGTTGGACCTTATTAAAAGCTTTCTTAAAATCAAAATACACCAAATGCACTGGTTCTGCTTTATCTATGCTACAGGATGGGTAGTTCAGTAAACGTAAAGTAAACCAAGGGGCTGCTGGGTAAGTAAAACCCTGCATATTTGGGCCGTTTGAAATAACTGACCTTTCATTGCAGCAGCTTATTCGGGAGCAGAGAGTGCGAGCGAGTGAGCAGCTGGGAAGGTCAGTTTCAGCTTAAACTTAATTCCCTTTTGTTTTCAGCGGACCAAGGGGCTGCTGGGTAAGTAAAACCCTATATATTTGGGCATTTGCTGAACCCGAGAAACGACACGGATAGTGTCTCGCACCCGCCCTCCTCCTCTAACCAAAAAAAAAGGACTCGGTGCTGTGTAGATAAGGTGAGGCTTTTTCTACGTTTTTTTATCGTGTGATTAGTAAAAACTTTTCGTTCCTTTTTCATTTTTTCTAAGTTTCAGACTAAGTTAAGCTTAAGATGAAAAATGGCAGGAGATCTCAGACCCGTGTTATGCTCCTCTTGCTCAATGTGGGAATTCAGGGACACGGCTGATGTCCCTGATTCCTTCATGTGCAGGAAGTGTGTCCAGCTGCAGCTCTTGTTAGACCGCATGACGGCTCTAGAGCTGCGGATGGACTCACTTTGGAGCATCGGCGATGCTGAGGAGGTCGTGCATAGCACGTTTAGCGAATTGGTCACACGGCAGATCAGGATTGCTGAGGGAGAAAGGGAATGGATGACCAAAAGGCAGAGAAAGAGCAGGAAGGCAGCGCAGGTGTCCCCTGCGGTCATCTCCCTCCACAACAGGTATACAGTTTTGGATACTGTTGGGGGAGATGGCTCACCAGGGGAAGGCAGCAGTAGCCAGGTTCACGGCACCGTGGCTGGCTCTGCTGTTCAGAAGGGCGGCAAAAAGAGTGGAAGGGCTAGAGTCACAGGGCATTCGATTGTAAGGGGAGTAGATAGGCGGTTCTGTGGTCGAAAACGAGACTCCAGAATGGTATGTTGCCTCCCAGGTGCACGGGTCAGGGATGTCTCAGATCGGCTGCAGAACATTCTGAAGGGGGAGGGTGAAGAGCCAGTTGCTGTTGTGCACATAGGCACCAATGATATAGGTAAAAAACGGGATGAGGTCCAACAAGCAGAATTTAGGGAGTTAGGAGCCAAGTTAAAAAGTAGGACCTCAGAGATAGTAATCACAGGATTGCTACCAGTGTCACGTGATAGAGTAGAAATGAAAGAATAGTCAGGATGAATGCATGGCTTGAGAGATGGTGCAGGAGGGAGGGGTTTAGATTTTTGGGACATTGGGACCGGTTCTGGGGGAGGTGGGACTATTACAAATTGGACGGTCTACACCTGGGCCGGACTGGAACCAATGTCCTTGGGGGTGCTTTTGCTAACGCTGTTTGGGAGGGTTTAAACTAATGTGGCAGGGGGTTGGGAACAAAATGAGGAGGTCAGTGGACAGTAAGGAGGTTGTAACTATTGCCTGCAAGGAACTAGATAATGAAGTCAGCGTGACTAATGGAAAGAGTTGGCAGGGAGCAGATGACGAAAGCAAAGGGACTGGTGGTCTGAGGTGCATTTTTTTAATGCAAGAAGTGTAGTCGGTAAGGCAGATGAACTTAGGGCTTGGATTAGTACCTGGGAGTATGATGTTATGGCGATTACTGAGACTTGGTTGAGGGAAGGGCATGATTGGCAGTTACATATCCTAGGATGTCGATGCTTCAGGCGGGATACAGAGGGAGGTAAAAGGGGTGGAGGAGTTGCATTACTGGTCAAAGAGGATATCACAGCTGTGCTGAAGGAAGGCACTATGGAGGACTCGAGCTGTGAGGCAATATGGGCGGAACTTAGAAATAGGAAGGATGCGGTAACAATGTTGGGGCTGCACTACAGGCCTCCCAACAGCGATCGTGAGGTAGACGCACGAATGTGTAAACAGATTATGGATAGATGTAGGAGCAACAGGGTGCTGGTGATAGGAGATTTTAATTTTCCAAACATTGACTGGGATTCACCTAGTGTTAGAGGTCTAGATGGAGCATAATTTGTAAGGAGCATCCAGGAGGGTTTTCTAGAGAAGTATGTAAATAGTCCAACTCGGGAAGGCGCCATACTGGACCTGGTGTTGGGGAATGAGCCCGGCCAGGTGGTTGAAGTTTCAGTATGGGACTACTTTGGGAATGGTGATCACAATTCCGTAAGTTTTAGAATACTCATGGACAAAGACGAGAGTGGTCCCAAAGGAAGAGTGCTAAATTGGGGGAAGGCCAACTATACCAAAATTCGGCAGGAGCTGGGGAATGTAGATTGGTAGCAGCTGTTTGAAGGTAAATCCACATTTGATATGATAAAATGGAGACGTGTGACCAGTGGTGTTCCACAGGGATCCGTGCTGGGACCACTGTTGTTTGTGATATACATAAATGATTTGGACGAAAGTATAGCTGGTCTGATTAGCAAGTTTGCAGACGACACTAAGATTGGTGGAATAGCAGATAGTGATGGCGACTGTCAGAGAATACAGCAGAATATAGATAGATTGGAGATGTGGGCAGATAAATGGCAGATGGAGCCCAATCAGGGTAAATGCGAGGTGATGAATTTTGGAAAATCCAATTCAAGAGTGAGCTATACAGTAAATGGAAATGTCCTGGGGAAAATTGATGTCCAGAGAGATTTGGGTATTCAGGTCCATTGTTCCTTGAAGGTGGCACCGCAGGTAAATAGAGTGGTCAAGAAGGCATACGACATGCTTTCCTTCATCGGACGGGGTATTGAGTACAAGAGTTGGCAGGTCATGTTACAGTTGTATGGGACTTTGGTTCGGCCACATTTGGAATACTGCGTGCAGTTCTGGTCGCCACATTACCAAAAGGATGTGGATGCTTTGGAGAGGGTGCAGAGGAGGTTAACCAGGATGTTGCCTGGTATGGAGGCCGCTAGCTATGTAGAGAGGTTGAGTAGATTAGGATTATTTTCATTAGAAAGGCGGAGGTTGAGGGGGGACCTGATTGAGGTGTACAAAATCATGAGAGGTATAGACAGGGTGGATAGCAAGTAGCTTTTTCCCAGAGTGGGGGATTTAAATACTCGTGGTCACGATTTCAAAATGAGAGGGGAAAGGTTTAGGGGGGATATGCGTGGAAAGTTCTTTACCCAGAGGGTTGTGGGTGCCTGGAACGCGTTGCCAGCGGAGGTGGTAGATGCGAAGACGATAGCATCTTTTAAGATGTATCTAGACAGAAACATGAATGGGCAGGAAGCAAAGAGATACAGACCCTTAGAAAATAGGCGACATGTTTAGATAGAGGATCTGTATCAGCGCTGGCTTGGAGGGCCGAAGGGCCTGTTCCTGTGCTGTAATTTTCTTTGTTCTTTGTGAAGTCGGTGATATATCCGGATGGGGAGTTACGTCACACGTGAACTCAGTGATGTATCTGGATAGATAGTTCTGTCAAAAGTGAAGTTAGTGATGTATCTGGATGGACATTCAAGATAAAAGTGAGGGGAGTGATATATCCGGATGAGTAATTACAGTACAAGTGAGGTTAATGATATGTGTAGATGGTTAGTTTCTGTACGAGTGATGTGAGTGGTTTATCTGGGTGGATAGTTACAGTACAAGTGAAGTCAGTGATAATCTGAATGGACAGTGGCAGTAAACGTGAGTTCAGTGATATATCTGAATAGGTTTTTGCACTAAAATGTAGGTCACTGATATATCTGGATGGATAGTTACAGTAAACGCGATGTCAGTAATGGATCAGAATGTTTAGTCACAATAAAAGCGATATCAATGCTACATCTGGATGCGCATTTACAAGAAAAGTGAGATCATTATTAGATCTGGATGTGAATTGGCAGTACAAGTGCGGTCAGTGATATATATGGATGGGCAGTTACAGTAAAAGTGAGGGCAGTGGTGTATCCTTTGAGTATTTACAGTAGATGCATGGTCAGTAATGTATTTAGCTGGGTGGTGGCAGTGCAGGTAACGGGAGTATTGAGCCAGGGTGGATAATAACAGTCCAAGTGTGGGTATGTGGTCAGTGACAGTCCCAGATAACATTCAAATCATCACAAATTTTCTATGGGAAGTGATGATTTCGATTCCTTGCACGGAGTCTCTGCGATTTCAATAACCTAGCAGAACCAGTCAGTTGGTCAGAGGAGCCGCAGGTATTATCCCCACTCATGTTTATTACAGAACTGGAGGTATTTAAATGGCAATATTAAGGAAATGTTTTCAGGACAATTCAATTCTTACAAGATCAGTTCCTGAATAATCCACCACTGCAAGAACAAATTGATCATTGGATCGTGTTGTACCAAGAGATTTAAATGATAACTGACCTGCTCCATTGTTCAGGAACAGTTATATCAACATTCACAGACATTAATATTTACCACTGAAATTATCTGAAATTGATCATTGAAAATCTGCATTCCCGGTCTCATATTGTATGTTCTTCCCAATAGCTAGAGAAATAATATTCAGCTCTTTGGGAAACTCACTTTAGACATTTTAAATATCTGCCAAATGTTAAATTATATAAATTATATGGCAAAAATCTGCACGTGCACATTCTATTATATATGTAAAGTGCCTGAATAAAATCAATTAATTGCATTGGTTCAATGTCTGTTATTAATGCCACTCTCCATGGAAACTAATTGTGTCCTTTTCTATCGAGTCATTTGAACGCAGAAAAATCACATTGTTTCATTTCCAATGCTTATTATAATGGTGTCTATTTATATATATAATTGTTTACAGATCTGGATTTGCTCCAATCAGTAATGCAGAAACACATGAACACAAGAATGACGAGCAGAAATAGACTGCTTGGCCCATTGATCTTAGTCCTCCATTCAAAACGATCCTGGTTGATTTTAGGATTCAACTTCACTGTCCCACCTGCTCGTCCTATCTCTTAATTCCCAGTGAGACAAAATATCTGTTTATCCGAGTCTTAAATGTATTCAGCGATGGAGCATTAACAACATTCTGGGGTAGAAAAATCCAAGGATTAACAAAACTTTCAGTGAAGTAATTTCTCTTCATCGCTGTCCTAAACAATCAGCTCCTTATTCTGAGATTCTGCCCCCGTGTTTTAGAATCCGCAGCCAGCAGCAATATTCTACTTCATTTATTCTTACGACCAAAGTGAATAGCTACACACTTCCCTACATTATACTCCATGTGACAACTTGTTACCCACTCACTTAACCTGTCTATATTTATTTGCCACCTCTCTGTGTCCTCCCCGCAGCTTACCTTTCCACCTACTTTGTATCGTTAGCAAATGTGGAATCATTACTCTCTGTCATTTCATCTAAGTCATGAATAGCTGAGGCCCCAGCACTGATCCTTCTGGCACTCCACTACTTACTGCCTGCCACGTTATAAATACCCTATTTATGCCCACTCCTTGCTTTCTGTCCTTTATCTAATCATCTGTCCATGCTGATGTATTACCCCCAACTCCATGAAACTTATCTTGCCCATTCGGCTTTTGTGTGGCACCTTATCGAATACCTTTTGGAAATGCAGGTATACTATATCTACTGGTTCCCCTTCATTGAGCCTACTAGTTACATCCTCAAAAACTGGACAACATTTGTCAAACAGAACTTCATTTTTGTTAAACCATTTTGACTTGTTCCATTCATACTGTGATTTTCTAACTGCATTGTTCAGACTTCCTTTATAATAGTTGTCAGAACATTTGTAACGACTGATGTTTTGCTGAATGGCCTGTAGTTCCCTGTTTTCTCTCTCCCTCCTTTCTTGCAAAGCGGTGTAGCAGCTGCCAGGTTCGAGCCTGATGGGACTGTTTCCGAATCGAAGGAATTTTGGAAAATCATAGATACTGCATCCACTATCACTGCAGCTATCTTTTTTATAACCTTAGGTTCTGGGGCATCATTTCCTAGAGATTTCTCGGATTTTAGTCCCTGAGGTTTTTTATTCAATTCATATAATTTTATGGTTAATCAGTTCAATATGAAGAGATGTTGATCTCACTTAGTGAAGTTTAACTTTTGGAATCAGCTTAACTGTGCTGTATTAGAAATTCAGTCTCTGTCGCAGAATGACAGAAAAAATACGCTCACAGATTCTTACCATTGTAAGCAACACATTTCAGGAATTCTATTTTTATCTCTTTAACTGCCAGTCTATAAAGAAGTATTGTGCAAAACACTAGCCGTCTTAATAATTGAGAAACCATACAATATGGATGGTCCCTCATTGTGCTGGAGAGGGTAGGTGGGACAGAGGGAGATTTCTCTGAAAGTCTTTCTGACACAGATGCGAAAGTACTGCACATGATTTGGTTTTAATTTTCTGATACTGAGCTAACAAGATCCATTTTATACATTCCCCAAATAAGCGTGAATCTGTAACGCAGTGTTAAATGAGACAGGATCCTGTTGCACACGCTCAATCACATTGTGTAACCTCATGGCCCGGCACATCCCCACTCTACCATTACCATCAAGACGGGGGAGAAACCCTAGTTCAATGAAGTATGTAGGAGCGCATGCCAGGAACATACATCAAAATGAGGTGACAACCTGGTGAAGTTAGAACCCATTATTGCTTGCGTGCCAAAGAGCGTAAGCAGCATGCAATAGACAGAGCTAAGCGATCCCATAACTGACGGATCAGATCTAAGCTCTACAGTCGTGCCCCATCCAGTCGTGAATGGTGTGGACAATTAAACAACTAACTGGAGAAGGTGGCTCGACAAATATACCCATCCTCAATGATGGGGGAAACCGGGCACATCAGTTGCAAAATATCAGGTTGAAGGATTTACAACAATCTTCAGCCAGAATTGCTGAGTAGAGGATCCATCTCGGCCTCCTGCTGAATTCCCCAGCATCACAGATGACAGTTTTCAGACAATTCAGTTCACTCAGTGTGACATCAAGAATCGACTGAAGGTACTCTATACTGCAAGGGCTATGGATCCTGACATTATTCCAGCAATAGTACTGAGGCCCTGTACTCCATAACGTGTCAGACCAAGAGAAAAGCTGTTTCAGTGCAGCAACAACACTTACCAGTACCCAGCAGTGTGGAACGTTGCCCAGGTATGTCCTGTGAACAAAACTCAGGACAAGTCCAACTCAGCCAAATACAGCTCCATCAGTTTACTCTCAATCATCAGTAAAGTGGTGGAAGGTGTCGTCAACAGTGCTATCAAGAGACTAGTTTAGCAATAACCTGCTCAGTGACACTCAGTTTGGGTTCCACCAGGGGCACTCAGTTCCTGACATCATTACAGTCTTGGTTCAAACATGGACAAATGAGTGGAACTCAACACATGAGGTGAGAGTGACTGCCCTTGAAATCAAGGCAGCATTTGACCGAGTATGGCATCAAGGAGCCATAACAAAAATGGAATCAATGGATATCAAGAGGAAAACTTTACAATTGTTGGAGTCATATCTACTTCAAAGGAAGATGGTTTTGGCTTCCGTTGTTGGAGGTCAATCAACTCAGCTCCAGGGGATCACTGCAGGAGTTATTCAGGGTAGTGTCCTAGGCCCAAGCATCTTCAGCTTTATCAATGACCTTTTTTTCAATTATAAGGTCAGAAGTGGGGTGTTCGCTGATGATTGTGCACTGTTCAACATCATTTGCAACTCCTCATTCACTGAAGGAGTCCGTGTAGAAATACATCAAGACCTGGATAATATCCAGGTTTGAACTGATAAATGGCAAGTAACATTCGTGCCACACAAGTGCCAGGAAATGACCATCTCCAACAAAAGAGATTCTAACCATCACTTCTTGGCATTCATTGGTACTATGATCACTGAATCCACCACTATCAACATTCTGAGGTCACCATTGACCAGAAAACTAAACTGGAGTAGCCACATAAATGCCGTGGCTGCAAGAACAGGTCAGATTTTAGGAATCTTGCAGCGAGGAGCTGACCTCCTGGCTCCCCAAAGCTTGACAACCATTCCCAAGGCACAAGTTAGGAGTCTGATGGACTGCTGTCCACTTGTCTGGACGGGTGAAACTCCAACAGCACTCAAGAAGTTCGACAGCATCCAGGACAAAGCAGCCCACTTGATTGTCACCCCATTCACAAACATTCACTCCCTCTACCACCTATGCACAGTAGCAGCAGTGCGTACCAACTATAATATGCAGTGCAACAACACAGCAAGTCTCCTTGGACAGCACCTTTCAAACCCGCGACCTCTACCATATAGAATGACAAGGGTAGCCGATGCATTATAACACAAACATCTGCATGTTTCCCTCCAATTCGCACACCATCCTTATTTGGAACTATATCGACGTTTGTTCACTGTCGCTTTGTCTAAATCCTGGAACTCCCTTCCTAACAGCACTGTTAGTGTATCTACACGACATGGACTGCAGCGGTTCAAGAAGGTGGCTCACCACCCCCTTCTCAAGAAAATTAGGGATGGGCAATAAATGCTGGCCAAGCCATTGATGCCCACCTGCCATGGACGAATCAAATGGAACACAGAGTTAAACTCCTGGAACATCATTCCTAACAGCACTGCAAGTGTATCTACCCCATATAGACTGCAGCAGTTCAATAAGGCAGCTCACCACCACATTCTCAAGGCAATTAGAGATGGGAAATAAATGCTGGCCTAGCCAGCGACACCCACATGCCAATAACAAATAAAAACAAACTCAGGGCTAATGTTAACTCTGGCGCTAGTGAAAATATCCTACCAGTTCCGAATCCTGAAGGATATGTACCGGAGTCTATGTACCGGAGTCATTGGACATCAATGATACAACCAACAACAGTGAAGTTATCTGCATACAATGCAGTGGCACACTAACAAGCTATCACAAATATTCTATCTGGTCGACATGAGTCGACTAGCAATCGCAGAACTACCAGCGTGTAAAAACCTCGACATAATAATTATCCACGAGGTCACCAAGATATCCATTACAGCAGAAGAGTCCAAGGGTACCCATATTGAGTTCTTCCAGGACCTCTGTGGTGCTGATGTGGAGAGTATCAGACTCTTCTAACAGAAGCCACACCAAGAGAATGAAGATCCAAACTAAGAAGGTGAAAGTTCTTTCTCAGCAGGCAGTGTTCCTTCTTGCTCCAGCGAATCAAAACAATAGACTGTCACTGTAACCACTGAGAAGCAAAGGCTGGCATTGGGGACCATTCCCGAGCGGAAAAGTCAAATAACCGGAACTCGCTCACAGACACTGGCCAGCATGAAAGAGTGTAGTCTGGGGTTCCAGCGACAACACGAAAATGCTATGCCCTCAAATTATAATCTTCTAAAGTTTTAAATTTCAAGGGTTTAGACATGGCAGGAGAGCTTGAAGCCATGGTTAGCTCCTCTTGCTGCATGTAGGAATCCGGGAAAATTTCCAGTCCCCGAAACCAGCATGTGTGCAGGAAGTGTGTCCAGCTGCAACTCCTGGAAGCTCGGGTTTCAGAGCTGGAACGGCGGCAGTAAACACTGTGCAGCATCCGTAAGTCTGAGAGCATTGTCGAACGCACATATAGAGAGGTGGTGACACCGCAGCTGAAGGGACTTGAGGAAGGAAGGGAATGGGTGAGCACCAGGCAGTCCAAGACAATGAGGCAGGTAGTTCAGGAGTCCCCTGGGGTCCCACTTGCAAATCGATATTCCATTTTGGAGACTGATGTGGCTAGTTCCTCCAGGGAGTGCAGACAGAGCCTAGCTTCAGGCATCACAAGCAGCCTGTCTGCACAGGAAGGTGGACACAGAGGAAGAGCAATAGTAATAGGGGATTCTATAGTCAGGGGAACAGATAGGCTAGGCGCTACTGTCGCTGTCAACGTGACTCCAGGATGGTGTGTTCCCTCCCTGATGCCAGGGTCCGGGATGTCACTGAACGGCTGCAGGGCATCCTGAAGGGGGTGGATGATAAGGCAGAGGTCATGGTACATGTTGGTACAAATGACATAGGTGGAAAGAGGGATGACGTCTTGCATCAAGAATTCTAGGAGTTAGGCTGTAGACTAAAAAGCAGGACCTCTCGGGTTATAATCTCTGGATTACTCCCAGTGCCACGTGCTAACGAGTCTCAAAATAGGAGAATAGCAGAGATGAATGCGTGGCTTAAGAGTTGGTGCAGGAGGGAGGGTTTTAGATTCCTGGACCACTGGGATAGTTTCTGGGGAAGGTGGGACCTGTACAAGCGGGACGGTCTACATCTGAACCTGCGGGGGACGAACATCCTTGCTGCCGGGTTTGCTCGTGCTGTTGGGAGGAGTTTAAACTAATATGGCAGGGGTAGCGGATGCAGACTCATAGGAGAATCGTGACACAGCTGAACACAGGAAAGCGAACAAGTCAGAGGGAATGCAGCGGAAGTAAGTTTCCAGGGATTAAGACCAGGGTGGAAGGCCTCTACTTTAATGCCGGGAGTATTGCAGGTAAAACGGATGAGTTAAGGGCAATGATTGACACGTGGAATTGTGATATAGTAGCCAACACGGAGACATGGTTGAGGGAGGGGCAGGATTGCCCTGGATATAGAATCTACAGACTAGACAGAAGAGGGTGTAAAAGAGAAGGGGGCATTGCAATAGTAGTTAAGGAGTCAGTTACTTCGGTAAGGAGAGATGATTTCTTGGAGGGGGCATCAAATGAAGCTTTATGGGTAGAGTTTAGGAATAAAAAGGGACAGCCACATTGCTAGGTGTTTATTATAGACCCCCAGATAGTCAGTGGGAAATTGAGGAGCAAATATGTGCAGAATTTGCAGAGGTGTGTAAAAATAATAGGGTAATTATATTAGGTGATTTCAACTTTCCCAACATTAATTGGGATAGTCATCGTGCTAAGGGCTTAGATGCAGTGGAGTTCTTAAAATGTATGCAGGAGAACCTTTTAGCTCAATATGTAGAGGATCCAACAAGGGAGGGGGCAGTGCTGGACCTAATTCTGGGGAATGAAGCCGGACATGTGGTTGATGTGTTGGTGGGGGAGCATTTTGGTGATAGCGGAACAACATGGTACAATTTAAGCTTGTTATGGAGAAAGAAATAGACAAGTTACAAAAAAGGTTTTGAATTGGGAGAGAGTGAATTTTGGTAAAATAAGGCAGGATCTGGCCAACGTAGACTGGAAAGAGTTATTTATCGGGAAATCTACAGAAGAGCAGTGGGAGGTATTCAAAAAGGAATTGGGGAGGGTACAGACCCAACGTGTTCCCTCTATGGTAATAGGTAGGAGCAACAAGCCCAGAGAACCATGGATGACCAGAAACATTCAGGGTATGATGAGAAGGAAAAGAGGCTTTTAGCAAATACAAGGGTAGCAAATCAGTTGAAGCACTTGTGGAGTACAGAAAGTGTAGGATGGAGCTTAAGAAGGCAATTAGGAGAGCAAAGAGGGGATATGAGAAAGCTCTGGCTGGTAAAAGTAGGGAAAATCCCAAGATCTTCTGTAAGTATATCAATGGGAAGCAGATAAACAGGGTAAGAATAGGACCCATTAGGGACCAAGGGGAACATTTGTGGATGGAGCCAGAGGACATTGGTAGGGTGTTGAACGAATACTTCACATCTGTCTTCACCCAAGAGAAAGAGGATGTAGATGTGGAACTTAAAGAGAGAGACTGTGAGGTTCTTGAGCAAATTGTCAAAGGGAATGACGAGGTATTGGAAGTTTTGGAAGGCTTAAAGGTGGACAAATATCCAGGTCCAGACTATTTGTGTCCCAGAATGCTGTGGGAGGCGAAGGTGGAGATTGCAGGGGCTCTGACCCTACTTTTTAATTCCTCTCTGGACACGGGTGAGGTGCCAGATGGCTGGAGAACAGCTAATGTGGCCTCACTATTTAAGAAAGGTTGCAGAGATCAGACAGGGAACTACAGACCAGTGAGGCTCATGTCAGTGGTAGGGAAACTACTGGAGAAAATCGTGAAGGAGAGAATCTATCACCACTTAGAGAGGCAAAATTTGATTATGAATAGTCAGCATGGCTTTGTCAGAGGGAGGTCATTCCTAACAAATTTGACTGAATTATTTGAGCATGTGACCAGGTCTGTAGATGAGGGTAATGCAATTGATGTAATTTACATGGATTTTAGCAAAGCCGTTGACAAGGTCCCACATGGGAGACTTATCAAGAAAGCAAATGCACATGGGATACAAGGTAACTTGATAAGATGGATTCAAAATTGGCTTAGCTGTAGGAGACAGAGAGTGATGACAGACGGCTTCTTCAGTGACTGGAAGCCAGTGTCCAGTGGCGTACTACAGGGATCTGTGCTGGGACCCTTATTGTTTGTCATTTATATAAACGACATAGAAGACTATCTGGGGGGTAGGATCAGTAAGTTCGCGGATGAGGCAAAGATTGGCCGAGTGGTTAACAGTGAGGTGGATTGTCTTAGGTTATGGGAAGATATAGGCGGGATGGTCAAATGGGCAGAAAAGTGGCAGTTGGAATTCAGCGCTGAAAAGTGTGAGGTGATACACTTTGGAATGAGTAATGTGACACGGAAGTATTCAGTGGATGGCCTGACACTGGGAAGTTCCGAGGAACAAGGGGACTTTGGCGTGTTCGTCCGTAGATCTCTGAAGGCAGAAGGGCAGGTTAATAGGGTGGTGAAAAAGGCATATGGGACACTTGCCTTTATCAATCGAGGCATAGATTACAAAAGCAGGGAGGTCATGTTGGAGTTGTACAGACCTTTGGTAAGGCCACAGCTGGAGTACTGTGTGCAATTCTGGTCACCACATTACAGGAAGGATGTGATTGCATTGGAGGAGGTGCAGAGGCGATTCACCAGGATGTTGCCTGGGATGGAACATTTAAGCTATGAAGAGCGATTGGTTAGACTTGAGTTGTTTTCACTGGAGCCGAGAAGACTGAGGGGTGGCCTTATCGAGGTGTACAAGATTGAGGGACATGGACAGGGTGGATGGGGAGCAGCTGTTCCCCTTAGTTGATGGGTTAGTTACGAGGGATCACAAGTTTAAGGTGAGGGGTGGGAGGTTTAAGGAGGATTTGAGGAAGATCCTTTTCACCCAGAGGGTACTGACGGTCTGGAATGCCCTGCCTGGGAGGGTGGTGGAGGCAGGTTGCCTCACATCGTTTAAAAAGAACCTGGATGAGCACTTGGCACGTCATAACTTTCAAGGCTATGGGTCAATTGCTGGTAAATGGGATTAGGTAGGAAGGTCAGGTGTTTAAATGCATCGTTGCAGACTCGATGGGCCGAAGGGCCTCTTCTGCACTGTATTATTCTGTGATTCTGTTAAATGGTATAACGTCTCTTGATAAAGAATGCGTGTATCTAATGACCTCATCATTAAGGCGTCCCTAGTTAGCAGCGAGCATAATACGATTGAATTTTGCATTCAATTTGAGGGAGAGAAGAGTGGGTCTAAGACTACTATTTCAAACTTAAATAAGGGCAACTATGAACACATGAAAGCAGAGTGCGCTCAAGTGAACTGGCAAATCATGTTCTGGATTGGTCAATAGAGATGCAATGGCAGGCATTTAAGGGGATATTTCAGAATACACAGCATGGAAACATTTCAACGAGGAAGAAAAATTCCAAGGGGGGTGGAAGGCCGAGGTCTCCATCTGGATTAACTAAAAGGGTTAAAGTTCGTATCAAACCTAATGATAAAGCCTATAATTGTGCAATGATGGGAGGTAGGTCAGAAGATTTGACAGAATATTTTTTTAAAACTGTGACGAAAAGATTGTAAAAGCAGGTAAAATTAGAGGATGAGAGAAAGCTAGCTAGGGATATGAAGAGAGACAGTCAGAATTTCTATAGATATTTTTTTTTTAAATTTGAAATGAGTTACAAATTGAGTGAGCGTTGGTCCTATAGAAAGTGAGTTTGGGGAATTAATAATAGATAATAAGGAGATGACAGATGAATTGAACAGATATTCGGTCTTCACTATTGAGGATACAAGTAACATCCCAGTAACAGCTGTAAGTCAGGAAATGGAAGGGAGGGAAGAACTCAAGAAAATTATAATCAAAAGAGAAGTGGTTCTGAAAAAAATGTTGGTGCTGCGGGCTGACAAGTCCTCGGGTCCTGATGGACTTCATTCTAGGATGTTAAAAGAAGTCACTGGTGAGATAGTTGACGCGTTAGTTTATTTTTCCAAAATTCCCTAGATTCAGGGAAGGTTTCGTTAGATTGGAAAATACTGAATGCAACCTATTTATTCAAAAAGGGAGAGAGACTGAAAACAGGAAAGTACAGGCCAGTTAGCTTAACATCTGTCTTAGGGAAGATGTTTGAAGCTGTTGTTAAAGACGGTGTAGCAAGGCATTTAGAAAAAGAATAAAGGCAATCAGGCAGTGTTAATATGGTTTTGTGAATGGGAAATCATGTCTAAACAATTTATTGGAGATCTTTGAGGGAGTTATATGTGCTGTGGATAAGGGGGAAACAGTATTTCTTAGATTTCCAGAAGAAATTTGATGAGGTGCCACATCAAGTTTATTGCAGAAAATAAAAGCTCATGATGTAGGGGGTAACATATTGGTGTGGATGTAAGGTTGGCTAGCTAACAGGAAACAGAACAGGTAAATGGATTATTTTCTGGTTGGCAAGTTATAACGAGTGGTGTGTCACAGGGATCTGTGCTCCGGCTTCATTTTTTTACAATTTATATAAATGACTTAGATGAAGGGACAGAAGTTATTGTTGCTACATTTGCCGACGAGACAAAGATAGGTAGGAACGTAGCTTGCAAAGGCCTAAGGAGGCTACAAACGGATATCGATAGGTTAAATGAGTGGACAAAGACCTGGCAAATGGAGGATAATGTGGGAAAGTGTGCAATTGTCCACTTTGGCAGGAAGAATAAAAAAGATTATCGAAATGCTGAGATATTGCAGAGCTCTGAGATGCAGAGGAATCTGGGTGTCCTCATGCATGAATCGTAAAAGGTTAGTATGCAGGTACAGCAAGTAATTAGGAAGGCTAATAGATTGTTAATATGTATCGCGAGGGGAATTGAATACAACAGTGGGAGGGTTATGATTCAGCTGCATAGGGCATTGGTGAAACCACATCTGGAGTACTGGGTACAGTACTGGTCTCCTTATTTAAATAAGGATGCAAATGCGTTGGCGGCAGTATGGAAAAGGTTTACTAGACTAATGCCTGGAATGGCAGGACTGTCTTACGAGGAAAGATTGGACAGGCTCGGCTTGTATCCGATGGAGTTTAGAAGAGTAAGCGTCGACTTGATTTAAACATATAAGATCTTGAGGAGTCTTGACAGGGTGGATGTGGAAAGCATGATTCCCCTTGTGGGAGAATCTAGGAATAGCGGTCACTGTTTAAAAAAATAAGTGGTCGCCATTCAAGACAGAGATGAGGGGAAATGTTTTCTCTCAGAGGGTCGTGACTCTTTGGATTTCTCTTCCTTAAAAGGCGGTGGAAGCAGAACATTTGGATATATTTATAGCAGAGGTAAATAGATTCTGGATAAACGAGGGGGTGAAAGGTTGTCCCAGGTAGGTGGAACTGTGGAGCAATCAGTTCAGTCATGAACTTATTAAAGGGCCGAGCGGTCTACTCCTGCTCCTAATTCGTATGTTCCTATGTAAGATGAGGAGAGAATCCTTCAGAAGAAGCTACATTAAATTGATTTGCAAATTGTTAACAAGAGAAGCATTTCATAGACTCATGGCATAGTATTGCAGAGAAGAAGCCCATTCGGCCCATTGTTCATATGCTGAATCTTTGAAACAGCTTTCCAATTAGTCTCTCTCCCTCCTGCTATTACTCCTCAGCCCTGCAATTGTTCCATGATCAAACTTTTATCCACTTCTCCTCTTAGAAGTTAACATTTAATCTGCTTCCACTGGCCTTTCAAGGAGTGGGTTCCAGACCACAGCAACTCGCTGCATAAAAACATTTCTCCTCATTTCAGCCTCTGGTTCCTCTGCCGATTATCTTAAATCTGTGTCCCTCTGGTTACCAAACTTCCTGTCACTGGAACCAGCTTCTTCTTACTTACTCAATCAAAATTCCTCATTATTTTTAACTGTGGACCATAGATCAGATTGATCGTGAAATGGGGACAGATCGTGACCTTCACATGTCCAGAATGCGAGCTTGCAGATTAATCATTTAAGATTAGTGTGCGATGCAAGGTAAGCGTCACAGGGAAGACATGATCATAAAGTCGCTGATTTCGAAGTTCCGCCACACCCTCCCACCCCACTTCCCTCGCCACCCCCATGGTGAACACACGAGATGGCAGGAAGACAGGCAGGATAGAAAATTGGTGAAAACTTGAACTTCTGGCAGAAAATCAATATGGAGCTTGTATTCTACCCAGAGGAGCAGCTGGAACTGTTTTGATTACTGATCTACTGTTCAAGTGATTGGATTAATTTACTTCTTCAATGTCGAGTCTGCCTTTGATTAATGAGCCGATACTTGCTGCAGTTTGGAAGAACGAGCAATGATCTCATTGAAAGGTACCGAATTCTTAGAGGTTTTGACATGGTAGCTGCTGAGTATCTTTCCCCCCGGTTGGAGACATCGGGATCATTGCCTCAGTTAATGTATCAGCCACTTTTGCCTGAAATGAGGAAACATTTCTGCGCCGAGAGAGTTATGAACCTTTAGAATTCTCTAAGCCTGAGAGTTGAGCATAATCATTCATTAAGTACATTCAAGAGTCAGGTTGAAAGATTTTTTGAGTGAGGGAATTAAAGGATATGAAGAGAAAGTGGGAACGTGCAGTTATGGTGGAGGATCGGCATGATCTTATTGAAATAGTGAAGCAGGTTAGATGGGCCGAATGACTTACTCCGCTCCTAACTTTTATCTTCTTACAAAGCTAACAATGGAGGAAACGGAGAAACTCACTTTCAGGAGTGAAGCTTCCAGCTTTGACCAGGAAACCTTAACTCTTTTTAAGATCTCTGCAGGGCTGCAGTGACTGGACAGCAATGTTGCTTGTTTGACCTCTTCCCCCATTAGGATATGGGGAATGAGTCTCAATTGGCTGAGGTGGAAGGAAGTATGAGAAATAGTTTGCTGCACTCTTTACTTCAGACGTCCGCTTGATGCGGCGTTCATGGACAAGAACAACACATACACATTCATTTCGTGAGCCAATGTTAAAATCAGGTTTCTTGTCTTCAAATCCCTCTGTGGCATTGTGTTTCCCTATTCTGGTAACCAACTCCGACGCTACAGCCCTCCCAATATCTGTAGCCTCCTTCAGCCCATGGAACGCTCCACAACTCTATAAAATCCTTTAGGCCCGACAAGCTTCTTTATCTCTGTAACCTGCGGCACACCTATAACCCACCCTATGTCTGTTACCTCCTCCAGCCGCTAAAATACTCCTTATTTCTAAACACCCTCCAGCCCCTATAATCCTCCCTGTCCCTGTAAGCCCCTGCAGCCCGGTCAATCCTCCTTATCCGTGTACCCATCTCCAGTCACTACAATGCTCCCTATCTCTGTACCGTCCTACAGCCGTACAACCGCTCCAAGATCTCTGTGCTCATTCAATTCTGCACCAATGGCAGGTATGCCTTCAGCTGCTGAGGTCCAGAGATCTGGAATTCCCTGGTTAAGCAGCTCTGTCAACATATTATTTTAACTGCCTGGACCCTTTTCTTTTGCATGGCCATGTAAAGGTGGTAATTTAAATGGACTGACTCGTGCCCGCCGGATTTTTGGATTCGGGGGAAAATTGTCACAATCCTGAAAGGTTAGCTCTGCTTCTCTCTCCACAGGTGTTTAGTATTTCCATCACGTTCTGTTTTAATTTTAGATGTCCATCATCCACAGTATTTTGTTGTTATGTAATTTAGAGTTTTTGTGTTATGTTGAGGGGCTGTGTCAGTCTGAGTTGATATAACGCTTGTAGGGGCAGCATCAGTTGGAGGATTGCATTACTTTTGTTTTATATTCTTCTATGGGATGTTGCCATCGCTGACAAAGCCGGTAATTGGTGTCTATTCCTACTTGCCCTCGACAAACAAGTGAATTTCTAGGCCATGTCAGGGGGTAGTTAAGGGTCAACCACGTTGCTGTGGATCAGAAGTCACATGAAGGCAAGACCGAGTAAGCATGGCAGACTTCCATCAGTAAAGGACATCAGTGAGCTATATAGGTTTTTACGACAATTGATGAATAGTTTCATGGCACCATTGGAGGGGCACGTTTTAATTGTGGATATTTATTAAGTAATTGGTTTTATTAATTGTTTGAATTTAACTTCCATCGGTGAACATGGTGTTCTATTGGTTTAAAATGCGATATTAGTCTGAAGTGCTGTATTAGTTTGAGGTGTTGTATCAGTTTGTGATGTTGAATTACTTTCAGATGCTGTATTACTTGACTTATGCAATGCATAGTGTTGCAAGATAACTTATTTTATTTTGTAAAAAATGTTTTAAGGACATATATTTGGATTATGGACATTGGTTCATCTTGAATCTTGAAGGGATGCTGAATTCTGTGATCTTTTGGAAGAGGTCAACGGAAGGTTCCTGGATTTGGCTTGCAAACAGTCTCACTGTAAGACACCTGTCTGTGGATAATCGCTCAGCAAAGGTTGTCTTTGGGGAGATGATCGCAAAGACATGACAGATCAGGATTCATAGAGGTCACAAGACTTGACTTCTGGAAGGTGTTTAGTTTCATTTTGAACTGTTGCAAAAGGCCCGCAAAAGAAGCCTGAGCTCTCTGTCTCTCGAAAAGAAACCCTGCAGACAATGTGTCAGTTTCCTATTTCCAACTGTATTTGAAGAAACCCTGCATAATGTAAGAAACACTGCGTATCTAATATGTGTGAACTGAAAACCACTGTTGCCGCATTTTTTTTGTTGAAAATCCTATCTGAAGCCTCTGTAGCTGGATTTCTTGGAAGGCCTACCCAAACTGATCTTCAACATCAACTGGAAATAACTGTTCTAGGAAGATCCCAGTGACAGCCGTCTATAATTTTTTGGGATGCCAAACCAATACCAAGGACAAGTATTCTGCCTATGTGTTTTTTTATGTTTTCTTAGTAACAGCGCTGTAAACAACAATCAGTTTCCTTCCCCACCTCCCCACCACCCCCCCCCCCACCCCTAGCTAACAGGTGTTTGTACGTGCGTGTCTGTAAGGGACTAGGGTAGATAAGGGGCTTTGATATTTATATTTGGGTAAGTATTTTATTTCATTATTGGTTAACGCTGGTTTTATAATAAACAGATAATTTCGTTGTTTATAAAAATAAGCAGGTTGGTGTATTTTACACTGGGAAAAATAAAGTATCGGTGAGTGGGAAAAATTAAATATATGCTGTGATCTGTGGAGAAGTGAGAGCAGAATAAACACCCGCCTCAGTCCTATCATATAATGGAGGCACTGTGTGGGATAAACATAATGCTTATGCTATACAATTGTACGTGTGGTCATTATACTTGGAAAAGGAGAACATAAAAGAAAAAGGTTTCTTATGTAACAGAGTAACGTCTACACCACTGGAATGTTTTAACAGTTGCAGCGACTTTTGTAGTGAAGGAGGATGTAACCCTGAGTGATTTGAGAACCTGAACCAAAACTATAGATTTTGGAGCACCTGTTAATGTTAGATTTAAAACCAGGTGAAACCAGGCTCTCGGGAAGCAGTCATAATTGAAGTAATAGTACAACTTTTGCAATTGGAAGAAATAGAAGGGGAACCAGAGTGTGGTACAGTCGAATTAGTTTGCATGCAGTTACAATTGAAAACAAACAAACAAAAAAAGAACTTTAGCTGGAACAGAAAATAGAAAAATAACATAAGCTTAGACAGAAATAAGAGGAATCGGAATTAAAAAAGAAAACTTGAGGTTGAAAGAGAATTGAGAACGATGAAGTTTGAATTTATAAAAGAGGAAGGGAAAACGGGAACTAAAAGTTGCCCTCGCAAATTTTGAGGAAAGAGACGGTGAGGTATTTTTCATTTCTTTTGAAAAGATAGCCAAACAGATGAAGTGGACAAAGGAAAACTGGACAGTGATAACCCAAAACAGTTTAATGAGCAGAGCTCATGCAGTTTATGCCTATACTTCTGAGAAGGCTATTCTTCTGCATATGTTCTGGTCCCCGAAGCTTACTGACAGCAATTGCAGAACCTCCATAGATATTCTGGGCAGACTTATACGGAATTTGAGAGGATAAAGCAAATTAATTTTGATCGTTAGTTACAGGCACTAAAGATGGAAGCCAGGTATGAGAACCTGAGGGAACTAATTCTCCTAGAAGAATTTAAAACATTCACTCCCTGCATTAGTAAGAACCCCTGTAGAGAAACAAAAGGTTTCAATGGACAGATAGATGGTGGAAATTGTTGATGATTATGAGCTTGAGTATAAGCCAAAACCATTTATCTGTCATCTCCACAAACCTGAGAAGATGGAAGTATGAAATGAAGGCCAGCAGCAGGGGATAAAACGGGACAGAGGGGAGCGCCACAGGAAAATACTCCTCAGGCCGGAAAGGAACATTATGTGGTCAGAACTGATGAAAGGAAAGGTAACTCATTAACTCTGAAGTGAGGTAGGCATACCTATAATTACTCATAGGGATACAAGAGCCATCCAAACTCTTTTGCTTTGGAATAAATAACATTTCCACCAGAGAGCGCACTGAATATGAAAGACTTCGTGACTGGCATTGTCAGTGAGTATATACCCGTAATAAAAACAAGAAATGCTGGAACCACTCAGCAGGTCTGGCAGCATCTGTGGAAAGAGAAGCAGAGTTAATGTTTCGGGTCAGTGACCCTTCTTCGTACCTTTGTATCGGGTGCACCTAGAGTGTGGCCTGGTGTGTGCAACGGTAACTGCAGGTGTTGGCCATAATTTGCCAGTAAATGGAGTTGACCAACTCTTCGTGAATGATTTGGCTGGAAAACCAAGTGAAGCCAAAGTCAAGTGGGGCGGCACAGTGGCGCAGTGGTTAGCACCGCAGCCTCACAGCTCCAGGGACCCGGGTTCGATTCTGGGTACTGCCTGTGCGGAGTTTGCAAGTTCTCCCTGTGTCTGCGTGGGTTTCCTCCGGGTGCTCCGGTTTCCTCCCACATGCCAAAGACTTGCAGGATGATAGGTTAATTGGCCATTATAAATTGCCCCTAGTATAGGTAGGTGGTGGGGAAATATGTAGGGACAGGTGGGGATGTGATAGGAATATGGGATTAGTGTAGGATTAGTATAAATGGGTGGTTGATGGTCGGCACAGACTTGGTGGGCGGAAGGGCCTGTTTCAGTGCTGTATCTCTAAAACTATCTAAAACTAAAACTAGACCGAACAGTTGCAGGAAAAGGCTCCAGACTTTTTTTCCTTCGTGAGTGGCAACCCGGGCCATGGGTAAACAAGTTCCATTTATTTTATTTTTTATTCAGAAATACAGCACTGAAACAGGCCCTTCGGCCCACCGAGTCTGTGCCGACCATCGATCACCCATTTCTACTAATCCTACCCTAATCCATATTCCTTCCATATCCCCACCTGTCCCGATATTCCCCTACCTATACTAGGAGCAATTTATAATGGCCAATTTACCTATCAACCAGCAAGTGTTTGGCTGTGGGAGGAAACCGGAGCACCCGGCGAAAATCCACGCAGACACAGGGAGAACTTGCAAACTCCACACAGACAGTGCCCAAAATTGATCCCGGATCGTTGGAATTGTGAGGCTGCAGTGCTAACCACTGCGTCACTTCCACTGTTGGAGATAAATTTGGCTCCATGGCCAGGTTGCCTATTATATGAAACTTTTCGGGGGATTTCTATAATTCAAAGAAAATGTTTAATATCTCTTCTCTGACCACGGCACAGCGAGTTGATCTAGTGTTACTTAAAGTGTCAGAATCACTTAAACAATAGCTGAAGCTAAATGAGTCCCAGAAAGCTATCATATTAAAATGGAATTCTTAGCATGAAGTGAAGACCTCCTCAGAAACCTGTGGATGACGAATGGGCAGGATAGGAGGTGGGAGAATGAAAAGAAGGCATGTAGCAGGGGATAATGATACTGCCTAAGTATGGCTGAGAATTATTAAGGTTGGCACATCAAATTCCTCTAGCTGGACATATGGGTATCTGGAAGACGAAACCATTTTGCTCAAGGTGTCAATTACTGCAGTGAGCAGAGATGATATTAGATTAGAATTAGAATTTTATTAGAATATTACAGCGCAGTACAGGCCCTTCGGCCCTCGATGTTGCGCCGAGCTGTGAAACCATCTGACCTACATTATTCCATTTTCATCCATGTGTCCATCCAATGTCCACTTAAATGCCCTTAAAGTTGGCGAATCTACTACTGCTGCAGGCAGGGCATTCCACGCCCTTACTACTCTCTGAGTAAAGAAACTACCTCTCACATCTGTCCTATATCTATCACCCCTCAACTTGAAGCTATGTCCCCTCGTGTTTGCCATCACCATCCGAGGAAAAAGACGCTCACTATCCACCCTATCTAACCCTCTGATTATCTTATATGTCTCTATTAAGTCACCTCTCCTCCTCCTTCTATCCAACGAAAACAACCTCAAGTCCCTCAGCCTTTCCTCGTAAGACCTTCCCTCCATACCAGGCAACATCCTAGTAAATCTCCTCTGCACCCTTTCCATAGCTTCCACATCCTTTCTATAATGCGGTGACCAGAACTGCACGCAATGCTCCAGGTGCGGTCTCACCAGAGTCTTGTACAGCTGCAGCATGACCTCGTGGCTCCGAAACTCGACCCCCCTACTAATAAAAGCTAACACACCATATGCCTTCTTGACAGCCCCATTAACCTGGTTAGCAACCTTCAGTGATTTATGCACCTGGACACCAAGATCTCTCTGCTCATCTACACTAACAAGAATCTTCCCATTAGCCCAGTAATCTGCATTCCTGTTACTCCTTCCAAAGTGTATCACCTCACACTTTTCCGCATTAAACTCCATTTGCCATCTCTCAGCCCAGCTCTGCAGCCTATCTATGTCTCTCTGTACCCTACAACATCCTTCGGCACTATCCACAACTCCACCGACCTTAGTGTCATCTGCAAATTTACTAACCCACCCTTCTACACCCTCTTCCAGGTCATTTATAAAAATGACAAACAGCAATGGCCCCAAAACAGATCCTTGCGGTACACCACTAGTAGCTAAACTCCAGGATGAACATTTGCCATCAACCACCACCCTCTGTCTTCTTTCAGCTAGCCAATTTCTGATCCAAAGCTCTAAATCACCTTCAACCCCATACTTCCGTATTTTCTGCAATAGCCTACCGTGGGGAACCTTATCAAACGCCTTACTGAAATCCATATACACCACATCCACTGCTTTACCCTCATCCACCTGTTTGGTCACCTTCTCGAAAAACTCAATGAGGTTTGTGAGGCACGACCTACCCGTCACAAAACCGTGCTGACTATCTCTAATGTACTTATTCTTTTCAAGATGATTATAAATCCTGTCTCTTATAACCATTTCCAACATTTTACCCACAACCGAAGTGAGGCTCACAGGTCTATAATTACCAGGGCTGTCTCTACTCCCCTTCTTGAACAAGGGGACAACATTTGCAATCCTCCAGTCTTCCGGCACTATTCCTGTCGACAATGACGACATAAAGATCAAGGACAAAGGCTCTGCAATCTCCTCCCTAGCTTCCCAGAGAATCCTAGGATAAATCCCATCTGGCCCAGGGGACTTATCTGAGATGGTTCCTCAAATGAGTCCAAATGGGTAGAACATAAAAGCAAAAAGGGTGGCAATCACTTTGTTGGGTGTGTACTACAGGCCTCCAAACAGTCAGGAAGGGATAGAGGAGCAGATATGTTGGCAAATCTCAGAGAGGTGTAAAAATAATAGGGTACCAATAGTAAGGGATTTCAATTTCTCCAATATTAACTGGGATAGTCTTAGTGCAAAAGCCTTGAAAGGGGCAGAATTCATAAAATGCATATAGGAGAGCTTTTTGAGTCAGTACGTAAAAATTCATTCAAGAGAAGGGGCAGTACGGGACCTAATCCTAGGGAATGAAGCTGGACAAGTTGTAGAAGTGTCAGTTGGGGAGCATTTCGGGGATAGTGTCCGTAACTCTTTAAGATTTAAGATAGTTATGGAAAAGGACAAAGATGGAACAGAAATAAAGGTACTGAATTGGCAAAAGGCCGATTTCAATATGATAAAACTGAATCTGGCCAAAGTGGAATGGGAGAAGCTACTTTTAGGAAAGTTTACATCGCAACAGTGGGGGTCATTTAAAAAGGAAATCGTGAGAGCACAGAGCCAACATGTACCCATTAAGGTGAAGGGCAGCACCAACAGGTCCAGGGAACCCTGGATGTCAAGTGATATAGAGGATTAGATTAGAAAAAAAAAGGAGGCTTATGGCACAGCCCAAGTGCTGAAAACAGCGGAGGCACCATAGGAGGATAGAGAGCGTAGGGTGTCACTTGAAAATGCAATTAGGAGAGCGAAGAGGGCGCATGAAAAAACACTGGTGGGAAAGATAAAGTAAAATTCCAGGGCGTTTTATAAGTATATAAATGGTATGAGGATAACCAGTGACTAACCGGGAAGGACTAGAGACCAAAGTGACAACATTTCTGTTGTGCCAGAGGACATAGTTGAGGCTTTAAATGAAGTATTAGCTGTTTTAGCGGGCTAAAAAGTGGATAAATCCTCAGGCCCAGATGAGATGTATTCCAGGCTGTTATGTGAGGCAAGCGAGGAGATAGCAGGGGCTCTGACACAGATTTTCAAGGCCTCTCTGGCCACAGGAGAGGTACCAGAAGACTGAAGGACAGCGAATGTGGTACCATTATTCAAGAAAGGTAGCAGGGATAAACCAGGTACTTACAGGACTGTGAGTCTAACATTAATAGTTGGGGAAATATTGCAGAACATACTGAGGGCCAGGATTAATCTCCACTTGGAGAGGCAGGGATCAATCATGTACAGTCAACATGGCTTTGCCAGGGGAGATCATGTCTAACTAACTTGATTTAATTTTTCGGGATTGTGACTGGATGTGTAGATGAGGGTAAAGCAGTACATGTAGTAAACATGTATTTCAGTCAGGATTTTGATAAGGTCCCACATGGGAGATTTGTTAAGAAGGTAAGAATCCATGGGATCCAGGGCAATTTGGCAAATTGGATCCAAAATTGGCCGAGAGGCAGTAGGCAGAGGGTAATGGTCGGGGGTGTTTTTGCAATTGGAAGCCTGTGACCAGTGCTGTACCACAGGTATCGGTGCTGGGACCCTTGCTGTTTGTAGAGTTCATTAAAGAGTTAGACGTGAATAAAGGAGGTATGATCAGTATGTTTGCAGATGACACGAAAATTGGTGGTGTTGTAAATAGTGAGGCGAAAAGCCTTAGATTACAGGGAGATATAGATGGGCTGGCAAGATGGACATAGCAGTGGCAAAAGGAATTTAATCCTGAGAAGTGTGGTGTAATGCATTTTGGGAAGAGTGACAAGGCAAGGGTATATACAATCGATGGTAGGACCCCAGGAAGTACAGAATGTCAGAAGGACCTTGGTGTACTTTCCCATAGATCACTGAAGGGAGCAGCACAGGTAGATAAGGTCGTTCAGAAGGCCTTTGGGATACTTGTCTTTATTAGCCGAGGCATAGGCTCTAAGAGCAAGGTGGTTATGATGGAGCTGTATCAAACGCTAGTTAGGCCACAGCTGGAGTACAGTGTACAGTTCTGGTCACCACACTATGGGAAGGATGCGATTGAACTGGAGAGGGTGCAGAGGAGATTCATCAGGATATTGCCTGGGCTGGAGCATTTCAACCATGAAGAGAGATTGAAAAGGATATGATTGTTTTCCTTAGTGCAGAGAAGGCTGAGGGGGGACATGATTGAGTTGTACAAGATTATGAAATGTATGGATAGGTTAGATAGGAAGAAACGTTTTCCCTTAGCGGAGGGGGTCAAGAACCAGGGGGCATAAATTTAGGTTAAGGGGTAGGAGGTTTAGAGGGGATTTGAGGGAAATAAAAATCACTCAGCTGGTGGTTGCAATCTTGAACGCACTGCCTGAAGAGGTGGTGGAGGCAGGCACCCTCACAACACTTAAGAAGTATTTAGATGAGCACTTGGAACGCCATAGCATACAAGGGTACGGGCCAAGTGTAGGAATATGGGCTTACATAGTTGGGTGCCAGATGGCCGGCACAGTAACGATAGGCCGAAGGGCCTGCATCTGTGCTGTATAATGCTATGACTCTATGACTAAGTCGACATTGTTATAGACCAGGTCTGTCCAAGTATGTGCTGCAGGTTTCTAAAATATTCCATGCGTGCCAGGTTGTGGAAACATACAACCTGCCATAAAATCGGTATCTCTATTTCCCAGACCAGTTACTGGGGAACCATTCAATAGAGTATTGGTGAACTGTGTACGGCTTTTACTACCCACCCCCCAAAAAAAAACGATGGACACCAATATATAATCACGATCATGGATATGGCTATTTAGTGGGCAGAGAACATTCCCGTCGTGGTAGAGAAGTTAAACCAGTTCTTCACAACATATGGATTACTGATTGAAATTCAGTCAGATCAATATTTCAATTTTATGTCTAACATTTTTCTAGACGTTATAGGTAATTCGAGTATAACACAGTTAAAGTCTTCATCACACCACCCACAGACACAGACAGCTTTACAATGGTACCATCAGACTCTCGAAACGATATTCAGTGCATATCCTCCTGGACATCCCCAGGAATGGGACAAACGGCTGGATATTTTCCTGTCTCCCACTAGGGATTCACCGATGGAGGCTATAGGTTTTGTCATTTGGAATTAATTTACGGATATGAGATAAGCGTTCCTCTAAAATTAATAATGATTTTTGGAACAGAGGGACAAATCTGCCCTTCCAAATTATGTACCCGTGTTGCGTGAACGGCTCACAAGAGTTGCAAAGTGGCTCATATAACGTTAAAGCTTCCATAAACAACGATCAAACAATGGACTAGCATGAAAAGACACGAGCATTTCCTCCAAAGGATGCAGTTTTAGTATTACTACCTTTACCGGGTTAATGGTTGAAAGTACTGCTCAGTCATTCATATAAAGTGGCCAAGAAAATTGGGAAAGTAAATTATTTAATTGACAGCCCAGATCACCAGAAAAATAATTGGCTATGTCATGGATATGGTAAAGTAACATTATGCCAAAGAGGAAGTATGTCAGATGGTAGGGACAGTGAAGAATAAAAGGCATAATGAGGATGAGACAGAAGGATGCCCAAACAATTCTCAGATTGAACCTCCTAAAATCTGATTAGTTAATGCAGAATTTCTCGGGCGATTGGACACTATACTTTCATATTTAGATGCAAAACAATGAGAATACCCAACAAGGCTACTCACAGCATGTAAAAGATTCTGTATGGATATGCCAGGAGGTACAGCCATAGCTACACATGATTTTGATGTTCGGGAATCATTTCCTATTAAACAGCATCCTTACCACTTAATTCCAGAGAAGTAGGCCCAGGTAAAAGCAGAAATCCAGTACATGCTGCAAAACAACTTAATAGAACCCAGTCAAGGAAGCTGGAGTTCACCAGTAGTATTAGTGTATAAATCTGATGGTTCAACCAAACGTTGCATAGATTACAGAAAAGCTAATGCAGTAATAAAGGCAGACTCCTACCCAAACACTCGCTTGGAAGACTGTATTGACAGACTGGGCAGTGCCATATTTGTTACAAAATTATATTTGCTAAAGGGATGCTGGCAAGTTCCTTTAACACCCCGAGCTAAAGAAATATCCGCTTTTGTCAGACCAGTTGCTCTTTTCCAATGCCAAGTGATGCCTTTCTGGAGCAAAAATGTCCCGACAATCTTTCAGAGACTAGTGATCCAAGTGATAGCTAGAGTTCCTACCTATGTAGTTGACTTCGATAATGTGCTAGTACACAGTGACACTAGGAAGGACATTTTGAAACTACTAGAAGCTCTGTTTAAAAATTAGAAGCAGCTGATTTCATAATAAACCTTGCCAAGAGTGAATTCTATAAAGTGAGAGTGACCTACCTCGGCCACGTAGTATGACAAGGGCAAGTGTGGCCAAGAACAGTGAAAGTATAAGCATTAGTGGAGTTCCCTACCCCGAAGGCTAAGTGAGCAATCCTGTGTTTCCTGGAGTCTGCGTATTTTCCAGCGAACGCTTGTACCAAATCTTAGCACAATTGCTGCTCCCCACTAACAGATCTGCTACAGAAAAAAAAAGCCACGTTGGTGTGATCAGATGACTGCGAAACATGTTTTAAGAAGCTGAACGCCAATTTGACTAATGAACCATTGCTGCGTGCTCTAGGTTTCACTAAAGCCTTCCAGGTAGAATGTGATGCTCATGAACTGGTGGTCGGTGCAGTCCTGGTACAAGATGGTGAATCTGGTATAGAAAGGCCAGTTTATACTTCAAAAAAAACCTAAGTCTCACCAAAAAAAGTCATTCAACAGTGGAGAAAGAAACCCTCGGTCCATTCTTGACTCTTAAGCATTTTGAAGTCTATGTCCGCCTATAGGAGGCACTGCTATATACTAAGCATAACGCCCTAGCCTTTGTGGAAAGAAAAACAGAATGCCACACGATAGCGATTATTATTTCGGCCCAATCACTTAAATGTTTTTAAAATTGCGGGCATAAATAATGTTATTACAGATGCTTTATCGGAATCCTGACTTTATTTTGTGTTATCTGCATGAAAAGATGATAAAAAGCAGAATTGCATTAAGTACAGGTAAAGAGTAAGTGTCGTTGTGTGTGGAAATGCTTTTTTAAAATGTTGTCATGATCATTTTTTACACACTTTGCATTGAAACACATTTGGAAATGGCATTTCATTCCTCCATGGGTAGAAATGCCACAAGAGTACTTTTTTAAAATTATGTTTTAAGGACTTATAGTTAAATTATGGACAGTGATTAATCGGAAACTTGATGCTGAACTTTGTACTCTTTTGGAATAGGTCACCAGAAGGTTCCTGTACTTGGCTTGTTAGTCTTAGTGGATGGCATCTGTTGGTGGATAATCACCCAGCAGGGGTTGTCTTTGTCTTGGGGAGATGTTGGCGAAGAAGTGAAAGGTCAGGATTGATAGAGGTCAGGAGACCTGACTTCTGGGCGACTGTTGTTTCAGTTTGAACTGTTACAGAAGGCAATTATTCTTTTGCTTTGAAAACAAGACTCATCTTTCTCTATCTTGAAAAAAAACCATACATATAGTGTGTCCGTTTCCTATTTACAACTGCATTTGAAGAAATCCTGCATATTTGAAGAATCGCTCCATATCGAAGTTGTGGGAACTGAAAGCCCTTGTTGATGCATTTCTGCTGAAAGACAAAGATGAAGCCTCTTTAGCAGCATTTCATGGAAAACCTACCCAAACTGATTTTCAACATCGCCTGGAAAGAACGGTTCTAGGATCATCCCAATGACAGCCATCTATACACATTTGGGACGCCAAACCAAAATCGAGGACAAGTATACTGCCTATTTTTAGCTTTGTAACAAGCGCTGTAAATAGCAATCCTGTTTATTTTTCCAGTTGAATGGTTATATGTATGTGTCCGTGCGAGGGACTTGGGTATATAAGGGGCTTTGATATTTAGATTTGTGCAAGTGTGTTTGACTTCATGATTGGTAAAGACTTGTTTTATAATGATCTGATAATTCTGTTGTTTATTAAAGAAACCTGCTTGCTTTACTTTTTTCTGGGAAAAATTGAGTATATGATTTGCCGTATCCGTAACTGGGAAATTTTAAATATATGTTGCGGCCTGTGGAGAAGTTGAACTCGATTAACCAGTGCACTCCTCCCGCTTCAGTTTAAAAATAGTCACAAATAACCCACATTGATCACATAACTTAATGTTCGCAGTTAAAGAGAGCGTTCACTTCCCAGAGTGCAGAAGAACAGCCCTGATAGATATACTCTCACATTTGGAGTTTTGTTAATGAATGCCTACAGTTAAAGAGGGCAACTAAATCCAGAGTTGGGTAGAACAGCCCTAAGAGTGACACTTTCACATTTGGACATTAATTATGAAAGCATCACTGTCAGCTGAATGACATTACTGAAACAACAGGAGATATAAAGATTGCATTGATGCTGTTTGAAAGACCAACCTCATTGCTGAGAGAATACAGCTTCTATTTTTGTTAGTTAATTAATCTGATCAGGATTGCCCAATTCAGTCTCAGCATTAAACATATTCCATCACAACAGGGAATTAACTCGCTGTTGTAATCTATTTGTTCAAATTGAAATGAAAACTATGTGAAATGATGGTGCAATATTACTATCCCCAGATAATCCCATCGGATATAAATTGCCTGCTCTGGGAATGCATCGCTTCAGACCACAGTACAGCACATTGCCTGTAGCACGAATTGTTAGATCACATCACACAGAAAATGCATGGAGCAATTCAATTTATCCTGAAAATATATTACATGATTCTTGCTATCATTGGTGTTCCCGGTAAGTGACGATAACCATCGAAGTTATGGTTTTACTCTGTGACTGATATTGTTGCAGTTGATCTAGTGGCTATCGTTATAGCGAAACATGATCAGTGATATCATTTCAATGACTATTCTCATCTAAATAAATATTTCTTTGTAAGTCGCATGTCTCAAGTCAAATTATCTACTTCACTGCAATCATGTGCAATCGTAATCGCGAACCCAGTACTGGAAAATATTGTGGATATTTGTACAGGGAGTATATGTGACTGTCGAATTCTACTGAGTGTGGGTCACGAACCAGTGTGGAACACCTGATCCCAGTGAGCCTGTATGACTGTGATTATCTGCCATGTAGAATAGTACTGATTGTGGGTCAACAACCGGAGTAGAACACATGATCCCAGTGACCATGTATTGCTGGAAGTATCTGTCACTGCAGAATTGTACAGATTGTGAGTCACTAAACGGAGTGGACACCCAGTGGCCATATTACTGAGCATATCTGTAAACTGTAGAATTGTACTCACTTACGGACAGACAACACATGATGACAGTGGCCATTTGTTACTGTGAGTATCTGTCACTGTAGAATTGCACTGAGTCTGGGTCACTAAACAGAGTGGAACACCTGACGTCCGTGAACATGTATTACTGGTGTTATATGGGGACCAGAATTGTACACAGAACAGTTGCATAAACAAGGTTCTATATTAGTTAAATTTCAGCCTTTGATTTTTTTATTTTCAATTCCATTCATCTAGGAATGGACTTCAGTACTTTGTTTGCAATTTTTTGGGCATGTTGACCTGTGCTTCCTCTTCAAATGATTTGTGAATCTGCACCCTTAAGCCGCCTTTTCCATCCACATCTTTCGGACATTTGCTTTCCAAGCAATATTAGGGAACCTTAATCTTCCGACCAAAATTCACACAGAACGACAATAGAAATGATTTGCAATTTTTATGCCCATTGTGCAAGGCTATTGATTATTATTATTAATGTCATCTGGTATTTTGTTGCATTCGTCCTCTGCATGAACTGTGCTATTTGCATATGTCTGCAAATTTTGAAATATTGCTTCTGCTTCTCGAGTCCAGATCGTTGATGTAAATTGTGAATGACAATTTTCGCAACGCTGATCCCTGTGGAACAGCACCTCACATCTTCCGCCATTCTGAGTAAATACCTTTAACCAGTTCTCCCTGTGTTCTGTTTCTGTAGCCAGTTTTCTATCCATTCCACTGTTTGTCCCTGAAGACCACTTGCTCTGAGATTAGTGGTACGTTATGAAAGAGCATTAGAAAGTCAAAGCATATTTCATCTACTGCATAACCCGTTTCCAATCTTTCTCATGTTATTCAAAGAATTCAGTAAGGTTGGTCAAGTGTGACCTTCCTATTGGAATATGTGCTGACCGCTCTTTATTATATTATCAGTGTCTAGATGTTCATATATCTTTCCTTTGAGTAAAAGTTCCATTATCTTTCATGCCATTGAAGTTGCGCTAATTGGTCTCTAGTTCCTTGATTTTTTTTCTCCAAATTCTGCCATAAATACAAGAACCAGATTATCTCTTCATCAGTTCTCTGGCTCTATTCTCTATTATGATGATTATTAATAGACAGGCGATCATGGCTCTGATAATGGCTGGCGATTTGTTTTTTTTTACTATATGTGGCAGCAATTCATCCGAATCAGTGAGTTTACCATCTCATTGATTACTTTTTCATGTATAATCCCCACTTTCTTCCTTAAATGGCTTGATTGTTTTATTTATTCACTAAAGTTTAAGGTTGGCTCCGCACCCACCATTTCCCCCGCCTCCCCCCCCCCCCCACCCACCCCACCCCCTCCCGCCCTGGAGATCTCTCTCCCTTCTTTAGGCCCTGAATTATTCATGTGAAAGGGAAAACATGCTTAACCAATTTATTGGATTTAGTTGAAGTAGTAAGTTGTGCTGTGGATAAAGGGAAATCGGTTGATGTATTGTACGCAGATTTCAAGATGGCATTTGATAAGGTGTCACATCAAAGGGTATTTCAGAAAATAAAAGCTCGTGGTGTAGTGGGAAACACATTGGCATGGATAGAAGTTTGGCTAGCGAACAGGAAACAGAGAGTTGGTATAAATGGGTCATGACCTGAGTGGCAAGGTGTAACGAGTGGTCTGCCACAGTAATCAGTGCTGGGACATCAACTTTTTTACTATTTATATAACTGACTTAGATGTAGGGACCGAGGAACGGTTGCTAACGCTGTTGATGAAACACAGATAGGTAAGAAAGCAAGATTTGAAAAGGCCATAAGGAGTTTACAAAGGAATGCACATGGGTCAAATAAGTGGGTAAAGATCTGGAAAATGGAATATAATATGGGAAAATATGAAATTGTCCAGTTTGACAGGAATAATTTAAAAAAAAAACTAAGATTGCAGAACTCTGAGATGCAGAGGGCTCTGGATATCCTCGTGCATGAATCGCAAAAGGTTAGTATGCAGGTACAACATGTAATTAATAAAGCTAATAGACTGTTATCGTTAAGTGCGAGGGGAATGGAACACAAATGTGGGAAGGTTATGCTCCAGTTGTGCAGGGCATTGGTAAGACCACATCTGATGTACAGTGTAAAGTATTGGTCTCATTATTTAAGGAAGGATGTCAATGTTTTGGGAGCAGTTCACTGAAAGTTTAGTAGACTTGAAGCTGGAATAGGTGGGTTATCTTATGAGGAAAGGATGACATGCTAGGTTTGTATCCGCTGGTGTTCAGCTGAGTAAGAGGTGACTTGATTGAAACGCATAATATCCTGAGGGGCCTTGACAGGGTGGAGGTGGAGGGATGTTACTTCTTGTGGGAGAACTTAGAACTACGAATCACTGTTTAAATGTACGAGGACGCCCATTTAAGACAGAAATGAGGAGAATGTTGCTTTCTATCAGACGTCGTGAGCATCTGGAACTCTCTTACTCAAAAGGCAGTGGAAGCAGACTCTTTAAACATTTTTAAGGCAGAGGTAACTAGATTCATAATCGACAAGGGGCGGAAATTTATCACGGAAGGCAGGAATTCGGAGTTTAAGATGCAATCAGATCAATTATATTCGTGTTGAATGTCGATGCTGGCTCAAGGGGCCGAGTGGCCTACTCTTGCTCCTAATTCATATGTTCGTATTCGGTTTATTTTCCTCCGCCGACTGTGCCACAATAGACAAGACATCCTTTCTTCTATCTGTAGAGCTGCTCTCCAGAAGTTCATTTACATACCAGTCCATTTTAGTCTGCCTCTGTCAAGTCCACAGTGCAGTAAACCCGAGCTGTCCTTAAACTCACAGTGGATGGGATCTTGCTTGACACATGCCATAATGTCGTTGACCAGCTAGTTTCCCTCCACCGTCTCCTGCTGCTACAATCCAAGGGCCCAATTTGCTGTCGTTGTCTTTAATTCACTCCCCATCCTCGCTGGCGTTTCTCCTATCCACATCAGATCTGATATGATGCCTGATCACTGATTTCTGATCCTGTCTCCTGTGCCAGGACCATTTTTTTAAAGTGTAGGACCTCGCATGCAAACAGTGGAATAGTCTGCACTCAGACTACGTCGCTATGGGCCCTGTATGTGTCCTAGAAATATATATATATATATATATATATATAGGATACATGGACCATTCTTTATGCAATTCCTACTCAGTACCCGTCATTCATTTTTTTAATCGATACTTTGATGACTGTGCTTGTGGCATTTCCTCCTCATGACTTGAATTGGAAAATTCCATCAACTTTGCTTCTAATTTGCACCCCTCCCTCATCTTCATATTATCCATCTTTGACATTTCCTTCCCTTACACTACTTCCTTCGTTTCATTTCAGAGGATTAGCTGTCCACCAATATCTATTCAAATCCCACCGACTGCCACAGCTACCTTAATAAAAAATCCTCCCACCCCGCATCCTGGAAAAAAAACTGTGTTCCATTCATTCAGTTTCTTCACCTCCATTCCATCTGTTCCGTCTATGACAGCTTCCAGATCAATGCTTTTGAAACCTATTCATTTTTTTTTCTCTGCCAAGGCTTCCCTTCCAATGTGGTTAACAGGGTGCTCGACCAGGCCAACCCGTTTTCCATATCCCTGTCTTCACATCTACCACTCACTGCCAGACCACGGTAGGGTTCCCTTTGCCCTTAGCTTACAGCCATTAGTCTTTACATTGAGCGCAACATCTACCTACATTTCTGGCACATCCAGCTACGTCTATGAGCAAAAGTATATCCTGCTCCCTTCTCATTGCCCTGTTCATAGCGACATCCTTGTCCATGCCTCAATTCCCCCATCATCTGCACCCTTTCCTAGAGGACGTCAACTTGCAACTGCAGGAGGTACAACACCTGTCCTTTATCCTACCCCCCCCCCCACACTTTCCGCTCTTTAAGGCCCCAAGTTCACCTTTCAGGTGAAGCGACGATTTTTTTTTTGCGTCTTACACTTTAGGAACAGTGTTCATGGCACACGATGGAATCGCCTGAACATTGCGAGAGGAACAAACACTGCTTGGATGAATGCGTCGCTGAACTCCTCTGTCCAGTCTGCAGACATGACCATGAGCTTTTGGTTGCTTGTATTTTTGATGATAAATCCCACTCCCACTCTGACCTCACTATTATCAGCCTCCCACTTTCGTCCGCTGAAGCTCAATGCGGAACAGTACTGAAGGCTTCAAAGAGTTATATTCTTGCTTATCGGATTCAAGACTGATATCAGAATCTTTATATTTTAACCAAGGCTCGTGCATCTCGGATGTCCGGTTCTGGAAAGTTTGGATGGCTACAGCAGAGTCACTGGGAATGGAGGAGATGTGTGCTTGTAGTTGGGGTGCGGATCTCATATTGCTGCTTGAAAGGTTAACTCTGTTGCCGTCTCTACATATGCTGCCTCACCTGCTGAGTGCCTTCAACATTCCTCTCTTTTCTTCAGATTTACAACAGTTCTTCTATTTTGTTTTTTCTCCAGGACTTGGACCTGGAAATTAACAGGAATACGTGACATAGGTAGGGAGGTGAGTTTCAGAGTGTTAACTTCCCAGACTGCCCCATTTACCCTTGACAGTTTCCGTACCCTGAGGTCAGCCTGATTATAAAGGTTGGCCTCTAGTTGAGCAGGCAGGACTCCAGAGCAGGCATCAGTGCCCGGGAGGGCTAAATTTTGGCCATTTGTTAGGGGGTGCTGCCTAATAATGGTGGTCTCCATGACTCAACTTCAGAGAGAGAGAGAGAGAGAGAGAGAAGCATTACCTTTCTGATGGCTGGGCTGTCAATCCACAACCCCAGCCTCCTATCCTGGCGAATCGTCCAAGAGTGGAGAGGGCAAGAGTGAGAGTGTTTGGCCCACCATCAACCCCTGGGAGCTGTCTCCTAGCCAGGAGCATTGCCCGAGACTGGCGAGGAGGAGTGTGTGTGTGGGGGCAGGGGGAGGGGGCGGTACATGATCCTCAACCTAGGGAGAAGTCTCCAATCATCGAGTGTGGTCCGAGTCTGGGTCGCGAGAGGGTATGAGGGAATGCGTGATCAATAATTTTCAGTCTCTTTTTCTCTTTCTCTCTTACAGTTAATTTACTTGCAATTGTGATCCTGTCCCGGGGAAAGTGTGGTCTCTCCACCTGCACCACTCGCTACCTTTTGGCCATGGCAACGGCAGATCTACTGTTAATTATTACTGAGATCATACTGTGGTTCATCAGCGATTATTATTTCCCGGGATCTTTCCTGGACATCACCCCTGTTTGTAGAGTCAATGCTGTCCTGAGGCGTGCAGCCACAGACTGTTCTGTCTGGTTCACCGTCACTTTTACCTATGATCGATTTGTGGCCATTTGTTGTCAAAAGCTGAAAACAAAATATTGCACTGAAAAAACTGCAGCTGTGGTTCTAACAACAACCTGCATTCTGCTCTGTTTAAAAAATCTCTCCTTTTACTTTATATATGAACCTAGAACGATAACGGACAATGTACCAAGGGACTGTATCATAAAGCGAAGCTATTTTACTGTGTCGGGATGGGTGGTTTTCGACTGGTTTGGTAAGGTTTTAACGCCATTGCTCCCATTTGCTTTAATTCTGTTGCTGAACTCTCTGACAGTCAGACACATTTTAGTGGCCAGTCGAGTCCGTAAGGGACTGAAGGGTCAGATGAAGGCAAAGGATCACAGTGACCCAGAGATGGAAAGCAGAAGGAAGTCTGTGGTTTTACTCGTCACCATATCCGGCAGCTTCATACTTCTATGGTTAGTGTATGTTATACAATTCTTCTATTATATCATTGCAGGAAAAGATCTCAGGGATTACAATTATTCTGAATTTATATTTCGTCAAGTCGGCCTTATGCTGCAGAATTTAAGTTGCTGCACAAATACATTTATTTATGGGGCGACTCAGTCCAAGTTCAGAGAGCAGCTGAAGGCTGCGGTGAAATATCCAATTACATCAATTATTCAAATAATGAATAAACAGACCAACTGAGAGAATCCCGGAGTTGGTTATCAATATTTCCAGTACTTGAACGTAATATGTATCACAAATGGGCAAAATGAGAGGGTCTGCTGTATGATTCGAAATGCACTGGAGGTTGGTGGGGATCAGACAAGCCAAAGAGCAGAGGAGGCAGGCGAGGGGTGACTGTAAGATAGTAATAGAGCTATATATTGGTTTCGGAGTGGCCAGCACATACGGCAAAGCATAGCCAGATGGCGGGCAATAGGTGACATCTGGAGGATTGGAAAGAAAGGGAAAGAAGGAAAGTTGCAAGACCGGAGGGGAAACAGCAGCCACTGTGTCTCCTCTACCTTCATTGTGCAATTTTTTGTTCCTTATATTTGCTCAGAAAGCCAGAAAATGCTCTTATAAATGCTAAATGCCACAGATTCTGGAAATCTTCCCCTGTCTTTTCATTATTGTTAATTGATTAATTTTTCGAAACACCATATTGAGTCTGTCTCCCTTACATTCCCCCACCACCGTCTCTCGATCTCTCTCTTCCAGAGTCAAAGGGTTGTTGGGGATTCTCAAGTTTCTAAAATAAGAGCAGTGCAGCGATATGGGAGAGTTGTAGGAGCTGGAGGGGGTACAGAGATAAGGAGGATTGTCAAGTCTGGTGGAAGCTACAGACATAGGGAGGGTTTTAGGTGCTGGTTAATTTTAAATAGATGTGAAGGATTGCAGGGCTGGAGGAGGTTTCAAAGGTAAGAAGGATGGTAGTGGCTGAAGGAAGTTAAAGACAGATGGAATATTGCAGGCACTGGAGGGTATTTCAGAGATAGTGGGATTGGAGGGGGAGAGGCGGTTACAGAGATTGGAGCGAGGCCATGGATGGATTGCACACAAGGATGAGTATTTTAAAATTGAGATGTTGTTGGACCAGGAGGGAGTCTCGTTAAGGGAATACAGATGAGATGGATCAGCGGGGCCAGCTGCGAGTTAGGACATTGGACATCAAAAAACTGAATGACCGGTGTTTCAGCAGGATGGAAAATGGAAGGCCAGTTTTGAGACTGTTCGAATGGTAAACTATGGATGTAAAAAAAAAAGACATGGATGAGGGCTTCAACATCAAATGAGCTTGGGCAGAGGAGGCCGAGCAATACTCATGCACCTGCTCACATTCAGTGGCACTGTGAGATTGCGATATTAATGCATTCGTAAACCACATATGCATACTCACAGAAACATAGATACTGCATGATAATGCCACTCCACACCACCAATACCACGCCACAACCCACCACGCACCATGGCGTGTGGAAGACCCCGAATGAATGTTTGTTGTCTATTTACAACACGTGTTCACTGCATCAACTGATCGGCGGGATGTGATCGCTGATGGCAAGACTAGTACGAATTATCTATCCTTGATCCCGTTTGAAAAGCGATTATTGGGCCTTCTCATTTGAACCAGCTGCTGCCACTTCTGACAATGGAACTCCCACAGTTGTTTCTATTGTGGGAGTTCCAGGATCTGGCCCAGTTGTGCAGACTTTCATGGGTGAATGGCCTACCCACATTCACTGACTGATCTCACAGATACAGACTGGAACAACAGTATCATGGAAGCTTAAGAAGAAACATTCAGAAGGAAAAGTGACATATTTTATTTCATTTCAGTGTTAAACAAGCAAAACAATCTGCTTGCTGCAGCCAGGTGGCCATGAGCGCCGACTGTGGCCTTTGGGGAGACGGGCACTTTTGGTTTACTCCTGTCTTTTCTGGGATTCTCCTCGTCAACAGTGGGTGGGGGAGCGGCACGGCCAGGTCGTCGCCAATCAGGGACCGCCATCTTTGTCAGGAGAAAAGACAAAAATAAGTTCAACAAGGAAACGGCCAAAAGGGGCAGAATTGGAATATTTAACTCGACTAATGAAGGAAAGAAAATGTATCATTTAAAAATAGGTTCATCATTTTTAGGAGCTTTATGTTGCCCAGAATTGACTCTTTTACACAAACTCCCCTCAATGTGATATTCGACTATGTGGGGAAACAGTGACAACCGCCCACTACGCTAACGGGTTCGCCTCCTCCACGTGTACCACGTTGGGCTCGTGCCGTTCCCCCTCTCTTCAATTTACCTGCTGTTCAAATGCAGCTCCCCCTCTCCACTTTCTACCCACTGCACTACTGCGGCTTGGTCTCTGCACATGTCACCCGCTGTGTGCATGTCATCCTCCACCTCATGGTTTCCTCACGGTTTCCAAGCAGCTCCCCCACTCCATGGTTTACTTGCTGTGCTCATGCTGCTCCCCCACTCCATGTTTAACCCGCTGTGCACATGAGGTTGCCCCTCTCCTTGGTTTACCCACTGTGCTCATGCAGCTCCCCCGCTGCATGGTTTAGCCACTGTTTTCATGCAGCTCCCACACTCCTTTATTTCCCCACTATACTGATGCAGCTCCTCCATTCCATGGATTACCTGCTGTGCTCATGCAGCTCCAACCTCTCCATGGTTCATCCACTGTGATCATGCAGCTCTCCCTCTCCATGGATTACCCACTGTGCTCATCCAGTGAGGGAGCTCTCCCACTCCATGCTTTCCCACTGTTCTCATGCAGCTACCCACTCCATGCTTTCCCCACTGTGCTCATGCATCTCCCCCAATCCATGGTTTAGTCGCTGCTCTAATGCAGCCCACCCGCTCCATGGTTCACCTTCTGTGCTCATGCAGCTCCCCCACTCTAATGTTTACCCAATGTGCTAATACAGCTCCCCTTCACCACGGTTTACCCGCCTTGCCCATGCAGCTCACCCACTTCATGCTTAACGTGCGGTGCTCATGCAGCTCCCCAACACCATGGTTTACTCGCTGCGCTTATGCAGCTCGCCAACTCCATGGTTTACTCGTTGTGCTCATACAGCTCCCCCACTCCATGGTATACCAGCTCTGCTCTTGCAGCTTCCCCACGCCCTGGTTTACTCGCTTTTCTCATGCAGGTCCCCCATGCCATGGTTTGCTTGCTGTGCTCATGCAGCTCCCCCACTCCATAGTTAATCCACTGTCTGCATGCTGCTCCCCACTCCATGGTCTTTCCACTGTGCTCTTGCAGCTTCCCCAATCCATGGTTTACCCGCTCTTCTCATGCAGCTCCCCCACTCCATGGTTTATCCACTGTGATCATGCAACTCCCCCAATCCATGGTTTACCCGCTCTTCTCATGCAGCTCCCCCACTCCATGGTTTACCCACTGTGCTCTTGCTGCTCCCCACTCCATGGTCTTGCCACTGTGCTCTTGCAGCTTCCCCACTCCATGGTTTACCCGCTCTTCTCATGCAGCTCCCCCACTCCATGGTTTATCCACTGTGCTCTTGCAGCTTCCCCACTCCAAGGTTTACCTGCTCTTCTCATGCAGCTCCCCCACTCCATGGTTTATCCACTGTGATCATGCAACTCCCCCAATCCATGGTTTACCCGCTCTTCTCATGCAGCTCCCCCACTCCATGGTTTACCCACTGTGCTCTTGCTGCTTCCCCACTCAATGGTTTACCCGCTCTTCTCATGCAGCTCTCCCACTCCAGGGTTTATCCATTGTAATCATGCAGCACCCCCACTCCATGGTTTACCCGCTATGCTCATCCAGCTCCCTCACTCCATGGTTTACTCGCTGTGCTCATGCAGCTGACTCATTCCATGGTTTACCCGCTGTGATCATGCTACTCCCCTACTCCATGTGTATCCCGTTGTGCACATGCAGCTACCAATCTCCTTGGTTTGCCCACAGTGCTCATGCAGCTCCCCCACTCCATGGTTTACCCACTGTGCTGATGCGGAGCCCCCACTCCATGTTTTAGCCACTGTGATAATGCAGCTCCACCATTCCATGGAATACCTGCTGTGCTCATGCAGCTCCAACCTCTCCATGGTTTACCGACTGTGCTCATGCATATCCCCCACTCCATGGTTTACCCACTGTGCTCAGACAGCTCGCCCACTCCATGGTTTACTCGCTGTGCTCATACAGTTTTCCCACTCCATGGATTACCCACTGTGCTCATATAGCTCCCCCACTCTATGCTTTCCCACTGTTCTCGTGCAATTCCGCCACACCATGGATTTCTGACTATGCTCATGCATCTCCCACACGCCATGGTTTACCGGCTGTGCTCTTGCAGCTCCCCCACTCCATGTTTTATGCAGTATGCTCATGCAGCTCACCACTCCATGGTTTACTCACTGTGCTCATGCAGCTCCCCGGCTCTATGGTTTACTCGTGGTGCTCATACAAGCTCCTCTCTCTCCATGGTTTACCCACTGTGCTCATACAGCTCCTCTTTCTCCTTGGTCTACCCTCTGTGCACATGCAGCTCCCCTACTCCATTGATTACCTGCTGTGCTAATGCAGCTCCCCCTCTCCATGTGCTACCCACTGTTTGCAAGCAGCTCCCTTATCATTCTGTAATAGGGAATGCCTGCCCAATCAGAAACAGGCATCAAACCTAGACCTGGCCTTGTACAATTAAAAATTCAGACCCAGCATCCTCTTTAACCTATGTATTTGGAACAAACTCAATTCACCCAGCTCATTCCTGAATCTACCCTTCTCCGAAGTACAGAGCATATCTTGATAACAAAGAACTTTAAGGTGGAAATCAGTCTTGTATTCATAAATATTACACTAGCAGCTAAAGTTATACTTGAATTATTCCTGGCCAATTTTAATCATTTTACCTTTAGCGGCCATGCGTGGAAATGTTTCCATCGCTCTCTCTCTCTCTGTTTCTCTTTTCCATTAAGAATGCTGCACCTTCTCCAAGACGTTGACATCCTTCCTAAACTGTGGTGCCCATAATCATGCAATGCAGTCTTGCTGAGTGCTCGCCAGGGATTTGAAAGAGGCGATTGATTTTAATTCCTCAATTTAAAAAAATCTATAAATCAGCATTCGCAGTAGTATTCTGATGCTATTTGCTCTTATTTCAACGATTGTATCATTCATAGTTTGCGAGCACCACGACAAACATGTCCTTTGTTGCCCAGGAGGTCACAGTTGTCTGATAATAAAACACTCCGTGGCAAAGGAAAGGGATAGACACAGTAAAAAATAAAAATTTCTGAGGTGGAAAAGTCCGTGTTCCAATTTCGTGATCTGTACTAAGATAGTTGATTGTGCAGAGACCAGAGGGACACAACTTGCGCAGAGACGCAAACATACAATATACATAGAGACGCCCATGCACACAATCAGACTCATACACTTTTTATTCGTTAATAAAATGTGGGCGTCGCTATCTTGGCCTAATTGTTCTTGAGAAGGTGGTGGTGAGCTGCGTTCTTGAACGGCTGCAGTCCGAAAAGCAGTTCTGATCAGAAGGAAATTCCTTTTCTTTGACTTCCTGTTGAAGTGGTGCAACTGAATGGATTGAATCCGAGATTGAAGCCTTATTAAAACATGTAAATTGCCAACCCACTTCCTGCCAGCAGTTATCAGTGTGTCCACTGCCCGACTCTGTTAAACCTGGAGGTGGGTGCGTTGGGGTCAGGGTTGTGATTAAAATAAAAATCAACCTCTGAGCCACCCCAACTCAGATATTTCTATCTTAAAATCCTTCCTTTTCTATTTAGGTCAGACACGAAGAATGTTTGATAAGCAATTTCCAGTCTCACTTCTGTTCTGTCTCTTACAGTTAATTTACTGACGATTGTGATACTTTCTGGGGAAAGTGCGGCCTCTCTACCTGCTCCAGTCGCTACCTGATGGCCATGGAAATTGCGGATCTACTGTTTGTTTCGACTCATGTCATTATGTGAGGGATAGGTTATTATTAGTTCCCACGAGGTTTACTGCGACTCACCCTGTGTGTATTTTTGTCAATGTACCGCTTCGTGCAGAATCAGACTGGTCTGTCTGGTTACCCAACACTTTCAATTTTGATCGATTTGTGACCATTTGCTGTCAGAAGTTGAAAAGAAAGTATTGCACTAAGAAAACTGCGGCTGTGGTTCTGGCAACAATCTGCATTCTACTGATGGAAAAAATCTGCTTCTACTTTACATTTGAACCTCAAGAGGTTATCGACAATGTGCCGTGGGGCTGTGTTTTGACATCAAGCTATATCACTGAGCCTGGATGGGTGGGATTTGATTGGTTTGATACGGTTTCATCCCCATTGCTTCCATTCGCTTTAATTCTGTTTCTCCAAAGCTTCGTTAGTCAGACACATTTCAGTAGCCAGTCAAGTCCGTAAAGGACTGTGTGGTCAGAACAATGGGGAGAATTTCAGTTGGAAATGTTATCGATTTTATATATTATAACAATACAGAATCAGACGGTTACAATTATTATGAATTTGTATTTCGGAGGGTTGGATATATTTTGCTGACTTTACGTTGTACCACAAACGCACTGATTTATGTGTTGACTCAGTCCAAGTTCAGAGATCAGGTCAAGAGTGCGGTGAAATATCTGGTTATATCAACCATTCAATAGATGATTAAACAAAACATCTGAGAGCAGCCTTGAGGCGCTGCCAGTGTTTCCAGTCCATCAATGCAATATTGATTCCCAAGGAAAAGTGGTGACTGACAGCTGGATGATGCAAACACACTGGCAGGTGATGGGTGATTATCATACACGCCAAGGAGCATTTGGCTGGCGGGCGAGAGGTTATCTTTGGAGGATCGGACGGACTGGAAGGCATGGGGAGAATTAGAGTTTCCCCAATAGGGCATGAGGGGAAACACAGCCAATGTTGCTGCCTGTTTGATTCTCAGATCCTCTCGCATCTGCTCACAAAAACAAATGTGTTCCTACAGAAGCAAAATGCTGCAGATGCTGAACAAAATTGTGCTATCTGCATAATTATTAAATGCTTTATTTTGGAAAACATTTAATTGTGTTAATTTTACTTCCATCCCCCCTGCCCAATCGCTGCTACATTTCCCTTTCTCTCTCCCTGAGTCAGAAGGTGTTGTGGGAGCAAGAGCTTGCAACTGACCAAGCTCAGCCGACGGTCTAGGACATGGAGATGAGACCCGAGGCAAGCTGGTTTAAGTGTAGGAACGATAACACCCAGTGCCCACAGCTTGGTGGCTGCGTGCATGTATGGTGCTGAGTCTCTTCCTGGTCCCCATTTTGGTTGATATTATTAGCGTCTCTGTCCCTTTGCCCTCAAAATCTGTCATTATCCCCTCGCCTTAAAAGGCAACCCTTGACTGTTTGTAATCTACCACCCTGTCTCCAACATGCCTTTCTTCCCGAATGTGCTGTTTCATCGCAAATCTGTGTCAACCTTTCTTGGAACTCCATATTTTCATTCCTCCAATCAGGTTTCTACCCCTTCCACAATATTGAAACATCTCGTATCTAAGGCACAAATGGTATCCAATGTGATTTAAGCAAAGGTCAACTTTCCTCCTCGTCCTTCTGCAGCCTTTGACACGGTTGACCTCACAATCGTCCTCCATGCTTCTCCACTCTCGTTCAGCTGGGTGGATCAGGCCTCACCTTGTTTCCTTCTTATCTATCTAATCACATTCAGAGAATCGCATTAAATGATGTCTCTTTTCTCTCTTGCGCCCTTACATCCTGTGACCCCCAAGGATCCGTCCTATTTCTCATTGCCATGCTGCCCGTCAGTGACATCAGCTGAAAGCACGAAGTCAGTTTTCTCATGCAAACTGACGGCAGCCAGCTTTAATTCACCACCACTTCTCTGGACCCATCCAGTGTCTGTAAATTAGCAGAGTGCTTCTCCGACATACAGGACTGGATGAGCAAAAATCGCCTGCAATGAAATATTGGGAAGGCAGAAGTCATTGTCTTCAGTCCCCATTACAAATTCCATTACCTAACTCCTGAATCCATAGCTCTCCTTGGCAACTGTTTGTCGCAGAACCGGTCTCTTCACAATCTTGGTTTCATATTTCACCCCGATATGAGTTTCTGACCATATAGCAGCGCCATTACTAAGATCCCCTACTTGAACCTCCATAACAGCGTGCAACTCCCTCCCTGAAACTGCTGCTAAAATTTTCGTCCACTTCGTAATTAATTCTGCACTTGGCTATTCAAATGCAGCCCCGGCTGGGCTCCCAGATTTCACCCTCTGTAAACTTAATCATCTGAAACTCTGCTGCCTTTGTCTAACTTCTCCTGTGTGTGTACCTAGCCGGAATGGAGTACAGTGGTTCAAGAAGGTGGTTCACCACCACCTTCTCAAGGTCAATTATAGATGATCAATAAATATTGTCCAAACCAGAGACGCCCACATCCCATCAGCGAATTCAAACAAAGTCCCTCTGACCCATCACTCATGTGCTTGCTGACCTACATGGACTCCAAGTGAGGTAATTCCCCCTGGCCTCGCACCTCTCTATAACTGTAAACCCCTCCAGCTCCTTCTAACCTCCCTATCTATGTAAACTTCTCCAGCTCCTTCTATCCCACCGCCGCACTATCTCTGCAAACATCTCCAGGCACTCAGACCCACCCAATCTCTTTCACCTCATCTGTCCCTTACAACTTTCTCTTGTCACTGTAACCTTCTGCAGGAATTTCCACTCTCAGACGGTGGTGAAACTCTGGAATTCTCTACATCAGAGCGTTGTGGAGGCTAGGTCACTAAATGTATATCAATAGATTTTTGAAATCTCAGGATTCGAGGGTTAGGGCGGAGCAGACCCGAGAAGAGGAGTTGAGGCCTGGGACAGATCAGCCATGATCTTATTGAATAATGGGGCAGGCTTGAGGGGCTGAATGGCCTCATCCTATTCCTATTTCATATGTTCATATGTTCATCCCCTGCAACCCTCCCTATCTCTGTAACCGTCTACAGCCCCTACAACGCTCCCTTTATATGTAACCTCCTGCAGCCCCTACAAACCTTACCATATATCTAACCTCCCACAGCCTCTACAACTCTCCAAGATATCTGCGCTACTCAGATTCGGCCTCTTGATCTTCCTGATTTTAATCATCACACCAATGGCAGCCTAACCCTAATACCAATCAAAACTGCGTACATGAATCTAACCATAACCATAACTGAAAGTCTAAACACAACGTTAGCCATAACACTAAATATATATGTAAGCATAAACCTTATTGTAACCTTAAACCTCAACATAAGCCTAACCGTAACACTAAACCTAACCATAGCCTAGTCTTAACTGTCACCCGAAGCTTAATGCTACGAATAAACCTAAACCTAACCATATATGAGCCTAACATTAGTCCTGCACTAACTGTAATACAACTCCTAACCCTAGCCTTAAACGGAACCCTAAGTGAAAACCTAAATGTCACCATAAAACCTAACACAAATTCATACTCTAAATCTAACACTGATAGTAACTTGAACCCTATTCCTAACTCCAACCTTAACCTTCACCTGAAACTAACCCTAAATGCTAAGTGCCAAGCTAACGTGAATGGAAATGAATGTGACCCCTGATCTGATGTGAACCCTAACAAAGTTCAATACTCACCCTACAACAACTGGGGTATGGGGTCGCCTGTCACTCACTGCTGGCTAGAGCTAGCTGGGTGAAGCCTGAGATGTCTCCTCGGCCTCCCAGATAACGATGGTGTTGTATCCATTTCTACATGGCTCGGTCGGGAGATGGTGCCCGCCAGATGGGATAATACATGCAGAATGATGAAGAGGTAGGCGATGGGATCGGCTAGTCCAGAGTGAAGCACTCTGGTGGATAGGGGTTTGGAAAAGGTACGAGTAACAGAATATGAGGGTGACAGAGGGGCCATGTGTTGGGCGAAATGAGCGAGTGGGGATCTCTGAGGGTCTGAGAACCGATGGCTCAGGTACTGCTTCCCCTGCTCACAGTATCCAGACTCGCACCAGGACAGAGGTGGTGAAATTTTAACTCTGCCCTTCCCTCCACTGCACCAGCTCTCGTCCTCTGCCACAGCCAGTGTCGGGGGAGCTTATTACCATCTAGAAGTTCAGTTTCCATTGTTAGACCCAACAACTGGGATGCGAGGATTGTCCAGTCAGGAGTATATGAGTAGTAATGGGCTATATTCCCTGTAGTTTACAAGAATGTTATCTGATCACATTGAACTGTATATAATTCTGAGCGGCTTGACCAGATAGATACAGAGAGGCTGATTCCCCCTATATGGGGAGTCTAGAACTCGGGGACATCATCTCAGTATAAGGGGTCTGTCATTTCAAATGAAGAGATTTCTTTTTTCACTCAAAGGATAGTAAGTCTTTGGAATTCTTTACCCCAGACAGCTGTGGATGCTCAGTCACTGAGTATATTCAAGACTGAGCTTGATAAGATTTTTGAAACTGATGAAATTAAGGGATATGAGGATAGTGCAGGAAGGTGCAGCTGGAGTACAACATCAGCCATGACGTTGTGGAATGGTGGAGCAGGCTCAAGGGGCCGAATGGCCTCCTCCTCTCCTGTTTATAATGTTCTTAAGTTAACTTGTAATAACGTAGTAATGGTAATATAATGAAACGTTCCAAGATACGTTAGGAAAGCAAATACCTCGAGTCATGTCGAGATGAATAAGGACATATTTGGTAAAGATGTTTCTTCTGAATTCCCATTGTTTTTATTGCTGATATTCTTATATTTTTGATCCTTCACTTGCTCTCCAAGATGAGTGATAAGTATTCTCGACATCTACCCTATTGCACCCTTCTCTTTACTAGAGAAAATAGCTCAAGCCTGTTCAACTTTTCTTAATGGCCATAAACTCTCAATTCTGAGATTATCCTTGTGAATCTTTTTTGGTCCTTCCCTCGTGTCTCTATATCTTTGTATAATATGGAGACGGGAATTGTGCACAGACATTAAACCTTAAAGCCAATTTAATAATGAAATATTTTTTGAAGTGTTGTCTCTGCTATAATGCACGAAACGTGGCAGCCAACTAGTGCCCCACAAGATCACACAAACAACAATAAGATAGTGACCATTTTTGCTTAAGAGGTTATGTTAATTGAGAGATACATATTGGGCTTGAGCAAACCAGAGATAACTCCCTCCTATGCTTCTTACCACAGTGATGGGATGATCTGTTACCTCCACTTGACGTGGCAGACGGAGACTCAATTAAGATCTCATCTCAAAAGATTTCTAAGCCTAGAAATAAAAAAAAACAAGAACAGGAACAACTTGCTAAAATGTGGTAAACATCCCAAGGTTCTTCACACAGCATCTTAGGACAGGTGACCAAAAGCTTGCTCAAAGATATAAGTTTTAAGGAGGGTCGTACAGGAGGGGAGGGAGAGAGAAAGAGGGAGAGAGTGAAAGACTTTTACGGGCAAAAGTCTAAATGTTACGATCCAGGCAGCCAATGGGGAAACGATGGAAATCACAGGAGGGTGGGGATTAATGATGAGCAAGAGGCCAGAACTGGAGGCATGCTTGATGATTGAAGGCTTGTAGGGACTGAACAAGGTTACAGGGACACAGAGGACTGTAGCGGCTGGAGGATCTTCCAATTTTGATGAGATTTCTAGGATCTGCAGGAGGTTACAGAGATAGTGATGGTTGTAGGAGCTGGAGGAGGTTCCACTACTAGGGATGGTTGTAGGCATGAAAGCGATTGCACAGATATGGAATGTTTTAGCGGCTGGAGGAGGTTACAAAGATCGGGAGCGGGGCGAGGCCATGGATGGATCTGAACGCCAAGATGAGTATTTTAAAATGTTGATGTTGTTGTACCAGAAGTGAATATCAGGCAATGAACGTGGTAAGGTGGGTGAACGGGACTTTCTTCGAGTTAAGGCATGGGGCAGCAGAGAAATGGGTGTGCTAAAGTTTACAGAGAGTGGCGAATGGGAGACCAGTCGGGACATCGTTGGAGACTGATCACGTTTGGCGAGATAACACAGGGATAGATGGGCTTTCCAGAAGAAGATGAGCTGAGGCAGGTGATTAGACGCGTATTATGCACTTATCCGCTCACAATCAGTGGCAGAGTGAGATTGGGACAAAAATTAAACCATTCAGACCTAACATGTACATAGTCACAGACCCTGAATGCATACTGCAGGATAATCCCCCCACTCAATGGTGTTTGCGAAATACCCTGAATCCATACTGCAGGGCAATCCCCAGCCCCCACACACACCCCCACTCAACAGGATTTGTGGTAGACGCTAAACAAATATGCATCGTCTGTTTGCAATATTAGTTCACTCTATTCAAGTGATGTGACTGTAGCTGGGAAGGCCGGCATAAATTGCTCCTCCATAATTGTCCCCAGAGAAGGTGATGTTGGGCCTTTACTTTTGAACCAGTTGCTGTCCCAATTCATGAAGTAGACCCCATAGTTACTGATAATTTGGGAGTTACAGCCTAATAGCCGAATAGCCTGTCAATGCTCTCTGCCAGTTTTCAAATGTAAAGACTGGGCCACTTGAATGAGGGAAGCTAATGTTCAAACTGCCAGAAATAAAGTTAATATATTTATTTTCTATCTATTTTTAACGAGCAAAACAATCTGTTGCTGCACCTGCATGGCCACAAACTCTGGCTGTTGCTGTTGGAGGAGACAAAAACTTTTGGTTCACTCTTGTCTGCTGCCGGATCGTCCTCGCTCACAATGGCGGTCACGTTGCACCTCAGCGGCCGCCATCTTTGTGAGGGGCAAAGACAAAACGAACTTCAACAAATAAACTTCCAAATGGGCCCGGATTAAAATCCTGGCCGCTCCCAATTAAAGGAACAGAATTGACTCTTTTATAACCATTAATCCATTGTGTAGGGCAATTATGCTGGCCAGGGTTGATTTTATTACCCCAATTCACCATCAATTCATTAGTCGACTACGGGGATGCACTGTTTTTAAGCCCGGCACCTCCACTTCTGCCCAGCAATACTGGCTCACTATGTGCATGCTGCACCCCACTTCCATATATTACCTGCCATGTGCATGCGTTCTCATTCCACGTGTTACCCACTTTTCTCATGTGTTTCCCACTCTCCATATGTTACCAACTGTGATCAATCGCCCACCTCTTCCCGTGTTATGTGCTGTTCGCATATGACTCTGCTTCTCCCCGTTACCCACTATACCCATGTGGCTCCCCTATCATTTGTAAGTGGAGATGTCTGCCCCTACAAGAAACAGGTGAAGCTCTCTCTGGTATTCAGTGAATCAACATCCACTAAATGTGCGGTCATTCTGGTACAGAGGTGCACTATTCTCTGCGAAAAGAGCCATCTCCTGACATCAAAGCTCGGACTGGCATTGTACAAGTTTGCATTCTGACCCAGGGTCCAGATTAACCTATTTAATTGGAACAAACCCAAATGTAGCACAATCTGTTTCCTTCATCATCTTGCAAACGTGCATCAGCTCATCCCTAAATCTACCCTTCTCTGAGGTATACCGCCTCAACTCGTCCAGCATATTTTATGACAAAGATTCTTCAAAGTGGAAATCTGTCTCTTTTGCCGATTTATTACACTATCCAATAAAGTTGCAATTTTAATAGCTCCTAGCCAATTTTAATTACGACAAAATTGATGGTCATTCCTTGCAAGCTCCCTCTCTCTCTTTCTCTCTCTCTCTCTGTCTCTCTCTCTCTCTCTCATACACACACACATTTTCTTTGAGACTGGTATATCTCCTCTGCACTCTCTCCAAGGCATTGACATCCTTCCAAAAGTGTGGTGCACAGGATCGAACACAGGACTTCAGTTGAAGCCGAACCAGCAGTTTGAATGAGGTGATTATTTTTAATCCCATGTCTTTTTTTCTTTAAAAAAATCTGCAGTTACTGGCTTGCTAATGCTGTTTGCTATGATTTCAATGATCAAATCATTTGTATTTTTTTTTCTTATGCGATACAGCAAATATGTCATTCAGTCTGGATGAACTAACAGCTGTCTGTTAAGGACACTATCTGTCAAGGGAAAATGGAAAGGAACATAATATAACAAAATAATGGAGCTCGATCAGTGGGTACTCTGAGGTTGGAAAGGATCCAGGTTCCAATTCCAGGATTTTTTTTAGAACATTACAGCACAGTACAGGCCCTTCGGCCCTCGATGTTCCGCCGACCTGTGAAACCATCTGACCTACACTATTCCATTTTCATCCATATGTCTATCCAATGACCACTTAAATGCCCTTAAAGTTGGCGAGTCTACTACTGTTGCAGGCAGGGCGTTCCACGCCCCTACTACTCTCTGAGTAAAGAAACTACCTCTAACATCTGTCCTATATCTATCACCCCTCAACTTAAAGCTATGTCCCCTCGTGTTTGCCATCACCATCCGAGGAAAAAGACTCTCACTATCCACCCGATCTAACCCTCTGATTATCTTATATGTCTCTATTAAGTCACCTCTCCTCCTCCTTCTCTCCAACGAAAACAACCTCAAGTCCCTCAGCCTTTCCTCGTAAGACCTTCCCTCTGTACCAGGCAACATCCTAGTAAATCTCCTCTGCACCCTTTCCAAAGCTTCCACATCCTTCCTATAATGCGGTGACCAGAGCTGCATGCAATTCTCCAGGTGTGGCCTCACCAGAGTTTTGTACAGCTGCAGCATGACTTCGTGGCTCCGAAACTCGATCCCCCTACTAACAAAAGCTAACACACCATAGGCCTTCTTAACAGCCCTATTAACCTGGGTAGCAAATTTCAGGGATTTATGTACCTGGACACCAAGATCTCTCTGTTCATCTACACTACCAAGAATCTTCCCATTAGCCCAGTACTCTGCGTTGCTGTTACTCCTTCCAAAGTGAATCACCTCAAACTTTTCCGCATGAAACTCCATTTGCCATCTCTCAGCCCAGCTCTGCAACCTATCTATGTCCCTCCGTACCCTACAACATCCTTCGGCACTATCCACAACTCCACCGACCTTCGTGTCATCCGCAAATTTACTAACCCACTCTTCTACACCCTCTTCCAGGTCATTTATAAAAATGACAAACAGCAGTGGCCCCAAAACCGATCCTTGCGGTACACCACTAGTAACTAAACTCCAGGATGAACATTTGCCATCAACCACCACCCTCTGCCTTCTTTCAGCTAGCCAATTTCTGATCCAAAGCTCTAAATCACCTTCAACCCCATACTTCCGTATTTTCTGCAATAGCCTACAGTGGGGAATATGATCAAACGCCTTACTGAAATCCATATACACCACATCCACTGCTTTACCCTCATCCACCTGTTTGGTCACCTTCTCGAAAAACTCAATAAGGTTTGTGAGGCACGACCGACCCTTCACAAAACCGTGCTGACTATCGCTAATGAACTTATTCTTTTCAAGATGATTATAAATCCTGTCTCTTAATGACCTTTTCCAAATTTTACCCACAACCGAAGAAAGGCTCACAGGTCTATAATTACCAGGGCAGTCTCTGCTACCCTTCTTGAACAAGGAGACAACATTTGCTATCCTCCAGTCTTCCGGCACTATTCCTGTCGGCAATGACGACATAAAGATCAAGGACAAAGGCTCTACAATCTCCTCCCTGGCTTCCCAGAGAATCCTAGGATAAATCCCATCTGGCCCAGGGGACTTATCTATTTTCACACTTTCCAAAATTGCTAACACCTCCTCCTTGTGAACCTCAACCCCATCTAGCCTAGTGGTCTGAATCTCAGTATTCTCCTCGACAACATTTTCTTTCTCTACTGTAAATACTGACGAAAAACATTCATTTAACGCTTCCCCTATCTCCTCTGATTCCACACACAACTTCCCACTACTATCCTTGATTGGCTCTAATCTAACTCTAGTCATTCTTTTATTCCTGATATACCTATAGAAAGCCTTAGGGTTTTCCTTGATCCTATCCACCAATGAATTCTCTTGTCTTCTCCTTGCTCTTCTTAGCTCTCCCTTTGGATCCTTCCTGGCTAGCTTGTAACTCTCAAGTGCCCTAACTGAGCTTCAAGTCTCATCCTAACATAAGCCTTCTTCTTCCTCTTGACAAGCGCTTCAACTTCTTTAGTAAACCACGGCTCCCTCGCTCGACAACTTCCTCCCTGCCTGACAGGTACATACTTATCAAGGACACGCAGTAGCTGCTCCTTGAATAAGCTCCACAGTTCGATTGTGCCCATCCGCTGCAGTTTCCTTCCCCATCATACGCATCCTAAATCTTGCCTAATCGCATCATAATTTCCTTTCCCCTTGCTATAATTCTTGCCCTGCTGTATATACCTGTCCCTGCCCATCGCTCAGGTAAACCTAACCGAATTGTGATCACTCTCACCAAAGTGCTCACCATCATTTAAATCTAACACCTGGCCGGGTGCATTACCCAGTACCAAATCCAATGTGGCATCGCCCCTGGTTGGCCTGTCTACATACTGTGTCAGAAAACCCTCCTGCTCACACTGGACAAAAACTGAGCCATCTAAAGTACTCGAACTGTAGTATTTCCAGTCAATATTTGGAAAGTTAAAGTCCCCCATAACAACTACCCTGTTACTCTCGCTCCTGTCGAGAATCATCTTCGCTATCCTTTCCTCTACATCTCTGGAACTATTCGGAGGTCTATAGAAGTCTCCCAACAGGGTGACCTCTCCTCTTCTGTTTCTAACCTCGGCCCATACTACCTCAGTAGACGAGTCCTCAAACGTCCTTTCTGCCGCTGTAATACTTTCCTTGATTACCAATGCCACACCCCACCCCCACTTTTACCATCTTCTCTGTTCTTACTGAGACTTCTAAATCCCGGAACCTGCAACATCCATTCCTGCCCCTGCTCTACCCATGTCTCCGAAATGGCCACATCATCGAGATCCCAGGTACCAACCCATGCTGCAAGCTCACCCACCTTATTCCGGATGCCCCTGGCGTTGAAGTAGACACACTTTAAGCCAAGTTCTTGCTTGCCAGTGCCCTCTTGCGTCCTTGTAACCTTATCCCTGACCTCACTACTCTCAACATCCTGTACACTGGAACTACAATTTAGGTTCCCATTCCCCTGCTGAATTAGTTTAAACCCCTCCGAAGAGCACTAGCAAATCTCCCCCCCCAGGATATTGGTACCCCTCTGGTTCAGGTGAAGACCATCCTGTTTGTAGAGGTCCCACCTACCCCAGAAAGAGCCCCAATTATCCAGGAAACCAAAACCCTCCCTCCTACACCATCCCTGTGGCCACGTGTTCAACTCCCCTCTCTCTTCCTCTTCCTCGCTTCGCTGTCACGTGGCACGGGCAACAACCCAGAGATAACAACTCTGTTTGTTCTCGCTCTAAGCTTCCACCCTTGCTCCCTGAATTTATGCCTTAAATCCCCATCTCTCTTTTTACCTATGTCGTTGGTGCCTATGTGGACCACGACTTGGGGCTGCTCCCCCTCCCCCTTAAGGATCCCAAAAACACGATCCGAGACATCACGAACCCTGGCACCTGGGAGGCAACACACCAACCGTGAGTCTCTCTCGTTCCCACAGAACCTCCTATCTGTCCCCCTAACTATGGGGTCGCCAATGACTAATGCTCTGCTCCTCTTCCCCCTTCCCTTCTTAGCAACAGGGACAGACTCTGTGCCAGAGTCCTGTACCCCATTGCTTCCCCCTGGTAAGTCGTTCCCCGCAACAGTATCCAAAACGGTATACCTGTTGTTGAGGGAAACGGCCACAGGGGATCCCTGCACGGCCTGCTGGTTCCCTCTCCTTCCCCTGACTGTATCCCATCTACCTACTTATTTTACCTGATGTGTGACTACCTACCCATAACTCCTCTCAATAACCCCCTCCGTCTCCCGAATGACCCGAAGTTCATCCAGCTCCAGCTCCAGTTCCCTGACGCGGTTCTCGAGGACCTGGAGTTGGGTGCACTTCCCGCAGATGCAGTCAGCAGGGACACTCTTGGCGATCCTTCCCTCCCACATTCTGCAGGAGGAACATTCAACTGCCTTAACCTCCATTCCCACTATTCTAAATTCCCAACAAATCTACTGAAAAACCAAAGGATAAGTCAAAACTTGTTAGCTTAGCAATCCGACGGACAGAACTTTTTAAATAAAAAGCTTACCTTATCAACACTCCAGAGTCCTTTTTTTTGGTTAGAGGAGGAGGGTGGGTGGGAGACACTACACGTGCAGTGTCTCGTGTACAGCCACCGCTCAAATATATAGTTTTTATTTCCCCAGCATCCCCTGGTACTCCGAAAACAAAAGGGAATTAACTTTTAACTTACACTGAAACTGCCCTCCCAGCTGCAAGTTCGCTCCGCACCTCCACTTCTGTCAAAGCTGCTGCAACCAAAACTGAAAGAAAGTGATTTTAAACCGCCCAAATATATAGTTTTTACTTACCCAGCAGTCCCCTGGTCCTCCGAAAACAAAAGGGAATTAACTTTTAACTTACACTGAAACTGACTTCCCAGCTGCAAGTTCGCTCCACACCTCCACTTGTGTCAAAGCTGCTGCAACCAAAACTAAAAGAAAGTGATTTTAAACCGCCCAAATATATAGTTTTTACTTACCAAGCAGTCCCCTGGTCCTCTGAAAACAAAAGGGAATTAACTTTTAACTTGCACTGAAACTGACCTCCCAGCTGTAAGTTTGCTCCACACCTCCACTTCTGTCAAAGCTGCTGCAACCAAAACTAAAAAAAAAAGATTTGTGCTGAGATAGTTGATTCCACAGAAACCAGAAGGATGCAACTGCGCACACACACACACACACACACACACACATACACACACACACACATACACACACACACACACACACACACACACACACACACACACACACACACACACACACACACACACACACACACACACACACACACAACACACACACACAATATTTCGGGACCTCAAAGTGGAAAGGTAGCCCAAGCAAGTCTAGAGCTCCCTGCATGAGTAAACAGATAGAGATCAAGATAAAAAAGAAAAATTGTGCCTATGACAGATGGATAATACTGCAGAGAAGCAGACTGAATTTAGAAGGTTAAGGGAGGAAGTTAAAAAAGCAAATAAGAGAAGCACAGAGAGAGCATGATGAGAGAATGCAGGACAACATAAAAGGGAATCCCAATTTTTTCCCATATACATATAAATAGTAAAATGATTGAAGAGAGGGCTGATTTTGAACAAAAAGGGTTTTTTAAACATGGAGGCAGGGGAATAGCTGAGTTATTAAATGCATGTTTTGCATCTGTCGTTACCAAGGGATATAATGCAACCCAGGTCACTTAATTGATACACTGGAAGGATTTAAAATTGATAAAGATGAGGTATTTTCGGATGTCTATACTTAATGTTGATAAAGACAACAGGACTAGATGACATGCATCCAAGGATACAGAGTGACGTGGAAGTGGAAATTGAAGATTCACTGGCCATAATTTTGCAGCCTTCCATAATTTCGGGGGTGATGCCGTGGAATGGGAAAATGCAAATATTATACCCTCATTGAAGAAAGGGCATAAAGATAAGTCTAGCAAGTACAGGTCAGTCAGTTTAACTTCATTGGGGACGAGGTGGGGGGTGGGGAGGAATAATGAAATCCAGCACAGATATAGCAAGAGAAAATCGTAGCTAACTAACTTGCTGAAGTTTTTTAAGGAAGTGACAGACTGGGTTGATGAGGAGAATACTGTCCATGTGATGTACATGAGTTGCAAAAGGCATTTGCTACAGTGCCACACGTGATTTGTGGGCAAAATTATTGCTTATGGAATATAAGGTACAGAAGCAACATGGATACGACATTGGCTGAGTGACAGGAAAAGAGAGAAGCGGTTTAGGGATTTTTTTTTTTGTTTGGACTGGAGGAAGGTTTGTTCTCCAGTCCCCTAGTGTTAGGACTCGTGCTCTTCCTGATATTTATTAATGAGATAGACCTTGGTGTACACGGCAGAAATTCATATTTTTTTGGATGAGAAACTTGGAAGAATTGTGATCTGCGAGGAAGTTAATGTCGAACTTCAAAAGGGCCCGGACACGTTGGTGGACTGGACAGAGAACTGGGAGATGGAGTTCAATGCAGAGACATGTGAAGTGATTCATTCTGGTAGGCAGAACATGGAGAAATAGTATCAAATAAATTGTGAAACTCAAAAGGGGGTTCTGGAGCTGAGGGGTTTGTGTGTATGTGTACAAAAGTCATTGAAGATGGCAGCCACTTCAGCTGCTGGAGAGACTGAGTCAAGAAACAACTGTGTCAGCACAGGAAAGTAATAACTGAATTTGCCGGTAAGTGCTTCGTGAAAGGGACACTGTTTTCATAGGTACCTTAGGACACCAGAGGTAAGGAAGAGCGAGAAAAAGATCTAACACTACAAAATTAAATAATTAAAATAAATATCAAAACACATAGCTGTGTAATTAAGAAAAGTATAACTTTAGTTGTAGATGGTGCTTGCATTTATTAAGCACAGTAATTTCTACTACGCATGTGAATTATTCTAAATTAATGAAGAAAGTAATTAAAGTAAAATAACTCATATCATCAGTAACAATGGCCGGACAGATGTAATGTAGGTGTGGTATGTGGGAGTTTTTATATGCCGAGGCGATCTGGGACAAACACGTCTGCAGAAAGTGTATGCAGCTGGAGGAATCCAGATCAGGATTATCAAGCTGCAAACATTGCACAGCATAAGGGAGGGGGAGACTTACCTGTACACTTTGTTCCAGAAGACAATCACACCTCGTAGAACGGGGCCATCAGTTCGGGGCAGCAATGAGAGACAGAAGGATGTGACCGAGAGTGAGGCTGGTAAAGGGACCGAGCAGACAGCAGTGGAGGAGCCTCAGAATTTGCAATTTTCAAACAAGTTTGAGGTTCCCTCAACCTGTACAGACGAAAGCTACTCTGAAAGGTGGATGAGAAGACCGGCTATGGGACTGCAGTACAGTAAACCCTTCAAGAGGGGGAAGCAAAAAAGAATGTAGTTTTACCAGGGGATAGTATAGTGAAGGGGATTGACACTGTTCTGTGCAGCCAAAAGCGTGCGTCCAGAAGGCCGTGTTGCCTACCAATGAAATGAATGTCAGAGAATTGCAAGAGGGTAAAAAACCTAAGAACACACCAGCCATCAAGACCAGCTGTTACAAAAATAACAAAAAGGCAAAACTAAAGGCTGTGTATCTGAATGAACGTCACATTCATAACAAAATAGACAAACTGATAGTGCACATTGAACCAAATAAATATGATCTGATAGTCATTACGGAGGCATGGCTACAGGATGACAAGGATTGGGTCCTGAATATAGCGGGGCATGTGACATTCTAGAATATTAGAAATCTAGATAAAAGTGGAGGGGTAGCAATGTTAATCAAGGATGACATTGGCACGATATTTCGAGATGACTTTGGTTCAGGAGATTAGGATGTCGAAACGGTTTGGGTAGGGATGAGGAATATTAAGCGAAATAAGTCACTAGTGGGAGTGGTCTACAGTCCACCTAACAATACCTGCAATTTAGGATAAAGTATACAAGAAGAAATATTGAGTGCTTGTGATAAAGGAATGGTAAGAATCATGGGGAATTTTAATCTACCTATAAACTGGAAAAATCAGTTTGGCAACAACAGCCCGGAGGAGGAGTGCATAGAAAAATGTCGACATTCTATCTGAGAGCTGAACGTTCTGGAAGCAACCAAAGAGCAGGTTATCTTCGACTTGGCATCGTATAATGTGACAAGGTTTATTAATTACCTCAGAGTAAAGGCACTTCTCGGTAGTAGTGACCACAATATGTGAATTTGACATCCAGTTTGACTGAGAAGAGTGAGTCTATAGTAGTATTAATATTTTAAGCTTAAAGAAGAGTAACAATGTGGGCATGAACGCCAACATGAACTGGGTTACTGGGTTCAGCAGCAGATCAATAGAAAAGCAGTGGCAAAGATTTAAGGGGATGTTTCAGAAATCTCAGAACAACTATATTCGGATTATCATACACACATAGAGTCTTAGAGTTGTACAGCATAGAAACAGGCCCTTCGACCCACTGCATCCATTCCGTCCATAATGCCGATACATACAAAGCCCACCTTCATGCATTAATTCCATATCCTTCCATGCCTTGCTTATTCAAGTACCTGTCCAGATGCCTCTTAAATGTCGCGACTGTTCCTGCCTCCGCCACCTCCTCAGGCAGCTCATTCCAGACACCCACTTTTCTTTGTGAGAACATTTTACCCCTTTAATCCCCTTTAAACCTCCTCCCTCTCATCTTAAATCTATGCCCTCTAGTTTTAGTCACCCCTACCATGGGAAACAGACTCTGGCTAGCTAACCTATCTATACCTCTCAAAATTATTTCCCTCTATCATGTCCCCTCTCAGCCTTCTTCGCTCCAGGGAAAATAGACCCAGCCTAAACAATCTCTCTTTATAACCCAAGCCCTCCAAACCAGGCAACATCCTTGTGAATCTTTTCTGCACCCTCTCTAGCTTAATCACACCGTTTCTGTAGTGCAGCGACCAGAACTGCACACAGTACTCCAAATGCGGCCAACGTAATTTACAACTGTAACATGACATCCCAACTCTTGTACTCAATGCCTCGGCCGATGAAGGCAAGCATGCCATATGCCTTCTTCACCACTCTGTCTACCTATGTTGCCACTTTCAGGGAACTATGCACTTGTGCCCCAAAGTGTCTCTGCTCAACATCACTCCCCAGGTCCCTGCCATTATCTGTATATGTCCTACCTTGGTTTAACTTCCCAAAATGCATCACTTCACACTTGTCTGTGTTAAATTCCATTTGCCACTCCCCTGCCCACTTTCCCAGATGATCTAAAGCCTATTGCAAACTTGAACAACCTTATTCACTGCCCCCTATACCACCAATTGTGATGTCATCTGCAAACTTACTAATCATGCCCCTTACATTCACATTCAAGTCATTAATATATATGACAAGCAACAGAGGGCTCAGCACCGATCCCTGTGGCACACCACTGGTCACCGGCCTCCAATCTGAAAAACCACCCTCCACTACCACCCTCTGCCTCCTATCACCAAGCCAATTTTGTATGCAATTTGCTAGCTCACCCGGGATCCCATGTGTTCGAACTTTCTGGTCCAGCCTACCATGCAGGACCTTGTAAAAGGCCTTGCTAAGGTTCATGTGGACAACGTCCATCGCCCTGACCTCGTCAATCCTCTTGGTCACCTTCTCGAAAAACTCAATCAAATTCGCGAGACATCATTTCCCGCACACAAAGCCGTGCTGATTATGCCTTATCAGATCATGCCTTTCCAGATGCATATTAGTCCTGTCTCTCAGAATCCTTCCAATAACGTTCCCAGCACTTATGTAAGGCTCACCAGCCTGTAGGTACCTGGCTTATCCCTGCTGCAGGTCTTAAATAAAAGCATAATATTAGCTATCCTCCAGTCTTCCGGTATCTCACCCATGGCTAATGATGATACAAAAGTTTCTGCCAGGGCCCGAGAAATCTCCTCCTTTGATTCCCTTAACATCCTCTGATACACCTGGATAGGCTCTGGGGATTTATCCAAATTAATGCGCTTCAAAACCTCCAGCACCTCCTCCTTTGTTAATGTTGATATGCTCCATGATATCGCTGTTCCCTCCCTTGAACTCATTAGCTTCCTTGACCTTCTCCACGGCAAATACAGCGAGAAATATTCCTTTTACTCCTCCCCCAGTTCCCGTGGCTCCACACACTGATCCTTAAGGGGACCTACTCTCTCCCTCGCTACCCTTTTACTCTTAATATACTGATAGAATCTTTTAGGATTCTCCTCTATATTATCTGCCAGGGAAATCGCATGGCCCTTTTCGCCCTCCTAGTTTCCATCATAAGTGCACTCCTACATCCACTATACTCCTCGATGGACTCGCGCGATCCCAGCTGCCTATGCATGGCATATGCCTCCTTCTTTGTCCTGACCAGACACTCAATATCTTTCATCAAACAGGTTCCCTAAACTTGCCAGCCTTGCCCTTCCATCTAACAGGAACATGCCGGCCCTGAACTCTTCCTATCTCACGTTTATAAACCTACCACTTGCCAGACGTCCCTTTACGTGTAAACAGCCTCTCCCATTCAACGTTTGAGAGTTATTGTCTGATGCCATCGAAATCAGCCTTCCTACAATTTAGGACTTCAACCTGAGGACCAGTCCTATCCTTTTCCATAACTATCTTGAAGCTAATAGAGTTATAGTCACTGGTCCCAAAGTTCTCCCCCACTGAAGCATCAACCACCTGTAAAGGAACAACATTAAGGGGAGGACTTGGAAATAGGTTTGATTAGCTGGATGTTAGGTTAAGTTGATCATTTTCACACTGTATCCTCAGTAATAACTTGACATCAAGTAAGTCATTTAACATAACACGTGACTAAATAAGTATTAAGTAGTAGCCCGTGAAGAAACAGTAATTACAAAGCACTGTACCTTGCTTGAGCTGCAATTAATGAATTAATAATCATGTTAGAAAGAAGGCACTTCCATTTAAAAGCATTAAATTTAAAAACTAAGTCTTAAACTTGTAAGACTTTCAATGTTAATCGTACTTTGAAAGTCACTGTCACGCAAAGTCAGCAGAAAAACCAATGTGACACTGATAACTAACTTTGCTTTAAAATAATAAATATTTTCTGTACAAGTTCATATTATCAAAGGAGATAACAAGCGTAATGAACCGAACCTCTCACAGGTACTCATCTGAATTATTGGCATTTTATTTTTTATTGAGTCCCAATTAAAGTAGAGTAGTAACTGACATCACAAGGCTTACATCAACCATCAGGCAAAACACAAGGTAGTCTGATGCTCAAAAAAGTGTATAAAAGAACAGCTATCAGCATACGAAGCAGCAGGAAAATCTAGAGGCAGAAGGAAGAGAAATTTCAGTAAACAGAACACAACAAGAGAAAGACAATCCACGCCACGGACACTCGGAGGTCCACTACTAAGGTTCTGAGGAACTGGTTGTGACTATTGTCTTTGATAAGTGTGACTCATTTGCACTGAATATGAATTAATTAATAAATCCGCTACACTTATAACCAACATATACCTGTACCATAATGTTTTTTGTAGTCACGGACAAGTCACCCTGGTTGAATGAAAGTTAATCCTGAAAGTAGCAGGAAACCTTCTAATTGTGGCACATTTTTATTCTTTCATGGAATGCGGGCATCGCTGGCAAGGAGAACATTTGTTGCCCAACCCGAATTGCCCATAACAAGAGAGTGCTTCAAGGGCCATTTCAGAGGGCAGTTTAGAGTGAACCATATTGCTGTGGGTCTGAAGGCACATGTGGGCCTGGCCATACCAGGTAAGGACGGCAGATTTCCTTCCTTAAAGGAGATTAGTGAACTTACTTTTTATATGACAATCAATGGCAGTTCCATGTCACCATTGCTGAGACAAGCTTTCAATTCCAGATTAAAGTAACAATAATGATAATTAATTGAATTTAAATTTTACCAGTTGCTGTGGTGGGTTTTGAACCCATGTTCCGAGGACATTAGCTTGAGCCTCTAGGGCACTAGGAAAACGTATATTCCTATCTATCTTACCAATGCCTGTCATAATTTTTCATACCTCAATCATGTGCCCCCTCAGCCTTCCCTGCTCTGAGGAAAACAATCCAGCCCTTTCAGTGTCTCTTTATAGCTGATATGCTCCAGCCCAGGCAACATTCTGCTGAATCTCCTCTGCACCCTCTCCAGTGGAATCTCATCCTTCCTATAGTGTGGTGCCCAAAACTGTACACAGTACTGCAGCTTTTGCCTAACTACCGATTTACACTGCTCCATCATTAACTTCCCGGATCATATGCTATGCCTTGGCTAATAAAAGCAGATTTAATGTGAAAACCGCACATCCCTAAAATCCTCATTAATTTCCGATTAGATTTACGGAGAGGAAACTCCATTAAGGCCTATAGCTTCGCTGTTTTTGGCAAACCTGTATTTGCCCCACTTTGTGTCCGAGGCAAGTTACCCTTGCTTTTTCGAATTCATTTTTTTTCCTAATTTATCACGAAGCTTGTAAGTGTTTAGAAATAGATTTTTTTTAGCTGGTTTAAGTGTTCTTGCCAAGTATTTTTGTATATTAGTACATCATCGAGATACACCACACAAGTCGGAGCACAACTTGCCACCTGATAAATTAGTCTTTGAAAAGTAGCTGGGGCATTTTTTATAGCCAGAATGACATCACCGAGCACCGATAAAGACCCTCAGTTCCGAAAGCTGACATCTTTTTGGCTCGAGGAGTCAAAGGATGTCAGCTAGTATTCCTTTATAACAAGTCAGTCTTGGTAATGAATCTAGCACTTCCCACTCTGTCGACACAGTGTTCCAAACTCGGAATTGGGTAGGAGTCTGCCTTGGCTCCTGCATTGACTCTTCTTTAGTCAAAACAAAGCCGGGTTCATCCATGAGGTTTAGGTAATAGAACTATTAGTGCACTCCAGCTGCTTTGACTGAGTTCGATCAAATTGTTTTCCAAGATGTGGTGAAGCTCTGATTTCACTTGGTCCTGTCGCTCTCTAGGCGCACTTTCTATAAAGGTGCGGGTATATAGTCCCCGCCAACTCCATGAACTAAACACTTTAGCGTTCAAGGCGCTTTCTGGCAGAAACGTTATATTTTTTACCCAGCAAGAGAGTTTGGGTTGTTTCTGTATCCATCACTATAATGATGAGTCTTCCTACTTTACTTAAAGGATGTCAGGTTATTCTCCCCTTTGATAAAAATCATTATAACAATTGGATATTTGATTCTCAACTTCTCCCCTCCCTTTAGTTTTAGCATCTTTCTTTACAACTGTCGTTAAAGCTCTAGCCTGTTTAGCTATACTCTCAGTCAGAATCGTTTCCTCTGCACCAGCTTTGCGTATCCCAACAAGTCTGATGCGTCTACCTGCAATTTGTAGCACTCTATACGGTGATGAGACATTTTGTGACAGTGATAACACTTTGGCTTGTGAATCACATTTCTACCCTTAACATCTTCCTTTCTGACCTGAGGAGGTGAACCTGGGGCATTCCCAGATGTTTATTTTTGTCCCTGGATACTTGTCTTCCTTTCACTCTCCGACATTCTGTTCTTCTCGGGGTTCTGCAGGTGACAAACAAAAGATGTTGCTTTATTCACAAGCTCAACATCATCAGCAATTATGATGCTTTCCTACATTTCAAAACTTTCAGGTCATCTACAATAATTATCACTACTGATGGAATGGAGCTTTTAAACTCTTCTAAGATAATTAATTCCCAAAGGCCTTCAGATGTGGTTTCCATCTTTAACACCCGTATCAAACGGTCAAAATTAATTTGCTTCACCGTCTCAAATTCTACATATGTCCATCCTGCCAATCTACTTAAGTTCCAAAACCTCTGCCAGTAAGCTTCAGGGACTAAGTCATATGCACCGAGAATAAAGATACAGAGTGCAGAGAGTCTGTGAGGAAGGTTATACAGTTCACAGCGCAAAGTTGCAGCCAGTATGATGGTTTGAAGTGTGTCTATTTTAACGCAGGAAGTGTCAGGAATAAGGGTGATGAACTTAGAGCATGGATCAGTACTTGGAGCTATGATGTTGTGGCCATTACGGAGACTGGGATATCACAGGGGCAGGAATGGATGTTGGATGTTCCGGGGTTTAGATGTTTCAAAAGGAATAGGGATGGAGGAAAAAGAGGTGGGGGCGTGGCATTGCCAATCAGGGATAGCATGACAGCTGCAGAAAGGGAGGTCCTCGAGGAGGGTTTGTCTACTGAGTCAGTATGGGTGGAAGTCAGAAACAAGAAAGGAGCAGTCACTTTATTAGGAGTTTTCTATAGACCCCCCAATAGCAACAGAAACACGGAGGAACAGATTGGGAGTCAGATTTTGGAAAGATGCAGAAGTAACAGGGTTGTTGTCATGGGTGACTTAAACTTCCCTAATATTGATTGGAACCTCCTTAGTGCAAATAGTTTGGATGGAGCAGATTTTGTCAGGTGTGTCCAAAAAGGTTTCCTGACTCAATATGTAGACAGGCCGAATAGAGGGGAGGCGATGTTGGATTTGGTGCTTGGCAATGAGCCAGGCCAGGTAGCAGATCTCTCGGTGGGAGAGCATTTCGGTGATAGTGATCACAACTCCCTGACCTTTAGTGTTGTCATGGAGAGGGATGGGAGCAGACGGGATGGGAAAATGTTTAATTGGGGGAGGGGGAATTACAATGCAATTAGGCAGGAACTGGGGAGCTTAAATTGAGAACAGATGTTCTCAGGGAAATGCACGACAGAAATGTGGAGGTTGTTGAGGGAGCACTTGCTGCGACTGCTGGATAGGATTGTCCCGATGAGGCAAGAAGGGGATTGTAGGGTGAAGGAACCTTGGATGACAAGAGATGTGGAACAGCTAGTCAAGAGGAAGAAGGAAGCTTACTTAAGGTTGAAGAAGCATGGATCAGACAGGGGTCTAGAGGGTTACAAGGTAGCCAGGAAGGAACTGAAGAATGCAAATGAGGAGCTCGAAGGGGACATGAAAAAGTCTTGGCGGGTAGGATTAAGGAAAATCCCAAGGCGTTCTACACTTATGTGAGGAACAAGAGGATGGTCAGAATGAAGGTAGGGCCGATCAGGGATAGTGGAGGGAACTTGTGCCTGGAGTCGGAGGAGGTAGGGGAGGTCCTTCATGAATAGTTTACATCAGTATTCACCAGTGAGAGTGTCCTTGTCGTTTGTGAGGACTGCGTGAAAAAGGCTGATATGCTCGAACAAGTTGATGTTAAGAAGGAGGATGTGCTGTAAATTTTGAATGACATGAGGATAGATAAGTCCCCGGGGCCAGACTGGATATACCCAAGGATATTACGAGATGTGAGGGAAGAGATTCCCGCGCCTTTGGCGATAATCTTTGCGTCCTCACTGTCAATTGGAGTAGTACCAGATGATTGGAGGGTGGAAAATGTTATTCCCTTGTTCAAGAAAGGGAATAGGGATAACTCTGGGAATTACACACCAGTCAGTCTTCCGTCGCTGGTGGGCAAATTATTGGAGAGGATTCTGAGAGACAGGATTTATGATAATTTGGAAAAGCATAGTTTGATTAGAGATAGTCAGCATGGCTTTGTGAGGGGCAAGTCGTGCCTCACAAGCCTTATTGAATTCTTTGAGGATGTGACAAAACACATTGATGAAGGAAGAGCAGTGGATGTGTTGTATATGGATTTTAGCAAGGCGTTTGATAAGGTTCCCCATGGTAGGCTCATTCAGAAAATAAGGAGGCATGGGATGCAGGAAAATTTGGCTCTCTGGACACAGAATTGACTGGCCCATAGAAGACAGAGGGTGGTAGTAGATGGAAAGTATTCAGCCTGGAGCTTGATGACAAGTGGTGTTCCACAGGGATCTGTTCGGGGACATCTGCTCTTTGTGATTTTTATAAATGACTTGGATGAGGACGTGGAAGGCTGGGTTAGTAAGTTTGCCGATGACACAAAGGTTGCTGGAGTTGTGGATAGTGTGGAGGGCTGTTGTAGGTTGAAACGGGACATTGACAGGATGCAGAGTTGGGCTGAGAAGTGGCAGATGGGGTTCAAACTGGAAAAGTGTGAAGTGATTCATTTTGGAAGGTCGAATTTGAATGTAGAATACAGGCTTAAAGACAGGATTCTTGGCAGTGTGGAGGAACAGAGGGATCTTGGGGACCACGCCAATAGATCCATCAAAGTTGCCACCCAAGTTGATAGGGTTGTTAAGAAGGCGTATGGGGTGTTGGCTTTCATTAACAGGGGGATTGAGTTTAAGAGCCGCGAGGTTATGCTGCAGCTCTATGAAGCCCTGGTTAGACCACACTTGGAACATTGTGTACAGTTCTGGTCGCCTCATTATCGGAAGGATGTGGAAGCTTTAGAGCGGGTGCAGAGATTTACCAGGATGCTGCCTGGACTGGAGGGCATGTCTTATGAAGAAAGGTTGAGAGAGCTAGGGCTTTTCTCATTGGAGCGAAGAAGGATGAGAGGTGACTTGATAGAGGTGTACAAGATGATGAGAGGTATAGATAGAGTGGATAGCCAGAGACTTTTTCCCAGGGTGGAAAGGGCTATCACCAGGGGGCATAATTTTAAGGTGATTGGAGGAAGGTTTAGGGGTGATGACAGAGGTAGCTTCATTACACAGAGAGTGGTGGGTGCGTGGAATGCACTGCCAGCGGTGGTAATAGAAGCAGAGACTTTAGGGACATTTAAGCGACTCTTGGATAGAAACATGGATGATAGTAGAATGAAGGGTATGTAGGTATTTTGATCTTAGAGTAGGTAAAAGGGTCAGCACAACATCGTGAGCCGAAGGGCCTGCACTGTGCTGTACTGTTCTATGTTCTAATAACCATTTTTGCCATCTCATAATCTGCAGGATTTCCCCAGGAAGCATGGTATAAACCTCATGAGCTCAGCCTGCCAACCTGTTTTGCAGAAGCAGTGTCCAACTTTCCTTCGGCCATTTCATCTTTTGGCTATTTGATTAGATTAGATTAGAGATACAGCACTGAAACAGGCCCTTCGGCCCACCGAGTCTGTGCTGACCATCAACCACCCATTTATACTAATCCTACACTAATCCCATATTCCTACCAAACATCCCCACCTGTCCCTATATTTCCCTACCACCTACCTATACTAGTGACAATTTATAATGGCCAATTTACCTATCAACCTGCAAGTCTTTTGGCTTGTGGGAGGAAACCGGAGCACCCGGAGAAAACCCACGCAGACACAGGGAGAACTTGCAAACTCCACACAGGCAGTGCCCGGAATCGAACCCGGGTCCCTGGAGCTGTGAGGCTCTTTCCTCAAACTTAGGAAGAGCTTGTAGAAATTTAAACTGCTTTTCGCTGGCTCCTGGAATGAGTTCAGATTCTTCCTAACCAGAATTTTCCCTGGATTCAACATGACCCCTTTATCTTAGTGCCATCTCTTGTTACTTAAATTCCCTTTCTACTCTTTCACTTTGTGAAATGCTTTCCCTTTCTCCCTTTCCCCTTTTTCTTTTTCAATTTCTCTTATTGCACTTGTGTTTTCCTTTTCTTTGAAGTTCCAGGTTTTTTCATTTCTCACTGAATTTTGGCTAATACCACTGCATCAACCTCTGACTTACTACATTCTTGTTCCTAGTCTTCTTCTTCTTCTCATTTCAGATGTTGAACTATTAGGTCAATTACCATTGATATTTTGGCAACCGGTTTCAATTCTAACACGGATTGTGCCGCAAAAGCTTACAGTGCATTCTTAGTTAAAGTTATCAAGTCACTGAGGGATACATTCTCCTTTCCCAGAAACTCTGCTGCAAGTGCAGATGCCATTCTGATGATATAGACTGTACCTTATTACACAAGAAACTTGGGTCCTTTTATTTCTTCGTAATTGGCGTTAGATTTGGATCCTGACAATCGACTTTCCAATTAACATGAGCCCAGATGTGACAGAAAGTAATATGATGCCAGACGCAAGACTGCTTTTCACCGGAGCCTTAAAGGTACACTGTTTTAATCTGAGGAGAACATAAATACACGTCAGTGGTACATTACCATTTCCAAAGTATTGTGTCATCTGCAAACCCAAGTCTGGTCATTAATATACATCTAAAAGAGATTTCATCCCTATACGTACCTCTGGGGGGACACAACACCGTGCGACCCTACACGCAGAACCACCAATCACCACTAGTCCCTATCATCTGTCTCTTACTCAATGTCATAACCCTTCCATCACAGTCCCTTTAATCACACGAGAATCAATGTTGATAAATAGTCATAAAAGAGGGGGGCGATGCAGATATTGTGATTAGGAGAAGGAGGAGCATGAACTATGGGATGGACTGTCAAAGTAGAATAATTCCTGGACTGCACTGGTTAAGCTAAGAGGGAAAACCAAAACCAAGGGAAACTGTTTACTTTTTTTTAAATGAGATCTGGGAGAGTCATCTGTGAACTGATGAAAGCATACAATGTGGCAGCAGCCCGTGTGGGCTCGATGGATTTCTCCCTGGTGCCCTGGACAATAGTTATCACACTGCCAAAATCATTAAAACATGGTACGGCTCATTATCACATGGCTAGTGTGTGGACGATTGCGGTGCACAATTGGATGAACTGTTAAATATCTCTCCCCAGTCTGAGAAACAACAGTTTACAACTATTCACTATCTTCTGTCTTTTGGCCAATGTTAGATACTGAGTAAAGCTCCCTCTACACTGTACGATCAAATATTTCAAAGTCATAAAGAGCACGTGGTTAGAAAAAGAATAAAGCTCCCTCTATAATGTCCCATCAAACACTTCCAGGAGAGGTAGACCACAGGGTTAGAGATAGAGGAAGGCTCTTTCTACACTGTCACATCAAACACTGCCAGGACAGGTAAACAACAGGGTTAGCTACAGTGTAGAGATCCCTCTGCATTGGCCACCCTCACATTTCCTGTCTCCCTATATCTCACTACCTGCAACACCCTGTCTCTGTCTCTCGTTCTCCCTCTCCCCATCTGGAGACAAAGAGAGAAAGAGATTGGGAGAGAGAGGCTGCAGCGGGTGGACAAGGTGTAGAGGGAAAAAGGAGAAAGATGAACAGAGAATGGGAATAGGAATTCAGAGGGTGAAAAAGAGAGGAAAAGGGGGACAAAAATGGAGAGCGATTACCAGCAAGAGTAGCTTCTTTCTTCTCTGTCCATGCCTATTACTCTCTGTTACTCGCTCTTCATTTATTTTCTCCCTCTCCGACGATAGTCCACACTTCATGCCTATCTCTTCTATGTCTGTGTACACAGAAATAAACATTACTCAAAGTAAGATTGCAATTTACATTTGATCTCTCAAACTCACTTAATAATCTCCCTCTATCAATATTCCATCTTAGCCTGTGAATAGAGGACTTTGGAATGTCTGTTCACAGATCCCTGGTGGTTACCTTCAGGAGTGGAGAGCAGTCAGACCTGTTAGGAAACAACCAGAACCTGGAGCGGATAAATCCAGAGCGGGGCTCGTGGCCTTCATGTACCTTCAGGAGCGGACAGCAGTCGGATCTATGTGGAAACAACCAGAAATGGGAGTGGATAAATCCAGGCTGGGGGCTTTCACTTACCATCAGGAGTGGAGAGCAGTTGGAACTCTGCCAGCGTGCCGGACTTATGAAAACAAAAGCCAACAGTGACGTCGCAGCAAAGCGGCAAGGCGATTAGTTGTTGAGTCACTGATGTTAGGGAATAGGTCAAAAGAGCTGGTTCAGTAACCAAGGTAAGAAAGGTTTACATTTTTTTCATATATAGCAAGTGGAGTATTTTTAGAAATTTCTGTAGGAACGAGGACTAGGGAAGAAGGACCATAGAGTAATTGACATTATTTGATATTAAGGTCTTCCTAAAGGTTTAATTTAAGGGGGTAAGTCATAGCAGGAGAACCCAAAGACGTGGTGTGCTCCTTGACTTCTGTGTGGGAAGCTGGGACCAATTCCAGTCCGGGGACCAGCACGTGTGAAGGATGTGTCTCCAGCGGCAGTTTCTGGAATCCCGGGTTTCAGAGCTGGAGCGGCAGCTGGGGACTTTGTGGAGCATCCACGAGGTCGAGAGTATCATGGATAGCACATATAGAGAGGTGGTCACACCGAAGGCTCAGAAACCACTGGCAGGAAGGGAATGGGTGACCACCAAGCAGAGCAAGAGGGCTAAGCAGGCAGTTCAGGAATCTCCTGTGGCTATTCCCCAGCAAAACAGATATACTGCTTTGGATACTATTGTGGGGAATGGCCTCTTCGGGGAAAGCAGCAAAAGCCAAATTCGTTGCACCACGGTTGGTTCTTCTGCATAGGGGAGGAATAAAAAGTGTGGAAATACAATAGTTAAAGGGGAGTTTCTTATAAGAGGAACGAATAGGCATTTCTGTGGCCGCAGAAGAGACTCGAGGATCGTATGTTGCCTCCCTGGCGGTAGGGTCAAGGCTCTCTCAGAGCAATTGCAGGTGATTCTGAAGGGGGAGGGTGAACAATCAATGGTCGTGGTACACAGTGGCACAAACGACCTAGGTTAAAAAAGGATGAGGTCCTAAAAGCAGAATGTACGGAGCTAGGAAGTAAGTTGAAAAGTAGGACCTCAAAGATAGTGATCTCAGGATTATCACCAGTGCCACGTGCTGGTCAGAGTAGAAATAGCAGGATGTATCGGATGAATATGTGGCTGAAGATATGGTGTGAGGGGGAGAGTTTTAGATTCCTGGGACATTGGGACCGGTTCTGGGGAAGGTGGGACCAGTATAAACTGGACGGGTTACACCTGGAAGGACCGGGACTGATGTCCGAGGGGGAACATTTGCTGGAGTGGTTGGGGGTGGTTTAAACTAAAATGGCGGGGGGGGTGGGAACCTTTGCAAGGAGTCAGAGTGGGGGGATGAAAGACAAGAACAAAAGACAGTAAGGGGAATATGAAAAGTGATAGGCAGAGAAATCAAGGACCAGATTCAAACAGGGACGCAGTGAAAAATAGTGGGAAGGGGACAAGTAATGTTAAAAAGACAAGCCTTAAGGTGTTGTGCCTTAATGAGTGGAGTATTCACAATAAATGTGATGAAGCAATTGCGTAAATAGATGTAAATGGGTATGATATAGGGATCACGGAGACATGGCTGCAAGGTGACCAGGGATGGGAAATTAATAGCCATGGATATTCAGTATTTGGAAGAAAAAGAGCAAAAGGTGGTGGAACTACATTGATGGTTATGGACGAAATTAACGCATAGGGTGAGGAAAGATATTAGCTATGACGATGTGGAATTTGTTTGGATAGAGCTGAGATACTCTAAGCGGCAAAAAAGTTTAGTGGGTGTTGTATATGGACACCCAAACTTTAGTGGTGCTGTTGGGAACGACATTAGACAGGAAATTAGAGACGCATGCAATAAAGGAACATCTGTAATTATGGATGTCTTTAGTCTGCATATGGATTGAACAATTCAAATTGGTCACAATGCCGTAGAAGAGGAATCCGTGGTATTCTGGATCAATACGTTGCGGAGTCAACCAGAGAACAGGCCATCCTAGACCGGGTATTGTGTAATGAGAGAGGAATAATTGACAATCCAGTTGTGTGAGACCCCTTGGAGCTGAACGATCATGATCTGATCGAATTCTTCATCAAGTTGGAGAATGGTGTAGTTGATTCTGAGACTAGGGCCCAGAATCCTAGTAAAGGAAACTGCGAAGGTATGAGGCGCGAGTGGGCTATGGAGGATTGGGAAACGTTACTAAAAGGGACGACGGTGGAAAGGCTACGGCAAACATTCAAAGAGCGCGTGAATGAACTGCAATCTTTGTTTATTCCTGTCTGGCACAAAAGTAAAGCCGGAAAGGTCGCCAATTCATGGCTTACAAGGGAAATTGGAGATAGCATTAGATCCAAAGACGAGGCATATAAATGCACCAGAAAAAAAAAACAACAGACCTGAGGATTGGGACCTGTTTAGAATCCAGCAAAGGTGGACCAAGGGATTGATTAAGAAGGGCAAAATAGAGTACACGAGCAAGCTTGTGGGGAACATAAAAAAAACTGACTGTAAAATGTTATATAGGTATGTGAAGAGAAAAAGTTTGGCTAAGACAAATGTAGGTCCCTTACAGTCAGTAACAGGGGAATTTATTATGGGAAAGAAACAAATGGCTGACCAACTAAATGCATACTTTGGTTCTGTCTTCACAAAGGAGGACACAAAGATCATACCAGAAATGGTGGAGAACACAGGGTTTAGTGAGAGAGAGGAATTGAAGAAATCAGTATGAGTAGAGAAATAGTGTTGGGAAAAATGATGGGATTCAAGGCCGTTAAATCCCCGGGGCCTGATGGTCTGCTTCCCATTGTATTTAAGGAAGTGGGAATAGAAATAGTGGATGCATTGCTGGTCATCTTTCAAGATTGTATAGACTTTGGAACAGTTCCTACAGATTGGAGGGTATCTAAGGTATCCCCACTATTTAAAATAGTAAGGTAGAGAGAAAGTAGGGAATTATAGATGTTAGCCTGGCGCCGGTAGAGCGGAAATTTGTAGGGTTAGTATAAATGGGTTGATCGTGGTCGGCACAGACTCGTTGAGCCGAAGGGCCTGTTTCAGTGTTGTATCTCTAAATAAATATAAATAAACAGTCCATTAGCAAAGATTTTATAGCAGAGCATTTGGAGAACAGTGGTAGAATCTGACAGAGTCATCATGGATTTACAAAAGGGAAATCATGCAATGACAAATCTACTAGAAATCTAGGATGTAACTAGTAGAATTGATGAGGGGGAGCCAGTGAATGTGATTTATTTGGACTTTCAGAAGGCTTTCGACAAAGTCCCACTTAAGAGATTAGCATGTAAAATTAAAGTGCATGGGATTGGGGGTAGTGTATTGCGATAGTTAGAAAATGGTTGGCAGACAGGAAACAAAGAGTTGGGATAAATGGGTATTTTTCTGAATGGCAGGCAGTGACGAGTGGAGGACAGCAGGTATCGGTGCTAGGACCCCAGCTATCCATAATTTATGTGAATGATTTGGATGAGGGAACTAAAAGTAATATCCCCAAATTTGCAGATGACACAAAACTGGCTCGAAGGCTGAGTTGTGAGGAGGATGCAGAAAGGATTCAGGATGATTTCGACAAGTTGAGTGAGTGGGCGAATGCATGGAGATGCAGTATAATGTGGATAAATGTGAGGTTATCCACTTTGGTAGCAAAAAACAGGAAGGCAGATTATTTTCTGAATGGCGATAAACTGAGAGTGGGGAATATGCAACGATGTCACCCCAGTGGAACAAACCCTGCATGAGAAACCAGTAGGGGTTTCTGAGCCCAACGTTCATGAAACAGCTTGTGTACACCACTGGTATGCAGGAACATACCAAAGGACTGGGTCTAGCAAGGAACCATTGTGTGGAAAGCAGCAACTATCTTAAAAATGGGTATAAAGATTGCTTCAATTAACGTGCGTAGCATTAAATCCACTAAGCAATGTGTTTCAACCTTGGATAACCTCGCCAAGTTCAAAGACAACCTACTTTTGTTCTGCAGGAGTGTGGAATACCACACATCAGCACCGACAGGCAACGGTTGAGATGGTGGTCCCACGGGCCATCGATCTGGTCAGGTGGAAATGATTCCCGTTTCTCCGGACTGTGTATTCTGCTGAGAGGAGGTAAGTTCATCACTTCCAAGGTTAAAGAGGAGGTGGACGGTCGCCTCCTCGTAGCAGATGTAATGTACAACAATGCTATGCTCTAGTTGATTAATGCGTACGCAGTTCATTGCAGCGAACGGCTGACCATCTTCCAGCAGCTCCCACTGCTGCTGGCGACGTCCAGGTCAGTCATTCTGAGTGGTGACTTCAACTGCATCCTCATGCAGCTGGACGATCCGGAAGTTACGACAGCAAACTGGATACTACGTCTAGATTCCTATTAGAAAAAGTAAAATAGATTTAGTAAAAGATGCTAAGCTGCACGACGTTTTTAGCAAACCTGCAGACGGAGCGCAGCGTAGATACACCTGGCCAAGATCGGATGGGTCTTCTCGTTCCAGGATTGACTTCCTGTTTGTGTCCCGTGTTGTCACGGTCAGATCCACCGACGTCAAGCCGGTGTTTTTTTCCGACCATTGCCTCTTACTGGCCTACTGTCACTAACAGGACGACCAGGGGTTTGGCAGGGGGACATGGAAGCTCAATGCTACACAGTTAACGCAAGAGAACGTTGGGGAACTCAAACGGGATTACAAAGGTTGCAGAACCCTGAAACACCTCTGGTGGGAGGCGATCAAGGAGACCATGAAGAGGTTCTTTATATCCAAAGGTGTTCAGAGGGTGACAGAGAAACATATGGAAATGTTCTGACTCCCGAAAAAGTATGCAAAATCTGCTCCGACTGCAGTTGATGTGGGTCGAGGTCAAGGAGGACCTCCATGAGGTGAAGAGCCAGGGAGGCCTCCAAGATCATCTTCCAGTCCAGAGTTTGCTCCATTGAGCTGGATGAGACGTGCTCGCGTTACTTCTTCCAAAAGGTACACAGAGAGAACTCTGTGATCAGCAGCCTGAAGGAAGAGGATGGCTCAGTAATGCCTTCACAGTCTGACATACTAAGCATCAGCGAATCCTTTTATGTTGGGCTGTACGACGCGAAGCCCGCAGACAGCAGAGCCTCCCAGTCCTTCCTGTCATCTATCACAGAGGTATTAGATGACAGCATTATGGAGAAGCCACAATTCCTGAACGAGCTGACAAGGCCGTCAAGTCCTTCGAGACAAGTAAAACTCCTGGAAGCGATGGCTTAACGGTTGCCTTGTGTTTGGCCCTGCGGGACTGGGTCAGCCCAGACCTGCTGGAAGTATACAGGATTATGATCCTCGCCGGCAACATGTCAGAGTCCATGAGGAAAGGCATCATCACCCTTATCTACAAGCGGAAGGGGTAAGAGGGCAGAAATCAGAAATTGACGGCCCATCTCAATGCTTAATGTTGACTGCAAGATTCTTTCCAAAGTCATAGCCAGTCGAGTCAAGTCTGCTCTGGAGTTAGTGATTCACCCTGACAAGAACTGCACTGTACCCGGGAGCATGATCTCTGATAGTCTCGCACGACTTAGGGATACAATCGCCTCTGCACGAGACAGGAGGGTGGGCACCTGCCTCATCAGCCTGGACCAGCAGAAGGCTTTTCACAGGATATCGCACCCCTACATGATGGACGTGCTTTCCAAAATGGGGTCTGGGGAGGGAATCTGCAATTGGATCAACCTACTCTGCACAAACATCAGGAGCGCAGTTTCAATCAATGGGTGGGAATCAGAAAGTTTCCCGATCCAATCTGGAGACAAACAGGGCTGTCCTCTCTCCCCTGTCTTTTTTGTAAGCTGTATTGAACCCTTTGCTGAGTCATTTAAGGAGCATGTGAGAATAAGAGGGGTGATAATCCCAGGCAGTGGAAGCAATCAGGTTGAAACCTCCCTGTACATGGATTACATTGCCGTCGTTGGCTCAGATCCTCTGTCGGTTCACAGACTGATGAGCATCTGCAACCGGTTCAAACTGGACTCGGGAGCCAAAGTTAACCACTGCAAGAGCGAGGCCATGTTCTTTGGGAACTGGGCTGACCGATCATTTGTCCCCTTCACCATCAGGTCAGACTACCTGAAGATGCTGGGGATATGGTTCAGAACGGCCGGGGCGTACACCAAAACCTGGAAGGAGCGAGTAGATGAGGAGTTCATAGAATATTTTCGGGATATTTTCTTAGAATAGCACGTTCTGAAGCCAACCAGAAAAAAAGGCTATACTAGACCTGGTATTGGGAATTGAGCTAAGACATTGCATCAATTTGCTGATGATTGAGAGTAGACTGATGGGTCAGTAATCGACCGAGTGGGGAATCACAGCCCTCGGGGCAGGATGGAGGCTGCGGTGAGCACACAGGGCTTGCTGTAGAATGAGCAGATAACTTCTCAGTCTCTCTGTAAGTGGTTGGTCCATCGATACTTCTCTCCAATGAAAGATGGCCGGGTAATACTGAATGAACCACGGAGAGCCTACTGGTGATTGAGAGCGAACCTGTGAATGAAAGGGGCCACTGGCAAAAAAGCAAATTCCACTGCTTCTATATCCGAGTAAAATAAAATGATTCTCTCTCTGAAGGAATGTCAGTTTACTGATTCCCCACCTGAATTCTCTCAATTATTTTCCCATTCTATATTTGAAGCATTGGTCATTTGCGGCCGTGAGATAGTTGCTGAGACCCACAAGTACAGAGAACGAGGTTCCAAGGATTCAGCCGACCAGCCTATACTGAGTTAGCTGATCTCGCCCTGTGAGAAGCTGACTGATCCCCACCTGATCCTGTGTAACAGGATCGAGGGGCTGAATGAAATCTTAAAGTTGCTGTCCAAAAGTCTCGAGAGCCTGAATGACCTCCAGCTCTTCTAGAGTAACAGACTTGAGAGATTGAATGGCCTCATCCAGTTCCTGCATAACAGGCTCGAGGAGGCCTGATGGCTTCCTCCTGTTCGTGTGAATAACAGACTGCAAAGACTGAATGGCCTCATCGAGTTCTGATGGGGGTTTAGTGATTGTATGTATGTATTTGTGAGTGTATATGTGTGTGTCTAAGAGTGTTGTATGTGGGTGTATGTAACTTTAGATCTGGGTTCGGTATTATGTGTGTTTGTTTGTATACATAGAAAGAGTCATGAAGGCTGCAACTTCGAAACCCACGACCTCTACCACTTGGTAGGACAAGGGTAGCAGGCGCGTGGGGACAGCACCGCCTCCAAGATCCCCTCTGGGTCGTTCTTACCATCCCAACTTGGTAATACATGAATCGTTCCTTCATTGCCTTCATTGTTGCTGTCTCAAATCCTGTGTTTCCCTATCAAACTGCACTATGGGTGTAGGCAGACCACATGAACTGCAGTGGTTCATGCGTGGTTTTGCCACCATATTCTGAAACGACAACTAGGGATGGGCAATAAATGCCAACCTTGCCAGTGACGCCCACATCAAGACATATGTGCATTTATAATAAAGAACGGTGAATGCAGCAGCCTCTGTGATATTAGGATTATATGTTTAGGAAAGAATGAACTGAAAGATTACAACTGTCAGGGAATATTGAACAGGCTGGGGCTCTTTTCTCTAAAGAAGACAGTTCTGAAGGGTGACCTGATAGAAGTCTTTAACATTAAGAAAGGGTTCGATTGAGTTGACTTGCAGGTGAGACCAGAACGAGGGGCCATGAATGTAACATAGTCACTGAACACAATGAGGAATTCAGGAAATCTTTTTCAACCAGTGAGTGGTGATAATGTGGAGCTCGCTGCCACACTGAGTGGTTGAGGTGAATAGTGTTCATCTAATTAAGGGGAAGTTGAATAAAGCCATGGACAAGGAATTGCAATTGGAAATCCCATAAGGGCTTCCTCTCTAGATATGGGGAGGTGGCAGAGGACTGAGAGTCCACAGCTCTCGGGTGTAGGGAGTTCCAACGACTCATACCCTTCTGAGTGAAATAAAATCTTCATTTAACTCCGAAGGACCGAGATGGTGACCCTTAGTTCCAGACACCCCTTCAAGGGTGTAACAGCCTCTCAGTATCTATCCTGTCAAGCCCCTCAGAATTCTATACAGTTCAATGTAATTACATATCATCCTTCTAAACTCCAGGGAATATAGGCCAATACTACTCATTTATTCATCATTAGACAATCCTCTCATCCCAGAGGTTGGGTCTGCAAAGGGTAACTGACCTTCTAGTGGATAAGAAGCTCCCCGACCCTGGTTGTGGGAGTGGACAAGAGCTGATGCATTGGAGGGAGGCGCTGAGTTAAAATGCTATGATATATTCCCTGGTGCGAGTTTGTATTAGATTTTTATCTGAACGACGATAGATTGAGAAAAGGGGATATGCAGCGAGACCTGGGTGTCCTTGAGCAACAGTCGTTGAAAGTAGTCATGCAGGTGCTAGAAGTTGAAAACTCGCAGATAATATCAAATTAATAGGAGTGGAGAAGAAGGAATTTTCCTCCACACAGGATCAGGGGGCAGGTTGTGCAACCTTGCCCGTCTAAGAGCGATGTCCAAAGTACGGAAAGTCCTCTTCAGGGAACTCCTCTTTGCTGACGATGCTGCTTTAACATCTCACACTGAAGAGTGCCTGCAGAGTCTCATCGACAGGTTTGCGGCTGCCTGCAATTAATTTGGCCTAAGCATCAGCCTCAAGAAAACGAACATCATGGGGCTGGACGTCAGAAATGCTCCATCCATCAATATTAGCGACAACGCTCTGGAAGTGGTTCAAGAGTTCACCTACCTCGGCTCAACTATCACCAGTCACCGGTCTCTCGATGCAGAAATCAACAGGCACATGGGAAAGGCTTCCACTGCAATGTCCAGACTGGCCAAGAGAGTGTGGGAAAATGGCACACTGACACGGAACACAAAAGTACGAGTGTACCAAGCCTGTGTCCTCAGTACCTTGCTCAATGGCAGCGAGGCCTGGACAACGTATGTCAGCCAAGAGCGACGTCTCAATTCATTCTATCTTCGCTGTCTCCGGAGAATACTTGGTATCGGGTGGCAGGACCGTATCTACAACACAGAAGTCCTCGAGGCGGCCAACATCCCCAGCTTATTCACACTACTGAGTCAGTGGCCCTTGAGATGGCTTGGCCATGTGAGCCGCATGGAAGATGGCAGGATCCCCAAAGGCTCATTGTACAGCGAGCTCGCCACTGGCATCAGACCCACCGGCCGTCCATGTCTCCGCTTTAAACTCGTCTGCAAACGCGACATGAAATCCTGTGACATTGATCACAAGTCGTGGGAGTCAGTTGCCAGCGGTCGCCAGAGCTGGCGGGCAGCCATAAAGGCGGGGCTAAAGTGTGGCGAGTCGAAGAGACTTCGTAGTTAGCAGGAAAAAGACAGAGGCGCAGGGGAGAGCCAACTGCGTGACAGCCCCGACAAACAGATTTTTCTTCAGCACCTGCGGAAGAGCCTGTCACTCTAGAATTGGCCTTTATAGCCCCTCCATTCGCTGCTCCACACACCACTGACCACTTCCTAACCCATTGTCTCTCGAGATAAGGAGGCCAAAGAGAAGAGAATAGGGGTGGAAAACGGTGAGCATGATACAAACAGCCTGCAACAGGATATTGACAAGCTAGCAGAATGGACAGAGAATTGACAGATGGAATATCATACAGAGTAGTGTGAGATGATGCATTTTGTCATAATTAATGACACAGTTCAAAAGAATGCGCAGGAGGCGAGGAACTTGGGAGTGCATGTGAATTGATCGTTGAAGGTGGCAAAACATATTCAGAGAGTAGTATGCGAAACGTATTGGATCTTAGTCTTCACAAATAATGATACTCAACACAAAGCCTGGGATGTTATTCTGAAATAAAAACAAATAATGTTGGAATTACTCAGCAGGTCTGACAGCTTACGTGGAGAGAGAAGCAAAGTTAACGTTTCAGGTCTGTGACCTTTCATCAGAACTGTTATGCTGAAACTGCATAAATCTCTGGTTAGGGCTCACCTGAAGCATTGCGTCCAGTTCTGTGAGGGTTCTAGCGAGAGTGCAGAGGAGATTAACTAGAATTATTCCAGGGATGTGGCATTGACGTTACAAGTTTAAGCAAATAAACCGGGTTTGTTCTCCTTGAAACAATGCTGATTGAGGGGAAATTTGATAGAGCTGAAGAAGGTTGTCATAGCCTTAGATAAGTTAGACAAGGAAAAAGACCGTTCGCATTAACTATTGGTACAAGGTCTGGGGGGCACAGGTTGAATGATTTGGCCAAGAGATACAGAGGGAACGTGAAGAGTAACTGTTTTATGCAGTCAGTTGTAAGGACCAGGAACAATCAGACCGCAAGGGTGATGGGAAAAGAGTCCATCAATAATTTCACAAGGAAATTGGATGGGCATTTGAAGAGTGTAAAGCTGCAGGGCTAGAAATATCGAACAGGGGAGTGGAAATAACCGGATTGCTCCGTGGACAGTCGGCATGGACTCAACGGGCCGAACAGCCCACTTTAGTAGCATATATGACTATGACTATGACAACCAACAAATCTTCACTCCCCGTCCACCCAATCGAATTGCACCGATTTTGTGGTTTGCCTTGTCATTGATGGATTTCCTCCTAAACTCCATCTCTCCCTCTCTCTCTCTCTCTCTCTCTCTCTCGTCTGGTCCCGCGGTCTGTACCAGCGTGTAATGGCAACACAAAGAAAACGAATGGTCACAGCCTGGCTCATCAACCACGACATGCAGAACCTGGAGTGCCTGACCCTAGCGGGGAAGGACAATGACTGGAAAATCACATGGCCTGGCGACACCTCCTGTCACTGGTGCGGGGCAGCACACAGAAGTGCACGTCCAGCATCCATCCCACCACCTCCACGTGTCAGCCCATCGCAATGTCCTTATATTCCATTCTCCTGCATGTATTTCCCCAGCACCACCCACCCCCCCCTTACATACACCTACACTATTCATCTCAACCACTAGCTGTGGAAGCGAACCCCACATTCTCACCTTTCTGCTGGTAATGAACTTTCTCCTGATTTCCAAATGCTGGAGGGAATGTCATTGTAACAGCAGCTGAGGATGGTCTGCCTAGAGCACTACACTGAGGAATTACTGCAGCAGTGTTCAGGGGCTTAGACAATTGGTCTCAAACAACGACAATCATCTTTCTTTGTGCTGGATATGATTCCAACCAGTGGAGAGTCTTCCCTGTGATTCTATGGACTTCAATTTTGCCAGCGCACATCGACGCAACACTCGGTCAAATGCTGCCTTAATCTTAGGACCAGTCACTCTCACCTCACATCTGGAATTCACCTCTTTTGTCCATGTTTGGAGTAAGGCTGCAACGAGATCTTGACCCCGGTTTTCCTGGCAAACCCAAACAGAGGTTTGGTGCGCAGAATACGTATCTCTTCATAGCACTGTCGACTATATCTTCCTTCATTTAGCTGATGCTGGAGAGTAGACTGGTGGGGCTGTAATTGGCTAGATTGCATCTGCCGTGCATTGTGTGGACGGTACATACCTGGGCAATTTTCCATATTATCAGTCAGATGTCAGTGTTATAGCTGCAATGGAACAGCAGAGTTCTGGACAACGGCTTTCTCAGTGTAACAACGGTTGCTATGGTACCTAGGCCAAGGAAACCTCAAATTATTTATTGTTGGCCCCCACAGGATTCTATTGAGAAAGATCCAGCGTGTGCTGCTGGAGGATACAGAGTGTGAATACGAAGTTTGGTAAGTCAGTGAATTTAAAGGGTCAGATCCAGTGTTTGTTTTGTTTACATTTAGAAATAAATTGAAATTATTGTGTAAGTTAAGAAGTAAGTTAGGTTTCTTACAGTTTGAAACAGAGGTATACAAACTTTCTGAGAGCAGCTGCAGCTTGTTACGTTGGTCGCTAGCTTAGACTGATTTTGGAGCTCTAGCAGAGCGCTAGCAGAGCTGACTCATCAGAGACGACAAATTCAGTGACCCTCAGTGCTGCTTGTCCACACTGAGTGCTGTTGCAGGGCACTGAGTCAGAAGAGGGTCGCCATAATTAAATAAGAAAAAATAAAGAAATTAATACAATAGAGATGGCAGGACGAGTGATGATGTCCCTGGATGGCATGGCAAACACGTTCGTGGTCAAGACATGCATGTTGAAGAGTTTCGGTTTAGTTTAGAGATACAGCACTGAAACAGGCCCTTCGGCCCACCGAGTCTGTGCCGACCATCAAACACCCATTTATACTAATCCTACACTAATTCCGTATTCCTACCACTTCCCCACATGTCCTTATATTTCCCGACAACCCTCCTATACTAGGGGCAATTGCGAATGGCCAATTTACCTATCAACCTGCAAGTCTTTGGCATGTGGGAGGAAACCGGAGCACCCAGAGGAAACCCACGCAGACACAGGGAGAACTTGCAAACGCCACACAGGCAGTACCCAGAATTGAACCCGGGTCGCTGGAGCTGTGAGGCTGCGGTGCTAACCACTGCGCCACTGTGCCGCCCTGAGTCATTGACCTCGACACCGAGCTGCAGGCACTGCGATGCATCAGGGAGGGGAAAGTGACCTGAACACTTTCTTCTGGAAGGCAGTCACACTTCTTCGGATAGGGTCATCTGTTTTTTCATTGGTCAGGGACAGGAGGGCGTGACTGAAGTGAGGCAGGTAAGGGTATCGAGAAGAATGGCAATGGAGGAACCTCAGCTTTTGCAATGAGCAACAAGTTCGAGGCCCTTGCAGGTTGTATGGACAAGAGAGAGAGAGTTGTATTGTGGAAGAGCAGACTGACCATGGCATCATGATACACGAAGTCAGTCAACTTGGGCGAGCAAAACGGAAAGTAGTGGTCATCGGGGACAGTATACTGAGTGGGATTAACACTGTTCTCTGCAGCAAGGAGCGAGAGTCCAGAAGGCTGTGTTGCCTGCCCCATGCCAGGCTTCATGCCTGCTGCTGAGGGCGGGAGAGGAACTTACAGTGGGAGGCGGAGGATCCAGTTGTCGTGGTCCATGTCGGTACCAACGACATAGGCAGGGCGAGAAGGGAGGTTCTGCATAATCAGTATGTGGAGCTAGGCACCAAATTAATAAGCAGAACCGCAGAGGCAATAATCTTTGTATTATTACCTGAGCCATATGCAAATTGGAGTAGGGCAAATATGATTTGAGCAACAAATGCGTGTCTGAAAGGCTTGTGATGGAGCAGTGGGTTCCAGTTCGTGGGGCACTGGCACCAATACTGGGAATAGTGGGGGCTGTACCATTTGGGCTGGAGTTGTAGCAATTCGCATAACATTGGAAGTAGAGAGGGGTTCAGCTCAATAGTAGGGCAAGGGATCAATTTGGAAGTATGTCATAAATCAAAATGTAGAGACAAGGCAAGAGCGAATGGTATTAATATGGGAAAAGATGAATAGACTGTGACAGGAAGGGACAGTGATTAAAAATCTAAAAGTAAATCAGCAGACAAGGCTAGAGGTTACAAAAATAAAGGTAAAACTAAGACTCTGCATCTGAATGCACGTAGCATTCGAAACAAAACTGATGAACTGCAAAGATGATTTTGCAAGTACGATCTGGTAGCCATTACAGAGGCATAGATGTAGGGTTGCAAAGATTAGAACCTGCATATTGAAGGGTATATGACATTTATGAAGGACAGGAAGCTAGGAAAATCTGGAGGGGTGGATTTGTTAAATAATAATGGTATTTGCACAGTAGAGAGGGGTAATCTAAGTTCAGGAAACCAGGATGTGGAAGCGATTTGAGTCGAGATGAGGAATAATAACGGCACGAAGTCACTTGTGGGAGTGGTGTGCAGGCCCCATTTGAGTAATTACACAGTAGTACGGGGTATAAAGGAAGGAATAATTGTTGCTTCTCAGAAAGGTACGGCAATAACCATGGGGGATTTTAATCCATATATAGATTGCAACAATGAGATGGGCAAAGGTATCCGAGATGTAGAGTTCATAGTATGTTTCCGGGATAGCTTCTTCGTACAGATAAGAGCCAAACAGTGAGTAGGCTATACTAGACGTGGTATTGTACAACGAGATATGGTTAATTAATGACCTAATAGTGAAGGCGCCCCTGGAAGCAGCGATCATAACATCACTGAATTTTATATTCAGTTTGAGCGAGAGAAAAGTAAGTCTGTGAATATTATTTTAAAATTGCATGAGGGCGGTTATAAGGGCTTGAAAGTACAGCTTGCAAAAGTGTACTGGCAAAATTGGTTAAGGGATCGGTCAATAGAGATGCAGTGGCAGACATTTAAGAGGATATTTCAAAATACACAGGATGGATACATTGGAACTTGAAAGACAAATTCCAAGCGGAGGACTCACCACCCATGGTTAACCAAACAAAAGTTCAAGTTAGTATCAAACTGAAAGAAAAAAATCATATAATTGTGCAAAAATTGGTTGCAGGTCCGAAGATTGGGCACAATATAAAAAGCAGCAATGAACAATTTAAAGATGTATATGGGGGGGGGGGATTTGTATAGCATTTCAAAAAGAGAAGTTTTAACAAAGTGAGCATTGACCCTATAGAAAGAGAGTCTGGGGAATTAATAAGGGAAAATAAGGAGATGGAAGAGGAATTTACATGTAGTATGCATCGATTTTCACTATAGAGGACACAGGCAGCATCCCAGAAATAGCTTTAAATCAGGAAATGAGAGGGAAGAATGAATTTAAGAAAATTGCAATCAACAGGGAAGTGGCACTGAGCAAATATTTGGAGCTGCATGCTCACAAGTCCTCAGGTCCTGATGAACTTCATCCTAGGGTCTTAACATAAGTGACCAGTGAGATAGCTGATGTGTTGGTTTTAATTTTCGAAATTTCCTGAGAATCATGGAAGATTCCATTCGATTGGGAAATAGCCAATGTAACTGCTTTCTTCAAAAAGGAAGGGGAGCAGAAATCAGGAAATGACAGGCAGGTAGCTTAACACCTACCTTAGGGAAAATTTTAGAAGCTATTATTGAAGATCTTAGAGCAGGGCACTTATAAAAATTCAAGTTAATCATGCAGAGTCAACATGGTTTTGTAGACTGGCACATTCCAAGGTTCTGGACGACATGCTGAGGGACGCAGTAAAGCTTGGGGCAGCCCCCACAAAGGCTCAATATGGAAAGGCTGCTGTCGAAAGACTTCGCGCAATATTATTCAGAGCGGCTGGTAACAACGTAAAACGCTTCGGGTTGTATGCAGCAGAGTGTGTTTTGGCATGCAATGCTGATGATCTTTTATGCACTTTATGAAAGGTCCATTTTGAATTGTTTTGATTTTTAAGTTTTTTGAATATAATATATTTTAATTTAAAAGAGCACAGATAATGTAATTCCTGTATTTAAAACAGGAGATAGAACAAGTGCCAAAAACCGTAAACCAGTTAATATAACGTCAGAGGTGTAAACGATAAAGGAATCCTTATTCCAAGATGCCAAAAAATGAGAAACACATAAAATAATAGCATTGTAAGCACATAAGTAATCAGCGCATATTCAAAAAGGAAGGTCATTCGGATGTTATTCTTTGAGTGATATCAGAAAGAGCAGGTAAGACTGATACGGAAGATGTAATTGACTTTATAGAGGCCTTCGATAAGCTGGCACACAGCAGACTCAAGACTAATCTCAGATCAAGTGCAGTTAGGGAACACAAATCAGAATGGGCAGGAAGATGGATACAGAAACACAAAGCAGAGAGTAAGGGTTAAAAGCATTTTCTCAGACTGGCGGAAAGTGGGAAGTGGTTCTACACAAGGATCAGCGCTGGTAACACGGTGGTTCACGATTTGCATAAACAATATGGACTCGGGATGTCGAAGTACGATTTCATTTTTTTTTTTGGAGAATTCCGAATTGACAATACAGTTGATGCAGATTGTTACAGTCAGGTGGTGTGATGTGAATAATTATCACTGTCCATTCACCTGATGGCACAAGTGTATTTTTATTAGGGTTTAATTCCAACGCCCTTTCATTAATTTTTGTTTCAAATAAACAGATAGCGACAAGTTTTCTTGTAGGTTTATACAAACCAGAAAAATCAATTGCTAATTGATTGATATGGCTTATCCCGAAATTATTGCAACATCATTCCCTCACACAAGGGAACCTTACTTGACGAGGGATATTGAGTGTCTGGTCAGGACAAAGAAGGAGGCATATGTCAGCTATGTTGTGTTGCTGAGCAGAGAGTCCTTGGGGTGCAACTACATAGTTCCCTGAAACTGAAAATAAAGGTAGACAGGTTGGTGAAGAAGGCATAGGGAATAAAAACAAGAACTGCTGGAAACCCTCAGCAAGTCTGGCAGCATCTGTGGAGCGAGAAGCAGATTTAACGTTTCATACCAGTGACCTTTCTTCAGAATTCAGAATGGGTGTACAATCTTCAACCTGCAGTGTCACCTGGCTCATCTCATGGTTTTAATAAGATATTGAGGTTGGAAGGTCACAAATGTCACGTCACTATTTAAGAAGGGAGGTAGAGAGAAAACAGGGAATTACAGATCTCTTAACCTTACGCCAGTCATTGGAAAAATGCTGGAATCTGTTCTAACGGATATGATAAATGGACACTTGGATAATAATGATCTGTTTGGGCACAGTCAACATGTATTTATGAATGATAGATCATGTTCGCCGAACCTGTTGATGTTTTGTGATAATGTTACACACAGAATTGATAATCGGAAGTCTGTAGATATGGTACACTTGGATTTTCAAAAGGCCTTTGATAACGTCCCCCACAAGAGGTTGGTTAGCAGATTTAAAGCACATGGGATAGGAATTAACATACTGGCATTTATTAAGAATTGGTTGACAGGCAGAAACCAGAGAGTAAGAATAAACAGGACATTCTCGCTTGGCAGAATGTGACAAGTGGGGTATCGCAGGGAACAGTGCTTGGGCCCCAGCTGTTCACAATATATATCAATGATTTGGATGTGAGGACTAAATGCAGCATTTCCAAGTTTTCAGATGACACAAAGCTAGGTGGGGGTGTGTGTTGCGAGGACGATGCAAAGCGGCTTCAAGGGGATTTGGTAAGGCTTAGTTAGTGGGGCAAGAACGTGGCAGATGGAATATAATGTGAAAAGAATGAGGTTATCCGCCTTGGTACAGATGTGCAGAGTATTCCTTAAACGGTAAGACTTTAAAAAGTGTAGATGGACAAAGGGTGTCCTTGTCAATAAGTCACCGCAAGCTAACATTCAGGTGCAGCAAGCAAGTAAGAAGGCTAGTGGCATGTTAGCCTTTATCAGAAGGCGGTTTGAGTACAGGAGTCGTGAATTCTTGCTTCAATTGTATCGAACCTTGGTTAGACCACACCTGGAGTACTGTCTGCAGTTTCGATCGCCTTACCTTAGGAAGGATATTATTGCCATAGAGAGAGGGCAACGAAGATTCACCAGACATGTTCCCAGGATGGGATGGGGAGGAAGGGACTGTCCTATGAAGATAGATTGGGGAAAGTGGGTTTGTATTGTCTAGAGTTTCAAAGGATGAGAGGTAATCTCATTGAAACCGACAAGGTACTTAAAGGGCTAGACAGGGTAGATGTCGCTAAGATGTTCCCATGGTTTGGTTGTCTAGAAGCAGGGGGCACAGTTTCAAAATAAGGGAGAAGCCACATAGGACAGAGATGAGGAGAAATACTTTCTTTCAGAGGGTTGTGAATATCTGGAATTATCTACCCCAGAGGACCGAGGATGCTCTGTCATTGAGTATGTTTATAGCAGAGAGTGACAGATTTCTAAATACAAATGACATAAGGGGTTATGAGGATAGTGTGGGGAAAAAGGCATTGAAGTGTACGATCAGCCATATTGATACTGAATGGCAGAGCAAGCTCGACTGGCTGAATGGCCTACTCCTGCTCCTATTTTCCTGTGTAATCTGCAGCTATTCATAACTGTTTAACCTCTCCATCAAACTGAAAGTAAAATGCAATCATAGTATGATCACTGCTCCCTATGAGGTCATTAATTAATCATACGTCATTCTTCAATACCAGGTCTATTGTAGCTTTCTCTCTGGTTGGCTCCAGAACGTGCTGTTCCAAGAAACTATCCCAAAGAAAATCTATGAACTCCTCATCTAGGCTACCTTTGTTCATCTGATATTTCCAGTTTATATGTATTTTAATATCCCCTGTGATTATCACCGTAGCTTTCTGACAAGCACCCATCATTTCTGTGTTTGTACCCCGCCCTAATATATGGTTACTGTCAGGGGGCATGTAAACCACTGTTACAAGTAACTTCTTGCTATTATCGTTCGTCATCGCTAAGCAAACCGCTGAAACATCCTGGATTCCTGAACTTAGGTTTTCCCTCTGTATTGCGCTAATTCCATCGTTAATTAACAGAGTCACCTCTCCACTTTTATCCTGGATTCCTGTCCTTCCTAACTGTCATGTACCATTGAATATTCTGGTCGTAATCTATGTTATCCTGCAGCTCTGTCTCTGTAATGTCCTACAGATCATACTTATTTATTCGTAGTTGCGCTGTCAATTCATTTATTTTGTTTTATTGCTACATGCATTCAGATGCGGAACCTTTGGTTTTGTCCTTTTACTTTTATATTTGTAATCTTTGTCCCTTCCTGTCACATTCTGTTTATCATTTCCCATATTAATACATTTCTCTTGCATTGTCTCTCCTCTTTGATTTGCCACATCCCTTACCCCCACTATTTAGTTTAAAACCTTCTCTGGTTCCCTAGATATGCTGTCCACTAGAACACTGGTCCCAGCAGGGTTCAGGTGAAGACCGTCCCAACGGTACAGCGCCCAGTGTCCCTAGTAGTGGTGTCACTGCCCCACGAACCAGAACTCATTTCTCCCAAACCAGTCTTTGAGCCATGAATTCTTATTCAGATAATTTACTTTAATAACTTTCTTAATTGATTTTTTATTCGTTAATAAGTTGTGGGTGTCACTGGTTATGACATCATTTATTGCCCATCTCTACTTGCCTTGAACTGAATGGCTTGCTAGGCCATTTGAAAGGGCATTTTCAGAATCAACCACATTGCTGTTTGTCTGGAGTCACATATAGGTCAGACCAAGTAAGAACTGCCGATTTGCTTCCCGAAAGAACGTTAGAGCACCAAATGGGTCTTTCCAAAGCGCAGCACAGTGGCGCATTGGTTTGCACCACAGCTTCACCATTTCAGCGATCCGGGCTCGGTACTGTTTGTTGATTGTTTTTTTTTAGAGGTACAGCACTGCAACAGGCCCTTCGGCCCACTGAGTCTGTGCCGACCATCAACCACCTATTTATACTAATTCTGCGCTAATTCCATTTTCTTACCATATCCCCACCTGTCCCTATACTAGGGGCAATTTATAATGGCCAATTTACCTATCAACCTGCAAGTCTTTAGCATGTGGGAGGAAACTGGAGCACCCAGAGAAAACCCACGCAGGCACAGGGAGAACTTGCAAACTCCACAGAGGAGCACCCAGAATTGATCCCGGGTCGCTGGATCTGTGAGGCTGCGGTGCTAACCACTGCGCCACTGTGCGGCCACAGAAATGTTTATCTGCACCCCTTCCTGCGCCACTGTGCCGCCCATTGTTGGTCGGCACATGGTGGCCCGGAGGGCCCGTTTCAGTGCTGTATCTCGAAAATAAAGAAATAATAGTTTCATGCTCACCATTAAGCTAGATTTTTTTTTTAAACACACCATCTTCCATTTTGGGATTCGAATCCGTGACACTGGAGCAGTAGCCTGGGTCTTTGGGTTACTAGCCCAGCGACATTACCACGACACCACTACATCCCCTTTAACTTAGAGTTTTCTTTCTTTCTTTCTTTTGGGCCTCCTTATCTCGAGAGACAATGGATACGCGCCTGGAGGTGGTCAGTGGTTTGTGAAGCAGCGCCTGGAGAGTAATTCGTATATATACTACAATGTGCTGTGTTTATTAACTGATGGTACCACCTATAACTAAGAGCTATACGTTTCGTATTTACACAGGGAATTATTTTAGGTATTGATTTTAAAGTTTTATTTCTTTTTATTTATATATTTTCCCAAAGTCTGGCTTCCTAAGCTGGATGTTAATGCATTGTCCCTTACATGAAAAACTTACCAGCCATTCAATTTATTAAATGTTAAATTTTAGTTTTAACAATAATAACTTACAATTACTGATACATTATTTGAGTTTTGAAGGATAAATGAGGAATAAAGAAGAATTGCCATCCTACTCCAAAACTGGAAGTGATCAAATCAGCACTGACAGGGGCAAGATTTTTCAGCAAGCTTGATGCCAGAAATGGCTATTTATATTTATCAGGTAGAGGTAGGTTGAGTCTTGATAAGCAAGGGGAGGAATGTTACCGGCGGTGTGCACGAATATGAAGCTGAGGTTACAAATAGATCAGCCATTATCTTATTGAATGATAGAGCAGGATCGAGGGACTGAATGGCCTACTCCTGTTCCTAATTAGTACGTTCATATGTTCGATATTCAGAAACCACCTGAACTACTATTCGTTAATTATTTTTATTGACAATTTGAACCATTGTTTAAACTTCTGTCAACTTTGTCTTTCTGAAGTGATTGTAATAGCAACTCATATCTTTATATTGTATCAATTCCAATCTCAGTAACAAGGCTCGGTGGCTTTCAATTTAACAGAATTCTTCTTTCTCTATCTCTTTATCTCCGGAGATACAAAGCACCCTAAATAGGTTAAAGCCACATTTTTGACAGGTAAAGCCTTTAGTTCAAAATATCACCATGCTATGACATTGGACGTCTGCAGATGAGATCTTATTTTTTGCTTCTCGATCCCTTGCTGCCATATTTTTTTGGAGGTGAAAAACATGGTGATATGCTGAAAAGCAAAAACATGAATCAATTGTGGCTCTGCTTACGAGCCCAAAGGTTTAATTTGTCCAATGCTGTTAGCAATTTAAAAAACTTCAAATGCAAACTGTAATTATTTTCAAATATTTAGCTTTAAAAAAAAACATGCTGAATAAACAATCTGAATATCCTGGAATGTCTCAAATTCCAATTCACACCATTAAATGTTTAAAAACATCAGAACAGCCAATTCTAATGTGTGGATTTTGCTACCAGAAATCAGATTCCTACATATTTTATCATAACAATCAGAATTTCACGCAGCCCCAATTATATTCAAGTTCCTATGACTTAACAAGTGAACAAAAGTTATCTTTAATAATTTTACTTGAAATCAGGCGAAAGCTTATTAACTAAGCACAAATCACTAAAGAACATGTTTGAAATAAGCAAACAAAATTATGCCATTTCATTTTTAACTGTCACTTTTTAAACTGACTGTAATCAATTAAAGAAAAAGTTAACTCAAACTATTAAACAATAAACTTCAACATTCTTGCTTCAGTAATACAATAAAATAAAGTGTGCGGAGCTTCCCACAGGTTGTAGATTGGGGCAAACATGGCATAGTGTCAATGTCAATGCAGTTCTAATCAAGCTGATGGAATTTAAATTCAATTAATTAACAAATTCAATTAATTAAAATATGGAATTGGAGGCTAGTTGTCGTGATAGTGCCATGAAACTGGTATTAAATGTCATAAAACCCCTCTGATTCGTTACCATCCTACAGGGAAGGGAATCTGCTCTCCTTACCCTAACTGGCCTATTTGTGACCCTCGACCCACAGCAATGTGGTTTAAACTTAACTGCTGTCAGAAATGGTCTAACAAGAGTTTTAGTTATCAACAAAAATTAGGGATGAGCACAAATTCTCGTCTTGCCAGCGGCGCCCGCATCCCAAGAGAGAATAAAAATAAACTCCAACCATTTTTAAAAGGACAACACTGTAATCTTGCTGTTCTTAACAGTAAGAAAAAGCAATCGTTTCCTTTATTTTGTTATAAATTAATTTGTTATTTTCCTGATTTAAACTTGTTTCCAATTCCTGATCATATCTACATTATCCCATTCGGTACTATTTCAAAACCTCTAAATCACATTTTATGTCCTGACTCAAATCCATTAGCTCCTGCAAAATACTCAAGAGTTTTGTCTGGGACCGATGTAAAGATATAATGAAAAGGATTGAAGGGAAAATTGAGGCTTAAAATTTCAATATCCCAACACGAATTCAATATCACTTCAGACAATGCTTACAACTCTCACATTATAACTTTGGTACACACTGTTGCCACTGTGCATCTGTGGGGGAGGGAGTGAACGTTTGGATGGTTGCCAATCATGTCCTGGATGATGTCGAGCTTCTTGAGTGATTTGGAGCTGCACCCATCCATGCAAGTGGAGAGTATTCCATTACACTCCTGACTTGTGCCTTCTGGATGGTCGGCTGGCTGAGTAAATTTGCCACAGGATTCCTAGCCTCTGACCTGCTCTTGTAGCCACGGTATATATATGGCTACTCCAGTTCAGTTTCTAGTCAATGGTAACCCCTAGGATGTTGATAGTGGGGGATTCAGCGATCGTAATGCCGTTGAAAGTCAAAGGGAGATGTTTAGATTCTCTCTTCTTGGAGATGGGCATTGCCTGAAACTTGTATGGTACGGATATTATTTGTCACATATCAGCCCATGCCTGGATATTGTCCAGGTCTTGATGCGTTTCTATATGGACTGCTTCAGTATCTGAGGCGAATGGTGCTGAACATTATGCAATCATCCCTAGTTCAGACCTTATGAAGGAAGGAAGGTCATTGATGAAGCAACTGAATATGGTTGGTACTAGTACTCTTGCAGTGATGTCCTGGAGCTGAGATGCTTGACCCCCAACAACCTCAAGAATCTTCCTTTCCACTAGGTATGATTCTAACTAGTGTCGAGTTTCCCCACTGATTCCCATTGACATTTTTGCTAGGGCACCTTGATGCCATACTCGGTCAAATGTTGCATTGCAATCAAGAGCAGTCATTCTCAACTCACCTCTTGCGGTCAGCTCTTTTGTCCGTCTTTGAACCAAGGCTGTAATAAAGTTGGGAGCTGAGTGGCCCTGGTGGAACCCAAACTGAGCATCAGTGATAAGGTTATTGCTAAGTGGGTGCCACTGGCAGTGCTATCCAGTGGGCAATTTTCCACATCGCTGGGTAGATGCCAGTGTTGTAGCTGTATTGGAACATCTTGGCTAGCGACGCGGAATGTTCTGGAGCACAGGTATTCAGTGCTATTGCCGGATGATTGACAGGGCCATTAGCCTTTGCAGCATTCAGTGCCTTCAGTCGTTTCTGGATATCATGCGAGTGAATCGCATTGGCTAAAGACTGGCAAGTGTGATGCTGTGGACATCAGGAAGAGGCCGCGTTGGATCATTAACTCGGCACTTCTGGCTGAAGATTGTTGCTAAAACTTCAGCCTTATCTTTTGCACTGATGTGCTGGGCTCCCCCAACATTAAGAACGGGGATATTTGTGGAGCCACCTCCTCCAGTTGGTTGTTTAATTGTCCACCACCATTCAAGACTGGATGTGGCAGAACTGCAGATCCATTGATTTTGGGATTTCTTAGCTCTGTCTATCGCATGCTGCTTATGCAGTTTTGCACGCAGGTAGCCCTGGGTGTAGCTTCACCAGGTTGACGCTTCATTTTGAGGTATGCCTGGTGCTGGTCTTGGCATGTCCTCCTGCACTCTTCATTGAACCAGGCTTGATGGCAATGGTAGAGTGGTGTATATGCTGGGCCAAGAGCTTATAGAATAGGGTTTAATACAATTCTGCTGCTGCTGATGGTCCAAAGCGCCTCATGAGTGCCCAGTTTTGCGTTGCTATATCTGTTTGAAACCTATCCCATTTGGCACGATGGTAGTGACACACAACACGATGGATGGTATCCTTAATGTGAAAACGGACATTGTTGCCACAAGATCTGTGCAATGGTCACTGCTACCAATATTTTCATGGACAGATGCGTCTGCATCTGGCAGATTGGTGAGTATGAGGTCAAGTATGTTTTCCCCTCTTGTTGGTTCCCTCACCACCTGCCGCAGACCCAGTCGAGCAGCTATTCCAACTAGGACTCAGCCAGAGCAGTCTGCTGTGGTGCGAAAGAGCGACTCTTGGTGATGGACATTCAAGTCCCCCACCCAGAGTATATTCTGTGCCCTTGTCACCCTTAGCTCTTCCTTATTCATCAGCCGAGAGTATGGGGCGATAGGTGGTAGTCCGCAAGAGGTTTCCTTGCCCATGTTTGATCTGATGCTCGGAGATGTCATGGGGTCTGGAGTTGACTCCCTCCCGACTATATACCACTGTGCCGCCACCTCTGCTGAGTCTGTCATGCTAGTGGGACAGGACGTACCCTGGGATGGTTATGGCGGTGTCTGGGACATTGTCTGTAATGTACGATTCAATAAGTATGACGATGTCAGGCTGTTCCTTGACTAATCTGTGGGTAAGCTCTCCCAACTTTGGCAGAAACCCTAAGATGTTACTAAGGAGACATTGCAGGGTCAACAGGGCTGGATTTGTCCTTGTCATTTATGGTGCCTTAGTCGATTCCTGGTAGTCCGTTCCGTTTCATTCCTTATTGACCTTGTTGCGGTTTGATACAACTGAATGGCTTGCCAGGCCATTTCAGAGGGCATGTTAGGGTCAACCACATTGCTGTGGGTCTGTAGTCACATGTAGGCCAGACCAGGCAAGGAACAAAGAACAAAGAACAAAGAACAAAGATAATTACAGCACAGGAACAGGCCCTTCGGCCCTCCAAGCCTGCGCCGATCCAGATCCTCTCTCTAAACATGTCGCCTATTTTCTAAGGTTCTGTATCTCTTTTCTTCCTGCCCATTCATGTATCTGTCTAGATACATCTTAAAAGACTCTATCGTGCCCGCGTCTACCACCTCCGCTGGCAACGCGTTCCAGGTGCCCACCACCCTCTGCGGAAAGAACTTTCCACGCATATCCCCCCTAAACATTTCCCCTTTCACTTTGAACTCGTGTTCTCTAGTAATTGAAACCCCCACTCTGGGAAAAAGCCTCTTGCTGTCCACCCTGTCTATACCTCTCATGATTTTGTACACCTCAATCAGGTCCACCCTCAACCTCCGTCTTTCTAATGAAAATAATCCTAATCTACTCAACCTCTCTTCATAGCTAGCGTCCTCCATACCAGGCAACATCCTGGTGAACCTCCTCTGCACCCTCTCCAAAGCATCCACATCCTTTTGATAATGTGGCGACCAGAACTGTACGCAGTATTCCAAATGTGGCCGAACCAAAGTCCTATACAACTGTAACATGACCTGCCAACTCTTGTACTCAATGCCCCGTCCGATGAAGGAAAGCATGCCGTATGCCTTCTTGACCACTCTATTTACCTGCGTTGCCACCTTCAGGGAACAGTGGACCTGAACACCCAAACCTCTCTGGACATCAATTTTCCCCAGGACTTTTCCATTTACTGTATAGTTCACTCTTGAATTGGATCTTCCAAAATGCATCACCTCGCATTTGCCCTGATTGAACTCCATCTGCCATTTCTCTGCCCAACTCTCTAATCTATCTATATTCTGCTGTATTCTCTGACAGTCCCCTTCACTATCTGCTACTCCACCAATCTTAGTGTCGTCTGCAAACTTGCTAATCAGTCCACCTATACTTTCCTCCAAATCATTAATGTACATCACAAACAACAGTGGTCCCAGCACGGATCCCTGTGGAACACCACTGGTCACACGTCTCCATTTTGAGAAACTCCCCTCTCCTGCTGCACTCTGTCTCCTGTTGCCCAGCCAGTTCTTTATCCATCTAGCTAGTACACCTTGGACCCCAAGCGCCTTCACTTTCTCCATCAGCCTGCCATGGGGAACCTTATCAAACGCCTTACTGAAGTCCATGTATATGACATCGACAGCCCTTCCCTCATCAATCAACTTTGTCACTTCCTCAAAGAATTCTATTAAGTTGGTAAGACATGACCTTCCCTGCACAAAACCATGTTGCCTATCACTGATGAGCCCATTTTCTTCCAAATGGGAATAGATCCTATCCCTCAGTATCTTCTCCAGCAGCTTCCCTACCACTGACGTCAGGCTCACCGGTCTATAATTACCTGGATTATCCCTGCTACCCTTCTTAAACAAGGGGACAACATTAGCAATTCTCCAGTCCTCCGGGACCTCACCCGTGTTTAAGGATGCTGCAAAGATATCTGTTAAGGCCCCAGCTATTTCCTCTCTCGCTTCCCTCAGTAACCTGGGATAGATCCCATCCGGACCTGGGGACTTGTCCACCTTAATGCCCTTTAGAATACCCAACACTTCCTCCCTCCTTATGCCGACTTGACCTAGAGTAATCAAACATCTGTTCCTAACCTCAACATCCGTCATGTCCCTCTCCTCGGTGAATACCGATGCAAAGTACTCGTTTAGAATCTCACCCATTTTCTCTGAGTCCAAGCATAACATTCCTCCTTTGTCCTTTAGTGGGCCAATCCTTTCTCTAGTTACCCTCTTTCTCCTTATATATGAATAAAAGGCTTTGGGATTTTCCTTAACCCTGTTTGCTAAAGATATTTCATGACCCCTTTTAGCCCTCTTAATTCCTCGTTTCAGATTGGTCCTACATTCCCGATATTCTTTCAAAGCTTCGTCTTTCATCAGCCGCCTAGACCTTATGTATGCTTCCTTTTTCCTCTTAGCTAGTCTCACAATTTCACCTGTCATCCATGGTTCCCTAATCTAGCCATTTCTATCCCTCATTTTCACAGGAACATGTCTCTCCTGCACGCTAATCAACCTCTCTTTAAAAGCCTCCCACATATCACATGTGGATTTACCTTCAAACAGCTGCTCCCAATCTACATTTCCCAGCTCCTGCCGAATTTTGGTATAGTTGGCCTTCCCCCAATTTAGCACTCTTCCTTTAGGACCACTCTCGTCTTTGTCCATGAGTATTTTAAAGCTTACGGAATTGTGATCACTGTTCCCAAAGTAGTCCCCTACTGAAACTTCAACAACCTGGCCGGGCTCATTCCCCAACACCAGGTCCAGTATGGCCCCTTCCCGAGTAGGACTATTTACATACTGCTCTAGAAAACCTTCCTGGATGCTCCTGACACGTTCTGCTCCATCTGGACCTCAAACACTAAGCGAATCCCAGTCAATATTGGGAAAATTAAAATCTCCTATCACCACCACCCTGTTGCTCCTACATCTTTCCATAATCTGTTTACATATTTGTACCTCAATCTCACGCTCGCTGTTGGGAGGCCTGTAGTGCAGCCCCAACATTGTTACCACACCCTTCCTATTTCTGAGTTCTGTCCATATTGCCTCACTGCTCGAGTCCTCCATAGTGCCCTCCTTCAGCACAGCTGTGATATCCTCTTTGACCAGTAATGCATTCCTCCACCCCTTTTACCTCCCTCTCTATCCCGCCTGAAGCATCGATATCCTGGGATATTTAGTTGCCAATCATGCCCTTCCCTCAACCAAGTCTCAGTAATAGCAATAACATCATACTCCCAGGTACTAATCCAAGCCCTAAGTTCATCTGCCTTACCTACTACACTTCTTGCATTAAAACAAATGCACCTCAGACCACCAGTCCCTTTATATTCATCATCTGCTCCCTGCCTGTTCTTCCCCTTAGTCACACTGACTTCATTATCTAGTTCCTTACAGGCTTTTGTTACTACCTCCTTACTGTCAACTGACCTCAATTGGTTCCCATCCCCCTGCCACATTAGTTTAAACCCTCCCCAACAGCGTTAGCAAAAGCACCTCCAAGGACATTGGTTCCAGTCCGGCCCAGGTGTAGACCGTCCAATTTGTAATAGTCCCACCTCCCCCAGAACCGGTCCCAATGTCCCAAAAATCTGAACCCCTCCTTCCTGCACCATCTCTCAAGCCACGCATTCATCCTGACTATTCTTTCATTTTTACTCTGACTATCACGTGGCACTGGTAGTAATCCTGAGATTACTACCTCTGAGGTCTACTTTTTAACTTGGCTCCTCACTCCCTGAACTCTGCTTGTAGGACCTCATCCCGTTTTTTACCTATATCATTAGTGCCTATGTGCACAATGACAACTGGCTGTTCACGCTCCCCCTTTAGAATGTTCTGCAGCCGATCTGAGACATCCCTGACCCGTGCACCTGGGAGGCAACATACCATTCGGGAGCCTCGTTTTCGACCACAGAACCGCCTATCTACTCCCCTTACAATCGAATCCCCTACGACTATAGCCCTTCCACTCTTTTTCCCGCCCTTCTGAACAGCAGAGCCAGCCACGGTGCCATGGACCTGGCTACTGCTGCCTTCCCCTGGTGAGCCATCTCCCTCAACAGTATCCAAAACGGTATACTTGTTTTGGAGGGAGATGACCGCAGGGGACTCCTGCGCTGCCTTCCTGCTCTTTCTCTGCCTTTTGGTCACCCATTCCCTTTCTCCCTCAGCAATCCTAATCTGCGGTGTGACCAATTCACTAAACGTGCTATCCACGACCTCCTCAGCATCGCGCATGCTCCAAAGTGAGTCCATCCGCAGCTCGAGAGCCGTCATGCGGTCTAACAAGAGCTGCAGCTGGACACACTTCCGGCACGTGAAGGAGTCAGGGACATCAGCCGTGTCCCTGAGCTCCCACATTGAGCAAGAGGAGCATGACACGGGTCTGAGATCTCCTGCCATTTTTAATCTTAAGCTTAACTTAGTTAAATGAAAAAGGAACGAAAAGTTTTTACCAATCACAATAAAACCAGAGAAATCGAAAAAACCTTACCTTATAAACACCCCACCGAGTCCTTTTTTTTTTGGTTAGAGGAGGAGGGCGGGTGGGAGACACGACAAGTATGGTGTCTCGGGTTCAGAAACCGCCCAAATATATAGTGTTTTACTTACCCAGCAGCCCCCTGGCCTCCGCCGAAAAACAAAAGGAAATTAAATTTACTTTCAAACTGACCTTCCCAGCTGCTCACTCGCTCACTCTCTGCTCCCGAAAAAGCTGCTGCAATGAAAGGAAAGTTATTTTAAACCGCCCAAATATATAGTGTTTTACTTACCCAGCAGCCCCCTGGCCTCCACCGAAAAACAAAAGGAAATTAAATTTACTTTCAAACTGACCTTCCCAGCTGCTCACTCGCTCACTCTCTGCTCCCGAAAAAGCTGCTGCAATGAAAGGCAGACTTCCTTCGCTAAAGGACATTAGTGAACCAAATTAGTGAAGCAGATGGGTTTTTGCAACAATCGACAATGATGTCATGGCCATCATTTGACTAACCCGTTTTTTAAATTCCACATTGTTATTAGTTGAATTGAAATTTCTCCGTTTGCTGTGGTAGGATTCAAACCCTTGTCCACAGAGCATTACCCTAGGTCTCTGGGTCACTACTCCAGTGACAATACCACTAGGCCACCACCTCCCGACTCTCTTGGTGGATTCCACATGAGCGACTCTGTTACTTTCCCTTTGGAGACTCTGCAATTGCAGATGCAATCAATGCTTCCCACTTTTGTGTCTCCTTAAGTATGAAGCGACATTGTAACTCCCCTTGTGGAGTCTCTGTAAATCGAGACCCAATCTCTAACTCCCTGCTGAAGATTTCAGTGATATATACCCACTATGTGATATCTGCTGTGATGTCCCTGTCAGTGCAGATCGAATCTGAGACTGCTCCAGTGTAGTCGATGTAAGTGCACACACATACTGTGAATCCCACTGTGTAGTCTTTGTGAGATATAGCAGCTGAAAGGCCATCATTCTTGAGGCGCTGTCGACCGTCAGCAGCAGCGGAATTGCATTCATCCACAGTCTGCACACGTTTTGGCTTAGCAGGTCCATCACTGTGTCAATCCAATCATGCCATGGATCAACGCTTTCAATGAGTGTAGGACAACATACCACGCAAAGCACCAGGCACACCTAAATCTGAGGTGCCAATCTGGTGAAGCTGCAGCACAGGACTGCACACGGGCGAAACAATGGAAGAAACATACTACTGCCAGAGCTAAGGGATAGCACAACAAATGGATCAGATCAAAACTCTGAAGTTCTGACATGTCCAGTTGTGAGTGCTGGTGGCCAATTCTACAATGGCCTCTAAGTCACCCTGGCTGAAGGATTGTGCTGCAGGACTTGCACAGCCTTAGCCAAACTGTTCCAGTACAGCCCCGACAGTTGCATTTACTTTGCAATGTGGAACATTACGCACGTCTCTCCTGTCAGCAAAAATCAGGGCACATCCATCCGAAAAATTACCATACCATCAGTCTACTGTCAATCATCAGCAAAATGATGGAAGCTGTCATTGACAATATATTAAGTGTCCCTTACTCAGCAATAACCTTCTTACCGGTGGTCAATTTGGAATTCACCAGGGTCACCTGGCTCCTAACCTCATTGAAGCCTGGTCCAAACATCCGCAAAGAAACTAAAGTTCAGAGATAAAATGAAAGTGACTGCCCTTGACACCAAGACAACATTTGACAGGGTGTGGCACTTAGAAGCCAGAGAAAAATTTAAGTCAGTGGTTATCTGGGGAAAACTCTCCAATATTTGGAGTCACAAAGATCTCAAAGGAATATGGTTGCTGTTGCCAGAGGCCAAATACTTCAGCCTCAGGATATCACTGCAGGAGTTCCTCAGGGTAATGCCCTAGGTGCAACTGCCTTCAGCAGTTTCATCAATAACCTTCCCTCCATCAGAACGTCAGTAATGGTGATGTTCTCCAACCCTAGGAATCAATTTGCTGAACATTTGCACTGGATATTATGCAGCTGGCAGAATCCCGACGCCAGACCAAAAATGTTGTGGGGAACCATGTCTTGGCCATTTGGGGACCCCGGATATATTTTACAATGAATTGCGCGCCATATGGATCCTCATCACTTTCAGGACAGGGATCCTGCCTCCAAGAGCTGCTGGCCAAACAACAGCACCACCGAGAGTGGTGGTCACGGTTGGGACTGCATCATGCACCGGATCAGGCGCAAGATGGAGTAAAAATCCAGGACTGCAGGTACGTAGGCGTGGGCTCACTGGTGCCAGTCAGTGGGGTTCTGGCGACGAATCAGAGGGCTGGGCTGATAAGGCAGGATGTCAGGTGATCGCAAAGGGGTGATCTTTGCTGCCAGCGTGCTGTCGGTCACAGATGGTAATGGAGGAGGGTCACCAGCAGCAGCCCACACGGAGACCACCTTCTTTCATTATCCAGCCTGTGCCCGCAGCAGAGGGCACGTCCACCGCTGATAAAATACCAGCAGTTGAAACAAGAGGCCTTTAAATGGCCGTCAATTGGCCACTTAAGGGTCTCTAGTGGTCTCAGGGTTGGAAGGCTGTCCTCGACCGTCCCCACCTCCGACTAAATTTAAGGGCATTGGGAAGGCAATGGGAACACCACTCCCTGCTTTCCCTCAGAATTATATGCCCACACCCCCACTACCCTGCCCATCCGTAGATGAATCATAAGATTCAGTCCTTTGCTTCGATCCCTCTAAGGCAGCTATATCCATCCTAAATTGGGAATTTTAAACACCGAATATAGTCTGGGGTAGTAATGATGTAAAGGACAGAGCAGAGAAGCCTTTTTGAAGTGAGTTGATGAGAATCTTCTTTTTCAGTACGTCTGGGGCCTAATGAGGGAGGAGACATTGCTGGATCTGGTTCTGGGGGATAATGTAGGCCAAGTGGGTCAAGTGTCATTAGGGGAACATTTATTGAACATTGACAGTAGCTAGCCAAGAAAGCTCCTGGGCTGGAATCTCCCTCGGAAGCTCCCTTGCTGTTCAACTCTAACCATGGCCATCTGCTCACTTCCTAGTGTTTTCTCCCCCCAATCTACCCTCTTAATCTGTTTAAACTCCCCTGGCTCTTTAAATCAGTTCATTTTAGCCCTAACCAAAAGCTAAAAGTTAGTTTAGTTCATGTTACCTGGGCCCACTGCCCTCCCCCAGCCACACCTGCTCTTTGTTTTCTCAACGAAATTGATCCAGACGAAATTGAGGAGCACAGCTGTCGATACTTTAATCTCCGATCCTGCTGCCTTCACTGTCCAGAGTGTCTGCAGCCATGCCTTGCGGTAGGTCCATTGAGGTGAAGAAGGAGCAGCAGGACCCGAGGGAAGTCTTGCGAAAAGGTGCCCCGAACACCCAAAAAATCCACGAACGGCTCCCCGGCCGCAACTTCAAAGCGCCCGCGGGAGATGGCTCGGAGAGCATCTGCAGTGCACTGTCAGCAATGCGGTATGCCTTTATTTAAACCACATCAGAAAGCCCTTAACGAATATAATCACCTTTGTAAGCCTGCCAAAAGATGCTTCATCTCCCAAAGGACGTGGATGAGCTTTCCAGACGTCGATGGTGGGCACTGAAGAAATGGCTTATTACCTGCACCTGCTTTCCCTCCCTTCCCCTTTCCGTCCCCCTTCCATCGTCCCGTCCCCTTCCCTGCTCCACCCTCTCAGCTCACCCCTCACAACCCCGTCCCAGCACCCCTGCACCATCTTCCCTCCACTCCTCACCCTCGCATCCCCTCCTCCCACTGGCATCATCCTACACATGTGTAGGGGCCCTAACAACCCCACTGCCTTGCGGATGTCTCGGGAGAGACCAAGGCGAAGGGGGTAAACCCTAACAGAAATTCCGGAGCGCAACCCAGTAGGCGGTCATGTGTCACCTTTGTCATGTTTCCGGCAGTTCCTGCAGCCATACCGGTGCCAAACGTCGTGCTCTGCACTCCTTTGGACACCACTAGAAAGTCCGAGACTGGGGTTTTGGCGACTGGGCAAATCTCAACCTCTATAAATTCGCCCAGGCATGCGCAATGGAGAGTTCACTCCAAAGTTGCCTCGCAATGACTGAATCAACACAGAAGGCAGCAGTTACGGGTTGTAAGTCCAGATAGATTGGCGTAGAAACTGGGCGCCACGGGTTGCCTTTGTCGGTGGGAGAGGTCATCGCACCTCACTGGACAGCTACCACCCGCCTCAAACCGGGCAGCCCCCGGTCATTAAGCTTCTGTGCCGCCACAGATTACCTGCTTCAATGGGTGCTTGGAGCTCAGGGTCATTGCCCGAAAGGTGGACTGAAACACCACACCAAACAACACGAAAAAAGGAAAGAAGATACCAGCCCTTCGCTTTGCAAGTTGGAACGTCAGAACGATGTGTCCTGGCCTGTCGGAAGACCTTACACAAATCAACGATTCTCGGAAGATCGCAATCATTAACAACGAGCTACGTAGACTCAATTAAGACATTGCAGCACTTCAGGAGACTCGCCTCCCCGCGAGTGAATCTCTAGCAGAGCAAGACTACACCTTCTTCTGGCAGGGCAGGGATCCTGAACAACCAAGACAGCATGGAGTGGCCTTTGCCATCAGAAACCCCTTGTTCAGCATGAGAGAGCTTCCCTCAAATGGCTCAGAATGCATACTGTCCATCCCACCTCCCACCACCTCTGGTCCAGTACACCTACTCAGCATCTATGCTCCAACATTCTGCTCCCCACCTGAAGCTAAAGATCAGTTCCACGAGGAAATCCATAACATCATTAGCAGCATCCCCAACACCGAACACCTTTTCCTGCTGGGGGACTTTAATGCCAGGGTTGGGGCCGACCATGACTCATGGCCCCCATGCCTTGGGCGCGATGGCGTTGGAAGGATGAAAGAGAACGGGCAGAGACTGCTTGAGTTGTGTACCTATCATAACCTCTGCATCACACACAAGTTCTTTCACACTAAACCCTGTCATCAGGTTTCTTGGAGGCACCCAAGATCACGTCGTTGGCACAAGCTGGACCTCATTGTCACAAGGCGAGCCGCCTTAAACAGTGTTCAAATCACACACAGCTTCCACAGTGCAGACTGCGACACCGACCACTCCCTGGCGTGCAGCAAGGTTAGACTCAGACCAAAGAAGTTGCGTCATTCCAAGCAGAAGGGTCACCAGCGCATCAACATGAGCAGAATTTCTCACCCACAGCTGTTACAAAAATGTCTAAATTCACTTGGAACAGCCCTTCAAAACACTCCCACAGCGGATGCTGAGACCAAGTGGGCCCACATCAGAGACGCCATCTATGAGTCAGCTTTGACCACCTATGGCAAAAGTGCGAAGAGAAATGCAGACTGGTTTCAATCTCATAATGCAGAGCTGGAACCTGTCATAGCCGCTCAGCGCATTGCACTGTTGAACTACAAGAAAGCCCCCAGCGATTTAACATCCGCAGCACTTAAAGCAGGCAGAAGCACTGCACAAAGAACAGCCAGGCGCTGCGCAAACGACGACTGGCAACACCTATGCAGTCATATTCAGCTGGTCTCAGACACCGGAAACATTAGAGGAATGTCTGATGGCATTAAGAGAGTTCTTGGGCCAACCATGAAGAAGATCGCCCCCTCAAATCTAAATCAGGGGTCATAATCACTGACCAACGCAAACAAATGGACCGCTGGGTTGAGCACAACCTAGAACTGTACTCCAGGGAGAATGTTGTCACTGAGACTGCCTTCAATGCAGCCCAGCCTCTACCAGTCATCGATGAGCTGGACATACAGCCAATCAAATCGGAACTCAGTGATGCCATTGATTCTCTAGCCAGCGGAAAAGCCCCTGGGAAGGACAGCATTACCCCTGAAATAATCAAGAGTGCCAAGACTGCTATACTCTCAGCACTACATGAACTGCTATGCCTGTGCTGGGACGATGGAGCAGTACCACAGGCCATGAGTGATGCCAATATCATCACCCTCTATAAAAACAAAGGTGACCGCGGTGACTGCAACAACTACTGTGGAATCTCCCTGCTCAGCATAGTGGGGAAAATCTTTGCTCAATTCGCTCTAAACAGGCTCCAGAAGCTGGCCCAATGCGTCTACCCTGAGGCACAGTGAGGCTTTCGTGCAGCGAGATCTACCGTTGACATGCTGTTCTCCCTTCGTCAGATACAGGAGAAATGCCGGGAACAACAGATGCCCCTCTACATTCCTTTCATTGATCTCACCAAGGCGTTTGACCTCGTCAGCAGACGTGGTCTCTTCAGACTACTAGAAAGGATTGGATGCCCACCAAAGTTACTAATTATCATCACCTCATTCCACGACAATATGAAAGGCACAATTCAACATGGTGACTCCTCATCAGAGCCCTTTCCTATCCTGAGTGGCGTGCAACAGGGCTGCGTTCTCGCACCTACACTTTTTGAGATTTTCTTCTCCCTAGTTTTTTTTCCCTGCTGCTTTCACATGCGTTCAACTCCTCTGAAGAAGGAATTTTCCTCCACACAAGATCAGGGGGCAGGTTGTTCAACCTTGCCCGTCTAAGAGCGAAGACAAAAGTACGGAAAGTCCTCATCTTGGGAACTCCTCTTTGCTGACGATGTTGCTTCAACATCTCACACTGAAGAGTGCCTGCAGAGTCTCATCGACAGGTTTGTGGCCGCCTGCAATTAATTTGGCCTAACCATCAGAATTAGAATTACACTTAGAACATTACAGCACAGTACAGGCCCTTCGGCCCTCGATGTTGCGCCGACCTGTGAAACCATCTGACCTACACTATTCCATTTTCATCCATATGTCTATCCAATAACCACTTAAATGCCCTCTAAGTTGGCGAGACTACTACTGTTGCAGGCAGGGCGTTCCACGCCCCTACTACTCTCTGAGTTAAGAAACTACCTCTAACATCTGTCCTATATCTATCACCCCTCAACTAAAAGCTATGTCCCCTCGTGTTTGCCATCACCATCCGAGGAAAAAGACTCTCACGATCCACCCTATCTAACCCACTGATTATCTTATATGTCTCAATTAAGTCACCTCTCCTCCTCCTTCTCTCCAACGAAAACAACCTCAAGTTCCTCAACCTTTCCTCGTAAGACCTTCCCTCCATACCATGCAACATCCTAGAAAATCTCCACTGCTTCCACATCCTTCCTATAATTCGGTGGCCAGAACTGCACGCAATACTCCAGGTGCGGTCTCACCAGAGTTTTGTACAGCTGCAGCATGACCACGTGGCTCCGAAACTCTATCCCCCTACTAATAAAAGCTAACACACTATCTGCCTTCTTCACAGCCCTATTAACCAGGGTAGCAACTTTCAGGGATTTATGTACCTGGACACAAAGATCTCTCTGTTCATCTACACTACCAAGAATCTTCCCATTAGCCCAGTACTCTGCATTCCTGTTACACCTTCCAAAGTGAATCATCTCACACTTTTCCGCATTAAACTCCATTTGCCATCTCTCAGCCCAGCTCTGCAGCCTATCTATGTCCCTCTGTACCCTACAACATCCTTCGGCACTATCCACAACTCCACCGACCTTCGTGTCATCCACAAATCTACTAACCCACCCTTCTACACCCTCTTGCAGGTCATTTATAAAAATGACAAACAGCAGTGGCCCCAAAACAGATCCTTGCGGTACACCACGAGAAACTAAACTCCAGGATGAATATTTGCCATCAACCACCACCCTCTGTCTTCTTTTAGCTAGTCAATTTCTGATCCAAAGCTCTAAATCACATTCAACCCCATACTTCCATATTTTCTGCAATAGCCTACCGTGGGGAACCTTATCAAACGCCTTACTGAAATCCATATACACCACATCCACTGCTTTACCCTCATCCACCTGTTTGGTCATCTTCTCGAAAAACTCAATAAGGTTTGTGAGGCACGACCGACCCTTCACAAAACCGTACAGCCTCAAGAAAATGAACATCATGGGGCAGGACGTCAGAAATGCTCCATCCATCAATATTGGCGACCACGCTCTGGATGTGGTTCAAGAGTTCACCTACCTAGGCTCAACTATCACCAGTAACCGGTCTCTCGATGCAAAAATCCACAAGCACATTGGAAAGGCTTCCACTGCCATGTCCAGACTGGCCAAGAGAGTGTGGGAAAATGGCTCACTGACACGGAACACAAAAGTCCGAGTGTATCAAGCCTGTGTCCTCAGTACCTTGCTCGATGGCAGCGAGGCCTGGACAACGCATGTCAGCCAAGAGCGCCCTCTCAATTCATTCCATCTGCGCTGCCTCCACAGAAAACTTGGCATCAGGTGGCATGACCGTATCTCCAACATAGAATTGCTCAAGGCGGCCAACATCCCCAGCTTATACACACTACTGAGTCTGCGGCGCTGGAAGATGGCAGGATCCCAAAGACACATTGTACAGTGAGCTCGCCACTGGTATCACACCTACCGGCCGTCCATGTCTCCACTTTAAAGATGTCTGCAAACGCGACATGAAAGCCTGTGACACTGATCACCAGTCGTGGGAGTCAGTTGTCAGCGTTCGCCAGAGCTGGCGGACAGCATTAAAGACGGGGCAAAAGTGTGGCGAGTCGAAGAGAAAAAAAGACAGAGGCGCAAGGGGAGAGCCAACTTTGTAACAGCCCCGACAAAAGGGTTGCACAGTCACGCAATGGTTAGCACTGCAGTGACCCGGGTTCAATTGTGGGTACTGCCTGAGTGGTGTTTTCAGGTTCCATCTGTGTCTGCGTGGGTTTCCTGCGGGTGCTCCAGTTTCCTCCCACATGCCAAAGACTTGCAGTTTGATAGGTAAATTGGCCATTATAAATTGCCCCTAGTATAGGCAGGTGGTAGGGAAATATAGGGACAGATGGGGATGTGTTAGGAATATGGAATTAGTGTCGGATCAATATAAATGGTTGGTTGATGGTCGGCGCAGACTCGGTGGGCCGAAGGGCCTGTTTCAGTGCTGTATCTCGAAATGAAAAAAGATAAATAAACAAACTGCTCTGCAGCACCTGTGGAAGAGCCTGTCACTCTAAAATTGGCCTTTATAGCCACTCCAGGCGCTGCTTCTCAAACCACTGACCACCTCCATGCGCTCAGACCACCTCCAGACCACATGATTTGTCTCTCGAGATAAGAAGACCCAAGAAGAAGACCAAAGTATCATAATGGTTATGTTTGCAGAAGGATAAGGAACAATCTGGAGTATAATTCTTTAATTGGAGGAGGTCAATTCCATTGGGATGAGATCTCATCGAACCATCTTAAATTTGAACAAAATATTGGCAGGGAACTCGATAAAAGATCAATGTGCTGCCTTTGGAGAGGAGGCAGATCACGTACTGTGTCGATACTTTCCCACGAAGGTGAAACATAGGGCATTGAAAGTTTGAGGGAAAGATGAATGGAAAGTAAAATCGACAGTACGGTGAAGCAGAAAAAGTGAGACAGGTTGATTACACGACTGAGACCACGGATGACTATAGAAAGTTCAGAGGGGAATTGAAAAGTGGAGAGGAAAAAGAGAGTTTGAGAAGAGATTGACAGCTAACTTGAATGGGAATCCAAATGTATTTTTATTATGTTTTTTCATGGGGTGTGAGCATCACTAGCAGGCCTGCATTTGTTGCCCATCCCTAATGGCCCTTGAACTGAGTGGCTTGCTCGGCCATTTCAGAGGGCAGTTGAGAATAAATCACATTGCTGTGGGTCTGAAATCACATGCAGGCCATGCCAGGTCAGGACGGCAGATTTACCTCCGCAAAGACATTACGAACCAGATGGATTTTTAAGACAATTGGTGAATGCTTCATGGCGCCATTACTGAGTCTTTCAATTCCAGATTTTCTTATTCATTAATTGAATATAAATTGCACCTGCTGCCGTGGTAGTATTTGAAAGCTTGTGCCCAGTGCATTATCTTCGGCCTCTGGATTACCAGTCCATTGTCGTTACCCCTACTCAACATTTCCCATTCATGTAAATTTTTAAAGGTTAAGGTGGGACAGAAAATTGTCCAAAAGTGGATCGACGTATGGGAGCAGGTCGCCTGTGTAAGATACTAAATAAACATTTTGTATCTGTATTTACCATGGAAGAGGTTGCTGTTAAAGTCATAGTGAAACAGGAGGTAGTTGAGATTCTGGTTGGGATGAAATGTGATTGAAAAGGTGTTAGAAAGACTGGCTGTACTTATAGTCACAGCCTTACAGCCAGTCTTCCTAGCACCTTCTCAGCACCAGGAGGAGGCATTTTAGTCATCGAGTCCATGACAGCTCTTTATAGGAAAATCCAGTCAGCACCATTCCATTGCTCTATTCCCACATCTCTACAACATTATTTCCTTCAAGTGTCTATCCAATTTCCTTTTGAAATCATTGATCGTCTCTGCTTCCATCATACTCCCAGGAACAGACTTCCAAATCATTACCACGCTTTGTGTAATCAGAAAAGTTCCTTCCCTCATTCCTCTGTATTTCTGCCAAAAAAAATCTTAAATCTGTGTTTCCTAGTCCATGTTGTGTCAATTAATTGGAACAAATTTTCCTTGCCTGCTTCATCTAAATCTGCAATAATCTTGTACACCTCTATAAAATCACCCTTCCCCCCGCCCTACCGCTAAGTTTTGCTAACTTTTCTCTGATAATGTCATGTCGCCTTCAAAGGTCTATAAGCATGCATCCCGCAGTCCCTCTGTCCCTGTACACTCTTTCGAACTGTGCCATTAAATCTATGTTGTCTCTCGCTTCCTTCTGCCAAAATACATAACCACACACAGCCCTGTATTACATTCCATCGCCGAATTGTCAGCCCATTCTGCTAGCGTATCTATGCCCTATTGCAACTGACTGGCACCATCATCGCTGTTTGCTACACATCTAATTATGGTGCCATTGGACATTTTGCAACTAGTACTGTATATTTCAAGCTTCATTTCAATAGTACATATGAATAATGCAGAGATCCCAGCACTCACCCTGGGGGTACACCATTGTTCACCATCCTTTAGTCTGAAAACAAAATATTTATCACGAATCTTTGTTTTCTGTCGTTAAGTCAAGTTTTATTTAATCAGACACTAGCCCTCCTATTGCTGAGACTCATTTCTGTTAAAACAACCTTTTATCTTTAATTTTGTCAAGCACTTTCTTAAAACCAATATAGACAACATCAACTGTATTCCTTTCATCAACATTCTCTGTTACTTCATCAAACAATTCAATAATTTTACAAATCCGTGCTGGCTGTTCTTAATTAACACAAACCTCTCCAAGTCTCGGCTAATTGTTTCCCTCATTATCTTTTCTGAAATATTCCGCACCACTTTTTAAAAATTCATTCATGGGATGTAGGCGTCACTGGCCAGGCCAACATTTATTGCCCACCCATAATTGCCCTTGCGAAGGTGGTGGTGAGCTGCCTTCTTGAACCGCTGCAGTCCATTTGGGTAAGATATACCCACAGTGCTGTTGGGAAGAGAGTTCCAGGATTTTGACCCAGTGACAGTGAAGGAACGGCGATATAGTTCCAAGTCAGGATGACGTGTGACTTGGAGGGGAACTTGTAAGAGGTGGTGTTCCCATGGATTTGCTGCACTTGTCCTTCCAGTTAGTAGAGGTCGCGGGTTTGCAAGATGCTGTTTAATGAGCCTTGGTGCATTGCTGCAGTGCATCTTGTAGATGGTACACAGTGCTGCCTCTGTGCGTCGGTGGTGGAGAGTGTGAATGTTTGTAGATGGTGTGCCAATCAAGTGGACTGCTGTGTCCTGGATGGTGTCGAGCTTCTTGAGTGATTTGGAGCTGCACCCATCCAGGCAAGTGGAGAGTATTCCATCACAATCCTGACTTGTGCCTTGTAGATGGTGGACAGGCTTTGGGGAGTCAGGAGGTGAGTTACTCGCCTCAGGATTCCTAGCCTCTGACCTGCTCATGTAGCCACGGTATTTATATGGCTACTCCAGTTCAGATACTGGTCAATGGTAGCTCCTAGCAAGTTCCTAGTGGGGGAACCAGCAATGGTAATGCCGTTGAATGTCAAGGCGAGATGGCTAGATTCTCTCCTGTTGGAGATGGCCATTGCCTGGCACTTGTGTGAAGCGAATGTTGCTTGCCACTTATTAGCCCAAGCATAGATATTGTCCAGGTCTTGCTGTATTTCTACACGGACTGCTTCAGTATCTGAGGAGTCACGAATGGTGCTGAACATTGTGCAATCATCAGAGAACATCCCCACTTCTGACCTTATTATTGCAGGAAGGTCATTGATAAAGCAGCGGAATATGGTTGGACCGAGGACCTGACCCTGAGGAACTCCTGCAGTCATGTCTTGGAGGTCAGATGATTGACCTCCAACAACCACAACCATCTTCCTTTGTGCCAGGTATGACTCCAGCCAGCAGAACGTTTTCCCCCTAAATTCCCATTAACCTCAGTTTTGCTCGGGCTCCTTGATGCCATACTCGGTCAAATGCTGCCTTGATGTCAAGGGCAGTCACTCTCAACTCACCGCTTGAGTTCAGCTCTTTTGTCCATGTTTGAACCAAGGCTGTATTGAGTTCAGGGGCTGAGTGGCCCTGGCGGAACCCAAACTGAGCGTCACTGAGCAGGTACTTGCTATGCAAGTGCCGCTTGATGGCACTGTTGATGACACCTTCCATCACTTTACTGATGATAGAGAGTAGCATGATGGGGCGGTAATTGGCCAGGTTGGACTTGTCCTGCTTTTTGTGCCAAGGAAATACCTGGACAATTTTCCACATTGCAGGGTAGATGCCATTGTTGTAGCTGTACTGGAACAGCTTGGCTCGAGGCGCGGCAAGCTCTGGAGCAGAGGTCTTCTGTACTATTGCTGGAATATTGTCAGGGCCCATAGCTTTTGCAGTATCCAGTGCCTTCAAGCATTTCTTGATATCACGCGGAGTGAATCGAATTGACTGAAGTCTGGCATCTGTGATGCTGGGGACTTCAGGAGGAGGCCGAGATGGATCATCAACTCGGCACTTCTGGCTGACGATTGTTGCAAATGCTTCAGCTTTATCTTTCGCACAGATGTGCTGGGGTCCTCCATCATTGAGGATGGGATTTGTCGAGCCACCTCCTCCAGTTAGTTGTTTAATTGTCCACCACGATTCACGGCTGGATGTGGGAGGACTGCGGAGCTTAGTTCTGATCCATTGGTGATGGGATCACTAAGCTCTGTCTATCGCATGCTGCTTATGCAGTTTGGCATGCAAGTAGTCGTGGGTTGCAGCTTCACCAGGTTGACACCTCATTTTGAGGTATGCCTGGTGCTGCTCCTGGCATGCCCTCCTGCACTCTTCATTGAACCAGGGTTGGTCTCCTGGCTTGATGGTAATAGTAGAGTGGGGGATATGCTAGCCATGAGGTTACAGATTGTGGTTGAGTATAATTCTTCTGCTGATGGCCCACAGTGCCTCATGAATGCCCAGTTTTGCATTGCTGGATCAGTTCGAAATCTATCCCATTTAGCACGGTGACTGTGCCACACAACACGATGGACGGTCTCCTCAATACAAGGGCAGGACTTCGTCTCCACAATTACTGTGCGGTGGTCACTCCTACCAATACTGTCCGGGACAGAAGCATCTGCGGCAGGCAGATTAGTGAGGACAAGGTCAAGTATGTTTTTCCCTCGTGTTGGTTCCCCCACCACCTGCCACAGGCCCAGTCTAGCAGCTATGCCCCTTCGGACTCGGCCAACTCGGTCAGTAGTGGTGCTACCGAGCCATTCTTGATGATGAACATTGAAGTCCCCCACCCAGAGTACATTTTGTGCCTTTGCCACCCTCACTGCTTCCTCCAAGAGGTGTTCAACATGGAGGAGTGCTGTGTCGTCAATTGAGGGAGGGTGGTTGGTGGTAATCAGTAGCAGTTTATCTTGCCCATGTTTCACCTGTTGCCATGAGACTTCATGGGGTCCTGAGTCGATGTTGAGGACTTCCAGGGCAACTCCATCCCGACTGTAAACCACTGTACAACCACCACTGGTGCGTCTGTCCTGCCGGTGGGACAGGACATGTCCAGGCGTGGTGAAGGCAGTGTTTGGGATATTGTCTGTCAGGTATGATTCCGTGAGTGTGACGATGCCAGGCTGTTGCTTGACTAGTTTTTGGGACAGCTCTCCCAACTTTGGCACAAGCCCCCAGATGTCAGTAAGGAGGACTTTGCGGGGTCGGCGGGGCTGTGTTTGCCATTGTCATTTCGATTGCCCAGGTCGATGCGGGGTGGTCCGTCCAGTTTCAGTCCTTTTTATTGACTTCGTCGCAGTTAGGTGCCACTGACTGGCTTGCTCGACCATTTCAGAGGGCATGTAAGAGTTAACCACATTGCTGTGAGTCTGGAGTCACATGTCGACCAGACCAGGTATGGAGAACAGATTTCCATCCCCGAAAGGACGTTAGTGCACCAGATGGTTTCTTACAACAACAATCGACAATTGTTTTATGGCCGTCATTAGACCAGCTTTTTAATTCAAGATTTATTAATTAAATTCAAGTTCCACCTTCTGTTGTGGTGGGTTTCGAGCCCATGTCCCCAGAGCAATGCTCTGAATCTCTGGGTTACTAGTCCAGTGATAATGCTACTACGCCACGGACTACCACTGACGTTAAACTGATTGTTCTGTCGTTACTAGGAATGTCCTCACATCCTCTCTTGAATAAAAATGTCATATTTGCCACTTTAAAATCCTTTGTCACCTTCTCCGTATCTCGTGAAGACTGAAGGATTATGGCAAGCCATTCCAATGGCTGCTCTGTGATTGACTGCTGCCTCTCTGTGCTGTTACCTGAAGACAGGTTTCAGCCCCTGATTACCATTCAACAGTTTAGTGACCGTGGGCAGCAACCATAGTTAGCAGCTGCCACTGTGAGTAATATTCGTGCTTATAAATAGGAGGAAAGAAAGTAAAGAACCATTTAACATTGAAGGAATTTAAGCAAATGATATTAGTGCTAAATATATTGACGCTAGAAATCTTGCAGTGAGTAACTATCCTTCTGACTCCCCGAAGCCTGACCACCATCTCCAAGCCACGAGTCAGGAATGTGATGGAATACTGTCCACTTGACTGGAAAAGCAGCCCGGCACCATCGAGAACAAAGCAGCCTGCTTGATTGGCACCCCATCCACAAACATGGACTCGCTCTACCACCAAAGTACAGTGGCAGCTCTGTGTACCATCTACAAGATGCACTGCAGCAATGTATCAATGTTCCTTAGACAGTACATTCCAAACCTGCGACCTCTACCACCAAGATGGACAAGGGCAACAGTTGCATAGGAGCGCCACCACCTGCCGGTTCCTCTCCAAGCCACACATCAGCCTGACTTGGAACTACTTCGCCGGTCCTTCACTGTTTCGGGGTCAAAATCGTAGAACTCCCATGCTATCAGCGCTATGGGTGTCGCTGCCCCACATGAACTGCAGCTGTTCAAGAATGCAGTTCACCACCACCTTCTCAAGGACAATTAGAGATGGGCAATACATGCTGGCCTAGCGAGCGACTCCCAGATCCCGTAAGTTGATTTCAAAAAATACGGAATTTAAATATAATCCCAGGGTACAATTAGAGTCCCATTGTATTCCATGTCCAGATTCTCCAAGCTAAGCAGCCTCGAGCGATTGTCGGGCAGCTGAAAAACATCACTCAGCCTGTGATGGTAACTCTTTTCCTTTGAGTTAGCACTTTGTTCGTGCACTTTGCTCTGAAATGGGGAGTGGGGGCGGGGGGGTGAACCAAGACCTTCTTACTCCTCAGCGTGTAGCATCAAGCAACGCAAGCCCTTCAACGAACTGGCCACCTACTGACGATGACTATTTGCATTAACACATCACTCCACACACCCAGAAATAATTCTCAGAATATTTTACAGCGCATGTAGTGAAAGGGTAAAGAGGGATAGAGTGGTCAGAACCTTGTGAGAGACAAAATCATTGAGGTTGCCTTTGAAGGCAGTAAGCAATGGGATTAGTTGAAGAGTGAGATTTCCAAATGGTGCAGTTCCTTGCAGAATGCCTGCTGATGGTGGTAAAGCAGAGGAGCAGTGAACTAGGTGTTATCTTGCCCCACAGGATCAGAGAGAGGAGTGGAGAATGTGCACATAGATTTATGGCTGGGTTGCACCGAGAAATGGATTTGTAGGGACGGGAATCAATTCATTACAACGCTGAAAACACGTGGAACGTGATAAGAAGTCAGAGGACAGGGGCTGGGTCTTTGTTCAGGCCACTACTTGATTTGTGGTAATCGGGATATTTTTCTATTGCAAAGGATGGAAATGGGTCACTTGGAAGGAAGAGCACTGCTGAGATTGAGCTTTGAGGTGATGGAGGCTAGATTTGGGGTGTGGCTGAAGAGAGCAAAAGCAGCTAATTGTTTGAAGGTGATAGACAGAAGGCTGGTATTGGATTGAATATAAGGGATCAAACTGAGCTCAGGAATGGACAGGACACCAATGTCCAAAACCTCTGCAGTGAGACTGAGCTGGCAGTACGGAGATTGATGAAAACAAGTCCAGCATTGTGTTGTTGTGTGTGGGAGTGAAAGAAGACAGCTTCAATTTAGCTGACATTCACTGGGAGAAATGTTGGACAGACAGTTGAAGAAAGTTGCAAGAACCGGGGGTCAATGGATGAGGTTGAAAGTGTGCTTGGTATATTTATGGACATTGACCACAAGCTTCATGATGGGCTGCATTGACTTAGTATCAACCTTTTCAGGGGTGTCGGAAACAGTAGGTAATTAGCGATGGAAAGCAAGGTGCACAGGGAATTTTGAGAGACAGGTAGCCGTAGAGTAGGAAAAAGTAAGGCAATAGTTGAGGGCAGAGTGATAGGGAATGTTTTAAAACCTAAATGAGGTTGACCGTGCATGTATATGAATGCATAGAATGTGAGAAATAAGGTTGGCAAGCTGCAGACGTGGATAGCCACATGGAATTATGATGTTGTGGTGATAATAGAGACATGGCTCAAAAAAGGGCGGGACTGGTTACTAACTATTCTTGGATACTATGTGTACAGGAAATATAGGGAGTGAAGAAGTGGAGGATAGGTAGCAGTACCGATTTAGGAGAACATTACAGTGCCGGAGTGAAAATATGTCTGAGAGGGGTCATGGACAGAATCTATTTGGATTGAGTTAAGGAACAATAGAGGTGCCTGCGCAATACTTGGTGCATTCTAAAGACCACCAACTTGAAGAAAGGACACAAAGCAACAAAGATTCAAGATAATTACAGAGAGGTGCAATGATTATAGAATGGTTATAATAGGGGCTTTAATTAACTTAATATAGACTGGGGTAGTATTAGTGTCAAGGACAAAGAGTGGCATGAGTTCCTGGAGTGTGTTTAAGGGAATTTACGACAATAGTATATTTCCAGTCCAACCAGGAAGGAGACTGGATCTAGTTCTGGGGAATGAGTTGGGACACGTGAATCAAGTGCCAGTGGGGGAACATTTAAGGGACACAGAGCAAAGGTAATTAATTATGGGAGGGCTAACTTCAATGGAAAAAGAAAGGACCTGATCCAAGTAAATTGGAATCAAAGGTTGGCAGGCAAACTGTGACTGAACAACGGGCTCCCTTTAAAGATAAGATATCTCTGATACGGTCAAGGTACAATTCCACCTGGAAATGTTGGGCAAAACGACCCGGACTTCTCTAGATGATGAAATAGATATAGAATAAGCTGGAACGGCAGAAGGATACATATGACGATGCCAGGTGGAATATGCAATTGCGAACAGGCTGAATATAGAAGATTCAGTGGGAAAGTGCAAAATAAATAAAAGTGAAGCAGCGAGTGCGTGAGAAGATACGCGTGGCTGATCTATAAGCAAATCTAAATGCCTTCTATCAGCATATAAATAGTAAACCGGTGGTAAAAGGAGGCGTGTAGCCAGTAAGGGACCTAAAAGTGGATTTACATATGCAGGCAGTGGGCGTGGCTGAGGTAATAATTGAGTGTTTTTCATCTGACTTTACCAAGGAAGAAGATGCTGCCCAACTCTCACTGAAAGAGGAGGTAGTTGTGACGCTGGATGGCCTTTCATTGTTATTTAAAAAAAGTGGTATTAGATAGGCTGGCTGTACTGAAAGTAGATCAGTCATCAAGACCGGTTGAGATGCATACACAGATTCAGGGAAGTAAGGGAGGAAATTGTGGAGGCGTTGGCCCTAAACTTCCAATCCTCCCTAGATACAAGGTTTGTACCAGAACATTAAAGACTTGTAAATATTCCACCCTTGTTCTAAAAAATTACAAGGATAAGCCCAGCAACTACAGGCCAAGCTGTTTAACGTCGGTGTCACTTTGTCCACTGCCTGTTGGAAGTCCAAGTACACCACATCAACCTCATTACCCTCATAAACACTCTCTGTTACCTCCAAAAATCTCAAGCAAGTTAGTTCAACACGATTTGCATTTAACAAATCCATGCTGGATTTCATTAACTAATTCCCATCTAACACCTGACTATTAATTTTGTCCCGAATTATTCTTTCGAAAAGCTTTCCCACCACCAAGGTGACTGCTCTGTAGTTGCTGGACTTGTCCTTGCAGCCTGTTGGAAGACAGTAATCCAGGATAAAGCTCGCAGAAAATTGAACAAGTGCAGATTAATTAAGGAAAACCAACGGGCATTTGTTATGGGGAAATCTTGCTTAACTAACTTGCTTGAGTTTTTGATGAGATGACAGAGAGAGTTAATAAGGGCAAAATGGTTGATTTGGTGAGATGGACTTAGACATTTAATTCAGTGCTGTACAACAGCCTTGTCAGCAAAATTTAAGTCAATTGAATAAAAGAGACAGTAGCAGCATCGATACGAATTTTTCTGAGTGATAGGAAACAAACCTAGCCGAAACAGACCAGATGAGATGCATCGAAGGATACTGAGGGAATAAGGGCGGAATTTGCAGAGTCACTGGTCATAATGTTCCAATTCTCTTTCGACACAGAGGTGGAGCCATAGGTCTGGAGAATTGTAAATGTTACACAATTGTTCAAAGAAGTGTGCAAAGACAAGCCCAACAACTACAGGGCAGTCAGTTTAACCTGTTGCGGTGGGCAAGCTTTTAGGAATGATAATTTGGGACAAATTAATAGTCAGGTGGAAAATGGGGATTACTTAAGTAAAGCCAACTTGAATTTGTTAAAGGTAAATCGTGTTTACCTATTTTCCTTGTGTTTCTTTAGAGATAACAGAGAGTGCTGATGAGGATAATGCAGTTTATGTTGTGGACATGGATTTCCAACAGGCATTTGGCAAAGTACAACGTAAAAGGCTTTTAAGCAAAAGCAGAACTCGTGGAACAAAAGAGACAGAAGCAGCATAGACACAGATTTGGCTGAGTGACAGGGAACAAAGAGCAGCGGTGAATGGTTGTTTTTCAGACTGCAGGAAGTGGGCCTCCACATGGCTCGATTTTAGGACCTCTTCTTTTCCTTATTTATTAAAGACCTTGACTTGGATGTTCAGGGCACTATTTCAAAATTTTAGGATGACTCCAAACTTGGAAGAATTGTGAACTGTGAGGAATATAGTGATAAACATCAAGAGGCCATAGGCACGCTGGTGGATTGGGAAGACACGTGGCAGATGAAATTAAAAGCAGAAAATTGTGCAGTGATTCATGTTGTTAGGAATAACAAGGAGAAGCAATATGAATTGAAAGGTTCAATTCTAAAGGGGGTGCATGAGGAGAGGAACCTGGGTATATTCGTGCATAAATCATTGAAGGCGGCATCACACGTGAGAAAGGAGTTTATAAATCATACAGGATCCTGGGCTTTGTTAAGAGGGGCATAGAGTGCAACAGAAAGGACGGTATGATAAACCTGTATAAAACACTGGGTCGGCCTCAGTTGTAGTATTGTGTCCAGTTCTGGGTACCAAACATTAGGAAGGATGTGAAGGCATTGGGGAGAGTGCCGAAAAGATTGACGAGAATGGTTACAGGGATGAGGCACTCCAGTTATGTAGAGAGTTTGGAGAAGCTGGGACTGATCTCCTTAGAGAAGAGACGGCTGAGAGGAGATTTGATAGAGATGTTCAAAATTATGAAGGGGCTGAACAGAGAAGGTAGGGGGAAATGATCCCATTGGGGAAGGATCCAGATCTAGAGGGCACTGATTTAAGGTAATTAGCGAAAGAAGCAGTGGTGGCATAAGGAAAAAGATGCTTCGAGATGTTATACTCTGTAATGCACTGCCTGTGAGTTGTGGAGACAAATTAAATCGAGGTGTTCAAAAGAGAACTGGATAATTATCTGAAAAAATAAAAAAATGCAGGGCTCTGGGAAAAAGGTGGGGGAGTAGCTCTAACTTGCATGCTCTTTCAGAGATTAGGCACGGACACGGCGTGTTGAATGGCCTCCTTCAACGTGGTAACCTTTCCATGATTCTATAGTTTGTAATGATAAAAAGACCATGGACACAGCTTGGATTACATTTTATATGGATTGGAGGAGGGAACGTTGGGACTCATACAGTTTCCTCTAATTCTCTTCAGTGATTGTGGAGAATGCTTCGTTCCCAGGAGCAAAGGAGAGGACAAGGAGATGGACACTTATGAGCGGTCTGTCCAGCCTTAAGCATTGCACGGCTTCTCCTGGATGTAGCATCTTTGGTAACAGCATGCACAGATATTATGATGACAGAAATATTATCTCAGGGGGGACCTAACGTTGCCTCCCAGTTGATGGATCTGTAGCTGGAACGGCGGGGGAGGAGTGAAATTCATTTGGAAGGATGAACGAGGAAGCTCTCAGTATTTCTTATAGAGGCATCGGGTCATGTCGCCTGCTTCTGTCTAGGAGGATCCGGTTGCTTGGATGTTGAAAGCGATGGTGACCTTGACGGCCACTGGAATGACTGTCCTTCCCCTGCTGTGAGATGCAGGTCCTCTTGAAGGAGGTGGAACAGTTCAGTGACCACCTCCTTGGCTAATCACAGTCATTGCAGGCATTGCTGCTGGCAGCGCGGGTGCATTTGGAAGGGCGAATGAAGAAGCTGACATCAGTTATTGTGGCAGTTTCAGTCTGATTAGGGTTTCTGGAAGGGATTGATAACAGTGTGAAGGAGATGTAAGAAGTGGAAGTAGAAATGTTCTTGTGACGGAAATTCAACAGGCCTTTGGGACTGTATAAGCACATCAGCCAGAAACTTCCAGCCCCGAAATGTTTATGTGCTTTTAAAGGAAAATAAACCACATATTGCACAGTCATGGCACAGAGAAACCAAGTCCTCAAACTCAGAGTTGAATAAGTTCCACTCCTCTGTAAGCACAAAGTTCTTTGGATAGCCATTAATGCTATGCCAACCTTGAGGGAAATCTATTTTATTCTGCTACACTGTAGTTTTACATTTTGATCCCGAGGATCTTGCTCGATTCTTCCCAATGCAGGATTATTCAGTATAACACTGGAAGGTGTGGAACCATCACTATTCTGTTCTGTTCTCTTCTACAGATACTGACCAGACAAAGAACAAACATTACATGGGGGAAAAAATCTTCACAACTCTCAGCAAATGGACTTAAACATCCTGCCTCCTCTCTCAAGGTTGAATAACAGGTGATGAAGATTGTTCTTTAGGGTGAGTAGATTTCTTCTTGGTTTGAATTACCGTGAGAGACTGACAGCTTCATTGATTATTTGATCCATTTAGCCTGCACTAACCTGAACCCAGGTGCATTCTACACACTAAGAGAGATCAGCAGTTCAGCAAGAAACAAGAGGAAAGGTACTGCCCGTATTGTTAGGCCATGAGCGACATTAGGACCAAGGCAAAATACTGCAGATGTTGACGAACTGAATTAAAAACAGAAAATGCTGGAAATGCTCAGCAAGTCTGACAGCATCTGTGGAGGAACAAGTATAGTTAACGTTTCAGGTCGATGACTCTGTGAGAACTGAGGTTAACAAATGGAGACTGTGCTCCCTGAATGGGGTTCGGTTAGACTGGAGTTGCAGTCACAGACAGGGGCAGAGCTCTGCTGAGTTTATCCAGCAATCTGGGCTCCAGTTCACTGAGACTTACCAGGAGCACAGCCTGGTCATGTGACCCAGTATGACTGCGATTGGGGGTGGGATGGGGCTTGCGCTGACTGCGATACATTCCTGGATCATTTGTGATGTCACCTGGAGACAGGTTTCATCCTCTGATTAGCATCCATCATTTGTAGTGATGCAGGCAGGAGCTGGAGTTGGCGGCTTGCACATCAGGCATGCACAGACGGATTGATCAATTGGCCTGATCCAGAGCCCGTTATCCTTCTTCAAAAGGGTTGGGGATGCTTAGTCCTCAGTGGCAAAGGAGGAGATGGAGAAATGAAGACGTATGGTGCTGTGCTCCCAACACTTGGCATGGCTTGCCCTGGAGAAATGGGTGGAGCATGCGTGCCCATGAAGCGTCCAGACATTATAATGGCAGAAGAATGTCGTGGAGGGGCATAACCTCCGAATTCATGTTTCAGTTGTGCTTGGAAGTTGTTTCTTTGGAAGGTTGAATGAGGAAGCTGTCAGCATCCCTTGTGCAAGATGTGCTTTGATTCGGGAATAGGGAAGGGATTGGTAACTGTTTTTTCACCCTGTGGTTCTGTGATGCTTTATGTTGGATTCTGCACAATATCGGGATGGTTCAGTATATTCCTGGAGGCTGGGGGATCCATTCATCATTTGCGCTTGTATCTGCTGTCTCTTCCAAAGATGAATAACACGTCATGAATATTGTTCTTTGGGGTGAGTAGATGTTTGCTTGGCTTGAATTACCCTGAAAGACTCATTGACACTTCCATTGACCATTGCATTCAGGCAACCTGCACTGACCAGAAATCAGGCACATTCCACACATTCACACAGATCAGCACAGGAGCACGAAAGATCCCAAAACACAAGAACTGACCGTCGGCAGATGCTGCCCAAACTGCAGCTCCATTAGGGACGTTAAGAGATCACTCCCTCTACTTTTCCATTGTGCATTATGACTTTCTTGTGATTCCTGTTGGAATATAGCAGAATTATGACAAAAACGTAAAAACATTTCCACGTTTAATATCATCAATGCTTTTATTTCAGCTCCTGTTTGAAGACCAGAAATGCCCATCATATGTCTTCCATTTTCTGACAGCACATTTTCAGGACTGTGCAAGACGCAAGAGAATGATGACAAAGGGATGGACAGAATCAAAAATCAGCTACCATTTCTGCTGTTTGATCATGGAGAGGTGGGTGTAAGTGTGGTGTGTGGGTGGGGTTGGGAGTGGGAACGGGGTGGAAATGAATAGTGAGACCTCAAGTTCTGAAGCTGGGGGACGGGATTATTAAAGTGTAACATTTAGAGGCTGTGCTCCCTGACTGGGTTGTGGTTAGACTGGAGCTGGGGACGGAGACAGTGATACAGCACGCTTGAGCTCGTCCAGCAACCTGGGCTCCAGTCCAGTGAGACTGACAAATAGTAAAGGCTTGTCATGTCACTCTGTATTACCGTGAGTGACCTGGGATTGCGCTTGATGCTGTGCAATTGACTCCCGGCCCCTGGGTTCAGTCCCTGCTTCCCATGTATCAGTTGTAATGTCTGTGGACTTGGCAGCTGACACTGTGAGTAAGTTTAGCCCACAAGGAAAGGAGAAAGGAAAGAAAAGAACCGCTTAATATTAAAGTAATTGACTCCAATGCTATTAATGAAAAATATAATGTAAATAAATGCAATCAGAGTGCAAACATTATATTCCAGGTACTGTTTCTCCAATCTAACCAGCCTCCAGCAGTTATAGGATATCTGTCCTCAATTACTCTTATTTCATTATCCTATATTCTAGTCTTACATTTTATTTCTGAGCTTCAGTGATATGTTATATTGGATTCTGTGAAGTATCAGGATGGTTCAGTATATCCCTGGAAGCTCTTCGATCTATCACTGATATGCACTTTTCCCTTCTGCAGATATTGATCTGGCATAAGAACAACATTCAATTGAAAATTTTTCAAGAGAAAAAAAAATTATCAGCAAAAGGTTATAAACATCCTGCCACTTCTTGCAATGATGAATAACAAGTGATGGAGATTGCTCTGTGAGGTGACTTCCATAGAACCACAGAAAGATTATGCCACAGAAGGCGGCCATTCAGTCCATCGTGTCTGTGCTGGCCGACAAAAAATATGCGCCAAATCTAATCCTACCTTCCAGCACCTGATCCATAGCCATGCAATGAACAGCACTTCAGGTGCGTCTCCAGCTACCTTTTAAATGCTTTGAGGCTTTCTGCCTCCACCACCGTTCCTGAAAGTGAATTTCAGAAACCCTCCACCCTCTGGGTGAAAAAGCTGTCCCTCATGTTTTCTCTAATCCTTCCACCAATCAACTTAAATCTGTGCCGGCTGGTAACTGACCACTCCACTAGGAGAAACAAGTCCTTCTTGCCCACTCTATCTAGTCCCCTCATATTTTTGTGCACCTCAATTATGTCATCGCTCAGCCTCCTCTGCTCTATGGAAAACAACCCGAACCTATCCAATCTTTCCTTATAGCTGCAACTTTCAAACCCTGGCAACATTCTTGTCAATCTCCTCTGTACTCTATGCAAAGCAATTACGGCCTTCCTGCAATACTCCAGCTGTGGTCTAACCAACGTTTTATAGATTTCCAGCATTACATCCCTGATTTTGTATTCTATACCTCAGCCAATAGAGGAAAGCGTTCCATATGCCTTCTTCACCACTGTATCGACCAGTCCTGCCATTTTCAGGGAGCTGTGGGCATGCTCTCCAAGGTCTCTCACTTCTTCTACCCATCACAATATCCTCTGATTTACTGTATATTCCCTCGCTTTGTTTGCCTTCGCCAAATGTATTATCTCACACTTCTCTGGATTCACTTCCATTGCCATTCCACCCAGTCAACCAAACCATGGATAGGGGCGGCACAGTGGCGCAGTGGTTAGCACCGCAGCCTCACAGCTCCAGCGACCCGGGTTCAATTCTGGGTACTGCCTGTGTGGAGTTTGCAAGTTCTCCCTGTGTCTGCGTGGGCTTCCTCTGGGTGCTCCAGTTTCCTCCCACATGCCAAAGACTTGCAGGTTGATAGGTTAATTGGCCATTATAAATTGCCCCTAGTATAGGTCGGTGGTAGGGAAATATAGGAACAGGTGGGGATGTGGTAGGAATATGTAATTAGTGTAGGATTAGTATAAATAGTTGGCTGATGGTCGGCACAGACTCGGTGGGCCGAAGGGCCTGTTTCAGTGCTGTATCTCTTAAGAAATAAAATCATCCTGGAGACTGCAGCTGTCCTCGAACTGCTACATGACCAATGTTTGTGTCATCAGCAAAATTCCCATACATGCCTCCCACATATAAGTCCAAATCATTAACATATACCACAAATAGCAATGGACCCAAAACAGAGCCTTGTGAAACGTCACTAGAAACCGACTTCCATTAGCAAAAACATTCAGCGACTACTACCCTTTGTTTGCTGTTAGTGAGCCAATTGTGGATCCAACCTGTTACATTCCCCTGTATCCCACGCGCTTTATTGTTTTTTTCTGACCAGCATGCCGTGCGGGACTTTGTCAAATGTCTTACTAAAATCCATGTAGACCACATCCACTGCACCAGCCATATCAAACCCTTCTGAAGAAGGGTCAATGACCTGGAACGTTAACTCTGCTTCTCTCTCCACATTCTGCGAGAACTGCTGAGTATTTCCAGCATTTATTGTTTTTATTACCAACCCCCCTTGTTGCTTCCTCAAAAAGGTCAATCAAGGTAGTAAGGCATGTCCTTCCCTTATCAAATCCATGATGACTATCGCTGATTAATCCATGCCTTTCAAAGTGACAGTTTGTTCTGTCTCTCAGATTTGATTTTAATAATTTACCCACCACCGAGGTCGTGCTCATAGAGCCATAGAGTCGTAGAGCATAGAACAAAGAACAAAGAACAGTACAACACAGGAATAGGCCATTCGGCCCTCCAAGCTTGCGCCGATCTTGATGCCAATCTAAACTAAAACCTTCTGCACTTCCGAGGACCGTATCCCTCTATTCCTATCCTATTCATGTATTTGTCAAGATGCCTCTTAAACGTCGCTATCGTACCTGCTTCCAACACATCCCCCAGCAGCAAGCTCCAGGCACTCACTACCATCTGTGTAAAGAACTTGCCTTGCAGATCCCCTCTAAACTTTTCCCCTCGCACCTTAAACCTATGTCACCTAGTAACTGACTCTTCCACCCTGGGGAAAAGCTTCTGACTATCCACTCTGTCCATGACACTCATAACTTTGTAAGCCTCTATCATGTCGCCTCTCCACCTCCGTCGTTCCAGTGAAAACAATCCGAAACAGGCCCTTCGGCCCACCGCGTCCATGCCAACCATAATGCTTATCGAAACTGCCGAATCCCAACTACCTGCATTAATTCCATATCCCTCTATGCTTTGCTCATTCAAGTACCTGTTCAGATGCCTCGTAAATTTTGATCTTGTTCCTGCCTCCACCACTTCCTCAGACAGCTCATTTAAGAAACCCACTATTATTTGTGTGAAGAATTTACCCCTTTGATCCCCTTTAAACCTCCTCCCACTCACCATAAATCTATGCCCTCTAGTTTTCGTCACCCCTACCATGGGAAACAGACTCTGGCTATCTACCCTACCTATGCCTCTCATAATTTTATATACCTCTATCATGTCCCCTCTCAGGCTCCTTCACTCCAGGGAAAACAGACGCAGCCAGTACCATCTCTCTTTATAATTCAAACCCTACAAACCAGGCAACATCCTTCTGAATCTTTTCTGCACCCTCTCTAGCTTAATCACATCTTTCCTGCAGTGCAACGACCAGAACTGCACACAGTACTCCAAATGCAGCCTAACCAAAGTTATATACAACTATAACATGACGTCCCAACTCTTGTACTCAATGCCTCGGCTGAAAAAGCAAGCATGCCATATGCCTTCTTCCCCACCCTGTCTACCTTTGTTGCCACTTTCAGGGAACTGTGTACTTACACCCCAAGGTCTCTCTGCTCAACAACTCTCCCCAGGGCCCTGCCGTTTACTCTGTATGTCCTGCCCTGGTTTAACTTCCCAAAATGCATCACTTCGCACTCGTCTGCGTTAAATTCCATTTGCCAATCCCTTGGCTACTTTTTCAGTTTATCTATATCCTGTTGTAACCTGAGACCAACCTTCTTCACTGTCCACGATACCATCAATGTTGGTGTCATCTGCAGACTTACTAATCATGCCCCCTACATTCACATGCAAGTCATTAATATATATGACAAACAACAGAGGGCCCAGCACCGATCCCTGCTGCACACCACTTGCTGCCGGCCTCAAATCTGAATAACAACCATGCACAACCAGTCTCAGCCTCCTGTCACCAAGCCAATTTCGCATCCAATTGGATAGCTAACCCTGGTTCCCATGTGTTCGAACCTTCTGGTCCAGCCTACCATGCGGGACCATATCAAAGGCCTTGCTAAAGTCCATGTCGACAACATCGATCGCCCTGCCCTCGTCAATCCTCTTGGTCACATCCTGGAAAAGCTCAATCAAATTCGTGAGACATGACTTCCCAGGCACAAAGCCATGCTGACTATCCCTAATCAGTCCATGACTTTCCAAATGTATATAAATCATGTCTGGCAGAATCCGTTCCAATAACTTTCCCACCAGTGATGTAAGGCTCACCGGCTGTAGTTCCCTGGCTTATCCCTGCTGCCCTTCTTAAATAACATTAGCTATCCTCCAGTCTTCCAGTACATCACCCGTGGCTAACGATGATACAAAAATCTCTGCCAGGGCCCCAGCAATCTCCTCCCTTGCTTCCCAGAGCATTATAGGATGCATCTGGCCAGGCCCTGGGGATTTATCCACCTTACTGCGCTTCCAAAACTCCAACACCTCCACCTTTGTAATGTTGATATGCTCCAGGATATCGCTACTCCCTCCCTTGAATTCATTACCTTCCATGACCTTCTCCTCGGTAAATAGAGATGATAAGTATTCATTTAAGACCTTTCCCATTTCCCGTGGCTCCACACATAGATTACCACACTGATCCTTAAAGGGACCTACTCTCTCCCTAACTACCCTTTTACCCTTAATGTACTTATCAAATCTTTTAGGGTTGTCCTTTATCTTATTTGCCAGGGAAATCTCATGGGCCCTTTTTGCCCTCCTAATTTCCTTCTTAAGTGTACTCCTACATCCCCTATGCTCCTCGAGGGTATCCTTTGATCCCAGCTGCCTATACCTGACATATGCCTCCTCCTTTGTCCTGATCAGACCCTCAATATCCCTCATCAACCAAGGTTCCCTAAACTTTCCAACCTTGCCCTTCCAATTAACTGGAACATGCCATCCCTGAACTCTTCCTATCTCACTTTTAAAAGCCTCCCACTTGCCAGATGTCCCTTTACCTGTAAACAGCCTCTCCCATTCAACTTTTGAGTGTTCCTGTCCGATGCCATCGAAATTAGCCTTCCCCCAATTTCTGACTTCAACCTGAGGACCAGTCCTGTTCTTTTCCATAACTCTCTTGAAGCTAATCGAGTTATGGTCACTGGTCCCAAAGTGCTCCCCCACTGACACATCAACCACCTGCCCAGCTCATTTCCGAATTGGAGGACGAGTGTAGACCCTTCTCTAGTCGGGCCATCCACATATTACTTCAGAAAACTATCCTGGACACACTTAACAAATTTCTTTTGGGCCTCCTTATCTCGAGAGACAATGGATACGCGCCTGGAGGTGGTCAGTGGTTTGTGAAGCAGCGCCTGGAGTGGCTATAAAGGCCAATTCTGGAGTGACAGGCTCTTCCACAGGTGCTGCAGAGAAATTTGTTTGTTGGGGCTGTTGCACAGTTGGCTCTCCCCTTGCGCCTCTGTCTTTTTTCCTGCCAACTACTAAGTCTCTTCGACTCGCCACAATTTAGCCCTGTCTTTATGGCTGCCCGCCAGCTCTGGCGAATGCTGGCAACTGACTCCCACGACTTGTGATCAGTGTCACACGATTTCATGTCGCGTTTGCAGACGTCTTTATAACGGAGACATGGACGGCCGGTGGGTCTGATACCAGTGGCGAGCTCGCTGTACAATGTGTCTTTGGGGATCCTGCCATCTTCCATGCGGCTCACATGGCCAAGCCATCTCAAGCGCCGCTGACTCAGTAGTGTGTATAAGCTGGGGATGTTGGCCGCTTCAAGGACTTCTGTGTTGGAGATATAGTCCTGCCACCTGATGCCAAGTATTCGCCGAAGGCAGCGAAGATGGAATGAATGGAGACGTCGCTCTTGGCTGGCATACGTTGTCCAGGCCTCGCTGCCGTAGAGCAAGGTACTGAGGACACAGGCCTGATACACTCGGACTTTTGTGTTCCGTGTCAGTGCGCCATTTTCCCACACTCTCTTGGCCAGTCTGAACATAGCAGTGGAAGCCTTACCCATGCGCTTGTTGATTTCTGCATCTAGAGACAGGTTACTGGTGATAGTTGAGCCTAGGTAGGTGAACTCTTGAACCACTTCAGGAGCATGGTCGCCAATATTGATGGATGGAGCATTTCTGACATCCTGCCCCATGATGTTCGTTTTCTTGAGGCTGATGGTTAGGCCAAATTCATTGCAGGCAGACGCAAACCTGTCGATGAGACTCTGCAGGCATTCTTCAGTGTGAGATGTTAAAGCAGCATCGTCAGCAAAGAGGAGTTCTCTGATGAGGACTTTCCGTACTTTGGACTTCGCTCTTAGACGGGCAAGGTTGAACAACCTGCCCCCTGATCTTGTGTGGAGGAAAATTCCTTCTTCAGAGGATTTGAACGCATGTGAAAGCAGCAGGGAGAAGAAAATCCCAAAAAGTGTGGGTGCGAGAACACAGCCCTGTTTCACACCACTCAGGATAGGAAAGGGCTCTGATGAGGAGCCACCATGTTGAATTGTGCCTTTCATATTGTCATGGAATGAGGTGATGATACTTAGTAGCTTTGGTGGACATCCGATCTTTTCTAGTAGTCTGAAGAGACCACGTCTGCTGACGAGGTCAAAGGCTTTGGTGAGATCAATGAAAGCAATGTAGAGGGGCATCTGTTGTTCACGGCATTTCTCCTGTATCTGACGAAGGGAGAACAGCATGTCAATAGTCGATCTCTCTGCACGAAAGCCACACTGTGCCTCAGGGTAGACGCGCTCGGCCAGCTTCTGGAGCCTGTTCAGAGCGACTCGAGCAAAGACTTTCCCCACTATGCTGAGCAGGGAGATTCCACGGTAGTTGTTGCAGTCACCGCGGTCACCTTTGTTTTTATAGAGGGTGATGATGTTGGCATCGCGCATGTCCTGGGGTACTGCTCCCTCGTCCCAGCACAGGCATAGCAGTTCATGTAGTGCTGAGAGTATAGCAGGCTTGGCACTCTTGATTATTTCAGGGGTAATGCTGTCCTTCCCAGGGGCTTTTCCGCTGGCTAGGGAATCAATGGCATCACTGAGTTCCGATTTGGTTGGCTGTATGTCCAGCTCATCCATGACTGGTAGAGGCTGGGCTGCATTGAGAGCAGTCTCAGTGACAGCATTCTCCCTGGAGTACAGTTCTAGGTAGTGCTCAACCCAGCGGTCCATCTGTTTGCGTTGGTCAGTGATTATGTCCCCCGATTTCGATTTGAGGGGGGTGATCTTCTTGATGGTTGGCCCAAGAGCTCTCTTCATGCCATCATACATTCCTCTGATGTTTCCGGTGTCTGAGGCCAGCTGAATATGACTGCATAGGTGTTGCCAGTAGTCGTTTGCGCAACGCCTAGCTGTTCTTTGTGCAGTACTTCTGGCTGCTTTAAGTGCTGCGGATGTTAAATCGCTGGGGGCTTTCTTGTAGTTCAAAAGTGCAATGCGCTTAGCGGCTATGACAGGTTCCAGCTCTTCATTATGAGATTGAAACCAGTCTGCATTTCTCTTCGCACTTTTGCCGTAGGTGGTCAAAGCTGACTCATAGATGGCGTCTCTGATGTGGGCCCACTTGGTCTCAGCATCCCCTGTGGGAGTGTTTTGAAGGGCTGTTACAAGTGAATTTAGAAATTTTTGTAACAGCTGTGGGTGAGAAATTCTGCTCGTGTTGATGCGCGGGTGGCCCTTCTGCTTGGAATGATGCAACTTCTTTGGTCTGAGTCTAACCTTGCTGCACACCAGGGAGTGGTCGGTGTCGCAGTCCGCACTGTGGAAGCTGCGTGTGATTTGAACACTGTTTAAGGCGGCTCGCCTTGTGACAATGAGGTCTAGCTGGTGCCAACGACGTGATCTTGGGTGCCTCCATGAAACCTGGTGACAGGGTTTAGTGTGAAAGAACGAGTTGGTGATGCAGAGGTTATGATAGGTACACAACTCAAGCAGTCTCTGCCCGTTCTCATCCATCCTTCCAACGCCATAGCGCCCAAGGCAGGAGGGCCATGAGTCATGGTCGGCCCCAACCCTGGCATTAAAGTCCCCCAGCAGGAATAGGTGTTCGGTGTTGGGGATGCTGCTAATGATGTTATGGAGTTGTTCATAGAACTGGTCTTTAGCTTCAGGTGCGGAACAGAGTGTTGGAGCATAGATGCTGAGTAGGTGTACTGGACCAGAGGTGGTGAGCAGTCGGATGGACAGTATGCGTTCCGAACCATTTGAGGGAGGCTCTATCATGCTGAGCAAGGAGTTTCTGATGGCGAAGCCCACTCCATGCTGTCTTGGTTCTTCAGGATCCCTGCCCTGCCAGAAGAAGGTGTAGTCTTGCTCTGCTAGAGAGCCACTCGCGGGGAGGCGAGTCTCCTGAAGTGCTGCAATGTCCACATTGAGTCTACTGAGCTCGTTGTTAATGATGGCGGTCTTCCGAGAATCGTTGATTTGTGTAAGGTCTTCCGACAGGCCAGGGCACATAGTTCTGACGTTCCAGCTTGCAAAGCGAAGGGCTGGTACCTTCTTTCCTTTTTTCATGTTGTTTGGTGCGGTGTATCAGTCCACCTTTCGGGCAATGACCCTGAGCTCCAAGCACCCATTGAAGCAGGCAGACTGTGGCGGGACAGAACCTTATTGACCGGGGGCTGCCCGGTTTGAGGCGGGCGGTAGCTGTCCAGTGAGGTGCAATGACCTCTCCCACCGACAAAGGCAACCCGTGGCGCCCAGTTTCTACGCCAATTTATCTGGACTTATAACCCGTAACTGCTGCCTTCCGTGTTGTTTCAGTCGCTGTGAGGCAACTATGGAGTGACCTCTCCATGGCGCATGCCTGGGCAAATTTATGGAGGTTGAGAGTTGCCCAGTCGTCAAAACCCCCCTCTCGGCCTTTCTGGTGGGGTCCAAAGGAGTGCAGGACACGACGTTTGGCACCAGTATGGCTGCAGGAACTGCCGGAAACATGCCAAAGGTGACACATGACCGCCTACGGGGTTCCGCTCCGGATTTTCTGTTAGGGTTTACTCCCTTAGCCTTGGTCTCTCCCGAGACGCCCACAAGGCAGTGGGGTTGTTGCGGCCCCTACACAGGTGTAGGATGGTGCCGGTGGGAGGAGGGGATGCAAGGGGGAGGGGTAGAGGGAGGGGGGTGGGGGGGGTGCAGGGGAAGGGGGGGCGGGCTGGGACGGGGTTGTGAGGGGGTGAGCTGAGAGGGTGGAGCAGGGAAGGGGACGGGGGTGGGGGGGGTGGAAGGGGGGTAAAGGGGGCGGAGGGGGGGTGGAATCTGGTGCAGGTAATAAGCCATTTCCTCAGTGCCCACCATCGACGTCCGGAAAGCTCATCCACGTCCTTCGGGAGGTGAAGCATCATTTGGCAGACTTAGAGGTGATTACATTTGTTAAGGGTTTTTTTTTTTGCAGTGGTTTAAATAAAGACATGCAGCATTGCCGACAGTGCGCTGCAGATGCTCTCCGAGCCATCTCCCGCGGGCGCTTTGAAGTTGCGGCCGGGGGGGCCGTTCGTGGATGTTTTGGGTGTTCGGGGCACCTTTTCACAGGACTTCTCTCGGGTCCCGCAGCTCCTTCTTCACCTCAATGGACTTACCGCATGCCGTGGCTGCAGACACTCTGGACTGTGAAGACAGCAGGATCGGAGATTGAAGTATCGGCAGCTGTTCTCGTCAGTTTCATCCGGATCAATTTCATTGAGAAAACAAAGAGCAGGTGTGGCTGGGGGAGGGCAGTGGGCCCAGGTAACATACACTAAAATCACTGTTAACTTTTAGATAGGGCTAAAATGAACTGATTTAAAGAGCCAGGGGAATTTAAACAGTTTAAGAGGGCAGATTGGGGGAGAAAACGTTAGGGATGGGAGCAGATGGCCATGGATAGAGTTGAACAGCAAGGGAGCTTCCTAGGGAGCTTCCAGCCCAGGAGCCATCTTGAAATAACGCTCAACAAATAATACTGACTGGCCTATCCTCATTTGGTCTATACCTCGCAGACCTCCAATACTTTGGCAGCTTGCCCGTATCCAGTGAGGGTTTTAAGATTATCCTTAGAGCATTCGCTATTTCCTCCCTAGTGTCGTTTAACAACCTGGGATGCAATCCATCCGGCCCGTGCATTTTATCCACTTTCTAGGATGTCAGATCTTATAGTACTCCCTCTCTCATTATGCTTATCATATCTAATATTTCCTCCTCTTTTACTTCAATGTCTACATCATCTCTCTCCTTTGTGAAGACAGAGAGAAAAAAATTATTTAAGTACCCCGCCCACATTGTCTGCATCCACGCATACTTCCATTGAACATATCTGATAGGCCCTACCCTTTCCTTATTTTATTCTCTTGCTGTTAATATGCTGATAGACCACCTTTGTGTTTTCCTTAGTTTTACCTGTCAATAATTTTTCTTGTCCTCTCTTTGATTTTCTCATTTTCCTTTTTACTTCACCCCTGCACTTTCTATATTGCTCTAGGCTTTCTAAAGTATTATGTTTTCTGTGATTGCAATAAGCTTTCTTTTTCTCCCTTAGCTTACCTTGTAAGCTTCGAGGTTTGGCCCTTTATCTTTGTGTGAACGTGCCTACACTGTGCCTGCAGAATGTCGCATTTGAATGCCACCCTCTGGTTTGCCTTCCCCAATTTAGAACATTTACTCCTATTTTATCATTGTCCTTTTCAATGAGTATGCGAAAACTAACTGTTTTATGGCCACGATCTCCAAAATGGTCACCCACAACGACTTTATCCACTTGCCCAGCTTCCTTACCAAACCTAAATCAAGAATTGCGCCCCGTCTCTTTGTGCTTGTTAAGCGCTGATTCTAAACGTTCTCTTGAACGCAGTTCAAGAATTTAGTGCCCTCTGTGCCCTTCACACTGTCTGTAACCCAGTTGGTATTGGGGTTGTTGAAATCCCCAAATATTGCCCAATAGTTTTTGCAGTCAAATATTTGCTTACATATTTGTTCCTCTATATCCCTCTCGCTGTTCGAGGCTTTGTCGTACAATCGTAGTAACATGACTGTCCCGTTTTCATTTCTGAGGTCCACTCATATGGCCTCACTTAGTGATTCACTTATTTTATCATCCCTCCTCACAGCTGTTTGATTATTATTTGATTCCTTAACCAAGAATGCTCCACCCGATTTTTTTTATCTCCCTCTCTATCCCGCCTGAAAGCTCAGCGATGCTGAGCTGCCATTCTTGCTCCTCATTAAACCACGCTTCCGTTATAGCAGTGATATCGTGTCGCCATGTGTCTTTCTGTGCCCTCAGCTCATCGGCTGCATTTACTATACTCCTTGCATTTAAATAAATATCTTTTAACACTGCCAAATTCCTTTGCTTCACACTTTTTAACCTTTGCTGCTTCTGTCTTTCAGAGTCACTTGTTAATTTCCTGCTTCCCCTTCCCTGTCCAGAAATTGTCCGTCCGAAACTATCCTCAGGTTCCCATCCCCCTACCAAGCTAATTTAAACCATCCACAACAGCACTAGCAAATCAACCTGCAAGGATATTTTTCCCAATCCTGTTCAGGTGTAGACCCTGTGGCTTGTCCAGGTCCCACCTTCCCAAGAACTGGTTCCAATGCCCCACTAGTAAGTAGTTTCCTTCTTGGTTTGAATTACCTTGAGAGGCTGACTGACAGCTTAATTGACCATTTCATTCGCGTACCTCGCACTGCAGTTAAATCTGGTACATTCTGTACATTTCCAGAGATCAGCATTGGAGCACGGAACATCCCAAAGTCAAGAGCTAACCCTGGGAACATGCTGCCCGAACTGCAGCTCCAGTAGCAGCCTCCCAAGATTAACTGCAGTAAGCTCGCTATCTACATGATGAAGTTTGTTAGGTTGCTGTTAGAAAGTTGTATCTTTGGCACATTACGCTTGATGTATTTTCCATGTTTGACCTCTTTCATTCTTTTATTTCAGCTCATCCTTGAAGACCAGGACTACCCTTCAGATGCCATACATTTGCAGACCACATATTTCTGGCACCACACAAGAGACAAGAGAGTGATGCTGAAGAGATGGGGCATGTTCATTGTCACCTATCAATATCCATTTCGTTCGTTTAACTGAAAGCACAAAGGCACAAGGTTAAGATATTTAGTCTGATCAAGCAAGAGCTGGACGAGGGATACATCTTGAGTTAGCTTATTTTCTGTCACCGAATCATAAAACCACGCTGAGCAGTGATTGGTGATCCATTTGTGTTAGTCACAAGAAATGGCTGGATGACAGAGAGGGTTGTTGCTTTCCAACATAACCATCACATTTTAACACCACTTTATCACCTGGTTTTAGTGGTGTCGTTCGGAATTTCATGTTTCACTCTGCATTTGTTTTCATACAATCTTTCTGTGCTCGATCACTTCCGCAGAAGTGTTGATCATTAGCATTGTGGAGTAGCTCAGGAAGAGGCGTGCACATATGGTGTGCGAGATGAGCATAGCTGGAGACTTTCCAGTTGCCGAGTGAGAAATAATTCTGTAATTGAGAAGAAAATGTTACAAATCCTGATTCCGCGATTGATCTCAACAGTAGCTGTGCAGATCACTTTTTTCAAGGTAGGTGTGCATCTCTCAACTTCTACATGAGCTCTTGGCCTAAAGCATGTGATTTATCAGTGACTGAAAGCCAGGTAGTTCGGAAACTTTACTGAACACATTACTGTTGAAATCTGGTCAACCTTTCGGATGACTCCTTATGCTGAGGTACACACAACTATTTCTACGACTGGGAATCTGCTGTAGACATCAGTGACAGCAAGCACGTTCTCGTCAGTAGGCAAGTCTATGAAATCTATGGAAACTTTCGGCCATGAACATGCCCAAAACTCAGAAACGTTGAGCGGTTCCTGAAGATTTGACATGATGGTTGCTTGGCAAACACTGATTGCTTTTGTGCTCCCAGGAGATATACACTTTGCTGAACAAAGTTGCTTGTTCTTTGCAATTCCCTGGTGACTCTTGTACTATTCTACAAAACATTATCTCAATAACTGTGGAATAACAAGGCAGTTGCCATGCAACACGAGACTAGATGTGATTGGAACGGTGAGCTCAATTCGAACACTGTGAAGACTTTGCAGCATGTGAGTGATTTTATTTTATATGCTCGTTCAATCATGTCTATCCAGCTTTGTGATTTTGCAGCTTCCGTACACAGCTGCCTGCTTCATCTTGTTTTGTTGCCACTTTAATGTCAGTTAGTATTAGCGAATTTGGCACCATGTTTACGCTTGTATAGTTAAGATGGTGTTCGGTAGTCTGTTCTTCACGACTGCTTGGAGTGATTGTCGGCAAAGGATGCTAACATACGTACAAACATGCGAATTAGGAGCAGGAGTAGGCCATTCTGTCCGCTCATGCCTGCTCTGCCATTTAATAAGATCATGGCTGATCTAATTGCGGTCTCAACTCCACTTTCCAGCCTACTCCTAATACGCTTATACCCCCTTATGTCTCAAGAATTAATCTACCTCTGCTTTAAAAAAAATCCTTTAATTTCTACCACTGCATATCTACTGAACCATCCCTTAACCTAATTTGCCAGTTTACTTCAGCCAGCTCTCGCTTCATGCCCTCATAATTGCACTTATTTAAGCTTAAAATACTATTCTTAGGTTCGCACGGCTCTCCTTCAAACTGAATGTTAAATACGATCATATTATGATCACTGCTACCTCGGGGCACCTTCATTCTAAGGTCATTAATTAATCCTGTCTCTTTGCACAGTACCAGATATAGGACAGCCCGCCTCTGGTTGGCTCTGGAATCTGTCCAGAAAACACTGTATGAACTCATCATCCAGGTTATCTTTCTCAGTCTGATTCATCCAATCTGTATTTTGATGAAAACTATCCACGATAAACGGTGTACCCTACTCACAACGGCCTGTATACCCCGCTATTTCATCCTGTATACCCCGCTCTACAGCGTCGTTACTGTTAGGAGCCACAGAAACCAAGCAACTTATTACCATTAGTATTTCACATCTCTACTCAAACTGGTTCTACATCATGATCACCATAACTAAGTTCATCACTCTCCATTGTACCAATGCCATGCTAGGCTAACAGAGATACCCCTCCACCTTTTCTTCGCTCCCCTTTTTTCCTAAATTTCATGTAGCTTTGAATATTCACGTCTCAGTCTTTGTCATCTTGCATCCATATCTCTGTAATGGCTATCAAATCGTACATGTTTATTACAATTTGCGTTGTCATCTCACCTGCTTTGTTCCAAATGTCATGTGCATTCAGATACAGAGCTTTTAGATTTATATTTTTACTATTTTTGTAATATCTAGTCTTATCTACAGGTGCACGCTTTGGATTGTACACTCTGTCCATCCTGACATACTTTGATCATCATTTCCCTTATTGCTACCTTGCTCTCTTGCCTTGCCTTCTCCACTTGATTTATCACATAGTCTCAATCCTGTGTCCTCGTCTCCAATATTAAGTTCAAAGACCTCTCTACCATCCTAATCATCCGACCACCCCTACATTTTTGCCAGTATGGTTCAGGTGGAGACCTTCCCACTTTCGCCATTACTGGTGCCAGTGCCCCACGAATCAAAAACCATTTCTCCTGCACCAATCTTGGAGCCACACGTTTAACTTTCCAATCATATTTACCCCACTCTAATTTTCTGGTGGCCCAGATAATTTTGCCACCTTTATGGTTCTGTTTATAATGTAGACCCAAGCTGCCAATACTCCCTCAACGCAACTTCTTTCCCACTTCTATCTTCTTCGTTTGTACCTACATGGACCATTACCAATGGATCCTCGCCCTCCGATTGCAGGTTTATTTCCAGCCCAGTGAAGTTGTCCCGATTCCTGGCACCAGGCAGGCAACAGAGCCATCTGGACTCTCACTCTCGGCTGCAGAGAGCTGTCTATATCCCCCTCATTATACGATTCCCTACGACCACCACATCCATCCCTAGTCACTCCCCCAGCTTGAATAGCTTCCTATCCCACATCGCCATGCTCAATTCTCTCATCCACCTTGCACCCCCCGCTTTTCTCTATACAGGTTGAGAAAACACGCACCTGTTAGACTATTGCAAAGGCTGAGGGTCCTTTGCTTCTACTTTCTGTATACCATAACCTGCCTCACTCTTTGTCACGCTCTCCTGTCCCTGACCATGCATCAAATCAGAAGACCCTTTCTTTAGGGGTGCGACCACCTCCTGGTAACACTCCCTCTCCCTGATGTGTCGCAAGGTTTACAGCTCGGCCTACAGCTCATTCACACTGAGCTGAAGGTCCTCGAACTGCAGACACTTACTGCAGACGTGACTGCCATGGATTACACAGGTGTCCACCAACTCCCAGCTGCAACACATCATCTGTCCTGTCATTCTTCTAGTGTTTTTAATAACTAAGTATTTACTCAATTAATGTTTTAGTTAATGGCTCTCCTTAACAGCCCTTGATACACCAATTCAAACCTTGGCAATACAATAAACGTTACTGCTTAAAAATAGTGCAGAACAGTAGGCTCACCAGCCTCTTACTTCCAATCTGCTTGTGTGCCTTAATTAGTAATAAGGTAGTTACATAACATTTAATTAGAAGTTTTTTTCCTCTAATCTCTAGTTATTAGCATGCACACCCTAACAGTATTGTACTAACTTAGCTATTTACAGAAAGTCACTAACAGCAGTTCTGCACCAATCAATCACATTACATATTCCCTGTGATGTCAGTGTTAAAAATTTTCCAAACTCAGTCAGCATGCGCCAACCCCTGAAGCCGTTTAGCTGCTGCCTCGCAGATCCAATTCTACTCCACTACCGAATTGAAAGGATGATATCTACTGCATTAAACTTGCTTGGCTGATTTTTCACAAAGAGCTAATATTTTCGTGATTTGAGTATCCAGCGCTTTAATAAAGTAGGTGGCTTGCTATGTGGATTGTTGAACAGGCTCACTGGTGGCCTATGACCGGTTGTCACTTGAAACTCACTTCCATCCAAGTAGAAATGATTGACACTGCTTCCCTTTCTGTTTGTGAATATCATTGCCGATGGGTGTTAATGATCTGCTTGCTATCACAATGATTGATGGGTGACCTACTTTGTCTTTCCACACGAGAACTGCACCTAAGCCAACCAAGCTCGCATCCATGACTAGCCGGGTGGTTTTCTCAGGGTTGAAGTAGGCATTTGAGCAGATTCCTGACAACTTTTGTTTGATCTGGTGTCCAGCCTGTTTGAGAGATCTGGTCTCTTTTATCTGATCACATAGGTGGTCAGACAGTATAGCGAGATCAGGAATGAAATGGGTACAGTATATGACGAGCTCAGCAGACACCAGATTTCTTGTGCGTTTGTAGAATCTGCAGTATTTGCAATGGCTTCGACTTTCTGTGGATCTGCTGATGTTCCTCACCGCTGAATGCATGACTGAAGAATTTGCTTCTGCTTCCATTGGCTTTGTTGAGAGTATTGTTACATTTTCTGAGACCCTGTAGGCATGCAAATGGACGTTGCTCGAGTTTGCTTTCAGTGTGACTGTAGATGAGAATTTCATCGCTGATGTTCAGCGTATCTTCAAAGCCTTGCATTTCAGAGTAAATCATGTGCCAAAATACTTCAGCTGTTGGGTTGGCTCCAAGGTTGAGTCCCTTGTATTGAAGGAGATCGATGTGAGTTGGAAACACGGTAAGACACCTCAGTTTGATGGAATCCTGCATTGAGTTCCGGTTCAGCAAAACGTTTGTAGCTATTCACTTTCTCCATGATATTGCCAGTAGATGATGTCAAATGCCTTTCTCTTTGTATTGCTTGGTTTGGTGACCAGATATCGATACAGATTCTGATCTTGTACTCACTCCTGGGTTTTTGGCAACTTGCATAGGGTGAGATGCAATGGCGGGTGGGGGGTGGGGGGCGGGTGGTGGTTCAACCGTTCTCATTCAACATTCTCAATGAAGTCGAGGTCTAACAAGCACTGAAACTCCTTATGTGGCTGCTTTCGAACATGAAACAGTATGCGTCTATGTTGGATGCACCTGGGGATCTCCATGCAGCTTGTACATAGCACACACCAGTTTGCCAATACCTGCGAAGTGGTCAGCATGCAGTTCAAGACCGTTGTTGATACGAGTAGGAACTGTATATATGTCTGTAATCAGGAACAGAACTGTTGCTGTGTGGAAAGCGAAGAGCATGTCACTTTCTCCAGATATGTGGCTGGCATTTCAAAAGTCCCAAGAACTTTCAGTAGTTTGTTACTGCAGAAGGGGAAGATTTTTGCATTCCCTAGTTTGCAAATTACGGATGAGATTTCTTCAATGTTTTATCTCCAATGATGTCGACAGATGGTCCTGTATCTATGAGGGCATTTACTTTCGAGAAGCCAATGGTCCCTGTCACACGTGGTTAGTTGATGTGTCCAGAATACAGTATAAAAGTACATTCAGGGTCATCTATCTAGACATTGGCTAGATTCTCTCGTCCTTCTTGTGTGGTATACAAATTCAGCACTCGTTTGCTGGTGTTGCGATTAACATTTGATTTTGCTGATGTGCAGCATATGAGACCAAAATGGTTGAGATTATCAAAAGCCTTATATTGCTAGCAGCAGCAGGACACACCATCTGGTGTGGATAAGTACCACCACTGTGGAAGCATTACTTGGACAATCATGATACTGTTTGTGAGATTGCTGTTATCTTTTTGAAGGTGGTTGCCTCGCACATGGAGGGTAAACACTGCTCACAGGAGTTGAGCTTGAAGTGTGGCAGTTGCTGTTGGCAACATCAACTTCAGCAGCTCTGAACTCAGAAAGAGATAACGATCTTGCTAACTCCAGCAGCTCTGACAGCTTCCTTAATTACCTGCAGTTCACGATTGAAAGCAAAGCGAATTATACTTGGCTGTCAAGTAAATGCTGATCCCATCCTTGCAATCAATTAAGATTTCACATTGTTGACCTGCTATTTCAAATTACTGTAATAAACCACAGCACAACCTTCTGGATTGCTGTTTTACGATGAACCTTTATTATCATCTCCCTCTAGTTTCACACTGCACAGGCTACATCAAGCATGTATAGTGGCCTCAAAAGCACAATACACGACCTATCAAATGAACAACAAATAAACAATACACTACACCAGGTAACCTGAGAAACAACAGCTCATTCACACCCCACATTCCCTCACCAGCACACTTCAAACCCATTTCAAAACCTACCCTGCTCAGCACCACACTCCACACCTCCACCTTGCACACCCCCACCGGCACCCCCACACTCCACACCATCTAAATGTTCAGCTGAGATAGCTGTCGCCAGTCAATCGTCCTGCTTCCCTCGACCCTTCATTTCGACTCGTGAGGTCTTCACCGTGCCTCTCGGCCGGGTTTCCCGTTGCCAGTGCAGGTAGACGTTTATGGGATGGGCATACGACAGGGCTACCAGGACGATGAATCTGATGTTCAGCAGCGCCAACAATTTCCCAAATAAAGGCAAAAAGATAGCTATTTTTTTTCAGATAATGGCAATGTAGAAACTTCCTCATAGTATCATAGAATAGCAGAGCACAGACGCAGGCTATTCAGCTCATCGTGGCCCTGCTGTTTCTTTCAAAGATCTTTGCAATTGGTTCCAGCCCCTTGCTCTTCCCCCATATTGCTCCAATGGTTTCTTCTTCAATTATTTATTCAACTCCCATTTAAAGGCTACTATTGAATCTGTATCCATCACCCTATCAGGCGGTGCATTTCAAATCCTAACCACTCGTTGCATGAAAAACATTTTTCCTCATGTCACCTCTAGTTCATTTGGCAATCATCCTAATTGTTTCCCCTGTGGGTTTTGACCCTTGTGCCAATAGATGCACTTTCTTTTTAGTTTCTCTATCTAAATCCTTCAAAGTTTTGAATACCTCTATCAAATATCCCCTTCACCATCACTGCGCGAAGGAGAACAATCCCAACTTCTCCAGTTTTGCCACATAACTGTGATCCCTCGTTGCTGTAATCATTCCAGTAAATCTCTTCTGTACATTCACCCAAGCTGTCATGTCCTTCGTAAAGTCTGGTGTCCAGAAAGGGACACAATAGTCCAGCTGGGGTCTAACTGGCCTTTTATCCAGCCCCAGACATGGGTGCGATCTTACAATTTAACTCCAGACCTTGATCGCAGCATCAAGATTTCCCACATTCTCTTCATCTTTCTTTCGATCATCGTATCCCTCACCCGATGTCAGACTGTGACCATCGCATCCAAATCTCCTGCTTACGCTCTCTCTTACTATGTAGCGTAGTTTCCCTCACCCAGTGCCTCTCACTGGATCCTGGACTCTCTAGCATAGATCAAAGGGAGGTGCTGACCTCCTAATACATGTTAATACTCACATACAGTGGGTCGTCTTTCAGGGGCCCATGGACAACAGCGAAGCAAGGGTACTGGAGCAGAGAGACAACTCCCGAGACAGCCATGTCCAGTCCATAGATTTTACCAAAGTGACAGGGAGGAAACCTGCATGGGACAAACAGAGAGAGACGGGGGAGTTTCAGAGAATTTCATCGTGGGAGCAGCACACAAATAGGCCATTCGGCCCTACAGGTCCATTTTAACATTTGTGTTGCACACGTGCCTCCATCCTCTCCTCTTCATCTCACCCCATAACATATCCTTCTATTTTTTCTTCCTCCTGTATTTATCCAGCTTCCCCTTAAACACCATTCACCTCAACCACTCCCTGTGGTAGCGAGTTCCACCACTCTTTGGGCAACGAATTTCCTCTTGAATTTACTATTGGGTTTATTAATGACTATCTTATATTGATGGCCCCCTAATTTTAATGTCACTGATCAGTGGAAACATCATATCTACGATAGAGTATGTGGGACTGCTCGTCTCAAAATCCCAGACTGAAAAGTGGAACGGGAGTCTGAATGGACTCTTGGAATCAGAATTCCAGATCTAGCAGTGTAACTGTAGTCTGAATGGACTCCCGATTTCGGAATCCAAGATCAAGCACTGTAACCAGACTTTGAATGGGTTTCGGTTCTAAAACTCCAGATCAAACTGTGCAACTGGAGTCTAAATGGACTTCTGGTCTCAAAATGCGGGATCGAACAGTGTAACCAGAGTCTGAAAGAATTGCTTGTATCAGAAGCCCAGATATAACACTTCAACCAGATTCTGAACGGGCTACAGATCCTAACACTCCAAATCAAGCAGTGTAACTCAAATTTGAGTGAACACCGTGTCTAGGAATCTCAGACCTAGCACTGTAGCCGGAAACTAAATGGTCTCTGGGTCTAATAATCCCAGACCAAGCAATGTAATTAGAGACGGAATGAACTCCTGGTCTCAGCATTTCAGAACTAATGATGTACATGGCGTCTGAATGGACTCCTGGTCTCAATTTCAGATCTAACAATGTAAATAGAGTCCCAAGGGACTCCTGGTTTCAAAATCCCAGCTATATCAGTGTGACTGAAGTCTGAATGGACTCATGGTCTACGATTCCCAGATCCATCAGTGCAACCAGTGTCCAAATGGACTCCTGGTCTCAGAACCACATATTAAGCATTGTACCAGGTGTGTAAATGGACTACTGGTCTCAGAACCGCAGCTCCATCAGTGTAACTGGAGTCTGAATGGACTCCTGCTCTAGGAATCACAGATGTAACAGTGTAACCAGAGTCTGAATGGACTCCTGGTCCAAACATCCCGAATCAAACAGTGTAACTGGAGTTTGAATGGAGTCCTGGTCTCAGAACCCCAGCTCCAACAGGGCAGCACAGTGGCGCAGTGGTTAGCACCGCAGCCTCACTGCCTGTGTGGAGTTTGCAAGTTCTCCCTGTGTCTGTGTGGGTTTTCTCCGGGTGCTGCGGTTTCCTCCCACAAGCCAAAAGACTTGCAGATTGAGAGGTAAATTGGCCATCATAAATTGCCCCGAGTGTAGGTAGGTTGTCGGGAAATATAGGGACAGGTGGGGATGAGGTAGGAATATGGGATTAGTGTTGGATTAGTATAAATGGGTGCTTGATGGTCAGCACAGACTCGGTGGGCCGAAGGGCCTGTTTCAGTGCTGTATCTCTAAACTATAGCTGGAGTCCGAATGGACTCCTGCTCTCAGAATCCCAGATCAAACAGTATAACTGGATTCTGAATGGACTCCTGGTTTAAGAAGCCCAGATCTAAAACTGTAACTGAAGTCCATATGGTCTCCTTGTCTCAGAATCCCAGATCCAACAGTGTAACCGGAGTCTGAATGGACTTCTAGATTTAGAAACCCAGAGAGAAAGATGGGAAGATTTTCCAACTTACAAGAAATCCGCTCGCTGGTTGTTGCGGGCTGACTTACACGATGGTGATTAAGCTGGCGTCTCCCCCATACAGGAACGGTTGGTTGATAACTTGCAGGAGGAAGGTCAGTTACTGAACCTCCAGCACAGGAATAGTGGCACAGAGTGAGAACAGGATACACTGTGATGACAGTGATGGCGAGAGACAACTCGACTTCATGTCAGCCAATCGCGGTGAGTCAGCAGAATCTAAGGCGCAAGCAGAAAGAGGAGAAATACAAAAAATTGAGAAGACATCCCCCATACCGCAACTATCCGAGAGGGCGAATACCCAATACACCGAAAATCTGGGAGAGGGGATCTACCTTACCCAAACCATCCGAGAGAGGGGATCCCCCATTCCCCACTGATCATAGAGAGGGGATCCTCCATGCTCCAACAATCCGAGGGGGTATCCCAATAGTCCAATCATCCGAGAGTGGATGCACAAAACACCAACCATCTGAGAGAAGGGACTCCCCCCCATACTCCAACCATCCGTGTGAGAGGATCCAAAATACTCCAAACAGCTGAAGGAAGGAATCCCCAATGCACAAGCGATCCGAAAGAGGAGAACCCCATACCCCAACCATCCTGGAGAGGGAATCGCCTATACACCAACCATCCAAGACGGTAGATCTCCCAAAACCAACCATCCTGGAGAGGGAATCCCCCACAACACAACCATCCGAAAGAGGGATCCGCATAGCCCAACCATCTGAGAGATGGGGATGTTTGTGGGAGAGAGTGGGAGGATTCTGAGTATTCACACCTGAAATAGATGAGACTGAGAGGGAGCTGAGTTTTCACAGCTGGACTACCTGAGACTGAGAGGGAGCTGTGTGTTCACAGCTGGATTACCTGAGACTGAGATGGCGCTGTGTGTTTACACTTGGATTAGTCGAGACTTGGAAGGAGCTGAGTGTCCACAGCTGGATTACTGTAGACTGACAGGGAGGAAAGTGTAGTTGCTTAGAATACCTGAGGTAGCGTCTGATGGCTTTGCTCTGCGCTGGTGGCGGTCCATGATTAGTCCATTCCAGGGAGCACAGAAAAAACTCCCAAACTGTATGAAGCCGTAGGTATTTGTAAACGTGCTAACTGAGGGAGAGAGAAATCATCAGAGAGAGTGAGAGACAGAGAGCCAGAGAGAGACAGAAAGAACCACAGAAAGACAGAAAGAGAAAGAACCAGAGAGGGAGAGAGAGAACTGGAGAGAGAGAGAACCAGAGAGACAGAGAGAGCGAGAGAACCTCCCTCTCCCTTTCTTTCATTTGCCTGCCTTTCTCCATTCATTTATCTCACTGCAACCAGTACATACATCTTTCCCTCAATCTCCATGCTCCCATTCAACCACCCTCTCTCTTGCATTCTCCTTCCCTTCCATCCTCTTCTTCTCTCTCCTGCCTCTCAAACTCTGCCCTCTCTCTCACCCCTATCGTTACGTCTCTCTCCCCATTTCTTCCCTATCAGCACCAATTCCAGTTTCCACATGTCCACTCCCAATAATTAGTGTCTCGCTTCCGCCGCCTTACCTTGTCACTGCCAGAAAGCAAGGTCAGCATGGGGTTCAGGGTGCCGATGAAGAGGAAATGTCGGAGCTGCATGATGTACAGCCAGAGCACATGACTGTGGATGAGCTTGCAGAAGATGCAACTCCTGAAGGAGGGAATCTCTTCCTCGTTCCTTTCCAAGTCTGCAGCGGAAGAGGAAGAGAAATATGGAACTGAAATTTGTCAAGAAAGTAATATGGCAGTCCTTGGCCAGTTCACTGAAAAATGTCAACAGGAGCGATGTACAGGAAATCCTCGGCCTTCATAGCCTCACTTGGATGGAGGGCTTTCGGCCCATGGCACTTGTACTGGCTCTGTGAAAGATTCAATAACATCAGTCTCATTTCGCTGCTCTTTTCCCTATAGCCCTCAAAATTATTTGCCCCTTCAAGTATTTATTCAATCCCTTTTGAAAGTTACTAATAAATATTTTACTGCTGCCCATTCAAGCAGTGCATTCCTGATCAGAGTAATTCCTGTATAAAAAGATTCTCCTCATTCCCCCCACCCCAACCCTTTCTCTGATTTTCTGCTTATTATCTTAAATCCGTGTCCTCTGGTTCTCAAACATCCTGGCACTGAAAATTGTCTTTCCCTGATGTGTAACGGTGTGCAACGTACCTCCCTGCTTTTGAACTCTGCCTCGATGAATAAAGTCAAGCATACCACGTGGAAAGGAAAAGGGAGGCGGGAGGAAGGACAGAAGGAAACAATGAGTGCTCTAAGTTGCAGGATACGACTATCACAGTCCAGTCAGTGTGCAAGCATGTCACTGAGCTTCCAGCGGCCAGCCCATTTTTATTTTCCACCTTTCTCTCTCGCTAACATTACTATTTTCGGCCTACTGCAATGTTTAATCAAGCTCAACACAAGCTTAAGGCGCATCTTTAGATTCGGCACTTTACCACCCTCTGGACTTAATCCTGAGTTGAATAATTTCAGACCACAGTCTCCTTCCCCATTTTCATGCATGTCCTTTCCCTGTTTTGGCCTTAATGTTGTTTTCTTGTAATTTTTGCTTTCGGAGCTGTTCATTCGTCTTTCATTGACACTACCCTAGATAAATATTTTGTTCCTTGACATGTCCCATTACTCTTCCCTTTGGCTCTGCCCCATGAACTCTTTTATCATTACATGCCTCTCGTCATCCACCCTATCACAGACCCACCCCTTTTGTTCTTGTTGCCATCCTCCCCATTTGACCTACATATATAATTTCTAACTCTTCCCAGTGCTGATGAAAGGTCATCGACCTGAAATATTCAATCTGTCTCTCTCCTGACAGTTGCTGCAAGATCTGATGAGCATTTTCAGCATTTTCTTTTTTTTCCCAGATTTCATGCAACAACAGTGTTTTGCTTTTGTGTGATTGGTGCTTCCCCGCAGCGATCTGTGTTCGGGCCTCAATTTATTCACTTTAACTTTTAACGGCGTAGATCGTGGCCTAAAAAAGACAAAAATCCAAATTTGCTAACAACAGCTAGATAGGCGGCTTTGTAAGTAATGTAGATGGAAGCCTAAAATTGTAAAGGTAGATTGCTATGTTAAGTGAAACGGTGGCAAATCGATTTCAATGCAAGCAAATGCGAGTCCATCCATTTGGAGCTAAAAAGGATAGAAGCAGATATGTTTTAAATAGTCAAAAGTTGGAAGGAGTGGATGTTCAAGGAGATGTGGAGGTCCAGGTCCGTAACATATCAGTGAAATATTCTGAATTCGATCAGAAACTCAACAAAAAGGCTAATGGAATGTAGGCCTTTGTACCCTGAGGACTGAAATACAAGGAGGTACAAGTCATGCTTCAGCTATAGAAAGCCCTCATGAGACAATACCTGGCGTACTATAAGCACTTGTGTGCTTGAGTACTGTGAGTAATACTGAGGACAGCACATCTGGGAGGATATATTGGCATGGGATGGAGTGCAATATCGATATACCAGAATGATAACTGCCAGAAATAAGGGCTGTATTTCCTGAATATATGCTAAGAGGCTATTTGACCTGATCAGAGACTCCAGCCGCAATGATAGAGGAGAAAAGGGAGAGGGAGAGGAATAGAAAGCGTGGGGGAACAGAGTGGACATGATTGGGATAACAGCAGTGGCGGTGGAGAACAAAAGAGAGAAAGTGAGAGAGAGAGAGAGTGAGAGAGAGAGAGAGAGAGAGGGAGAAAACAGGGGAACAAAGAGCTGTATTTCCGAAAAAAGGTGAGTGACGTCAGAGTCGAGTAGGTTGGTGATTCGTTGGTGAGTTTTAGTTTTTTTTTAAAGAAACGCTAGGGCAGCGGTTGAAACTGGGACCAGGAAAATATTAAGTACCGTGTTAAATTTATAGATTAACTACCTAAAGGAATTAGTCAGATTTCAATTGGTATAAGTATAACAGTGAGGGAATTATTATTGAGTCGTAGGGCAGAGCAGGCCTCGAGACATGAATTGCATTTTATAGTTTATACAAGGTATTAAGTCGGTTCTTGCAAAGAGAATAGAGTTTGATTCTTAGATTATGGCGGGCAGCTGAGATTTGTTGCTTGCAATCCCTGTGCCATGTGGGCGCTTCAGGACACTTCATGTGTCTTGGGGTGTCTCCAGCTGCTTGAGCTTAAGGCCATGATTTCCGAACTGCATGGGCAGCCAGATTCACTGTGAGACTTCAGGGAGCAGTAGAGTTCCCTGGATCGTATTTTCCAGGAGGTGGTCACCTCACTGATTTGTCTTGGGTTCCCTTTTCACACCTCTACATCTAAATGCTTCACTTACTTGAAGACAAGAGCGGTGGCTGAGTCAGCGGCGCTTGAGATGGCTTGGCCATGTGAGCCGCATGGATGATGGCAGGATCCCCAAAGACACATTGTACAGCGAGCTCGCCACTGGTATCAGACCCACCGGCCGTCCATGTCTCCGCTATAAAGACGTCTGCAAACGCGACATGAAATCGTGTGACATTGATCACAAGTCGTGGGAGTCAGTTGCCAGCATTCGCCAGAGCTGGCGGGCAGCCATAAAGACAGGGCTAAATTGTGGCGAGTCGAAGAGACTGAGTAGTTGGCAGGAAAAAAGACAGAGGCGCAAGGGGAGAGCCAACTGTGCAACAGCCCCGACACACAAATTTCTCTGCAGCACCTTTATAGCCACTCCAGGCGCTGCTTCACAAACCACTGACCACCTCCAGGCGCGTATCCATTGTCTCTCGGGATAAGGAGGCCCAAAAGAAGATCTAAATTCTTCACTTACCTGAAGACAAGAGCGGTGGCTGGTGGACCTGGGCGGAAGCTCACCCAGAGTGGACCTGTAAAAGACAGCGCGGGGATCAAGGCCCTCACTTACCTGAAGACAGGAGCAGCGGCAGCTGGCTGAACTGGGCGGAAGCTGATCTTGAGCAGGGGCTGTAAAAGAGAGCATAGGGCTCGAGTCCCTCACTTACCTGAAGACAGGAACTGTAGTGGCTGGAGGACCTGCTCTCTCTTGCTAAGCTGAGACTCGAAAAATAAACTTACAATGGCATCATGGGAAATCTGCAAGGTGATTGGTTGGGTGAGTAGCAGCAGTTAGTGCATTAAAATAGCTTGAAAAAGGGAGACATTTTTACGTTGCAAAAATCCTCTACTGATAAGGTGAGTGCTACTAAAGTACTTTTTTAAAAATTCAGTGTATTCCTTTAACTACTTTAGATTATAGTGGGATGAACAAGGCCCCAAGTGTAATTTTATTTTATTAAGGAAGTAATTAATTAATCTAAGGGTAAGTCATGGCAGGAGAACTCAGCCCACTGATTATGCTCCTCCTGCGCTATGTGGGAAATCAGGGATGCTTCCAGTGTCCCTGTTGACCATGTGTGCAGGACCATCTGCAGCTGCTGTCTACCTGCATTACAGAGCTGGAGCTGCGGTTGGATTCACTGAGGAGCATCCGCGATGCTGAGGACGTCGTGGATAGCACGTTTAGCGAGGTGGTACTGACTGTACAGGCAGAAAAGGGATGGGTGACCACAAGGCGGAATAATAGGTGCAGGAAGGCAGTGCAGGAATCCCATGTCACCATCCACTTCTCAAACAGACATCCGCTCTGTATACTGTTAGGGGGGGGGGGGGGGGTGGAGGGGAGATGGGTGCAGATGATCTCCCTGGGAAAGCAACAAAAGCCAAGTCCGTGGCACCACGGAGTGCTCTGCTGCACCGCAGGGGAGGAAAATGGGTGAAAGAGCTATAGTTTTAGGGGATTATATCGTAAGGGGTGCAGATAAACATTTCTGTGGCCGGAAACGAGATTCGAGGATGGCATGTTGCTTCTCTGGTGCTAGGTTCAAGGATGTCACAGAGCGGCTGCAAAACATTCTGAAAGGGGAGGGTGAGCAGGACATAGGTAGAAAGAGGGATGAGGTCTCACAACAAGCATTTCGGGAGCTAGGTAGCAGAATAAAAAGCAGGACCTCAAGCGCTGCAATCTCTGCATTACTCCCAGTGCCACGTGACAGCGACTACAGCAAAAGGAGGATCGAGCAGATACATGCATGGCTGAGGAGATGGTGCAGAAGGGAGGGCGTTATGTTCCTGGATCACTGGGTTTGTTTCTGGCAAAGGTGAGACCTATTCAAGCATGACGGTTTACACCTGAACCGTGACAGAGCCAACGTCCTTGCTGGGATGTTTGCTAGTACTGTTGGGGGGGGGCGGCGGCGGGGGTGGAGTGTTAAATTAATTTTGCATGGGGATGGGATACAAATCGGAGGTACAGTAGGGGGTGAGGCACAGCCAAATATAGAAGAGAAACTGAGTCAGTCTGGAAAGCAGAGCAAAGATAGACCTGTTAAGGTACCAGGAAAAATACAAGGCTGGATTGCACGTACTTTAATGCAAGTAGTCTTACTAATAAGGCAGATGAATTGAGGGCAGAGATTAGCACATGGGATTATGATATTATTGCTATGACAGACATATGGCTGAGGCAGAGACAGGACTGGAAACTCAATATTCCAGGGTATAGAATCTTCCGACATGATCGGGGAAGGGATAAAAGAGGAGGTGGCATTGCACTGTTGATCAAGGTGTCAATTACTGCAGTAAGGAGGGATGATGTCTTAGAAGGCTCCTCAAATTAGGCCATATGGGTAGAAGTTAAGAACAAAAAATGGGCAATCACTTTTGCCTAGGCGTGTAGTACAGGCCTTCAAACAGTCTGGGAGAGATAGAGGAACAATTATACCGGAAAATCTCAGACAGATGCAAAAATAATAGGGTAATAATAGTAGGGGATTTCAACTTTCCAAATATCAACTGGGATAGTCTTAGTACAAAAGGCTTAAAGGATGAGGAATTATTAAAAGGCATATAGGAGAGCTTTTTGAGCCAGTACGTAGAAAATCCTACAGGCGATGGGGCAATACTGGAGCTAATCCTAGGGAATGAAGCTGAACAGGTGGTAGAAGTATCAGTGGGGGAATATTCCGGGGATAGTGATCATATCTCTGTAGGATTAAAGGCAGTTGTTGAAAATGACAAAGGCGTGCCAGAAATAACGGTACTGAATTGGGGGAAGGCCGATTTCAATTTGATAAAGCAGGATATGGCCAAAGTGGACTGGGAGCAACTATTTGTAGGAAAGTCTACATCAGGCCAGTGGGAGTCATACAAAGAGGAAAAGGTGAGGGCTCAGAACCAACATGTGCCTGTTAAGGTGAAGGTTAAGACCATCAACTCCAGTGAACCATGGATGTCAAGGGATATAGAGAAATGCAAAAGGGGAAAAAAGGAGGCTTTTGACAGATTTGGAGCGCCGAAAACTGCGGATTAATTAGAGGAGTATAGAAATGGTAGGGGGTACTTAAAAAAGTAATTAGGAGAGCGAAGAGGGGACATGAAAAAACATTGGCAGGCAAGATAAATGTAAATCCTAATGCATTTTATAAGTATATTAAGGGTAAGGGGATAAGCAGGGAAGGAGTAAGGCCCATTGGGGACCAAAGTGGCAATCTGCGTGTGGAGCCAGAGGACATAGGTGATGTTTGAAATGATTACTTTTCATCTGTTTTCACTGTGTAGAACAACGATGTAGGTGCAGAAATCATGGAGGGGGTTTGCGCTACACGTGAATATAATAACATTCAAAGGGGGGAAGTATTAGCTGTTCCAGCGGGTTTAAAGGCGGATAAATCCCCAGACCCAGTTGAGAAGGATCTCACGCTGTTATGTGAGACAAGGGAGGTTATAACAGGGGCTCCAACACAAATTATCAGGTCCTCTCTGGCCACAGGAGAGGTGTCAGAGGACAGGACGACAGCGAATGTGCTACCATTACTCAAGAACTGTAGCAGGGATAGACCAGGTAATTATAGGCCGGTGAGTCTAACATCAGTGGTTGCGAAACTATTGGAAAAAAAATTCAGAGGAACAAGATTAATCTCCAATTGGAAAAGCAGGTCATAATCAAGGATAGTCAGCACGGCTTTGTCAGGCGGAGATTGTGTCTAACTACCCTGATTGAATTTTTCGAGGAGGTGATTAGATGTGTAGGAAAGGGTAAAGCAGTTGATGGAGCGTCCATGGACCTCTGTAAGGCTTTTAATAAGGTCCCACATGGGAGATTGGTAAAGAAGGTTAGAGCCCATGGGATCCAAAGCAATTTGGCAAATTGAATCCAAAATTGTCTTAGTTGCAGGAAACAGAGGGTAATGGTCGAGGCTTGTCTTTGTGAATGGAAGCCTGTGACCAGTGATGTACTGCAGGGGTCGGTGCTGGGGACCTTGCTGTTTGCAGTCTGCATTAATGATTTAGACGTGAATATAGGTGATATGATAAGTAAGTTCACAGATGTTCGCACAGAGTATAAAAATTGGCAAATCATGTTGCAGCTGTGCAGAACCTTAGTTAGTCCACACATAGAATTAGAATTAGAATTAGAATTAGAACATTACAGCGCAGTACAGGCCCTTCGGCCCTCGATGTTGCGCCGACCTGTGAAACCATCTGACATACACTATTCCATTTTCATCCACATGTCTATCCAATGACCACTTAAATGCCCTTAAAGTTGGCGAGTCTACTACTGTTGCAGGCAGGGCGTTCCACGCCCCTACTACTCTCTGAGTAAAGAAACTACCTCTCACATCTGTCCTATATCTATCACCCCTCAGCTTAACGCTATGTCCCCTCGTGTTTGCCATCACCATCCGAGGAAAAAGACTCTCACTATCCACCCTATCCAACCCTCTGATTATCTTATATGTCTCTATTAAGTCACCTCTCCTCCTCCTTCTCTCCAACGAAAACAACCTCAAGTCCCTCAGCCTTTCCTCGTAAGACCTTCCCTCCATACCAGGCAACATCCTAATAAATCTCCTCTGCACCCTTTCCATAGCTTCCACATCCTTCCTATAATGCGGTGACCAGAACTGCACGCAATACTCCAGTTGCGGCCTCACCAGAGTTTTGTACAGCTGCAGCATGACCTCGTGGCTCCGAAACTCGATCCCCCTACTAATAAAAGCTAACACACCATATGCCTTCTTAACAGCCCTATTAACCTGGGTAGCAACCTTCAAGGATTTATGCACCTGGACACCAAGATCTCTCTGCTCATCTGCTCTACCAAGCATCTTCCCATTAGCCCAGTACTCTGCATTCCTGTTACTCCTTCCGAAGTGAATCACCTCGCACTTTTCCGCATTAAACTCCATTTGCCATCTCTCAGCCCAGCTCTGCAGCCCAGCTATGTCCCTCTGTACCCTACAACATCCTTCGGCAATATCCACAACTCCACCGACCTTAGTGTCATCCGCAAATTTACTAACCCACTCTTCTACACCCTCTTCCAGGTCATTCATAAAAATGACAACAGCAGTGGCCCCAAAACAGTTCCTTGTGGTACACCACTGGTAACTAAACTCCAGGATGAACATTTGCCATCAACCACCACCCTCTGTCTTCTTTCAGCTAGCCAATTTCTGATCCAAAGCTCTAAATCACCTTCAACCCCATACTTCCATATTTTCTGCAATAGCCTACCCTGGGGCACCTTATCAAATGGCTTACTGAAATCCATATACACCACATCCACTGCTTTACCCTCATCCACCTGTTTGGTCACCTTCTCGAAAAACTCAATAAGGTTTGTGAGGCACGACGTACCCGTCAGAAAACCGTGCTCACTATCGCTAATGAACTTATTATTTTCAAGATGATTATAAATCCTGTCTCTTGTAACCTTTTCCAATATTTTACCCATATTGTGTGCAATTCTGGTCATCCCACTACCAGAAGGAAGTGGAGGCGTTGGGGAGGGTACAGAGGAGGTTTGCCAGGATCTTGCCTGGTCTGGAGGGCATTAGCTATGAGGAGAGGTTTGAAAAACACGGATTGTTTTCACTGGAACGACGGAGGGGGAGGGGCGACATGATAGAGGTTTACAAAGTTATGAGCGGCATGATTAGAGTGGATAGTCAGAAGCTTTTTCCCAGGGTGGAAGAGTCAGTTACTCGGGGCATAGGTTTCAGGTGCGAGGGGCAAAGTTTAGAGGGGATGTGCGAGGCAAGTTTTTTACACAGAGGTGTTGAGTGCCTTGAAATTGCTGCCAAAGGAGGTGGTGGAAGCAACTTTTAACGGATAGCGACGTTTAAGAGACATCTTGACAAATACATGAATAGGAAGGCAATATAGGGAAATGGGCCCCGGAAGTGCAGAAGGTGTTAATTTAGGCAGGCATCAAGATCGGCGCAGGCTTGGAGGGCCGAATGGCCTGTTCCTGTGCTGTACTGTTCTTTGTTCTTTGTTATGACACGGAAACCGCTGGTGTCGGAAATATTCAGAAGGAATGCCTTAGATAACAGGACAATAGAGATGGGCTGGCAAGATGGATGGAGCTGTGACAAATTGAACTTAATCCTGTGAAGTGTGAGGTGATGCATTTTGGGAGGACTGAAAAGGCAAGGGAATATACAATGGATGGTAGCACCCCAGGAAGTACAGAAGGTCAGAGGGGCCTTGGTGTACTTGTCCATCGATCACTGAAAGCAGCAGCACGGGTAGATGAGGTGGTTAGGAAGGCATATGGGATACTTGCCTTTATTAGACGAGGCATAGAATATAAAAGCAGGGAGGTTATGATGGGTTAGTATAAAACTCCAGTTAGGCCACAGCTGGAATATTCTGTACAGTTATGGTCACCACTCGATAAGAAGGGTGTGAATGCACTGGACAGGGTGCAGAGGAGATTCAACAGTATGTTGCCAGGGCTGGAGCGTTTCAGCTATGAAGAGAGACTGAAAAGGCGAGGGATGTTTTCCATAGAACAGTGAAAGATGAGGGGGGATATGATTTAGGTATACAAAAGTAGGATGGGCATTGATAGGATAGACAGGAAGAGACGTTTTCCCTTAGCGGAGGGGTCAATAACTTGCGGGCATAGATTTAAGGTAAAGGCCAGGAGATTTAGCGGTGATTTGAGGAAATCTTTTTTTTTTAACCCAGAGGGTGGTTAAAGTCTGGAATACACTGCCTGAACTGGTGTCAGAGGCAGCAACCTTCACAACATTTAAGAAGTATTTCGATGAGCACTTGAAACGCGATAGCATGCAAGGCTACGGGCCAAGTGCTGAAAAATGGGACTAGAACAGTTAGGTGCTTGATGGTCGGCACAGACACGATGGGCGGAAAGGCTTTTTTCTGTGCTGTATAACTCTATGTCTCTATGACTCTATAACTTGAAAGAGGGGCCACTTGAATGGGATGAGAGGGGATATAGCCAGGGAAAAATGGATCCAAATATTGACAGGAACAACTGTACAAGAACAATGCGCAATATTTAAGGAGGAGATGTTTCATGTACAGGCGAGGTGCATTCCAAAAAGGCACAAGGTAGAGGAACCAAATATAGTGCATCATAGATGAAGATGGAGGTGAAGAATATGATGAAGACAAAAATCCGGGTCTATGATTCATATCAGGTGAATTCTACAAGCGAGAAGCAAGCCAAATATAGTCAGTTGTGAAGCGAAGGGAAGAGGAAGATAAGACTGCCAAAGAGATAATATGAAAATAAAATGGCAGTCAATTTAAAAGGGAATCTTTTCTTTTCTCCTGGCACGTTAATAGTAAGTGGGTAGGAAGAGGTGGGGTGTTGTATATTCGGCATAAAGAGGTTGATATATATATAGAAGAGCAGGGCAAGCCTAGAATACTTTATTGGCAATTTGTATTGATGTTTCATAAGGAGAAAGGATGTTAACAAAATATAGATCGAGATGGGGATGGTAGAGGGAATTGATGGGGTCAAAATTGTTCGACAAGATGTATTGGAAAGGCTGGTTATGTAATGAATGGCTAAGTCGCCAGGTCTGGATTTCTTGCATCCCAGATTCTATAAGGAAATCTGGTTTTAGACAGCAGAAAGATATTCCATAATTTTACAATCTTATCTGGAAAAGGAGGAGGTTTCAGAGGAATGGAGACTGGCAAACATGACTCCGCTGTTCAAGAAAGGGCATTAGGGCATTCCGAGTAATTACAGGTCGGTCAGTTTAACATCAGTGGGGGGGGGGGGGGGGGGTAGGGGGGCGTGGTCAAGGTATTAGATAGAATAATCTAAGAAAGACCCAGCACATACTTGGAGAATTTGAGCTAATTAAGGATTTGTAAAGGGCAGATCATACTCGCTGATCGATTTGAAATAGCTGATGCAATAATAGAGAAGATTAATTAATGAAATGCAATGGATGTTGTTTATATGGATTTTCAGAAAACCTTTGATAAAATGGAACATCACAGTCAGTCCAACAAAGTTGAGGTTCAGGGAACTTGAAGGTCAGTGTCACCATGGATGATATATTGGCTGTAAGATAGAAAACAGCGATTCATGATAAGTGTTTCTTTTCCAGACAGGAGGATGGTGACAGTGCTGTTCCCTAAGGTTCAGTGTTGAGTCTCAGCTTTTTTGCCATTTCAATATAAAAGACTTTGGTATTGAATGCAGAGTCGAATTTCACATTTTTCCAATGATATCTAACTTGGAGTTGTGGCAGACAGTACGGATGATACCAATCTACTGCAACACAACATAGGGAGGGTATCAGGATGAACTGATAAATGGATTATGGAAAATAATAGAGAAAAGTGAGCTGATGCATTTGGATGAATGGTTAGGAAGAAGCAATATAGACTTAATGGCACAGTTCTAAAGAATGTATATGAAGGATCTTGGGGTGCATGTGCGTATGACTTTGAAGGGGAAGTGGCAAGAGGGTAGGAAGGGAGGGAAGAGAAGATGGATGGTGGACAAGAAATGGGAGAGGGAAGAGGAAGGAGAGGGCGAGGGTATGGGAGGGGAGAGGGGAAGGGAAAGGAGATGCGAGAAGACAGTGAGAGGGACGAGAGAGGGGAAAGGCGGGTAGTAAAGAGTGAATGAGAAGAGGGAGAGGGAAGGCGAGATGAAATAGAAGGGGCGAGGAGAGGGAGGAGGGATGGAAGAGTAAGGGTTTGGGAGGGGAAGGGAGGGGGTAGAGCAGAGTGGAGAGGAGAGGAGAGAACATATAGGAGGCTAAGAGGGGAGAGGAGTGGGAAGAGGAGAGAGGCGTGCAGAGTGGAGGCGGAGAGGAAAGAGGGAAGAGGTAGGGGAGAGGAGTGCGGAGATGGAGAAGGGAAAGGTGTTCTCACCTTGCAGCCCATTGGGCTGGGGATTCACACCATCAATCATCATCATCTCTTTATGTCCCTTTACCCTATCTCCTTCCATATCTTCCTGTCTCTCATCCTTCCCTCTTTCCATCCCGTCTCCTCCTCGTAGCGGTTTCCTCTGGCTCACAGTCTCCTGCTCACAGGCAATCCAAACTTCACACAACTGACCCTGGTCATATAACGCAAAAATTCCTGTTTAAATGCAACGCTCAATCTTATCAATGTAAACAATCTATTTTGTTAGAACTGATGATATATTTACAATTATTACAGAAGGCAAGACGTTCGGCAGAAACATTTTTTTTCCATTGATTAAAAAGTGTACAATATTCTGTATGAATGCCTTCCAATTCCACATGATTCCAGCATGTATTCTGTTCTGGGTAACCGTTACTCTATGTATCACCCCACGACACCCACACCACCACATCGATTAGAATCCAGTCCGTAACTCAATTACAGGTATCTGCTACTCCAAATGTAAAATGCACTGTCTCTCTCAATTTTATTCCAGCCTATATAGCACACCTGGGTATCTGTGGCTCTGTAGCTAATATCCCTGGAAAGCCTCGATTAGATGACAGCCTGTAGCTCACTCCCAAGCACCTAATATTCTGTAAATAAGAGTCTCACATTTCCTGTTGAGATTCCAGCCTGCAACTCACTCCAGGTTCCTGTGATACTATATAATATCCCTCTGCATACCACAATTTTATTCCAACCTTTATCGCACACCTTGAGTATGCATTATTCACAATATAATACCCACTGAATCCCCTGATTGGATTTACATCTGTAACTAACGTACCTGCTAATGTAAATATAAACTCCATGGTCCCACTCAACAGGAGTTCAACATGTAATATGCTACTATCAAACCTTGTTCCAATACTCAGTTTGCTTTCTACAGGGGCAACTCAGCTCCAGATCTCATTACAGCTTGGTCCAAACATGGACAAAAGAACTGAATTCCAAAGGTGAGGGGAGAGTGACTGTCCTTGACATCAGGGTAGGATTTGATCTGGTATGCCAAAAAGCCCGAGCAAAATTGAAGTCATTGGGAATCGGATAAAATTCTCCACTGGTTGGAGCCATACCTTGAACAAAGTAAGATGGTTGCAGTATTTGGAGGACAAGTATCTCAGCCCTAAGACATTGCTGCAGAAGGTCCTCAGGGTAGTGTCCTAGGCCCAACCATCCTTTGCTGCTTCATCAATGACCTTCGCTCATCATAAGGTCAGAGGTGGGGACTTTCGTCTGGTGATTGCAGTGTTCAGCAGCATTCACAACTCCTCAGATACTGAAACTGTCCATGCCCACATGCAGCAAGATCTGGGCAACATTCAGGCTTGGGCTGATACCTGGCAAGTAACACGTGTACCAGACAAGTGGAAGGCAATGGGCCTCTCCAACAAGAGAGAGAATCCAACCATCTGCCCATGACATTCGACGGCACTATCATCGCTAAGTCGCCCACCATCAACTTTCTGGGGGTGACCATTGACCAGAAACTGAACTGGAACGCCCATATAAATACTGTAGCCGCAGGAGGGAGGTCCGTGGCTGGGAATTCTACAGTGAGTAACGCTTCTCCCAACTCTCTAAATCGTCTCCTTCACCTACAGGGCACAAGTCAGGAGTGTGATGGAATACTCTCCACTTGCCAGGGTGAGCGTAGCTCCAACATTCTCCAGAAGCTTGGTAGCACCCAGGAAAAAGCAGCCTGCTTGATTAGAATCAGATCACTTTAGCAAAAGTAGCCTTGAGGACGAATTCATGGAATGCATTCGGGACAACTTCTTAGAACTATTCAAACTGGATCCCATCAGGGAACGGGCCATTTTAGACATGGTAACGTGTAATGAGGCAGGGAAATTCATTATTATATTGGAAAGGATCCTCTAGGCATGAGTGATCATAACAAGATAGAACTTCACATTCAGTTTGAGGGTGAGTAACCTGGATATGAAACTAATGCCAAACAACTGAATAAAACCAATTACATAGGTTTGAAGACAGAGTTGGCTACAGTGGACTGGAAAATGGGTTGCACGCTAACATGGCAGATAAGCAGGGACAGACATTTCGAAAGATATTTCATAATTCTCACTAAAGATATATACCATTGAGAAAGAATGACTACAAGAAGGATCCACCATATGTGGTTAACGAAGGAAGGTAAGGACTGTATAAAATTAAAAGAAAATGCCTACAATGCTGCAAACATTATGATAGGCGAGAACATTGTGAAAGTTTCAGAAACCAGGAAAGGAGGACTAAAAAAAGGAGATAAATTCGAGTATGAAAGTAAACTAGTAAGAAATATAAAAACAGACAGCAAGTGCTTATACATGTATATAAAAAATAAAATCAGCAGTTAAAGCAGACTTTGTTCCATTCGAAGATAAGATTGGGGAATTAATAATGAGAACCAAGGAAACGGCCGACACTTTGAGCAAGTATTTTGTATCTGTCTTCACAGAAGAAGATATAAGGTAAATCCTAATAATTATAGATAACCAAGAGGCAAAAGGAAGGGAGGAACTTAAAATAATTATCACGACTAGAGAAAACGTACGAGGAGATCTAATGCGACCAAAGGCTGACAAGTCTCCTTGGCCTGATGGCATGCTTCCTATGGTCTGAAAAGAAGCGGCAGAAGAGATAGTGGCATTATTCGTTACAGTCTTCCAAAATTCCCTAGATTCTGTAAAGCTCACAGTGGACTGGAAAACCACATATATAAGACTTTTATTCAAGAAAGGAGGTAAACAGAAAGCAGAATACTTTAAGCCAGTGAGCTGAATATCTGTCATTGGTAAAATGCCACAGGGAATTATTACTGCAGCTGTGCAGGGCCTTGGTAAGAACACATCTAGCTGTGGTCAGTTTTTGTCCAGTGTGTGCAGGAGGGTTTTCTGACACAGTATGTAGACAGGCCAACCAGGGGCGATGCCACATTGGATTTGGTACTGGGAAATGAACCCGGCCAGGTGTTAGATTTAGATGTAGGTGAGCACTTTGGCGATAGTGATCACAATTCGGTTAGATTTACCTTAGCGATGGGCAGGGACAGGTATATACCGCAGGGCAAGAATTATAACTGGGGGAAAGGAAATTATGATGCGATGAGGCAAGATTTAGGATGCGTAGGATGGGGAAGGAAACTGCAGGGGATGGGAACAATCGAAATGTGGAGCTTATTCAAGGAGCAGCTACTGCGTGTCCTTGATAAGTATGTACCTGTGAGGCAGGGAGGAAGTTGTCGTGCGAGGGAGCCGTGGTTTACTAAAGAAGTTGAAGCGCTTGTCAAGAGGAAGAAGAAGGCTTATGTTAGGATGAGACGTGAAGGCTCAGTTAGGGCGCTTGAGAGCTACAAGCTAGCCAGGAAGGATCTAAAGGGAGAGCTAAGAAGAGCAAGGAGAGGACACGAGAAGTCATTGGTGGATCGGATCAGGGAAAACCCTAAGGCTTTCTATAGGTATATCAGGAATAAAAGAATGACTAGAGTTAGATTAGGGCCAATCAAGGATAGTAGTGGGAAGTTGTGTGTGGAATCAGAGGAGATAGGGGAAGTGTTAAATGAATATTTTGCGTCAGTATTTACAGTAGAGAAAGAAAATGTTGTTGAGAATACTGAGATTCAGGCTACGAGGCTAGATGGGATTGAGGTTCACAAGGAGGAGGTGTTAGCAATTTTGGAAGGTGTGAAAATAGATAAGTCCCCTGGGCCAGATGGGATTTATCCTAGGATTCTCTGGGAAGCTAGGGAGGAGATTGCAGAGCCTTTGTCCTTGATCTTTATGTCGTCATTGTCGACAGGAATAGTGCCGGAAGACTGGAGGATTGCAAATGTTGTCCCCTTGTTCAAGAAGGGGAGTAGAGACAGCTCTAGTAATTATAGACCTGTGAGCCTTACTTCGGTTGTGGGTAAAATGTTGGAAAAGGTTATAAGAGACAGGATTTATAATCATCTTGAAAAGAATAAGTACATTAGAGATAGTCAGCACGGTTTTGTGACGGGTAGGTCGTGCCTCACAAACCTTATTGAGTTTTTCGAGAAGGTGACCAAACAGGTGGATGAGGGTAAAGCAGTGGATGTGGTGTATATGGATTTCAGTAAGGCGTTTGATAAGGTTCCCCACGGTAGGCTATTGCAGAACATACGCAAGTATGGGGTTGAAGGTGATTTAGAGCTTTGGATCAGAAATTGGCTAGCTGAAAGAAGACAGAGGGTGGTGGTTGATGGCAAATGTTCATCCTGGAGTTTAGTTACTAGTGGTGTACCGCAAGGATCTGTTTTGGGGCCACTGCTGTTTGTCATTTTTATAAATGACCTGGAAGAGGGTGTAGAAGGGTGGGTTAGTAAATTTGCAGATGACACTAAGGTCGGTGGAGTTGTGGATAGTGCCGAAGGATGTTGTCGGGTACAGAGAGACATAGATAGGCTGCAGAGCTGGGCTGAGAGAGGGCAAATGGAGTTTAATGCGGAAAAGTGTGAGGTGATTCACTTCGGAAGGAGTAACAGGAAAGCAGAGTACTGGGCTGATGGGAGGATTCTTGGTACTGTAGATGAACAGAGAGATCTTGGTGTCCAGGTGCATAAATCCCTGAAGGTTGCTAACCAGGTTAACAGGGCTGTTAAGAAGGCAATTGGTGTGTTAACTTTTATTAGTAGGGGGGGTCGAGTTTCGGAGCCACGAGGTCATGCTGCAGCTGTACAAAACTCTGGTGAGACCGCACCTGGCGTATTGCGTGCAGTTCTGGTCACCGCATTATAGGAAGGATGTGGAAGCTATGGAAAGGGTGCAGAGGAGATTTACTAGGATGTTGCCTGGTATGGAGGGAAGGTCTTACGAGGAAAGGCTGAGGGACTTGAGGTTGTTTTCGTTGGAGAGAAGGAAGAGGAGAGGTGACTTAATAGAGACATATAAGATAATCAGAGGGTTAGATAGGGTGGATAGTGAGCGTCTTTTTCCTCGGATGGTGATGGCAAACACGAGGGGACATAGCTTCAAGTTGAGGGGTGATAGATATCGGACAGATGTGAGAGGTAGTTTCTTTACTCAGAGAGTAGTATGGGCGTGGAACGCCCTGCCTGCAGCAGTAGTAGATTCGCCAACTTTAAGGGCATTTAAGTGGACATTGGATAGACACATGGATGAAAATGGAATAGTGTAGGTCAGATGGTTTCACAGGTCGGCGCAACATCGAGGGCCGAAGGGCCTGTACTGCGCTGTAATGTTCTAAATTCTAAATTCTCCATATTTGAAAAGGATATAGTTGCGTTGGAAGCAATTCAGAGTAGATTTACTCGACTATTTCCGACGATGAGGTCTTATCTTACGAAAAATGTTTGAACATGTTGGCCCTTTACCCATTGGATTTTAGAAGAATGAGAGGTGATCTTATTGAAACATCTAAGATCCTGAGGGGACTTGATAGAGGGAATATTGGGAGGATGTTTCCTCGTGTGGGAGAGACTAGTACTCCTGGGCACAGATTAGAATAAGAGGTCTCCCCTTTAAGATGGAGATGAGGAGTATACTGATTTATCAAAGGATCGTTAGTCTGTCCCTTCTTCAGAAAGCAGTGAAAGCTGGGTCATTGCATTTTGTTCAATGCTGAGTTAAATATATTTTTGACAGACAAGGGAGTCAAGGGTTTTGAAGGGCAGACAGGAAAGTGGAGTTGAGACCACAACCAGCTAGCCATGATCTTATCAAATGGCAGAGCGGGCTCGAAGGGCTGAATGGTCTCGTCCTACTCCTTTGTCCTATGTACAACGCAGAGTTCTTTGAGGATGTAACAAGCAGGGTGGATAAAGGGGGAACATTAGATGCTGTGAATTTCGATTTATATTCGATAAGGTGCCACAGAAAAGATTACTACACAAGATTAGAGCTTATGCTATTGACTGCGATGCATGAGCATGGATAGAAAATTGGCTAACAAACAGGAAGGAGAGAGTCGGGATAAATGTTTTTTTTTCAGGTTGGCAAAGTATAACTAGTGTAGTGCCTCAACTACTTACGATCTATATTAGTGAATTCGATGAAGCGACAGACTTGTATTCTGTCAAATTTGCTGATGATTCAGAAAGGTAAGAAAGCAAGTTGTGACAGGGCACAGCGTCAGCATAGAGATATAGATAGGTTAAGTGAGTGAACAAAACATTGGAAGATTAATTATAATGTGGGAAAATGTGAGGTTGTCCACTCTGGCAGGAAGAATAGAAAAGCAAAATATGATTTAAATCGAGAGCACTGCAGAATGCTGCATATAGACGGGCCTGGGTGTCCTTGATTGTGAATCAGAAAGTTAGCGTGCAGGTAGAGCAAGTAATTACAAAAGCAAGCGGGATGGAATATTCTTCTTCTTGTCTGGCCTCCTTGCCTCGAGAGGCAATGGGTAAGCGCCTAATGGTGGTCAGTGGTTTGTGAAGCAGCGCCCAGACTGGCTATAAAGGCGAATTCTTGAGTGACAGACTCTTCCACAGGCGTTGCAGATTAAAATGGCTGTCGGGGCTGTTACACAGTCGGCTCTCTCTTGCTCTTCTGTCTTTTTTCCTGCCAACTGCGAAGTCACTTCGACTCGTCACTCTTTAGCCCCGCCTTTAAGGCTGCCCGTCACCTCTGGCAATCACTGGCAACTGACTCCCACGATCTGTGCTCAATGTCATAGGACTTCATGTTGCGTTTGCAGACATCTTTAATGTGGAAACATGGACGGCGGATGGATCTGATACCAGTGACGAGCTCATTGTATAATGCGTCCTTGGGGATCCTGCCATCTTCCATGCGGCTGATATGACCAAGCCATATTAAGCGCCATTGTATCAGTAGGGTGTATATGTTGGGGATGTTGTCCATCTGGAGGACTTCTGCATTGGAGATACAGTCCTGCCACCTGATGCCAAGGATTCTCCGGAGGCAGGGAAGATGGAACGAGTTGAGGTGTCGCTCTTGGCTGACATACGTTTTCCAGGCCTCACTTCCATAGAGCAAGGTACTGAGGACACAGGCTTGATGCACTCGAACTTTTGTGTTCCGTGTCAACTGTGCCATTTTCCCACACTCTCTTGGCCAGTCTGGACATAGCAGCGGACGCCTTTCACATGCGCTTGTTGATTTCTGCATCGAGAGACAGGTTACTGGTGATAGTTGAGATTAATTAGGTGATCTCATGAACCACTTCCAGAGCATGGTCACCAATATTGATGAATGGAGCATTTCTGACGTCCTGTCCCATGATGTTCGTTATCTTGAGGCTGATGGCTAGGCCAAATTAATTGCAGGCCGCCGCAATCCTGTCGATACATAAACCCTACTGAACCCGTCGATTGGATTCCAGCCTGCAACTGACACCGAGATATCTGTCATTCTATAGAAAAAAACACCCGGACGCCTCACTTAGATTCCAGCCTGCCAATGACTTCCAGGTATCTTTTATTCCACATATAAAGCCCCAAGTCACCTCGATTAGATTCCAGCCAGAAAATCACTCTCAGGTATATATTATTCTATATTTTTAAAAAATCGAATAATTACCAGCCTGCAACTCGTATCAGGTATATTTTCTCTATTTTATACCACCAGAATCCATTGATTACCTTCCAGCCGGTAACTCACACCAGGTACCTCTCATGGCATGTAGGTAGACCAGTCAGAACACCTCGACTCACACTCCTGGGTATCTGTTATTCTATGTCTCAACCTCATGAGCATATTGATTAAATTCCAGTGTGTAACTCACTCCCGGGTATCTCTTGAACCATACATAAAGCCTCTAGATCCCCTCAACTAGATTCTGGCCTGTAGCTTACTACTGAGTATCTGTTATTCTATACATAAGCCAACTGAACCAGAAATTAGATTCTAGCCTCTAACACGTTTCCATACATCAGTTATTTGATACATAAAATTACCTGAACCCCTTGATTAGTTTGCAGACTGTAATTGACTTCCAGGTATCGGTTATTCTACATATAAATCCCCAAGTCACCTGGATTAGCTTCCAGCCAGTAAATTACTGGGTATCTATTATTCTATATTAAAAAGACATCAGACAGTTACTAGCCTGCAACTCGTATCAGGTAATTTTTATACTATTTTATACCACCCATTTTTCCAGACATAGACCTCAACTGAACCTCTCATTTAAATTCCACCCTATAACTCACACTTGGATATCTGCTATTCTATACGTAATCCAGCCGAACCCCATGATCGTATTCCAGCCTGTAATTTACTCCCGGGTATCTTCACTCTGTTGTAATCCATTTAAACCTTGTGATTGGATTTCTCCCTACAGCTCAATCTCCGGCTATCCTTCATTCTAAATGTAAACCACACGAACACATCAATTAGATTGCACCCCATCGTCGGCTGTCCCTCGATTCCAGGATGTTGTCCAATCAGGATCTTGAGTTTCTGTCATGGGCCTTCATGTGAATGAACAGGCGGGTTTCCGAGCCACAGATCTTTGGGCACATGGAGCTGGAGATCCCACGAGATAGTGAGAGCCAGAGTGCAGGAATTGCTTCCCTTTATTTCTTTCTCTACTGCCGCTGTGCCTCATCATTAAGGCGTTTGGACTGAAAGCATGATGAAGCTGGATGGACATGCTGTCGCCATTTTGAGAATTGAGAAAACTGGACAAGGCGGGGGAGTTGGTTTTTGGCCATCCAGCAACAGGGACCAGTCTATTGAAGTTGGCTTTGCGGGAGTTTTTCCTGAATGCGTGTGGAGCTAGCTTCAAGAAGAACACTCATGTTTTCTTTTCGATGGCCGTCTCATTGAATCCGGAGAATGGCTGAACGAATTTCTCGAGGGCCCTTATGTACCTTAAGAAGAACAGCAATCATATCACGTGAGCTGTCAATACTCCAAATTGACATTGCCGCCCTCTGTGAGTTCCACCTTCCTGGGGAGGGGCAGCTGAGCGAACAACTAAGGGGATACACATTCTACTGGAAAGCAAAGGTTGACAGCGAACCACTTTGCCAATTGGGTCTTGGATGCATTGTCATAAATCGCCAAATGTACAAGTGAAAGACTCAGTGCAATTCACTAACAGCTCAGATGTAATCAATATGCCGTCATCATCAACACTAGTGTCCCGATCCATGACTCTGATGAAGATGATAGGGAAAAGTTTTATTCTGACCTTGATGAAGTCCTCGCTGCCATCCAAAAAGAACAAAGGAAATTACAGCACAGGAACAGGCCCTTAGGCCCTCCAAGCCTGCGCCGATCCAAATCCTCTATCTAAACATGTCGCCTATCTCCTAAGGTTCTGTATCTCTTTGCTTCCTGCCCATTCATGTATCTGGCTAGATACATCTTAAAAGACGCTATCGTGCCCGCGTCTATCACCTACGCTGGCAACGCATTCCAGGCACCCACCACCCTCTGCGTAAAGAACTTTCCACGCATATCTAAAAGTTTCCTCTTTCACTTTGAACTCGTGACACCGAGTAATTGTATTCCCCACTCTGGGAAAAAGCTTCTTGCTATCCACCCTGTCCATACCTCTCATGATTTTGCACACCTCAATCAGGTCCCCCCTCAACCTCCGTCTTTCTAATGAAAATAATCCTAATCTGCTCAACCTCTCTTCATAGCTAGCGCCCTTCATACCAGGCAACATCCTGGTGAACCTCCTCTGCACCGTCTCCAAAGCATCTACATCCTTTTGGTAATGTGGCGACCAGAATTGCACGCAGTATTCCAAATGTGGCCGAACCAAAGTCTTATACAACTGTAACATGACCTGCCATCCCTTGTACTCAATACCCCGTCCGATGAAGGAAAGCATGCCGTATGCGTTCTTGACCACTCTATTCACCTGCGTTGCCACCTTCAGGGAATAATGGACCTGAACACCCAAATCTCTTTGGACATCAATTTTCCCCAGGACTTTTCCATTTACTGTATAGTTCACTCTTGAATTGGATCTTCCAAAATGCATCACCTCGCATTTGCCCTGATTGAACTCCATCTGCCATTTCTCTGCCCAACCCTCCAATCTATCTATATTCTGCAGTATTCTCTGACAGTCCCCTTCACTGTCTGCTACTCCACCAATCTTAGTGTCGTCTGCAAACAAGCTAATCAGACCACCTATACTTTCCTCCAAATCATTCATGTATATAACAAACAACAGTGGTCCCAGCACGGATACCTGCGGAACACCACTGGTCACACATCTCCATTTTGAGAAACTCCCTTCCACTGCTACTTTCTGTCTCCTGTTGCCCAGCCAGTTCTTTATCCATCTAGCTAGTACACCCTGGACCCCATGCGACTTCACATTCTCCATCAGCCTACCATGGGGAACCTTATCACGCCTTACTGAAGTCCATGTATATGACATCTACAGCCCTTCCCTCATCAATCAACTTTGTCACTTCCTCAAAGAATTCTATTAAGTTGTTAAGACATGACCTACCCTGCACAAAATCATGTTGCCTATCACTGATAAGCCCATTTTCTTCCAAATGGGAATAGATCATATCCCTCAGTATCTTCTCCAGAAGCTTCCCTACCACTGATGTCAGGCTCACCGGTCTATAATTGCCTAGATTATCCCTGCTACCCTTCTGAAACAAGGGGACAACATTAGCAATTCTCCAGTCCTCCGGGACCTCACTCGTGTTTAAGGATGCTGTAAAGATATCTGTTAAGGCCCCAGCTATTCCTCTCTCGCTTCACTCAGTAACATGGGATAGATCCCATCCGGACCTGGGGACTTGTCTACCTTAATGCCTTTTATAATACCCAACACTTCCTCCCTCCTTATGCCGACTTGACCTAGAGTAATCAAACATCTGTCCCTAACCTCAACATCCGTCATGTACCTCTCCTCGGTGAATACCGATGCAAAGTACTCGTTTAGAATCTCACCCATTTTCTCTGACTCCACGCATTACTTTCCTCCATTGTCCTTGAGTCGGCCAATCCTTTCTCCAGTTACCCTCTTGCCCCTAATATATGAATAAAAGTCTTTGGGATTTTCCTTAATCCTGTTTGCTAAAGATATTTCATGACCCCTTTTAGCCCTCTTAATTCCTCATTTCAGATTGGTCCTACATTCCCGATATTATTTCAAAGCTTCGTCTTTTTCAGCCTCCTGGACCTTATGCATGCTTCCTTTTTCCTCTTAGCAAGTCTCACAATTTCACCTGTCATCCATGGTTCCTTAATCTTGCCATTTCTATCCCTCATTTTCACAGGAACATGTCTCTCCTGCACGCTAATCAACCTCTCTTTAAAAGCCTCCCACATATCAAATGTGGATTTACCTTCAAACAGCTGCTCCCAATCTACATTCCCGAGCTCCTGCCGAATTTTGGTACAGTTGGCCTTCCCCCAATTTAGCACTCTTCCTTTAGGACCACTCTCGTCTTTGTCCATGAGTATTCTAAAACCTACGGAATTGTGATCACTATTCCCAAAGTAGTCCCCTACTGAAACTTCAACCACCTGGCCGGGCTCATTCCACAACACCAGGTCCAGTATGGCCCCTTCCCGAGTTGCACTATTTACATACTGCTCTAGAAAACCCTCCTGGATGTTCCTTACAAATTCTGCTCCATCTACACCTCTAACACTAAGTGAATCCCAGTCAATGTTGGGAAAATTAAAATCTCCTATCACCATCACCCTGTTGCTCCTACATCTTTCCATAATCTGTTTACATATTTGTACCTCTATCTCACGCTCGCTGTTGGGACGCCTGTAGTACAGCCCCAACATTGTTACCACACCCTTCCTATTTCTGAGTTCTGCCCATATTGCCTCACTGCTCGGGTCCTCCATAGTGCCCTCCTTCAGCACAGCTGTGATATCCTCTTTGACCAGTAATGCAACTCCTCCACCCCTTTTACCTCCCTCTCTATCCCGCCTGAAGCATCGATATCCTGGGATATTTAGTTCCCAATCATGCCCTTCCCTCAACCAAGTCTCAGTCATAGCAATAACACCATACTCATCCAAGCCCTAAGTTCATCTGCCTTACCTGCTACACTTCTTGCATTAAAACAAATGCACCTCAGACCGCCAGTCCCTTGGAGTTCATCATCTGCTCCCTGTCTACTCTTTCCCTTAGTCACGCTGACTTCATTATCTAGTTCCTTACAGGCTTTAGTTATAACCTCCTTACTGTCCACTGACCTCCTCATTTGGTTCCCATCCCCCTGCCACATTCGTTTAAACCCTCCCCAACAGCGTTAGCAAAAGCACCTCCAAGGACATTTGTTCCAGTCCGGCCCAGGTGTAGACCGTCCAATTTGTAATAGTTCCACCTCCCACAGAACCGGTACCAGTGTCCCAAAATCTGAACCCCTCCCTCTTGCACCATCTCTCAAGCCACGCATTCATCCTGACTATTCTTTCATTTCTACTCTGACTATCACGTGGCACTGGTAGTCATCCTGAGATTACTACCTCTGAGGTCCTAATATTTAACTTGGCTCCTAACTCCCTAAATTCTGCTTGTAGGACCTCATCCCGTTTTTTACCTATGTCTTTGGTGCCTATGTGCACAACGACAACTGGCTGTTCACCCTCCCCTTCAGAATGTTATGCAGCCGATCTGAGACATCCCTGACGCTTGCACCTGGGAGGCAACATAACTTTCGGGAGTCTCGTTTTCGACGACAGAACCGCCTAGCTACTCCCCTGACAATCGAATCCCCGATGAGTATAGCCCTTCCACACTTTTTCCCGCCCTTCCAAACAGCAGAGCAGCCACGGTGCCATGAAACTGGCTACTGCTGCCTTCCCCTGGTGAGCCATCTCCCTCAACAGTATCCAAAACGGTACACCTGTTTTGGAGGGAGATGACCGCAGGCGACACCTGCGCTGCCTTCCTGATCTTTCTCTGCCTTTTGGTCACCCATTCCCTTTCTCCTTCAGCAATCCTAATCTGCGGTGTGACCAATTCACTAAACGTGCTCTCCACGACCTCCTCAGCATCGCGGATGCTCCAAAGTGATAGTGATAGTGATCACAATTCGGTTAGGTCTACCTTAGTGATGGGCAGGGACAGGTATATACCGCAGGGCAAGAATTATAGCTGGGGGAAAGGAAATTATGCTGCGATTAGGCAAGATTTAGGATGCGTAGGATAGGGAAGGAAACTGCAGGGGATGGGCACAATCGAAATGTGGAGCTTATTCAAGGACCAGCTACTGCGTGTCCTTGATAAGTATGTACCTGTCAGGCAGGGAGGAATTTGTCGAGCGAGGGAACTGTGGTTTACTAAAGAAGTTGAAGCGCTTGTCAAGAGGAAGAAGAATGCTTATGTTCGAATGAGACGTGAAGGCTCAGTTCGGGCGCTTGAGAGTTACAAGCTAGCCAGGAAGGATCGAAAGGAAGATCTAAGAAGAGCAAGGAGAGGACACCAGAAGTCATTGGCGGATAGGATCAAGGAAAACCGGAAGGCTTTCTATAGGTATATCAGGAATTAAAGAATGACTAGAGTTAGATTAACCCCAATCAAGGATAGTAGTGGGAAGTTGTGTGTGGAATCAGAGGAGATAGGGGAAGCGTTAAATGAATATTTTTCGTCAGTATTTACAGTAGAGAAAGAAAATGTTGCTGAGAATACTGAGATTCAGACGACGAGGCTAGATGGGATTGAGGTTCACAAGGAGGAGGTGTTAGCAATTTTGGAAAGTGTGAAAGTAGATAAGTCCCCTGGGCCAGATGGGATATATGCTAGGATTCTCTGGGAAGCCAGGGAAGAGATTGCAGACCCTTTGTCCTTGATCTTTATGTCGTCATTGTCGACAGGAATAGTGCCGGAAGACTGGAGGATAGCAAATGTTGTCCCCTTGTTCAAGAAGGGGAGTAGAGACAGCCCTGGTAATTATAGAACTGTGAGCCTTACTTCGGTTGTGGGTAAAATGTTGGAAAAGGTTATAAGAGATAGGATTTATAATCATCTTGAAAATCATAAGTTCATTAGCGATAGTCAGCACGGTTTTGTGAAGGGTAGGTCGTGCTTCACAAACCTTATTGAGTTTTTCGAGAAGGTGACCAAACAGGTGGATGAGGGTAAAGCAGTGGATGTGGTGTATGTGTATTTCAATGAGGCGTTTGATAAGGTTCCCCACGGTAGGCTATTGCAGAAAATACGGAAGTATGGGGTTGAAGGTGGTTTAGAGCTTTGGATCAGACATTGGCTAGCTGAAAGAAGACAGAGGGTGGTGGTTGATGGCAAATGTTCATCCTGGAGTTTAGTTACTAGTGGTGTACCGCAAGGATCTGTTTTTGGGCCACTGCTGTTTGTCATTTTTATAAATGACCTGGAAGAGGGTGTAGAAGGGTGGGTTAGTAAATTTGCGGATGACACGAAGGTCGGTGGAGTTGTGGATAGTGCCGAAGGATGTTGTAGGGTACAGAGGGACATAGATAGGCTGCAGAGCTGGGCTGCGAGATGGCAAATGGAGTTTAATGCGGAAAGGTGTGAGGTGATTCACTTTGGAAGGAGTAACAGGAATGCAGAGCACTGGGCTAATGGGAAGATTCTTGGTAGTGTGGATGAACAGAGAGATCTTGGTGTCCAGGCACATAAATCCCTGAAAGTTGCTACCCAGGTTAATAGGGCTGTTAAGAAGGCATATGGTGTGTTAGCTTTTAGTAGTAGGGGGATCGAGTTTCGGAGCCACGAGGTCATGCTGCAACTGTACAAAACTCTGGTGACACTGCACCTGGAGTATTGCATGCAGTTCTGGTCACCGCATTATAGGAAGGATGTGGAAGCTATGGAAATGGTGCAGAAGAGATTTACTAGGATGTTGCCTGGTATGGAGGGAAGGTCTTCAGAGGAAAGGCTGAGGGACTTGAGGTTGTTTTCGTTGGAGAGATGGAGGAGGAGAGGTGACTTAATAGAGACATACAAGACAATCAGAGGGTTAGATATTGTGGATAGTGAGAGTCTTTTTCCTCGGATGGTGATGGCAAACACGAGGGGACATAGCTTTAAGTTGAGGGGTGATAGATATAGGACAGATGTTAGAGGTAGTTTCTTTACTCAGAGAGTAGTAGTGGCGTGGAACGCCCTGCCTGCAACAGTAGTAGACTCGCCAACTTTAAGGGCATTTAAGTGGTCATTGGATAGACATATGGATGAAAATGGAATAGTGTAGGTCAGATGGTTTCACAGGTCGGCGCAACATCGAGGGTCGAAGGGCCTGTATTGCGCTGTAATGTTCTAATTCTAAAAAAGTGAGTCCATCCGCAGCTCCAGAGCCGTCATGAAGTCTAACAAGAGCTGCAGCTGGACATACTTCCAGCACGTGAAGGAGTCAGGGACATCAGCCGTGTCCCTGAGCTCCCACATTGAGGAAGAGGAGCATAACACGGGTCTGAGATCTCCTGCCACTTTTAATCTTCAGCTTAACTTATTCTTAACTTTGATAAATGAAAAAGGAATGAAAAATTTTTACCAATCATACAAAAAAAAATAGTAAAAGCCTTACCTGATCTGCACACCACCGAGTCCTTTTTTTTGGTTCGAGGAGGAGGGCGGGTTGGAGACACTACACGTGTAGTGTCTCGGTTTCAGCCGCTGCCTAAATATATAGGACTTACTTACCCAGCTGCCACTTCGCTCTCCCTGTCGCCGCTGCAAAAAGAAACTGCCGAAACAAAAAGGTAAGTTTATATTAGTTGTCAACTCACTTACCCAGCTGCCACCACACTCTCCCTGTCGCCGCTGCAAAAAGAAACTGCTGAAACAAAAAGGTAAGTTTATATAAGTTGTAAACTCACTTACCCAGAAGAGAAGATCATCCTTCTGAGGGACTTTAATTCCAGGGTTGGCCATGAATCCGATGTCTGGAGAGGAGCCATGGGGGAGAAAAAACAATGTAAAGAATGTCCTCCTGCTGACAAAGCGTACTCAACATGGCCTCATGATAGCAAATACCTTCTTTTACCAGAAGGACAAATACAAAATCACATGGAGGCATCTCAGATTAGAGGTGAGGGAAATAGAATACAATATTAACAGCAACTCTCGTCCAGATTAAATCACTGGCAACTCCCGGATTATACCAGTCTTTGCATCAAAGATCAAAGTGATCGTTGTATCACTCGATACGTGCAGTAAACTGATCTCTACTGGAAAAATCATCGGCCTGTTTGATCAGTGATGAACATCCATTTAGCACGAAAGCTACGCAAGACAGACCATTTCTAGAAGAAGATGATCAATGTCTCATCCCACAAGCAGCCCAACCTAGAGAGGAATTCAAGTGCAGCTTAAAATGAATCTGGAAAATCTTCACACATCCAACTCTATTTCAGAGTAGTGGGAACAAAGGTAGTCAGCGGTACTCGAATACTGTATCCAGCCCATTGGGTTCCAGAACCGTCATCACTAGGACTGGTTCGATGTAAACACTGCTGTGATCTCCTGGAACAAAAACGAGCTGGCTTCATTGCCTGACAGAGCAACCCAAAGTTCCAGCAACTCAAGGCTGACACTCGAAAGACAAATCCAGAAAAATGCTAGGCGATAAAGGTGGTGGGAAGAGAAAACTCCAGAGATCTAACAGTATGCTGAACATCATGATATGCAAAGCTGTTTTTGAAGCCACAGGGGATATAGACCAAGGTGTGTATGGGTAGGCAGTGGCGTAGCAGTATTATCACTGGACTAGTAACCCAGAGACCCAGGGTATTTCAGTGGGAACATGTGTTCGAATCCCACCACAGCAGAAGGTGGAATCTGAATTTAAATAATAAATCTGGAATTAAAAGCTAGTCTCATGATTCCCATGAAACCATTGTCGATTGCTTTAAAAATCCATCTGGTTCACTAATATCCTTTACGGAAGGTGCTCTGGTCTATATGTGACTCCAGACACACAGCAATGTGGTTAGCCCCTACATGCCCTCTGAAATGGCCTAGCAAGCCACTCAGTTGTAGCTAACCGCTACGAAGACAATAAAAAGGAATGAAACCAGACGGACCACCCGGCATCGACATTGGAAGCGGAAACGACAACGGCAAACCCAGCTCTGTCAACCCTGCAAAGTCCTCCTTACTAACATATGGGGGCTTGTGCCAAAGTTGGGTGAGCTGTCATACAGACCAGCCAAGCAACAGCCTGACATAGTCATACTCATGGAATCATACCTTACAGACAATGTCCCAGGCACTGCCATCACCATGCCCAGATATGTCCTGTCCCACCGGCAGGACAGACCCACCAGAGGTGGCGGGACAGTGGTATACAATAGGGCGGGAGTTGCCCTGGGAGTCCTCAAAATCGCCGGCGGAGCCCATGAAGTCTCATGACATCAGGTCAAACATGGGTAAGGTAATCTCCTACTGATTATCACCTACCGCCCTGCCTCAGCTGATGACTCAGTACTCCACCATGTTGAACACCACTTGGAGGACGTACTGAGGGTGGCAAGGGCACAAAATGTACTCTCGATGGGGGACTTCAATGTCCATCACCAAGAGTGGCTCGGTAGCACCACTACTGACCGAGCTGGCCGAGTCCTAAAGGACAGAGCTGCGAGACTGGGTGTGCAGCAGGTGGTGGGGGAACCAACACAAGGGAAAAACGTACTTGACCTCGTCCTCACAAATCTGCCTGCTGCAGATGCTTCTGTCCATGACAGCATTGGTAGGACTGAGCACCGCACAGTCCTTGTGGAGATGAAGTCCCGCCTTCTCATTGAGGATACCGTCCATCGTGTTGTGTGGCACTATCACCTGGCTAAATGGGACAGAGTTCGAACAGATCTAGCAATGCAAAACTGGGCATCCATCTGCTGTGGGCCATCAACAGCAGCAGAACTGCACACAACCGCAATCTGCAACCTCATGGCCCGGCATATCCCCCACTCTACCATTACCATCAAGCCAGAAGACCAATCCTGGTTCAATGAGAAGTGCAGTAGGGCATGCCAGGACCAGCAACAGGCATACCTCAAAATGAGGTGTCAACCTGGTGAAGCTACAACACAATCTGCATGCCAAATTGCATAAACAGCATGCGATAGACAGAGCTAAGCGATCCCATAACCAACGGATCAGACTGAAGCTCTGCAGTCCTGCAACATCCAGCCATGAATGGTGGTGGACAATTGAACAACTAACTGGAGGAGGTGGCTCCACAAATTTCCCCATCGTCAATGATAGGGGAGCACAGCACATCATTGCGAAAGATAAGGCTGAAGCATTTGCAACAATCCTCAGCCAGAAGTGCCAAGTGGATGATCCATCTCGGCCTCCTCCTGAAGTCCCCAGCATCACAGATGCCAGACTTCAGCCAATTCGATTCACTCCCCCTGATATCAAGAAACGAATGAAGGCACTGGATACTGCAAAACGTATGGGCCCTGACAGTATTCCGGCAATAGTACTGAAGACTGTGCTCCAGACCTGGCTGCACCCCTAGCCAAGCTGTTCAAGTACAGCTGCAACACTGGCATCTACCCTGCAATGTGAAAATTGCCCAGTTATGTCCTGGACACATAAAGCAGAACAAGTCCAACCCGGCCAATTACCGCCCCATCAGACTACTCTCAATCATCAGTAAAGTGATGAAAGATGTCATCAACAGTGCCATCAAGCAGCACTTGCTTAGCAATAACCTGCTTAGTGACGCGCAGTTTGGCTTCCGCCAGGGCCACTCAGCTTTTGATCTCATTACAACCTTCGTTCAAACATGGGAAAAAGAGCTGAACTCAAGAGGCGAGGTGAGAATGACTGCCCTTGACATCAACGCAGTATTTGACAAAGTATGACATCAATGGTCCTTGCAAAACTGAGATCAATGGGAATCATGGGAAAAACCTCCGCTGTCTGGAATCATACCTAGCGCAAAAAAAGATGGTTGTGATGTTGGAGGCCAATCATCTGAGCTTCAGGACATCACTGCAGGTGTTCCTCAGGGTAGTGTCCTGCGCCCAACTATCTTCAGCTGCTTCATCAATGACCTTCCTTCAATAATAAGGTCAGAAGTGGGGATGTTCGCTGATGATTGCACAATGTTCAGCACTATTCGCAACTCCTCAAATACTGAAGCAGTCCATGGAGAAATGCAGCAAAACCTGGACAATATCCAGGCTTGGGCTGATAAGTGGCAAGTAGCATTCGCGCCACACAAGTGCCAGGCAATCACCACCTCCAACAAGAGAGAATCTAACCATCTCCGCCTTGACATTCAACAGCATTACCCCCACTAACAACATCCTTGGGGCTACCATTGACCAGAAACTGAACTGGAGTAGCCATATAAATACCGTGGTGACAAGAGCACCTCAGAGGTTTGCAATCCTGACGCAAGTAACTCACCTCCTGACTCCCCAATGCCTGTCCACCATCTACAAGACACAAGTCAGGTGCATGATGGAATACTCTCCTCTTTCCTGGATGGGTGCAGCTCCAACAACACTCACGAAGCTCGACACCATCCAGGACAAAGCAGCCCACTTGATTAGCACCCCATCTACAAACATTCACACCCCGCACCACCGACGCACAATGCCAGCAGTGTGCACCATCGACAAGATGCACTGCAGCAATGCACCAAGGCTCCTCAGATAGCACCTGCCAAACCCGCGACCTCTACCAGCTAGAAGGACAAGGGCAGCAAATACATGGGAACACCACCAACTGCAAGTTCCCCTCCAAGTTACACACCATCCGGACTTGTAACTCTATCACCATTCCTTCACTGTCGCTGGGTCAAAATCCTGTTACTCCCTTCCTAACAGCACTGGGGTTATACCTACCCCAAATGGACTGCAGCGGTCAAGAAGACAGCTCACCACCACTTTCTCATGGGCAATTAGGGATGGGCAATAAATGCTGTCCTGGCCAGCGACGCCGACATCCCATGAATGAATAAAAAAAAGTCAACTGGACAAAATCCCCTTTGCTCTAAGCATGATGCCTCCCTTCTTACGGATGACAATGGCATCCGTCAATGCTGGAAAGAACATTTTCAACATCTCCGTAACCGTTAATCTACAGCGGCAGATAATATTTTCCAGGCTATTCTCTGGTACACTAGATATAAACCATCCGAATCCCAAGATTGGATTCCACTCTATAAAGCATGCCCTGGTATCTGTTATTCGCTCTATCATCCACAGAACCCCTCGATTAAATTGCACCCCGTAGACAACACCTGAGTTCCGGTTATTCTGTGTATAATCCAGTTGGACACGTTGATTAGATTCCAAAAACAAGAAATGCTTGATTCACTCAGCAGGTCTGGCAGCATCTGTGGAAAGAGAAGCAGAGTTAACGTTTCGGGTCAGTGACCCTTCTTCGGAACTGACAAACATTAGAAAAGTCTCAGATTATAAACAAGTGAGGTGGGGGTTGGGCAAGAGATAACAAAGGAGAAGGTGCAGATTGGACCAGGCCACATAGCTGACCAAAAGGTCACGGAGCAAAGGCAAACAATATGTTAATGGTGTGTTGAAAGACAAAGCATTAGTACAGATTAGGTGTGAATATACTGAATATTGAACATCAGTAAGTGCAAACCTGAAGAAAAACATCTGCTCTGATGAAGCTACCTTCCATGACGGTGCTTCTGATATGACCTCCTTTTTCCTCAACCGAGGATTTCCCCCCACTGTGGTTGACAGGGCCCTCAACCGTGTCCGACCCATTCCCCGCACCTCTACCCTCACCCCTTCCCCTCCCTCCCAGAACCGTGACAGGGTTCCCCTTGTCCTTACTTTTCATCCCACCAGCCTCCATATCCAAAGGATCATCCTCCGCCATTTTCGCCACCTCCAGCGTGATGCCACTACCAGTCGCATCTTCCCCTCCCTTCCCCTGTCAGCATTCCGAAGGGATCGTTCCCTCCGCGACACCCTGGTCCACTCCTCCATTACCCCCACCACCTCGTCCCCGTCCCAGGGCACCTTCCCTTGCAATCGCAGGAGGTGTAATACCTGTCCCTTTACCTCCTCTCTCCTCACTATCCCAGGCCCCAAACACTCCTTTCAGGTGAAGCAGCGATTTACTTGTACTTCTTTCAATGTAGTATACTGTATTCGCTGCTCACAGTGTGGTCTCCTCTACATTGGGGAGACCAAGCGCAGACTGGGTGACCGCTTTGCGGAACATCTCCGCTCAGTCCGCAAGCAGGACCCTGAGCTTCCGGTTGCTTGCCATTTCAACACTCCCCCCTGCTCTCATGCTCACATCTCTGTCCTGGGATTGCTGCAGTGTTCCAGTGAACATCAACGCAAGCTCGAGGAACAGCATCTCATCTACCGATTAGGCACACTACAGCCTGCCGGTCTGAACATTGAGTTCAATAATTTCAGAGCATGACAGCCCCCCACTTTACTTTCATTTTTAGTCATTTTTAGTTATTTTTTCTTCCTTTTTTTTGGCATTCCTTTTTACATTTTTTACAATCTTTTTTTGTATTTATTTCAGTTCATCTTAGTTTGTTCAGTTTGCTCACCCACTGTTTTTTTCAGGTTGTTTTTCTTCAGGTTTGCACTTGCTGATGTTCAATATTCAGTATATTGACACCTAATCTGTACTAATGCTTTGTCTTTCAACACACCATTAACATATTGTTTGACTTTGCTCCGTGACCTTTTGGTCAGCTATGTGGCCTGGTCCAATCTGCACCTTCTCCTTTGTTATCTCTTGCCCAACCCCCACCTCACTTGTTTATAATCTGTGACTTTTCTAATATTTGTCAGTTCCGAAGAAGGGTCACTGACCCGAAACGTTAACTCTGCTTCTCTTTCCACAGATGCTGCCAGACCTGCTGAGTGAATCCAGCATTTCTTGTTTTTGTTTCAGATTTCCAGCATCCGCAGTATTTTGCTTTTATTTGATTAGATTCCATCCCGGATCTCATTTATCTGCTCCTTACCCGTCGGTGTACCCCTCTGGCACAGTGTGGGGAATGTGCATTCGTGGGAGCCGAAGTATGGTGCTCAAGATGAGGATAGAGCTGAGGCAGCTGAGGAACAGGAGCCGCAAAGAAAGGCCAACCTTATACAAAACCTAAAGAGAGATGTGTCAAGGTCAGGGAAATAGAATAAAACAGTGACAGCAACTCTCGCATGACTACACCACCTCACACTCCCCTCTTTCTCTCTTTCGCTTCTCCCTCCCTCTGTAGCTTCTCTCTCACACTCTCCCCATCGTCTCACCTTTCCATCTTCTACCCCCTCAGTGTCACCTTAGCACTCCCATCTCTTCCCTGCATCTTTCTCTGTCCGAGTTGGCCCTCTCTCTGCCTGCACCCTTTCAATCTCCACACTCACTGGCCTTTCTATCCAGCCTCTTTCTCTCTCCGAGTCAAAGCAATGAAGGGCTCCTCTCTCTGATGCGGTGACTGGATAATGTCAATAGGTTAGATGTCATCCTTCCACCGTCTGGGATGTGCTCCGACCCTCGAAATTACTTCATAAGCTAAGCACGGAGTATGATTTGAATTAATTACCCTCAATCTGTTTTTGTAAAGTAATTGGTTGCCTGCACCTCTCACCTTAACCAGCAGAAGCACTGCTGCTGAAGTACCAAAAGCTCCATTGTCCAGCATAATAATTGTGGACCGTTTGCTCGCTAATAAATTTCCAACCTGCGGATTAGATGCAACAAAAAAAAAGCCAGCTGAGCTCTGTGGGAGGGTATAAAGACATGGAACAGCTCCGTCAATCACTGGACCACACACGGCAGGAACGGATCATGCTCCAATCATGGCCTGTGCTGAGTTGGAATATTCAGACGTAGCGTGGTACTGTGGTATTGTGCTCTCTCATTACTGAACCCCGACAGTGCAGCACTCCATCGGCACTGTTTCTCTGGCATTCCCATTGCCTGCTCTTTCAGATATGATTCGGCATTACCTGTATGTTTGTCATGAAGATGATCATTCCTGCCACTGCCATCATTGTGACTGCTGGGAAAAGCATTGCTGCAGAAGCTGCAACAGAGGGAGAGAGTAAGTGTGAGATAGAAAGAAGGAACTTACAAACACAGCACCTTGCACCATCTCAGGTCGTATCAAATCGCTTCACAAGTGGAGTCTGAAGTGTAATCACTGTAGTAATGTGAGAAATCAGGATGCAACATTTTGTACGGCAACCTCCACAAAAAAAAGCAGCGTCATAATGAACCAAACTATCATTTATCAGCATTGGTTGAATGATAAATGTCGGATCGCAGTAAACTGGGGAGAACTCCCCCATATTCATCCTGTAGTAGATCCTGTGCCTCAGTACTGACCCTCTGAAAGCAGAGTGCTCCCTCAATACTGACCCTCTGACAGTACAGCACGTCCTCACTGTTGACCCTCTTACAGTGCAGCATTCATTCAGGTCTAATCTTTTGACAGAGCAGTGATGCCGCAGCACTGACCTTCCGACAGTGCAACGCTCCGACAATACTGGTCTCCTGTCAGTGCAGTGCTCTCCCAGTACTGCCTTACCAACTGTGCTGCGCTCATGCAGTATTGACCCTCTGGTAGTGCAGTAAGTCCTGAACAACATTCAGGCTTGGGCTGATAAGTGAACTGTAATGCTCATGCCACACAATTACATTACAATGACCATCTTGACCAACAGAGCATGGAACATCTCCCCTTGACATTCAATGGCATTACCATCAATATATCTCCCACTATCAACAACCTGGCAGTTATCATTGACTGGAACCTAAACTGCAGCAGCTATATAAATACTGTGGCTGCAAGACCGGGTCAGACACTGGGTAACACACCTCCTAACTCCCCAAAGTCTGTTCCGAAGAAGGGTCACTGACCCGAAATGTTAACTCTGCTTCTCTTTGCACAGATGCTGCCAGAACTGCTGAGTGGTTCCAGCATTTCTTGCTTTTATTATCCCCAAAGCCTGCCCTCCATCTACAAGGCACTAGTCAGGGATGTGATGGAATCGTCTCCATTTGTCTGGATGGGTGCAGCTCCAACAACACTCAGTAAGATCAACACCATCCAGGACACATTTGCGCACTTGACAACCACCCCATCCAACACTTTAAAGTTTCACTCCTTCCACCACTGACGCACACTGCAGCAGTGAGTACAATCTTTAACAGGGTTATCCAACCTATTCGCGTCGGGGAACCACATTACAATTTTTGCCTTATATGGGAGCCGGTGAGGCAATTGATCTTACTATTAATCAAAACAAGGACAAAAGTGCAATTTTGGGAAGCAACTTTAAATAAAAGCACGAATTTATTGTCATACTTACTGGTCATTATTTTTGATATTAATTTAGTGAGATACCTGGCATTTTTCTGCTTGCACAGGTAGTCATTGTATGCCTGCACACTTCTTGTCGTAATGTGGAATAATATGGTTCGATACAATTCTGTCAGGGGTGATTTTCCTCACTATCTGATTACTCTCCCTCACGGCCCCCCTATCCCACTCTCTCGCTCCGCCCCCCTTTCCCTTACCCTCTCTCCAACCCCCTTTCCCCCTCTCTGTCTCTGCATCTTCATTTCCCTCCCTCTCTCCATCCCTCTTTCCCTCTCTCTCTCTGCCCCTCTTTCCCTTTTCTCCTTTACCATCCCCCTTGCCCTCTCTCTCTCTTACCGTCCCCCTTTCCCTCTCTCTCTCCGTCCCCATTCCCTCTCTCTCTGTTCCCCTTTCCCCCTCTCTCTCTTTCTGTCCCCCTTTTCGTCTCTCCCTCTTTCCGTTCCCCTTTTCCAATCTCTAATTCTCCCCACCCCTTCCCTCTCTCTCTCTCCCCCATTCCCCTTTCCCTCTTTCTCTCTTTCTGTTCCAGTTTCCCTCTTTCTCTCGTCGACCCACTTTTTCCCTCCCTCTCTTACCATCCCCCTTTCCCCCTCTCTCTTTATCTCCGTCCCCTTTCCTCTCTCGCTCTCTCACAGTCCCCTTTCCCCTCTCCAACCCCCTTTTCTACTCTCTCTTTCACCCCCTTTTTCTCCCTCTCTCTTTCTGCCCCCTTTTCCCTCGCTCTCACTGTCCCAATTTCCCTCTCTCTTTCTCTGTCACCCTTTCCCCTTTCTCTCTCTTTCCGCCTCAATTCCCTCTCCCTCTCCCACCGTCCCCCTTTCCCTCTCTCACTCTCTCTCCATCCCCTTTGCCTCTCCTTCTCCGTCCCCTACCACCTTTCTCTCCATCCAACTTTCCCTTTATCGCTCTCTCTCTGTCTCCCTTTCTCTCTCCGCCCCCTTCCCTCTCTCTCTCCCTGTCCCCCTTTCCCACTCTCTCTGCCCCCTTTCCCTGTCATTCTCTCTATGCCCCCCTCTCTCTCACCGTCCCCTTTCTCTCTCTTTCTCTCTCCATCCTCCTTTGCCTCCCTCTTCCTCGCCACTTCCTTTCCCTCTTTCACACTTGCTCCCGCCGCTCTCGTTCTCCTTCCCCTCTCCCTCCATCCCCATTCCACCATCACCCTCTCCCTCTCTCTCCCTTCTCCCTAAAACCCCCTCCCTTGTGTCCCCTCTCTCTCCATCCCCGCTCCTCCCTCTGTCCTCCCTTCTCCCTGGGTCCCACTTTTCTCTCCGTCCCCCTTCTCGCTCTGTCCCCCTTTCTTTCTCACACATTTGCAAAGAACGGGAACATGCAGAACGGGGACGCTAAGAAGACGATTTATCAGTTCTTTTTCATCTCAAGTTAATTTCACAACTGACAGATTCAGGGTTTTCTGACGGGCTGAAAAAAAACTTCGAATCTGTTTGAAGTTCAGAAGCTACTTTTCCCAATGTCAGAATTTGTCAGATGCGAAACTGACTTGCTATCTTTTTTAAAAGCCTGCCTTAAAAAGGGAAATTTGACATTTGCAATCATGGACTTCTGGTACAGTTAATAGCTGCGGGCTAGCTGGGAACCTTCGACGGGTCAGATCCTGTCCCGCAGGCCGTATGTTAGACAATCTTAATCTACAAGCTGCACCGAAGCAACTCACCACGCCTCCTTCGGCAGCGCTTCCATACATGCGATCTTTATTACTTGGAAGTACAAGGGAAGCAGATGCATGGGAACACCACCACCTGCAAGTTCCTCTCCAAGAATTTGGACTGATTTATTAGTAAGGTAACATGAACCCTGCTCTACTGCAGCGTGCAGTATTATTCCTGTAACATAAACCCTGCAATACCTTACCTCCGGGAGTGGAGCGGACCTGTGAGGAGAACGCCGAGAGACGAGCTGATAAATACAGCTCGCGGATCGGGGAGAGGAGATGTCAGGAGGGGACCTGTGTGAGAGCCGGCCAGACACGTCAGAGTTTGAAATAGAATCACCAGTGACATCATTGGAAAGGGGCAAGGTAATTGATTGGTGAGCAACAGCTGTTATTGCCCGGAAATAGCTTTTAAAAATCAGGGGAGAGTTCTTTTAAAAACAAAAACCACCTTAGAAGTGATAAGGTTAGTCTTACTAAAGTCTGTTTTTTTTCTAAATTAGTGTAATTTCATAAGGATTTTAGATTGTACTGGGTAGTGTCTGGAGTAGAAGTCTATTGCATCGGACTGACCTGTGCAGCACTTTCGACCCCAGGTCCCCGATGTAAAGAGGGAGGACTCCTGTGTAGAGAGACCTCCATCGGGGTTTCTCCTCACCGCCAGGTGGCAACACGGACCGCCAGGGCGTGTCCGGCTGGCTGATGAGGGCAAGGAAGTGCAGAGTGTGCAGGAGCAGCCCGTACAGGAAACCCCTCCGCACCAATTGGAATGCATGGAGTGCATTTCGGAGAGGCGGCTCGGGTTGTGTGGGACCGGCTCCCGAGGATGATTTCGGGGCCTGGGTCCGATGAGCAGTTCCGGCCGAGCGGCGGTCAGCTTGGCCGGGAGTACGCCGCGCTCCCGGGCCCCCTCGCCACCCGCAGTGAGGGGCTTCCTGGGGCTTCGGCTAATCCTCCGCCTGTCAGTCCGTCCCCGGTGTCGGCCGCCCGGACAGCCGAGGCGCTCTCCTCCATCGGCCGGGGAGCATCCTGACTGGAGGCGACCGTGTTCCAGACTCGGAACAGATCCCGGTAAAAGACAGCCATGTCCCTCAGAGAGGCGTGTCTATCAGTCTCTGCCGGGAGCTGCGTGTTATCTTGAAGGCAGTGACACTGGCGGCAAAAATACGTCGCCAGCGCACACCATCTGGGAGGACGCTCGGATACAGGTTTGAAGGTGGAGAGTCACAGCCTGGGGGCAGAAGCACATTAGCGACTGGCCACCCTCCTCGATCGGGAGACTCAGGACCATAGCAGAGACCCAGTGTTTCCTCTTGTCCTAGAAGAAATGGTCAAGCTTCTTCTTTATTTTGGTGGCTAATGCAGGGGGCGGGGCCAAAGTGACCAACCAGTACCACAGCATCGAGGTCACCAGATGGTTTATGACCAGCTTCGGCCCTGTATGAAAGCACTTGCAGTAGTATGTCCAGCGCCCCAGCCGAGTGGTGACTTTTGCCTCCAACTCCTGCCAATTTGCCTTCCAGGCTTCCTCAGCGGGGCAAAGGTGGACTCTCAGATAGAGCAGGTGCGTGGTGCTCCACACAAAAGGTGACAACTCCTCCGGCAGGGACTCCACCCGCCACTGACCACCAGGAGACAAGAACATTTCTCCCAATTGATCCTTGCGGAGGATGCGGTAGAAAAGGTCTGCTGGCAGTCGTGCATCCTCTGCAAGTCAACGGGATCTGTGACCGTGCGGAGCACATCATCAGTGTAAGCCGAGAGGACGACTGCATGGCTGTCTCGCACAGAGCCATTCCCGCCAAACTCCTGCAAAGCAGGCACAGGGATGGCTCCATGCAGATGGTAGACAATTGGCTGGTCATGGGGCATCCCTGACACGCTCCTCTCCCAAAGCGAAGGGGCGCCGTCAAGGGCCCATTAAATTTGACCAGACACTCTGCGGCAGCATATCAAAGTGCGGCCCAAGTCCAAAACTACACAGAGTCCTGAAAAGGTATTCGTGATCCACCCTGTCGAATGCTTTCTCCTGAACAAAGGGAGAAAGGCGACCGACAGACCACTTCTCTGGGAAAGATGGATCAGGTCCCGGACCAGGTGGATGTTGTCCTGGATGGACCGGCCCGGGACCCTGTAGGACTGGTCAGGATAGATCATGTGGGCCAGCTCGGAGCCCAGGTGGGTCGACATAGCCCGGGAAAAAATCTTGTAATCCGAGCTGAGGAGGGAGACCGAGCGTCAGTTTTTAAGCAGGTGGAGATCGCCGCTCTTCGGCAGCAGGACGATAACCGCCCTGCGCCACGAGAAGGGCATCTTCCCGGTCGCCAGGCTTTCCCCCAGGACATGTGCGTAATCGTCCCACAGGACGTCCCAGAACCCCCTGAGGAACACCACAGTCAGCCAGTCCAGCCCTAGGGATTTGCCCCTCGAGAGCTGGTGGAGGACATCTAACGTAAGTGGAGACTCCAATCCTTTGACACCCTTCGGGCTGACTTGCGGCAGGTCCTCTGACAAAACTCTGCATGCGTCCTCTCTGAATGGATCCAGAGAGAACAACGTACTGTAATAAGTACGGACCAGGAGGCCCATTCCATCCGGATCCGTGATGAAGCATCCGTCGTCGGCCAGCAGCTCAACGAGCTGCTTACAGACCCCCCGCCATTTTTCCAGCAAGTAGAAGACGGGTGAGGAACGGTCCAATTCTTCCAGGATCTGGATCTGCCACCTCACGTACGTGCCTCAGGACCCTATCAGCTGCAGGTCCCTCAGCGCACCCTTCTTCTCTTTGTACGCCTGCCACAGGTCCGGGTCTGTGACAGCATGACCAAAGCGGGACTCCAAGTGGAGCACCTCCCTCTCTAAGCTCCCGATCTCAGCTGTTCTTGGCCAACTCCTTTGCGTACTTCTGACCGAAAACATGGATGTGAGTCTTGCCCACATCCGACCATAGCCTCAAGGAGGGGAAGACCCCCTGTTTCCTTCTCCAGTTGGCCCAGAATTGACGGAACGAGTCCCAGAATCGCTAGTCCTCCAGAAGCCAGTTGTTAAAGTGCTAGTGCGCGGATCCCGCCCGTGTATGGAGTCGAGTGATCTCCGCTGAAACCAGGTTGTGGTCCGAGCAGGTGCAATACCTGCCCTTTTACATCATCTCTCCTCAATATCCAAGGCCCCAAACACTCCTTTCAGGTCAAGCAGCGATTTGCTTGTACTTCTTTCAAGTTAGTATACTGTATTCGCTGCTCAAAATGTGGTCTCCTCTACATTGGGGAGACCAAAAGCAGATTGGGTGACCGCTTTATGAAACACCTTCGCTCAATCCACAAGCATGAGCCCAAGCTTCCGGTTGCTTGCCATTTCAATTCACCACCCTGCTGTCATGCCAACATTTCTGACCTGGGCTTGCTGCAGTGTTCCAGCGAACATCAACGCAAGCTCGAGGAATAGCATCTCATTTATCGTTTAGGCATACGACAGCCTGCCGGACCGAACATTGAGTTTAATAATTTTAGAGCGTGACTGGCTTGTTTTATTGTTATATTTTGTTTTGTTTTCTCATTTTTAACCATGTGCCTGCCTTAAACTTTTTTTATTCATGTTTTTGTGCTTTTGGACAGAGCTGTTCATCATTCTGTCATTAACACTCTCTCTGGACAAATGCTTTATCTTTCATCACACCATTAACACTCCCTTAACCATTGCCCCATGACCTCTTTGTCAGTTAATCTCTCCTGCCCTCTGCCCAATCACACACATTCCCATTTGTTCTCTTTTTCCCCGATCCCCAACTTCACTTGCTCAAAGACTATTACATTTCTAACCTTTGCCAGTTTTGATGAAAGGTCACAGACCTAAAACGTTACAGATGCTGCCACACCTTCTAAGTATTTCCAGCACTTTCTGTTTTTATTTCAGTTTTCCCGGTTCCACAGAATTTTGCTTTAACAAAATAATGGAGTGTTTTGAAAGAGTAAATACGGAGAAACTGCTTCCAGTGACAGGAGGGCCGGTAACCAGAGGGACACAGATTTAAGGTAATTGACAGAGGTGACCAGAGAGGGAGATGAGGAGAAATGTGTTAACACAGTGAGTTGTTGTGATCGGGAATGAGCTGCCTGAAAGGACGGTGGAAGCAGATTCAACAGGAACTTTCAAAAGGGGAATTGGATAAATATTGAAAGTGGGAAGATGTACAGAGTTCTGGGAAAAGAGCGGGGGGAGTGAGGGGAATGGGAAAACATTTTCAAAGCAGCATCAGAGACACGATGGCTGAATATCTTTCCTCTCCATTGTGTCATTCTACAATTCACAAACTGGCTCCTTGGAACTGCTTGTTGTTAAGGTTAATCTGGTTCTGGATACATGACAGCACCAAGAGCATTCTCACAGTGATCTCCTGGGATCATACTGTATTCTGCTGGCAAGCTTTAACTGGGTGGTGTCCGTCAATGGCAGTCATCCGGTTCCAAGTAAACCCCATTGTGAACGCCTTCCCCACCTACATTTTATCTGAAGACAGCTGTTTTGGATGCCCTCAATAAATGTATTGACAGGAAGATTAGCAGAGTAAAGAGATGTTAAAACGAGGGTACCGTCTGCCCTCTCAGAGGGACTGAAAAGATCCTGCACCCACCAGCTTGTGGTCCTGGCTCAGTGTGACTCCCTCACTCTCTCTGACCTCAGAGTCAGGAAGTCGTGGGTTTGAATCCCTATTCTAGAGCTGTGAGTCAAAATAATCCATCACTGAGCTCTGTGGCAGCAACAGAGAGCATTACATGACCACTGACCCTCCGACAGTGCAGGACTCCATCAGAACTGACCCACTGACAGTGCAGTACTCCCTCAGAACTGAACCTCTGACAGTGCAGCACTCCCTCAGAACTGAACATCTGACAGTGCAGCACTCCCTCAGTACTAACCCTCCGACAGTGCAGCACTCCATCAGCACTGACACTCCGACAATGCAGGCCTCCCTCAGAACTAACCATCTGACACTGCAGCACTCAATCAGAACTGAACCTCTGACAGTACAGGAATCCAACAGCACTGACCCTCTGACAGGGCAGCACTCCCTCAGAACTGACCTTCTGACAGTGCAGGACGACAACAGCACTGACCCTCTGACAGTGCAGCACTCCCTCAGAACTGACCCACTGACAGTGCAGGACTCCAACAGCACTGACCCTCTGACAGTGCACCACTCCAACAGCACTGACCGTCTGACAGTGCAGCACTCAATCAGCACTGACCATCCGACAGTGCAGGAGTCCCTCATAACTGACCCTCTGACAGTGCAGCACTCCCTCAGAAATGACCCTCTGACAGTGCAGCACTAGATCAGAACTGTCCCTCCGACAGTGCAGCACTCCATCAGCACTGACACTCCGACAGTGCAGGATTCCCTCAGAACTGTTCCTCTGACAGTGCAGGACTGCACCAGCACTGACCCTCTGACAGTGCAGCACTCCCTCGGCACAGACCCTCCGACAGTGCAGGACCCCATCAGAACTGACCCTCCGACAGTGCAGGATACCCTCAGAACTGACCCTCTGACAGTGCAGGACTGCAACAGCACTGACCATCTGACAGTGCAGCACTACCTCAGAAATGAACCTCGGACAGTGCAGCACACCCTCAGCACTGACCCTCCGTCAGTGCAGGACTCCAGCAGCGCTGACCATCTGACAGTGCAGCACTCCCTCAGTACAGATACTCTGACAGTGCAGGACTCCCTCAGAACTGACCATCTGACAGTGCAGGACTCCATCAGCACTGACCCTCTGACAGTGCAGCACTCCCTCAGAAATGAACCTCGGACAGTGCAGCACACCCTCAGCACTGACCCTCCGTCAGTGCAGGACTCCAGCAGCGCTGACCCTCTGACAGTGCAGCACTCCCTCAGTACTGACACTCTGACAGTGCAGGACTCCCTCATAACTGACCATCTGACAGTGCAGCACTCCAACAGTACTGACCACCTGACAGTGCAGCACTCGAACAGTACTGACTCTCGGACAGTGCAGCAAACCCATCAGCACTGACCCTCTGACAGTGCAGCATTCCATCAGTACTGTCCCTTGGACAGTGCAGTACTCAATCAGAACTGACCCTCCGACAGTACAGGACTCCATCAGAACTGACACTCCAACAGTGCAGCACTCCATCAGCACTGACCCTCCTACAGTGCAGGATTCCCTCGAAAATGACCCTCTGACAGTGCAGGACTCCAACAGCACTGACCCTCTGACAGTGCAGCACTCCCTCAGAACTAACCCTCTGACAGTGCAGTACTCCATCAGCACTGACCCTCTGACATTGCAGCACTCCATCAGTACTGACTCTCGGACAGTGCAGCAAACCCATTAGAACTGACCCTCCGACAGTGCAGGACTCCATCAGAACTGACCCTCCAATAGTGCAGCACTCCATCAGCACTGAACCTCCGACAGTGCAGGATTCCCTCGGAAATGACCCTCTGACAGTGCAGGACTCCAACAGCACTGACCCTCTGACAGTGCAGCACTCCCTCAGAACTAACCCTCCGACAGTGCAGCAATCACACCGAACTGTCCCTCCGACAGTGCAAGACACCATCAGAACTGACCCTCCGACAGTGCAGCACTCCATCAGCACTGACCCTCCGACAGTGCAGCACTCCCTCAGAACTGACCCTTTGACAGTGCAGGACTCCAACAGCACTGACCCTCTGACAGTGCAGCACTCCAACAGCACTGACCCTCTGACAGTGCAGCACTCCCTCAGAACTCACCCTCTGACAGTGCAGGTCTCCAACAGCACTGACGCTCTGACAGTGCAGCACTCCAACAGTACTGACCCTCTGACAGTGCAAAACTCCATCAGCACTGACCCTCGGACATGGCAGCACTCCATCAGTACTGACCCTCGGACAGTGCAAAACTCCATCAGCACTGACCCTCGGACATGGCAGCACTCCATCAGTACTGACCCTCGGACAGTGCAGCACTCCATCAGCACTGACCCCCTGCAGTGCAGCATTCCAACAGTACTGAACCTCTGACAGTGCAGCTCTCCCTCAGTACTGACACTCTGACAGTGCAGCACTCCCTCAGTAATGACCATAGGACAGTGCAGCACTCCATCAGCACTGACCCTCTGACAGAGCAGCATTCCATCAGTACTGTCCCTCAGATAGTGCAGCACTCCATCAGCACTGACCCTCCGACAGTGCAGCACTCCATCAGAACTGACCATTTGACAGTGCAGCACTCCATCAGCACTGACCCTCTGACACTGCAGCACTCCATCAGAACTGACCCTCCGACAGTGAAGCACTCCATCAGCACTGACCCTCCGACAGTGCAGAATTCCCTCGGAACTGACCCTCTGACAGTGCAGGACTCCAACAGCACTGACCCTCTGACAGTGCAGCACTCCCTCAGAACTAACCCTCCGACAGTGCAGCACTCCCTCCGAACTGAACCTCCGACAGTGCAGGACACCATCAGAAATGACCCTCCGACAGTGCAGCACTCCATCAGCACTGACCCTCTGACAGTGTAGCACTCCCTCAGCACTGACCCCACGACAGTGCAGGACTCCAACAGCACTGACCCTCTGACAGTGCAGCACTCCAATAGCACTGACCCCCTGACATTGCAGCACTCCCTCAGAACTGACCCTCTGACAGTGTAGGACTCCAACAGCACTGACCATCGGACATGGCAGCACTCCCTCAGAACTAGCCCTCTGACAGTGCAGTACTCCATCAGCACTGACCCTCTGACATTGCAGCACTCCATCAGTACTGACCCTCTGACAGTGCAAAACTCCATCAGCACTGACCCTCGGACATGGCAGCACTCCATCAGTACTGACCCTCGGACAGTGCAAAACTCCATCAGCACTGACCCTCGGACATGGCAGCACTCCATCAGTACTGACCCTCGGACAGTGCAGCACTCCATCAGCACTGACCCCCTGCAGTGCAGCATTCCAACAGTACTGAACCTCTGACAGTGCAGCTCTCCCTCAGTACTGACACTCTGACAGTGCAGCACTCCCTCAGTAATGACCATAGGACAGTGCAGCACTCCATCAGCACTGACCCTCTGACAGAGCAGCATTCCATCAGTACTGTCCCTCAGATAGTGCAGCACTCCATCAGCACTGACCCTCCGACAGTGCAGCACTCCATCAGAACTGACCATTTGACAGTGCAGCACTCCATCAGCACTGACTCTCTGACACTGCAGCACTCCATCAGAACTGACCCTCCGACAGTGAAGCACTCCATCAGCACTGACCCTCCGACAGTGCAGAATTCCCTCGGAACTGACCCTCTGACAGTGCAGGACACCAACAGCACTGACCCTCTGACAGTGCAGCACTCCCTCAGAACTAACCCTCCGACAGTGCAGCACTCCCTCCGAACTGACCCTCCGACAGTGCAGGACACCATCAGAAATGACCCTCCGACAGTGCAACACTCCATCAGCACTGACCCTCTGACAGTGTAGCACTCCCTCAGCACTGACCGCCCGACAGTGCAGGACTCCAACAGCACTGACCCTCTGACAGTGCAGCACTCCAATAGCACTGACCCTCTGACATTGCAGCACTCCCTCAGAACTGACCCTCTGACAGTGCAGGACTCCAACAGCACTGACCCTCGGACATGGCAGCACTCCCTCAGAACTAACCCTCTGACAGTGCAGTACTCCATCAGCACTGACCCTCTGACATTGCAGCACTCCATCAGTACTGACTCTCGGACAGTGCAGCAAACCCATTAGAACTGACCCTCCGACAGTGCAGGACTCCATCAGAACTGACCCTCCGATAGTGCAGCACTCCATCAGCACTGACCCTCCGACAGTGCAGGATTCCCTCGGAAATGACCCTCTGACAGTGCAGGACTCCAACAGCACTGACCCTCTGACAGTGCAGCACTCCCTCAGAACTAACCCTCCGACAGTGCAGCAATCACTCCGAACTGTCCCTCCGACAGTGCAAGACACCATCAGAACTGACCCTCCGACAGTGCAGCACTCCATCAGCACTGACCCTCCGACAGTGCAGCACTCCCTCAGAACTGACCCTTTGACAGTGCAGGACTCCAACAGCACTGACCCTCTGACAGTGCAGCACTCCCTCAGAACTAACCCTCCGACAGTGCAGCAATCACTCCGAACTGTCCCTCCGACAGTGCAAGACACCATCAGAACTGACCCTCCGACAGTGCAGCACTCCATCAGCACTGACCCTCCGACAGTGCAGCACTCCCTCAGAACTGACCCTTTGACAGTGCAGGACTCCAACAGCACTGACCCTCTGACAGTGCAGCACTCCAACAGCACTGACCCTCTGACAGTGCAGCACTCCCTCAGAACTCACCCTCTGACAGTGCAGGTCTCCAACAGCAGTGACGCTCTGACAGTGCAGCACTCCAACAGTACTGACCCTCTGACAGTGCAAAACTCCATCAGCACTGACCCTCGGACATGGCAGCACTCCATCAGTACTGACCCTCGGACAGTGCAAAACTCCATCAGCACTGACCCTCGGACATGGCAGCACTCCATCAGTACTGACCCTCGGACAGTGCAGCACTCCATCAGCACTGACCCCCTGCAGTGCAGCATTCCAACAGTCCTGAACCTCTGACCGTGCAGCTCTCCCTCAGTACTGACACTCTGACAGTGCAGCACTCCCTCAGTAATGACCATAGGACAGTGCAGCACTCCATCAGCACTGACCCTCTGACAGAGCAGCATTCCATCAGTACTGTCCCTCAGATAGTGCAGCACTCCATCAGCACTGACCCTCCGACAGTGCAGCACTCCCTCAGAACTAACCCTCCGACAGTGCAGCACTCCCTCCGAACTGACCCTCCGACAGTGCAGGACACCATCAGAACTGACCCTCCGACAGTGCAGCACTCCATCAGCACTGACCCTCTGACAGTGTAGCACTCCCTCAGCACTGACCCCCCGACAGTGCAGGACTCCAACAGCACTGACCCTCTGACAGTGCAGCACTCCAATAGCACTGACCCTCTGACATTGCAGCACTCCCTCAGAACTGACCCTCTGACAGTGCAGGACTCCAACAGCACTGACCCTCGGACATGGCAGCACTCCATCAGTACTGACCCTCGAACAGTGCAGCACTCCATCAGCACTGACCCCCTGCAGTGCAGCATTCCAACAGTACTGAACCTCTGACAGTGCAGCTCTTCCTCAGTACTGACACTCTGACAGTGCAGCTCTCCCTCAGTAATGACCATAGGACAGTGCAGCCCTCCATCAGCACTGACCCTCTGACAGTGCAGCACTCCATCAGTACTGACCTTCTGACAGTGCAGCACTGCCTCAGTTCTGACCCTTGGACAGTGCAGCACTCCATCAGCACTGACCCTCTGACAGTGCAGCGCTCCATCAGTACTGACCTTCTGACAGTGCAGCACTCTATCAGCACTGACCAGCTGACAGTGCAGCACTCCATCAGTACTGACATTCTGACAGTGCAGCAATCCATCAGCGCTGACCAGCTGACAGTGCAGCACTCCATCAGCACTGACCATCTGACAGTGCAGCACTCCCTCGGTACGGACCCACTGACAGTGCAGGACTCCATCAGTACTGACCCTCGGACAGTGCAGCACTACATCAGCACTGACCATCAGACAGTGCAGCACTCCCTCAGTACTGACCCTCTCACAGTGCAGCACTCCTACAGCACTGAACATCTGACAGTACAGCACTCCATCAGTACTGACCCTCGGACAGTGCAGCACACCCTCAGCACTGACCCTCCGTCAGTGCAGGACTCCAGCAGCGCTGACCCTCTGACAGTGCAGCACTCCCTCAGTACTGACACTCTGACAGTGCAGGACTCCCTCATAATTGACCATCTGACAGTGCAGCACTCCAACAGTACTGACCACCTGACAGTGCAGCACTCGAACAGTACTGACTCTCGGACAGTGCAGCAAACCCATCAGCACTGACCCTCTGACAGTGCAGCATTCCATCAGTACTGTCCCTTGGACAGTGCAGTACTCCATCAGAACTGACCCTCCGACAGGACAGGACTCCATCAGAACTGACCCTCCGACAGTGCAGCACTCCATCAGCACTGACCCTCCTACAGTGCAGGATTCCCTCGGAAATGACCCTCTGACAGTGCAGGACTCCAACAGCACTGATCCTCTGACAGTGCAGAACTCCCTCAGAACTAACCCTCTGACAGTGCAGTACTCCATCAACACTGACCCTCTGACATTGCAGCACTCCAACAGTACTGACTCTCGGACAGTGCAGCAAACCCATCAGAACTGACCCTCCGAAAGTGCAGGACTCCATCAGAACTGACCCTCCTATAGTGCAGCACTCCATCAGCACAGACCCTCCGACAGTGCTGGATTCCCTCGGAAATGACCCTCTGACAGTGCAGGACTCCAACAGCACTGACCCTCTGACAGTGCAGCACTCCCTCAGAACTAACCCTCCGACAGTGCAGCAATAACTCCGAACTGTCCCTCCGACAGTGCAAGACACCATCAGAACTGACCCTCCGACAGTGCAGCACTCCATTAGCACTGACCCTCCGACAGTGCAGCACTCCCTCAGAACTGACCCTTTGACAGTGCAGGACTCCAACAGCACTGACCCTCTGACAGTGCAGCACTCCCTCAGAACTAACCCTCCGACAGTGCAGCAATCACTCCGAACTGTCCCTCCGACAGTGCAAGACACCATCAGAACTGACCCTCCGACAGTGCAGCACTCCATCAGCACTGACCCTCCGACAGTGCAGCACTCCCTCAGAACTGACCCTTTGACAGGGCAGGACTCCAACAGCACTGACCCTCTGACAGTGCAGCACTCCAACAGCACTGACCCTCTGACAGTGCAGCACTCCCTCAGAACTCACCCTCTGACAGTGCAGGTCTCCAACAGTACTGACCCTCTGACAGTGCAAAACTCCATCAGCACTGACCCTCGGACATGGCAGCACTCCATCAGTACTGACCCTCGGACAGTGCAAAGCTCCATCAGCACTGACCCTCGGACATCGCAGCACTCCATCAGTACTGACCCTTCGGACAGTGCAGCACTCCATCAGCACTAACACTCTGACAGTGCAGCACTCCCTCAGTAATGACCATAGGACAGTGCAGCACTCCATCAGCACTGACCCTCTGACAGAGCGGCATTCCATCAGTACTGTCCCTCAGATAGTGCAGCACTCCATCAGCACTGACCCTCTGACAGTGCAGCACTCCCCCAGTTCTGACCTTTGGACAGTGCAGCACTCCATCAGCACTGACCCTCTGACACTGCAGCACTCCACCAGAACTGATCCTCCGACAGTGCAGCACTCCATCAGCACTGACCCTCCGACAGTGCAGAATTCCCTCGGAACTGACCCTCTGACAGTGCAGGACTCCAACAGCACTGACCCTCTGACAGTGCAGCACTCCCTCAGACCTAACCCTCCGACAGTGCAGCACTCCCTCCGAACTGACCCTCCGACAGTGTAGGACACCATCAGAACTGACCCTCTGACAGTGTAGCACTCCCTCAGCACTGAACCCCCGACAGTGCAGGACTCCAACAGCACTGACCCTCTGACAGTGCAGCACTCCAATAGCACTGACACTCTGACATTGCAGCACTCCCTCAGAACTGACCCTCTGACAGTGCAGGACTCCAACAGCACTGACGCTCTGACATTGCAGCACTCCAACAGTACTGACCCTCTCAGAGTGCAGAACTCCCTCAGAACTGACCCTCTGACAGTGCAATACTCCATCAGCACTGACCCTCGGACATGGCAGCACTCCATCAGCACTGACCCTCGGACAGTGCAGCACTCCATCAGCACTGACCCCCTGCAGTGCAGCATTCCAACAGTACTGAACCTCTGACAGTGCAGCTCTTCCTCAGTACTGACACTCTGACAGTGCAGCTCTCCCTCAGTAATGACCATAGGACAGTGCAGCCCTCCATTAGCACTGACCCTCTGACAGTGCAGCATTCCATCAGTACTGTCCCTCAGGCAGTGCAGCACTCCATCAGTACTGACCTTCTGACAGTGCAGCACTGCCTCAGTTCTGACCCTTGGACAGTGCAGCTCTCCATCAGCACTGACCTTCTGACAGTGCAGCGCTCCATCAGTACTGACCTTCTGACAGTGCAGCACTCTATCAGCACTGACCAGCTGACAGTGCAGCATTCCATCAGTACTGACATTCTGACAGTGCAGCAATCCATCAGCGCTGACCAGCTGACAGTGCAGCACTCCATTAGCACTGACCATCTGACAGTGCAGCATTCCCTCAGTACGGACCCACTGACAGTGCAGGACTCCATCAGCGCTGACCTCTGACAGTGCAGCACTCCATCAGTACTGACCCTCGGACAGTGCAGCACTACATCAGCAATGACCATCAGACATTGCAGCACTCCCTCAGTACTGACCCTCTCACAGTGCAGCACTCCCACAGCACTGAACATCTGACAGTACAGCACTCCATCAGTACTGACCCTCGGACAGTGCAGCACACCCTCAGCACTGACCCTCTGACAGTGCAGCACTCCCTCAGAACTAACCCTCTGACAGTGCAGTACTCCATCAGCACTGACCCTCTGACATTGCAGCACTCCATCAGTACTGACTCTCGGACAGTGCAGCAAACCCATCAGAACTGACCCTCCGACAGTGCTGGACTCCATCAGAACTGACCCTCCGATAGTGCAGCACTCCATCAGCACTGACCCTCCGACAGTGCAGGATTCCCTCGGAAATGACCCTCTGACAGTGCAGGACTCCAACAGCACTGACCCTCTGACAGTGCAGCACTCCCTCAGAACTAACCCTCCGACAGTGCAGCAATCACTCCGAACTGTCCCTCCGACAGTGCAAGACACCATCAGAACTGACCCTCCGACAGTGCAGCACTCCATCAGCACTGACCCACCGACAGTGCAGCACTCCCTCAGAACTGACCCTTTGACAGTGCAGGACTCCAACAGCACTGACCCTCTGACAGTGCAGCACTCCCTCAGAACTAACCCTCCGACAGTGCAGCAATCACTCCGAACTGTCCCTCCGACAGTGCAAGACACCATCAGAACTGACCCTCCGACAGTGCAGCACTCCATCAGCACTGACCCTCCGACAGTGCAGCACTCCCTCAGAACTGACCCTTTGACAGTGCAGGACTCCAACAGAACTGACCCTCTGACAGTGCAGCACTCCCTCAGAACTCACCCTCTGACAGTGCAGGTCTCCAACAGCACTGACGCTCTGACAGTGCAGCACTCCAACAGTACTGACCCTCTGACAGGGCAAAACTCCATCAGCACTGACCCTCGGACATGGCAGCTCTCCCTCAGTACTGACCCTCGGACAGTGCAAAACTCCATCAGCACTGACCCTCGGACATGGCAGCACTCCATCAGTACTGACACTCTGACAGTGCAGGACTCCCTCATAACTGACCATCTGACAGTGCAGCACTCCAACAGTACTGACCATCTTACAGTGCAGCACTCGAACAGCACTGACTCTCGGACAGTGCAGCAAACCCATCAGCACTGACCCTCTGACAGTGCAGCATTCCATCAGTACTGTCCCTCCGACAGTGCAGGACTCCATCAGAACTGACCCTCCGACAGTGCAGCACACCATCAGCACTGACCCTCCAACAGTGCAGGATTCCCTCGGAAATGACCCTCTGACAGTGCAGGACTCCATCAGAACTGACCCTCCGAATGTGCAGCACTCCATCAGCACTGACCCTCCGACAGTGCAGGATTCCCTCGGAAATGACCCTCTGACAGTGCAGGACTCCAACAGCACTGACCCTCTGACTTTGCAGCACACCATCAGTACTGACTGTCGGACAGTACAGCAAACCCATCAGAACTGACCCTCCAACAGTGCAGGACTCAATCAGAACTGACCCTCCGACAGTGCAGCACTCCATCAGCACTGACCCTCCGACAGTGCAGCACTCCCTCAGAACTGACCCTTTGACAGTGCAGGACTCCAACAGCACTGACCCTCTGACAGTGCAGCACTCCCTCAGAACTAACCCTCCGACAGTGCAGCAATCACTCCGAACTGTCCCTCCGACAGTGCAAGACACCATCAGAACTGACCCTCCGACAGTGCAGCACTCCATCAGCACAGACCCTCCGACAGTGCAGCACTCCCTCAGAACTGACCCTTTGACAGTGCAGGACTCCAACAGAACTGACCCTCTGACAGTGCAGCACTCCCTCAGAACTCACCCTCTGACAGTGCAGGTCTCCAACAGCACTGACGCTCTGACAGTGCAGCACTCCAACAGTACTGACCCTCTGACAGTGCAAAACTCCATCAGCACTGACCCTAGGACATGGCAGCACTCCATCAGTACTGACCCTCGGACAGTGCAAAACTCCATCAGCACTGACCCTCGGACATGGCAGCACTCCATCAGTACTGACCCTCGGACAGTGCAGCACTCCATCAGCACTGACCCCCTGCAGTGCAGCATTCCAACAGTACTGAACCTCTGACAGTGCAGCTCTCCCTCAGTACTGACACTCTGACAGTGCAGCACTCCCTCAGTAATGACCATAGGACAGTGCAGCACTCCATCAGCACTGACCCTCTGACAGAGCAGCATTGCATCAGTACTGTCCCTCAGATAGTGCAGCACTCCATCAGCACTGACCCTCTGACAGTGCAGCACTCCCTCAGTTCTGACCTTTGGACAGTGCAGCACTCCATCATCACTGACCCTCTGACACTGCAGCACTCCATCAGAACTGACCCTCCGACAGTGCAACACTCCATCAGCACTGACCCTCTGACAGTGCAGCACTCCCTCAGAACTAACCCTCCGACAGTGCAGCACTCCCTCCGAACTGACCCTCCGACAGTGCAGGACACCATCAGAACTGACCCTCCGACAGTGCAGCACTCCATCAGCACTGACCCTCTGACAGTGTAGCACTCCCTCAGCACTGGTCCCCCGACAGTGCAGGACTCCAACAGCACTGACCCTCTGACAGTGCAGCACTCCAATAGCACTGACCCTCTGACATTGCAGCACTCCCTCAGAACAGACCCTCTGACAGTGCAGGACACCAACAGCACTGACGCTCTGACAGTGCAGCACTCCAACAGTACTGACCCTCTCAGAGTGCAGCACTCCCTCAGAACTGACCCTCTGTCCGTGCAATACTCCATCAGCACTGACCCTCGGACATGGCAGCACTCCATCAGTACTGACCCTCGGACAGTGCAGCACTCCATCAGCACTGACCCCCTGCAGTGCAGCATTCCGACAGTACTGACACTCTGACAGTGCAGCTCTCCCTCAGTAATGACCATAGGACAGTGCAGCCCTCCATCAGCAGTGACCCTCTGACAGTGCAGCATTCCATCAGTACTGTCCCTCAGGCAGTGCAGCACTCCATCGGTACCGAGCTTCTGACAGTGCAGCACTGCCTCAGTTCTGACCCTTGGACAGTGCAGCACTCCATCAGCACTGACCCTCTGACAGTGCAGCACTCCATCAGTACTGACCGTCTGACAGTGCAGCACTCTATCAGCACTGACCAGCTGACAGTGCAGCACTCCCTCAGTACGGACCCTCTGACAGTGCAGGACTCCATCAGCGCTGACCTCTGACAGTGCAGCACTCCATCAGTACTGACCCTCGGACAGTGCAGCACTACATCAGCACTGACCATCAGACAGTGCAGCACTCCCTCAGTACTGACCCTCTCACAGTGCAGCACTCCCACAGCACTGAACATCTGACAGTACAGCACTCCATCAGTACTGACCCTCGGACAGTGCAGCACTCCATCAGCACTGACCCTCTGACAGTGCAGCACTCCCTCAAAATTGACCCTGCGACAGTGCAACACTCCCTCAGTACCGACCCTTTGGCAGTGCAGAACTCCAACAGCACAGACCCTCTGACAGTGCAGCTCTAAAACAGCACTGACCCTCTAACAGTCGAGCACTCCATCAGCACTGACCCTCTGACAGTGCAGCACTCCCATGAACTGACCCTCTGACAATGAGAATGTGGGGGCACAGTGTGTACAGTTACTGGAACAGGGTGAGTGAGAGTGTGGGGGCACAGTGTGTACAGTTACTGGAACAGGGTGAGTGAGAGTGTGGGGACACTGTGTGGACAATTACTGGAACGTGGAGAGTGTGAGTGTGGGGACACAGTGTGTAGAATTACTGAACACGGAGAGTGAGTGTGTGGGGACACAGTGTGTACAATTACTGGAAAATGGAGATTGAGACTGTGGGGACACAGTGTGTACAATTACTAGAACATGGAGAGTGATTGTGTGCGGACACGGAGGGTACAATTACTGGAACATGGAGAGTGAGAGTGTGGGGACACAGTGTGTACAATTACGGGAACATGGAGAGTGAGAGTGTGGGGACCCAGTGTGTACAATTACTGGCAAATGGTGAGTGAGAGTGTGGGGACACAGTGTGTACAATTACTGAACATGGAGAGTGAGAGTTTGGGGACACAGTGTGTACAATTACTGGAACATGGAGAGTGAGAGTGTGGGGTCACCGTGTGCACAATTACTGGAGCATGGTCAGTGAGAGTGTGAGGACACATTGTGCACAATTACTACAACATGGAGAGTGAGAGTGTGGGGACACTGTGTACAATTACTGGAACATGGAGAGTAAGAGTGTGAGGGACACAGCGTGTACAATTACTGGAACATGGAGAGTGAGTGTGTTGGGACACAGTGTGTACAATTACTGGAACACGGAGAGTGAGAATGTGGGTACACAGTGTGTACAATTACTGGAATATGGAGAGCGAGACTGTGGAGACACAGTGTGTACAATTACGAGAACATGGAGAGTGAGTGTGTGGGGACTCGGTTGGTACAATTACTGGAACATGGTGAGTGAGTGTGTGGGGACACAATGTGTACAATTACTGGAACAAGGAGAGTGAGAATGTAGGGACACATTGTGTACAATTACTGGAACGTGGATAGTGAGATTGTGGGGACACAGTGTGTACAATTACTGAACATGGTGAGTGAGAGTGTGGGGAAACAATGTGCACAATTACTGGAACTTGGTGAGTGAGAGTTTGGGGACACAGTGTGTACAATTACTGGAACATGGAGAGTGAGAGTTGGGGACACCGTGTGCACAATTACTGGAGCATGGTGAGTGAGAGAGTGAGGACACATTGTGTACAATTACTACAACATGGAGAGTGGGAGTGTGGGGACACAGTGTGTACAATTACTGGAACATGGAGAGTAAGAGTGTGAGGGACACAGTGTGTACAATTGCTGGAACATGGAGATTGAGAGTGTGGGGATACAGTGTGTACAATTACTGGAACATGGAGAGTGTGAGTGTGGGGACACAGTGTGCACAATTACTGGAGCATTGTGAGTGAGAGTGTGAGGACACAGTGAGTACAATTACTACAACATGGAGAGTGAGAGTGTGGGGACACAGTGTGTACAATTACTGGATCATGGAGAGTAAGAGTGTGAGGGACACAGCGTGTACAATTACTGGAACATGGAGATTGAGAGTGTGGGGACACAGTGTGTACAATTACTGGCAAATGGTGAGTGAGAGTGTGGGGACACAGTGTGTACAATTACTGAACATGGAGAGTGAGAGTTTGGGGACACAGTGTGTACAATTACTGGAACATGGAGAGTGAGAGTGTGGGGTCACCGTGTGCAAAATTACTGGAGCATGGTCAGTGAGAGTGTGAGGACACATTGTGTACAATTACTACAACATGGAGAGTGAGAGTGTGGGGACACAGTGTGTACAATTCCTGGAACATGGAGAGTAAGAGTGTGAGGGACACAGCGTGTACAATTACTGGAACATGGAGAGTGAGTGTGTGGGGACACAGTGTGTACAATTACTGGAACACGGAGAGTGAGAATGTGGGGACACAGTGTGTACAATTACTGGAATATGGAGCGCGAGACTGTGGGGACACGGTGTGTACAATTACTAGAACATGGAGAGTGAGTGTGTGGGGACTCGGAGGGTACAATTACAGGAACATGGTGAGTGAGAGTGTGGTGACACAATGTGCACAATTCCTGGAACATAGAGAGTGAGTGTGTGGGGACACAATGTGTACAATTACTGGAACAAGGAGAGTGAGAGTGTGGGAACACGTTGTGTACAATTACTGGAATATGGAGAGTGAGAGTGTGGGGAAACAGTGTGTACAATTACTATAACATGGAGAGTGAGTGTGTGGGGACTCGGAGGCTACAATTACTGGAACATGGTGAGTGAGAGTGTGGTGACACAATGTGTACAATTACTAGAACATGGAGTGTGAGTGTGTGGGGACACAATGTGTACAATTACTGGAACATGGAGAGTGAGACTGTAGGGACACAGTGTGTACAATTACTGGAACGTGGAGAGTGAGATTGTGGGGACACAGTGCGTACAATTACTGAACATGGTGAGTGCGAGTGTGGGGACACAATGTGCACAATTACTGGAATATGGAGAGTGAGATGTGGGGATACAAGATGGCCAGGAAGGATCTGAAGAAAGGGATTAGGAGAGCTAAGAGAGGGCATGAAAAATGCTTGGCGGGTAGGATAAAAGAAAACCCCAAGACCTTTTACGCGTATGTCAGAAATATGAGGATGACTAGGGGGACCATAGGTCCGGTCAAGGACAATAGCGGGAGACTGTGTGTTGAGCCGGAAGAGATAAGTGAGGTTTTGAATGAGTACTTCTCTTCGGTATTTACGAATGAGAAGGGGTGTATTACTGAAGAGGACGGTGGGAAGCAGACTGGTAAGCTCGAGGAAGTGCTCGTTAGGAGGGAAGATGTGTTGGGGTTTTTGAATAACTTGAAGATAGACAAGTCTCCCGGGCCTGACGGGGTATATCCAAGGATGTTATGGGAAGCAAGGGATGAAATTGCAGAGCCGCTGGCAATGATCTTTTCATCTTCTCTGCTGACGGGGGTGGTACCAGGTGATTGGAGGGTGGCAAATGTTGTGCCCCTGTTCAAGAAAGGGAATAGGAACAACCCTGGGAATTACAGGCCAGGTAGTCTTACTTCGGTGGTAGGCAAGTTGATGGAAAAGGTGCTGAGGGATAGGATTTCTGAGCATCTGGAAAGACACTGCTTGATTCGGGACAGTCAGCACGGTTTTGTGAGGGGTAGGTCTTGCCTCACAAGCCTGATTGAATTCTTTGAGCAGGTGACCAAGCAAGTGGATGAGGGTAAACCAGTGGATGTGGTGTACATGGATTTTAGTAAGGCATTTGATAAGGTCCCCCATGGTAGACTTATGGAGAAAGTCAGGAGGCATGGGATAGTGGGGAATGTGGCCAGTTGGATTAAGAATTGGCTAACTGATAGAAGGCAGAGAGTGGTCTTAGATGGTAAATACTCAGCCTGGAGCCCAGTTACCAGTGGCGTGCCGCAGGGATCAGTTCTGGGTCCTCTCCTGTTTGTGATTTTTATTAACGACTTGGATGAGGAAGTCGAAGGGTGGGTCAGTAAATTTGCAGATGATACAAAGGTTGGTGGAGTTGTGGATACCGAGGAGGGCTATTGTCGTCTGCAAAGGGACTTGGATAGGTTGCAGTGCTGGGCTGAAAAGTGGCAGATGGAGTTTAACCCTGAAAAGTGTGAGGTCGTCCATTTTGGAAGGACAAACATGAATGCAAAATACTGGGTTAACGGTAGGGTTCTTGGGCATGTGGAGGAGCAGAGAGACCTTGGGGTCTATGTGCATAGATCATTGAAAGTTGCAACTCAAGTGGATAGGGCTGTGAAGAAGGCATATGGGGTGTTAGCGTTCATTAGCAGAGGGATTGAATTTAAGAGCCGTGAGGTGATGATGCAGCTGTACAGGACCTTGGTAAGGCCTCATTTGGAGTACTGTGTGCAGTTCTGGTCGCCTCATTTTAGGAAGGATGTGGAAGCCTTGGAGAGGGTGCAGAGGAGATTTACCAGGATGTTGCCTGGAATGGAGAATAAGTCTTACGAGGAAAGGCTGAACATTCTAGGCCTCTTCTCATTAGAAAGGAGAAGGATGAGGGGTGACATGATAGAGGTTTATAAGATGATCAGGGGAATAGATAGGGTAGACAGTCAGAAACTTTTTCCCCGGGTGGAGCAAAGCGTTACAAGGGGTCATAAATTTAAGGTGAAGGGTGGGAGATATAAGGGGGATGTCAGGGGAAGGTTCTTTACCCAGAGAGTGGTCGAGGCATGGAATGCCTTGCCCGGGGAAGTTGTTGAGTCAGAAACTTTAGGGATTTTCAAAAGGCTTTTGGATAGGTATATGGATAAAGGAGAATGATGGGGTATAGATTAAATTGTCCTTGACAGAGGACAAAGGATCGGCACAACATTGTGGGCCGAAGGGCCTGTTCTGTGCTGTATGTTCTATGTTCTATGTTCTATGTTCTATGAGACTGTGGGGACACAGTGTGTACAATTACTAGAACAAGGAGAGTGATTGTGTGCGGACACGGAGGGTACAATTACTGGAACATGGTGAGTGAGAGTGTGGTGACACAATGTGTACAATTACTAGAACATGGAGTGTGAGTGTGTGGGGACACAATGTGTACAATTACTGGAACATGGAGAGTGAGACTGTAGGGACACAGTGTGTACAATTACTGGAACGTGGAGAGTGAGATTGTGGGGACACAGTGCGTACAATTACTGAACATGGTGAGTGCGAGTGTGGGGACACAATGTGCACAATTACTGGAATATGGAGAGTGAGACTGTGGGGACACAGTGTGTACAATTACTAGAACAAGGAGAGTGATTGTGTGCGGACACGGAGGATACAATTACTGGAACATGGAGAGTGAGAGTGTGGGGACACAATGTGTACAATTACGGGAACATGGAGAGTGAGAGTGTGGGGACACAGTGTGTACAATTACTGGCAAATGGTGAGTGAGAGTGTGGGGACACAGTGTGTACAATTACTGAACATGGAGAGTGAGAGTTTGGGGACACAGTGTGTACAATTACTGGAACATGGAGAGTTAGAGTGTGGGGACACCGTGTGCACAATTACTGGAGCATGTTGAGTGAGAGTGTGAGGACACATTGTGTACAATTACTACAACATGGAGAGTGGGAGTGTGGTGACACAGTGTGTACAATTACTGGAACATGGAGAGTAAGAGTGTGAGGGACACAGCGTGTACAATTGCTGGAACATGGAGATTGAGAGTGTGGGGACACAGTGTGTACAATTACTGGAACATGGAGAGTGAGAGTGTGGGGACACAGTGTGCACAATTACTGGAGCATGGTGAGTGAGAGTGTGAGGACACAGTGAGTACAATTACTGGAACATGGAGAGTAAGAGTGTGAGGGACACAGCGTGTACAATTACTGGAACATGGAGATTGAGAGTGTGGGGACACAGTGTGTACTATTACTGGCAAATGGTGAGTGAGAGTGTGGGGACACAGTGTGTACAATTACTGAACATGGAGAGTGAGAGTTTGGGGACACAGTGTGTACAATTACTGGAACATGGAGAGTGAGAGTGTGGGGTCACCGTGTGCACAATTACTGGAGCATGGTCAGTGAGAGTGTGAGGACACATTGTGTACAATTACTACAACATGGAGAGTGGGAGTGTGGGGACACAGTGTGTACAATTACTGGAACATGGAGAGTAAGAGTGTGAGGGACACAGCGTGTACAATTACTGGAACATGGAGAGTGAGTGTGTGGGGACACAGTGTGTACAATTACTGGAACACGGAGAGTGAGAATGTGGGGACACAGTGTGTACAATTACTGGAATATGGAGAGGGAGACTGTGGGGACACAGTGTGTACAATTACTAGAACATGGAGAGTGATTGTGTGGGGACTCGAGGGTACAATTACTGGAACATGGTGAGTGAGAGTGTGGGGACACAGTGTGCACAATTACTGGAGCATGGTGAGTGAGAGTGTGAGGACACAGTGAGTACAATTACTACAACATGGAGAGTGAGAGTGTGAGGGACACAGCGTGTACAATTACTGGAACATGGAGATTGAGAGTGTGGGGACACAGTGTGTACAATTACTGGAACATGGTGAGTGAGAGTGTGCGGATAGTGTGTACAATTGCTGGAACATGGAGAGTTAGTGTTTGGGGACACAGTTTTTACAATTCCTGGAACTGTGAGAGACGGAGTGTGGGACACAGCGTGTACGATTACTGGAACATGGTGAGTGAGTATGTGTGGACATGGTGTGTACAATTACTGGAACGTGGAGAGTGAGAGTGTGGGGACACAATGTGTGCAATTACTGAAATTGGAGGGTGAGAGTGTGGGGACACAGTGTGTACAATTGCTGGAACACGGAGATTTAGAGTGTGGAGACACAATGTGTACAATTACTGGAATAGTGAGAGTGAGAGTGTGGAGACACAGTGTGTACAATTGCTGAACATGGATGGTGAGATTGTGGGGACACAATGTGTACAATTACTGAACATGGAGAGTGAGAGTGTGAGGGACACAGTGTGCACAATTACTGGAAAATGGTGAGTGAGAGTCTGGGGACACAGTGTGTACAATTACTGGAATATGGAGAGTGAGAGTGTGAGGGACACGTTGTTTACAATTACTGGAACATGGAGAGTGAGTGTGTGGGGATAGTGTTCACAATTACTGGAACGTGGAGAGTGAGAGTATGGGGACACAGTGTGTAGAATTACTGAACACGGAGAGTGCGCGTGTGGGGACACAGTGTGTACAATTACTGGAATATGGAGAGTGAGACTGTGCGGACACAGTGTGTACAATTACTAGAACATGGAGAGTGATTGTGTGGGGACACGGAGGGTACAATTACTGGAACATGGAGAGTGAGAGTGTGGGGACACAGTGTGCACAATTACTGGAACATGGAGTGTGAGAGTGTGGGGACACAGTGTGTACAATTACTGGCAAATGGTGAGTGAGAGTGTGGGGACACAGTGTGTACAATTACTGAACATGGAGAGTGAGAGTTTGGGGACACAGTGTGTACAATTACTGGAAAATGGAGAGTGAGAGTGTGGGGTCACCGTGTGCACAATTACTGGAGCATGGTCAGTGAGAGTGTGAGGACACATTGTGTACAATTACGACAACATGGAGAGTGAGAGTGTGGGGACACTGTGTGTACAATTACTGGAACATGGAGAGTAAGAGTGTGAGGGACACAGCGTGTACAATTACTGGAACATGGAGAGTGAGTGTGTGGGGACACAGTGTGTACAATGACTGGAACATGGAGAGTGAGAATGTGGGGACTCCGAGGGTACAATTACTGGAGCATGGTGAGTGAGAGTGTGGTGACACAATGTGCATAATTACTAGAACATGGAGAGTGAGTGTGTGGGGACACAATGTGTTCAATTACTGGAACAAGGAGAGTGAGAGTGTGGGAACACGTTGTGTACAATTACTGGAATATGGAGAGTGAGACTGTGGGCACACAGTGTGTACAATTACTATAACATGGAGAGTGTGTGTATGGGGACTCGGAGGGTACAATTACTGGAACATGGTGAGTGAGAGTGTGGTGACACAGCGTGTACAATTACTAGAACATAGAGAGTGAGTGTGTGGGGACACAATGTGTACAATTACTGGAACAAGGAGAGTGAGAGTGTGGGAACACGTTGTGTACAATTACTGGAATATGGAGAGTGAGAGTGTGGGGACACAGTGTGTACAATTACTATAACATGGAGAGTGAGTGTGTGGGGACTCGGAGGCTACAATTACTGGAACATGGTGAGTGAGAGTGTGGTGACACAATGTGTACAATTACTAGAACATGGAGTGTGAGTGTGTGGGGACACAATGTGTACAATTACTGGAACATGGAGAGTGAGACTGTAGGGACACAGTGTGTACAATTACTGGAACGTGGAGAGTGAGATTGTGGGGACACAGTGCGTACAATTACTGAACATGGTGAGTGCGAGTGTGGGGACACAATGTGCACAATTACTGGAATATGGAGAGTGAGACTGTGGGGACACAGTGTGTACAATTACTAGAACAAGGAGAGTGATTGTGTGCGGACACGGAGGATACAATTACTGGAACATGGAGAGTGAGAGTGTGGGGACACAATGTGTACAATTACGGGAACATGGAGAGTGAGAGTGTGGGGACACAGTGTGTACAATTACTGGCAAATGGTGAGTGAGAGTGTGGGGACACAGTGTGTACAATTACTGAACATGGAGAGTGAGAGTTTGGGGACACAGTGTGTACAATTACTGGAACATGGAGAGTTAGAGTGTGGGGACACCGTGTGCACAATTACTGGAGCATGTTGAGTGAGAGTGTGAGGACACATTGTGTACAATTACTACAACATGGAGAGTGGGAGTGTGGTGACACAGTGTGTACAATTACTGGAACATGGAGAGTAAGAGTGTGAGGGACACAGCGTGTACAATTGCTGGAACATGGAGATTGAGAGTGTGGGGACACAGTGTGTACAATTACTGGAACATGGAGAGTGAGAGTGTGGGGACAGAGTGTGCACAATTACTGGAGCATGGTGAGTGAGAGTGTGAGGACACAGTGAGTACAATTACTGGAACATGGAGAGTAAGAGTGTGAGGGACACAGCGTGTACAATTACTGGAACATGGAGATTGAGAGTGTGGGGACACAGTGTGTACAATTACTGGCAAATGGTGAGTGAGAGTGTGGGGACACAGTGTGTACAATTACTGAACATGGAGAGTGAGAGTTTGGGGACACAGTGTGTACAATTACTGGAACATGGAGAGTGAGAGTGTGGGGTCACCGTGTGCACAATTACTGGAGCATGGTCAGTGAGAGTGTGAGGACACATTGTGTACAATTACTGCAACATGGAGAGTGAGAGTGTGGGGACACAGTGTGTACAATTACTGGAACATGGAGAGTAAGAGTGTGAGGGACACAGCGTGTACAATTACTGGAACATGGAGAGTGAGTGTGTGGGGACACAGTGTGTACAATTACTGGAACACGGAGAGTGAGAATGTGGGGACACAGTGTGTACAATTACTGGAATATGGAGAGGGAGACTGTGGGGACACAGTGTGTACAATTACTAGAACATGGAGAGTGGTTGTGTGGGGACTCGAGGGTACAATTACTGGAACATGGTGAGTGAGAGTGTGGGGACACAGTGTGCACAATTACTGGAGCATGGTGAGTGAGAGTGTGAGGACACAGTGAGTACAATTACTACAACATGGAGAGTGAGAGTGTGAGGGACACAGCGTGTACAATTACTGGAACATGGAGATTGAGAGTGTGGGGACACAGTGTGTACAATTACTGGAACATGGTGAGTGAGAGTGTGCGGATAGTGTGTACAATTGCTGGAACATGGAGAGTTAGTGTTTGGGGACACAGTTTTTACAATTCCTGGAACTGTGAGAGACGGAGTGTGGGACACAGCGTGTACGATTACTGGAACATGGTGAGTGAGTATGTGTGGACATGGTGTGTACAATTACTGGAACGTGGAGAGTGAGAGTGTGGGGACACAATGTGTGCAATTACTGAACTTGGAGGGTGAGAGTGTGGGGACACAGTGTGTACAATTGCTGGAACACAGAGATTTAGAGTGTGGAGACACAATGTGTACAATTACTGGAATAGTGAGAGTGAGAGTGTGGAGACACAGTGTGTACAATTGCTGAACATGGATGGTGAGATTGTGGGGACACAATGTGTACAATTACTGAACATGGAGAGTGAGAGTGTGAGGGACACAGTGTGCACAATTACTGGAAAATGGTGAGTGAGAGTCTGGGGACACAGTGTGTACAATTACTGGAATATGGAGAGTGAGAGTGTGAGGGACACGTTGTTTACAATTACTGGAACATGGAGAGTGAGTGTGTGGGGATACAATGTGTACAATTACTAGAACATGGAGTGTGAGTGTGTGGGGACACAATGTGTACAATTACTGGAACAGGGAGAGTGAGAATGTAGGGACACAGTGTGTACAATTACTGGAACGTGGAGAGTGAGATTGTGGGGACACAGTGTGTACAATTACTGAATATGGTGAGTGAGAGTGTGGGGACACAATGTGCACAATTACTGGAACTTGGTGAGTGAGAGTTTGGGGACACAGTGTGTACAATTACTGGAACATAGAGAGTGAGAGTGTGGGGACACAGTTTGTACAATTACTGGAACACGGAGAGTGAGAGTGTGGGGATAGTGTGTACAATTGCTGCAACATGGAGAGTGAGAGTTTGTAACACAGTGTGTACAATTTCTATAATATGGAGAGTGAGAGTGTGGGGACACAGTGTGCACAATTACTGGAACATGGAGATTGAGAGTGTGGGGACACAGTGTGTACAATTACTGGCAAATGGTGAGTGAGAGTTTGGGGACACAGTGTGTACAATTACTGGAACATGGAGAGTGAGAGTGTGGGAACACGTTGTGTACAATTACTGGAATATGGAGAGTGAGACTGTGGGCACACAGTGTGTACAATTACTATAACATGGAGAGTGTGTGTATGGGGACTCGGAGGGTACAATTACTGGAACATGGTGAGTGAGAGTGTGGTGACACAATGTGTACAATTACTAGAACATGGAGTGTGAATGTGTGGGGACACAATGTGTACAATTACTGGAACAGGGAGAGTGAGAATGTAGGGACACAGTGTGTACAATTACTGGAACGTGGAGAGTGAGATTGTGGGGACACAGTGTGTACAATTACTGAATATGGTGAGTGAGAGTGTGGGGACACAATGTGCACAATTACTGGAACTTGGTGAGTGAGAGTTTGGGGACACAGTGTGTACAATTACTGCAACATAGAGAGTGAGAGTGTGGGGACACAGTTTGTACAATTACTGGAACACGGAGAGTGAGAGTGTGGGGATAGTGTGCACAATTTCTGCAACATGGAGAGTGAGAGTTTGTGACACAGTGTGTACAATTACTATAACATGGAGAGTGAGAGTGTGGGGACACAGTGTGCACAATTACTGGAACATGGAGATTGAGAGTGTGGGGACACAGTGTGTACAATTACTGGCACATGGTGAGTGAGAGTTTGGGGATACAGTGTGTACAATTACTGGAACATGGAGAGTGAGAGTGTGGGGTCACCGTTTGCACAATTACTGGAGCATGGTCAGTGAGAGTGTGAGGACACATTGTGTACAATTACTACAACATGGAGAGTGAGAGTGTGGGGACACAGTGTGTACAATTACTGGAACATGGAGAGTAAGAGTGTGAGGGACACAGCGTGTATAATTACTGGAACATGGAGAGTGAGTGTGTGGGGACACAGTGTGTACAATTACTGGAACACGGAGAGTGAGAATGTGGGGACACAGTGTGTACAATTACTGGAATATGGAGAGCGAGACTGTGGGGACACAGTGTGTACAATTACTAGAACATGGAGAGTGAGTGTGTGGGGACTCGAAGGGTACAATTACTGGAACAAGGAGAGTGAGAGTGTGGGAACACGTTGTGTACAATTACTGGAATATGGAGAGTGAGACTGTGGGGACACAGTGCGTACAATTACTATAACATGGAGAGTGAGTCTGTGGGGACTCGGAGGGTACAATTACTGGAACATGGTGAGTGAGAGTGTGGTGACACAATGTGTACAATTACTAGAACAAGGAGTGTGAGTGTGTGGGGACACAATGTGTACAATTACTGGAACAGGGAGAGTGAGAATGTAGGGACACAGTGTGTACAATTACTGGAACGTGGAGAGTGAGATTGTGGGGACACAGTGTGTACAATTACTGAACATGGTGAGGGAGAGTGTGGGGACACAATGTGCACAATTACTGGAACTTGGTGAGTGAGAGTTTGGGGACACAGTGTGTACAATTACTGGAACATGGAGAGTGAGAGTGTGGGGACACCGTGTGCACAATTACTGGAGCATGGTGAGTGAGAGTGTGAGGACACATTGTGTACAATTACTACAACATGGAGAGTGGCAGTGTGGGGACACAATGTGTACAATTATTCTAATATGGAGAGTAAGAGTGTGAGGGACACAGCGTGTACAATTACTGGAACATGGTGAGTGAGAGTGTGCGGACACAATGTGTACAATTACTGGCAAATGGTGAGAGAGAGTGTGGGGACACAGTGTGTACAATTACTGAACATGGAGAGTGAGAGTTTGGGGGCACGGGGTGTACAATTACTGGAACATGGAGAGTGAGAGTCTGGGGACACAGTGTGTACAATAACTGGAACATGGAGAGTGAGAGTGTGGGGACACAGTGTGCACAATTACTGGAATATGGAGAGCGAGACTGTGGGGACACAGTGTGTACAATTACTAGAACATGGAGAGTGAGTGTGTGGGGACTCGAAGGGTACAATTACTGGAACAAGGAGAGTGAGAGTGTGGGAACACGTTGTGTACAATTACTGGAATATGGAGAGTGAGACTGTGGGGACACAGTGCGTACAATTACTATAACATGGAGAGTGAGTGTGTGGGGACTCGGAGGGTACAATTACTGGAACATGGTGAGTGAGAGTGTGGTGACACAATGTGTACAATTACTAGAACAAGGAGTGTGAGTGTGTGGGGACACAATGTGTACAATTACTGGAACAGGGAGAGTGAGAATGTAGGGACACAGTGTGTACAATTACTGGAACGTGGAGAGTGAGATTGTGGGGACACAGTGTGTACAATTACTGAACATGGTGAGGGAGAGTGTGGGGCACAATGTGCACAATTACTGGAACTTGGTGAGTGAGAGTTTGGGGACACAGTGTGTACAATTACTGGAACATGGAGAGTGAGAGTGTGGGGACACCGTGTGCACAATTACTGGAGCATGGTGAGTGAGAGTGTGAGGACACATTGTGTACAATTACTACAACATGGAGAGTGGCAGTGTGGGGACACAATGTGTACAATTATTCTAATATGGAGAGTAAGAGTGTGAGGGACACAGCGTGTACAATTACTGGAACATGGTGAGTGAGAGTGTGGGGACACAATGTGTACAATTACTGGCAAGTGGTGAGAGAGAGTGTGGGGACACAGTGTGTACAATTACTGAACATGGAGAGTGAGAGTTTGGGGACACGGGGTGTACAATTACTGGAACATGGAGAGTGAGAGTCTGGGGACACAGTGTGTACAATAACTGGAACATGGAGAGTGAGAGTGTGGGGACACAGTGTGCACAATTACTGGAATATGGAGAGCGAGACTGTGGGGACACAGTGTGTACAATTACTAGAACATGGAGAGTGAGTGTGTGGGGACTCCGAGGGTACAATTACTGGAACATGGTGAGTGAGAGTGTGGTGACACAATGTGCATAATTACTAGAACATGGAGAGTGAGTGTGTGGGGACACAATGTGTTCAATTACTGGAACAAGGAGAGTGAGAGTGTGGGAACACGTTGTGTACAATTACTGGAATATGGAGAGTGAGACTGTGGGCACACAGTGTGGACAATTACTATAACATGGAGAGTATGTGTATGGGGACTCGGAGGGTACAATTACTGGAACATGGTGAGTGAGAGTGTGGTGACACAATGTGTACAATTACTAGAACATGGAGTGTGAGTGTGTGGCGACACAGTGTGTACAATTACTGAATATGGTGAGTGAGAGTGTGGGGACACAATGTGCACAATTACTGGAACTTGGTGAGTGAGTGTTTGGGGACACAGTGTGTACAATTACTGGAACATAGAGAGTGAGAGTGTGGGGACACAGTTTGTACAATTACTGGAACACGGAGAGTGAGAGTGTGGGGATAGTGTGTACAATTGCTGCAACATGGAGAGTGAGAGTTTGTGACACAGTGTGTACAATTACTATAATATGGAGTGTGAGAGTGTGGGGACACAGTGTACACAATTACTGGAACATGGAGATTGAGAGTGTGGGGACACAGTGTGTACAATTACTGGCAAAGGGTGAGTGAGAGTTTGGGGACACAGTGTGAACAATTACTGGAACATGGAGAGTGAGAGTGTGGGAACACGTTGTGTACAATTACTGGAATATGGAGAGTGAGACTGTGGGCACACAGTGTGTACAATTACTATAACATGGAGAGTGTGTGTATGGGGACTCGGAGGGTACAATTACTGGAACATGGTGAGTGAGAGTGTGGTGACACAATGTGTACAATTACTAGAACATGGAGTGTGAGTGTGTGGGGACACAATGTGTACAATTACTGGAACGTGGAGAGTGAGAATGCAGGGACACAGTGTGTACAATTACTGGAACGTGGAGAGTGAGATTGTGGGGACACAGTGTGTACAATTACTGAATATGGTGAGTGAGAGTGTGGGGACACAATGTGCACAATTACTGGAACTTGGTGAGTGAGAGTTTGGGGACACAGTGTGTACAATTACTGGAACATAGAGAGTGAGAGTGTGGGGACACAGTTTGTACAATTACTGGAACACGGAGAGTGAGAGTGTGGGGATAGTGTGTACAATTGCTGCAACATGGAGAGTGAGAGTTTGTGACACAGTGTGTACAATTACTATAACATGGAGAGTGAGAGTGTGGGGACACAGTGTGCACAATTACTGGAACATGGAGATTGAGAGTGTGGGGACACAGTGTGTACAATTACTGGAACATGGAGAGTGAGAGTGTGGGGTCACCGCTTGCACAATTAATGGAGCATGGTCAGTGAGAGTGTGAGGACACATTGTGTACAATTACTACAACATGGAGAGTGAGAGTGTGAAGACACAGTGTGTACAATTACTGGAACATGGAGAGTAAGAGTGTGAGGGACACAGCGTGTATAATTACTGGAACATGGAGAGTGAGTGTGTGGGGACACAGTGTGTACAATTACTGGAACACGGAGAGTGAGAATGTGGGGACACAGTGTGTACAATTACTGGAATATGGAGAGCGAGACTGTGGGGACACAGTGTGTACAATTACTAGAACATGGAGAGTGAGTGTGTGGGGACTCGAAGGGTACAATTACTGGAACAAGGAGAGTGAGAGTGTGGGAACACGTTGTGTACAATTACTGGAATATGGAGAGTGAGACTGTGGCGACACAGTGCGTACAATTACTATAACATGGAGAGTGAGTGTGTGGGGACTCGGAGGGTACAATTACTGGAACATGGTGAGTGAGAGTGTGGTGACACAATGTGTACAATTACTAGAACAAGGAGTGTGAGTGTGTGGGGACACAATGTGTACAATTACTGGAACACGGAGAGTGAGAATGTTGGGACACAGTGTGTACAATTACTGGAACGTGGAGAGTGAAATTGTGGGGACACAGTGTGTACAATTACTGAACATGGTGAGGGAGAGTGTGGGGACACAATGTGCACAATTACTGGAACATGGAGAGTGAGAGTGTGGGGACACCGTGTGCACAATTACTGGAGCATGGTGAGTGAGAGTGTGAGGACACATTGTGTACAATTACTACAACATGGAGAGTGGCAGTGTGGGGACACAATGTGTACAATTACTGGAATATGGAGAGTAAGAGTGTGAGGGACACAGCGTGTACAATTACTGGAACATGGTGAGTGAGAGTGTGGGGACACAGTGTGTACAATTACTGGCAAATGGTGAGTGAGAGTGTGGGGACACAGTGTGTACAATTACTGAACATGGAGAGTGAGAGTTTGGGGACACGGGGTGTACAATTACTGGAACATGGAGAGTGAGAGTCTGGGGACACAGTGAGTACAATTACTGGAACATGGAGAGTGAGAGTGTGGGGACACAGTGTGCACAATTACTGGGGCATGGTGAGTGAGAGTGTGAGGACACAGTGAGTACAATTACTGGAACATGGAGAGTAAGAGTGTGAGGGACACAGCGTGTACAATTACTGGAACATGGAGATTGAGAGTGTGGGGACACAGTGTGTACAATTACTGGCAAATGGTGAGTGAGAGTGTGGGGACACAATGTGCACAATTACTGGAACTTGGTGAGTGAGAGTTTGGGGACACAGTGTGTACAATTACTGGAACATAGAGAGTGAGAGTGTGGGGACACAGTTTGTACATTACTGGAACACGGAGAGTGAGAGTGTGGGGATAGTGTGTACAATTGCTGCAACATGGAGAGTGAGAGTTTGTGACACAGTGTGTACAATTACTATAACATGGAGAGTGAGAGTGTGGGGACACAGTGTGCACAATTACTGGAACATGGAGATTGAGAGTGTGGGGACACAGTGTGTACAATTACTGGCAAATGGTGAGTGAGAGTTTGGGGACACAGTGTGTACAATTACTGGAACATGGAGAGTGAGAGTGTGGGGTCACCGTTTGCACAATTACTGGAGCATGGTCAGTGAGAGTGTGAGGACACATTGTGTACAATTACTACAACATGGAGAGTGAGAGTGTGGGGACACAGTGTGTACAATTACTGGAACATGGAGAGTAAGAGTGTGAGGGACACAGCGTGTATAATTACTGGAACATGGAGAGAGAGTGTGTGGGGACACAGTGTGTACAATTACTGGAACACGGAGAGTGAGAATGTGGGGACACAGTGTGTACAATTACTGGAATATGGAGAGCGAGACTGTGGGGACACAGTGTGTACAATTACTAGAACATGGAGAGTGAGTGTGTGGGGACTCGAAGGGTACAATTACTGGAACAAGGAGAGTGAGAGTGTGGGAACACGTTGTGTACAATTACTGGAATATGGAGAGTGAGACTGTGGGGACACAGTGCGTACAATTACGATAACATGGAGAGTGAGTGTGTGGGGACTCGGAGGGTACAATGACTGGAACATGGTGAGTGAGAGTGTGGTGACACTATGTGTACAATTACTAGAACAAGGAGTGTGAGTGTGTGGGGACACAATGTGTACAATTACTGGAACAGGGAGAGTGAGAATGTAGGGACACAGTGTGTACAATTACTGGAACGTGGAGAGTGAGATTGTGGGGACACAGTGTGTACAATTACTGAACATGGTGAGGGAGAGTGTGGGGACACAATGTGCACAATTACTGGAACTTGGTGAGTGAGAGTTTGGGGACACAGTGTGTACAATTACTGGAACATGGAGAGTGAGAGTGTGGGGACACCGTGTGCACAATTACTGGAGCATGGTGAGTGAGAGTGTGAGGACACATTGTGTACAATTACTACAACATGGAGAGTGGCAGTGTGGGGACACAATGTGTACAATTACTGGAATATGGAGAGTAAGAGTGTGAGGGACACAGCGTGTACAATTACTGGAACATGGTGAGTGAGAGTGTGGGGACACAGTGTGTACAATTACTGGCAAATGGTGAGTGAGAGTGTGGGGACACAGTGTGTACAATTACTGAACATGGAGAGTGAGATTTTGGGTACACGGGGTGTACAATTACTGGAACATGGAGAGTGAGAGTCTGGGGACACAGTGTGTACAATTACTGGAACATGGAGAGTGAGAGTGTGGGGACACAGTGTGCACAATTACTGGGGCATGGTGAGTGAGAGTGTGAGGACACAGTGAGTACAATTACTGGAATTTGGAGAGTAAGAGTGTGAGGGACACAGCGTGTACAATTACTGGAACATGGAGATTGAGAGTGTGGGGACACAGTGTGTACAATTACTGGCAAATGGTGAGTGAGAGTGTGGGGACACAGTGTGTACAATTACTGAACATGGAGAGTGAGAGTTTGGGGACACGGTGTGTACAATTACTGGAACATGGAGAGTGAGAGTCTGGGGTCACCGTGTGCACAATTACTGGAGCATGGTCAGTGATAGTGTGAGGACGCATTGTGTACAATTACTACAACATGGAGAGTGAGAGTGTGGGGACACAGTGTGTACAATTACTGGAACATGGAGAGAAAGAGTGTGAGGGACACAGCGTGTACAATTACTGGAACATGGAGAGTGAGTGTGTGGGGACAGAGTGTGTGCAATTACTGGAACACGGAGAGTGAGAATGTGGGGACACAGTGTGTACAATTACTGGAATATGGAGAGCGAGACTGTGGGGACACAGTGTGTACAATTACTAGAACATGGAGAGTGATTGTGTGGGGACTCGGAGGGTACAATTACTAGAACATGGTGAGTGAGAGTGTGGTGACACAATGTGCACAATTACTAGAACATGGAGAGTGAGAGTGTGGGGACACAGTGTGCACAATTACTGGAGCATTGTGAGTGAGAGTGTGAGGACACAGTGAGTACAATTACTACAACATGGAGAGTGAGTGTGTGGGGACACAGTGTGTACAATTACTGGAACATGGAGAGTGTGAGGGACACAGCGTATACAATTCCTGGAACATGGAGATTGAGAGTGTGGGGACACAGTGTGTACAATTACTGGAACATGGTGAGTGAGAGTGTGCGGATAGTGTGTACAATTTCTGGAACATGGAGAGTTAGTGTGTGGGGACACAGTGTGCACAATTACTGGGGCATGGTGAGTGAGAGTGTGAGGACACAGTGAGTACAATTACTGGAACATGGAGATTGAGAGTGTGGGGACACAGTGTGTACAATTACTGGCAAATGGTGAGTGTGAGTGTGGGGACATAATGTGCACAATTACTGGAACTTGGTGAGTGAGAGTTTGGGGACACAGTGTGTACAATTACTGGAACACGGAGAGTGAGAGTGTGGGGATAGTGTGTACAATTGCTGCAACATGGAGAGTGAGAGTTTGTGACACAGTGTGTACAATTACTATAACATGGAGAGTGAGAGTGCGGGGACACAGTGTGCACAATTACTGGAACATGGAGATTGAGAGTGTGGGGACACAGTGTGTACAATTACTGGCAAATGGTGAGTGAGAGTTTGGGGACACAGTGTGTCCAATTACTGGAACATGGAGAGTGAGAGTGTGGGGTCACCGTTTGCACAATTACTGGAGCATGGTCAGTGAGAGTGTGAGGACACATTGTGTACAATTACTACAACATGGAGAGTGAGAGTGTGGGGACACAGTGTGTACAATTACTGGAACATGGTGAGTGAGAGTGTGGGGACACAGTGTGTACAATTACTGGCAAATGGTGAGTGAGAGTGTGGGGACACAGTGTGTACAATTAATGAACATGGAGAGTGAGAGTTTGGGGACACGGGGTGTACAATTACTGGAACATGGAGAGTGAGAGTCTGGGGACACAGTGTGTACAATTACTGGAATATGGAGAGTAAGAGTGTGAGGGACACAGCGTGTACAATTACTGGAACATGGTGAGTGAGAGTGTGGGGACACAGTGTGTACAATTACTGGCAAATGGTGAGTGAGAGTGTGGGGACACAGTGTGTACAATTACTGAACATGGAGAGTGAGAGTTTGGGTACACGGGGTGTACAATTACTGGAACATGGAGAGTGAGAGTCTGGGGACACAGTGTGTACAATTACTGGAACATGGAGAGTGAGAGTGTGGGGACACAGTGTGCACAATTACTGGGGCATGGTGAGTGAGAGTGTGAGGACACAGTGAGTACAATTACTGGAACATGGAGAGTAAGAGTGTGAGGGACACAGCGTGTACAATTACTGGAACATGGAGATTGAGAGTGTGGGGACACAGTGTGTACAATTACTGGCAAATGGTGAGTGAGTGTGTGGGGACACAGTGTGTACAATTACTGAACATGGAGAGTGAGAGTTTGGGGACACGGTGTGTACAATTACTGGAACATGGAGAGTGAGAGTCTGGGGTCACCGTGTGCACAATTACTGGAGCATGGTCAGTGATAGTGTGAGGACACATTGTGTACAATTACTACAACATGGAGAGTGAGAGTGTGGGGACACAGTGTGTACAATTACTGGAACATGGAGAGAAAGAGTGTGAGGGACACAGCGTGTACAATTACAGGAACATGGAGAGTGAGTGTGTGGGGACAGAGAGTGTGCAATTACTGGAACACGGAGAGTGAGAATGTGGGGACACAGTGTGTACAATTACAGGAATATGGAGAGCGAGACTGTGGGGACACAGTGTGTACAATTACTCGAATATGGAGAGTGATTGTGTGGGGACTCGGAGGGTACAATTACTAGAACATGGAGAGTGAGAGTGTGGGGACACAGTGTGCACAATTACTGGAGCATTGTGAGTGAGAGTGTGAGGACACAGTGAGTACAATTACTACAACATGGAGAGTGAGTGTGTGGGGACACAGTGTGTACAATTACTGGAACATGGAGAGTGTGAGGGACACAGCGTATACAATTCCTGGAACATGGAGATTGAGAGTGTGGGGACACAGTGTGTACAATTACTGGAACATGGTGAGTGAGAGTGTGCGGATAGTGTGTACAATTGCTGGAACATGGAGAGTTAGTGTGTGGGGACACAGTGTGCACAATTACTGGGGCATGGTGAGTGAGAGTGTGAGGACACAGTGAGTACAATTACTGGAACATGGAGAGTAAGAGTGTGAGGGACACAGCGTGTACAATTACTGGAACATGGAGATTGAGAGTGTGGGGACACAGTGTGTACAATTACTGGCAAATGGTGAGTGAGAGTGTGGGGACACAATGTGCACAATTACTGGAACTTGGTGAGTGAGAGTTTGGGGACACAGTGTGTACAATTACTGCAACATAGAGAGTGAGAGTGTGGGGACACAGTTTGTACAATTACTGGAACACGGAGAGTGAGAGTGTGGGGATAGTGTGTACAATTGCTGCAACATGGAGAGTGAGAGTTTGTGACACAGTGTGTACAATTACTATAACATGGAGAGTGAGAGTGTGGGGACACAGTGTGCACAATTACTGGAACATGGAGATTGAGAGTGTGGGGACACAGTGTGTACAATTACTGGCAAATGGTGAGTGAGAGTTTGGGGACACAGTGTGTACAATTACTGGAACATGGAGAGTGAGAGTGTGGGGTCACCGTTTGCACAATTACTGGAGCATGGTCAGTGAGAGTGTGAGGACACATTGTGTACAATTACTACAACATGGAGAGTGAGAGTGTGGGGACACAGTGTGTACAATTACTGGAACATGGAGAGTAAGAGTGTGAGGGACACAGCGTGTATAATTACTGGAACATGGAGAGTGAGTGTGTGGGGACACAGTGTGTACAATTACTGGAACACGGAGAGTGAGAATGTGGGGACACAGTGTGTACAATTACTGGAATATGGAGAGCGAGACTGTGGGGACACAGTGTGTACAATTACTATAACATGGAGAGTGAGTGTGTGGGGACTCGGAGGGTACAATTACTGGAACATGGTGAGTGAGAGTGTGGTGACACAATGTGTACAATTACTAGAACAAGGAGTGTGAGTGTGTGGGGACACAATGTGTACAATTACTGGAACAGGGAGAGTGAGAATGTAGGGACACAGTGTGTACAATTACTGGAACGTGGAGAGTGAGATTGTGGGGACACAGTGTGTACAATTACTGAACATGGTGAGGGAGTGTGTGGGGACACAATGTGCACAATTACTGGAACTTGGTGAGTGAGAGTTCGGGGACACAGTGTGTACAATTACTGGAACATGGAGAGTGAGAGTGTGGGGACACCGTGTGCACAATTACTGGAGCATGGTGAGTAAGAGTGTGAGGACACATTGTGTACAATTACTACAACATGGAGAGTGGCAGTGTGGGGACACAATGTGTAGAATTACTGGAATATGGAGAGTAAGAGTGTGAGGGACACAGCGTGTACAATTACTGGAACATGGTGAGTGAGAGTGTGGGGACACAGTGTGTACAATTACTGCCAAATGGTGAGTGAGAGTGTGGGGACACAGTGTGTACAATTACTGGAACATGGAGAGTGAGAGTCTGGGGACACAATGTGTACAATTACTGGAACATGGAGAGTGAGAGTGTGGGGACACAGTGTGCACAATTACTGGGGCATGGTGAGTGAGAGTGTGAGGACACAGTGAGTACAATTACTGGAACATGGAGAGTAAGAGTGTGAGGGACACAGCGTGTACAATTACTGGCAAATGGTGAGTGAGAGTTTGGGGACACAGTGTGTACAATGACTGGAACATGGAGAGTGAGAGTGTGGGGTCACCGTTTGCACAATTACTGGAGCATGGTCAGTGAGAGTGTGAGGACACATTGTGTACAATTACTACAACATGGAGAGTGAGAGTGTGGGGACACAGTGTGTACAATTACTGGAACAAGGAGAGTGAGAGTGTGGGAACACGTTGTGTACAATTACTGGAATATGGAGAGTGAGACTGTGGGGACACAGTGCGTACAATTACTATAACATGGAGAGTGAGTGTGTGGGGACTCGGAGGGTACAATTACTGGAACATGGTGAGTGAGAGTGTGGTGACACAATGTGTACAATTACTAGAACAAGGAGTGTGAGTGTGTGGGGACACAATGTGTACAATTACTGGAACAGGGAGAGTGAGAATGTAGGGACACAGTGTGTACAATTACTGGAACGTGGAGTGTGAGATTGTGGGGACACAGTGTGTACAATTACTGAACATGGTGAGGGAGAGTGTGGGGACACAATGTGCACAATTACTGGAACTTGGTGAGTGAGAGTTTGGGGACACAATGTGTACAATTACTGGAACATGGAGAGTGAGAGTGTGGGGACACCGTGTGCACAATTACTGGAACATGGTGAGTGAGAGTGTGGGGACACAGTGTGTACAATTACTGGCAAATGGTGAGTGAGAGTGTGGGGACACAGTGTGTACAATTACTGAACATGGAGAGTGAGAGTTTGGGGACACGGGGTGTACAATTACTGGAACATGGAGAGTGAGAGTCTGGGGACACAGTGTGTACAATTACTGGAACATGGAGAGTGAGAGTGTGGGGACACAGTGTGCACAATTACTGGGGCATGGTGAGTGAGAGTGTGAGGACACAGTGAGTACAATTACTGGAACATGGAGAGTAAGAGTGTGAGGGACACAGCGTGTACAATTACTGGAACATGGTGAGTGAGAGTGTGGGGACACAGTGTGTACAATTACTGGCAAATGGTGAGTGAGAGTGTGGGGACACAGTGTGTACAATTACTGAACATGGAGAGTGAGAGTTTGGGGACACGGTGTGTACAATTACTGGAACATGGTCAGTGATAGTGTGAGGACACATTGTGTACAATTACTACAACATGGAGAGTGAGAGTGTGGGGACACAGTGTGTACAATTACTGCAACATGGAGAGTGAGAGTTTGTGACACAGTGTGTACAATTACTATAACATGGAGAGTGAGAGTGTGAGGGACACAGCGTGTACAATTACTGGAACATGGAGAGTGAGTGTGTGGGGACAGAGTGTGTGCAATTACTGGAACACGGAGAGTGAGAATGTGGGGACACAGTGTGTACAATTACTGGAATATGGAGAGCGAGACTGTGGGGACACCGTTTGCACAATTACTGGAGCATGGTCAGTGAGAGTGTGAGGACACATTGTGTACAATTACTACAACATGGAGAGTGAGAGTGTGGGGACACAGTGTGTACAATTACTGGAACATGGAGAGTAAGAGTGTGAGGGGCACAGCGTGTATAATTACTGGAACATGGAGAGTGAGTGTGTGGGGACACAGTGTGTACAATTACTGGAACACGGAGAGTGAGAATGTGGGGACACAGTGTGTACAATTACTGGAATATGGAGAGCGAGACTGTGGGGACACAGTGTGTACAATTACTAGAACATGGAGAGTGAGTGTGTGGGGACTCGAAGGGTACAATTACTGGAACAAGGAGAGTGAGAGTGTGGGAACACGTTGTGTACAATTACTGGAATATGGAGAGTGAGACTGTGGGGACACAGTGCGTACAATTACTATAACATGGAGAGTGAGTGTGTGGGGACTCGGAGGGTACAATTACTGGAACATGGTGAGTGAGAGTGTGGTGACACAATGTGTACAATTACTAGAACAAGGAGTGTGAGTGTGTGGGGACACAATGTGTACAATTACTGGAACAGGGAGAGTGAGAATGTAGGGACACAGTGTGTACAATTACTGGAACGTGGAGAGCGAGATTGTGGGGACACAGTGTGTACAATTACTGAACATGGTGAGGGAGAGTGTGGGGACACAATGTGCACAATTACTGGAACTTGGTGAGTGAGAGTTTGGGGACACAGTGTGTACAATTACTGGAACATGGAGAGTGAGAGTGTGGGGACACCGTGTGCACAATTACTGGAGCATGGTGAGTGAGAGTGTGAGGACACATTGTGTACAATTACTACAACATGGAGAGTGGCAGTGTGGGGACACAATGTGCACAATTACTGGAACTTGGTGAGTGAGAGTTTGGGGACACAGTGTGCACAATTACTGGAATATGGAGAGTAAGAGTGTGAGGGACACAGCGTGTACAATTACTGGAACATGGTGAGTGAGAGTGTGGGGACACAGTGTGTACAATTACTGGCAAATGGTGAGTGAGAGTGTGGGGACACAGTGTGTACAATTACTGAACATGGAGAGTGAGAGTTTGGGGACACGGGGTGTACAATTACTGGAACATGGAGAGTGAGAGTCTGGGGACACAGTGTGTACAATTACTGGAACATGGAGAGTGAGAGTGTGGGGACACAGTGTGCACAATTACTGGGGCATGGTGAGTGAGAGTGTGAGGACACAGTGAGTACAATTACTGGAACATGGAGAGTAAGAGTGTGAGGGACACAGCGTGTACAATTACTGGAACATGGAGATTGAGAGTGTGGGGACACAGTGTGTACAATTACTGGCAAATGGTGAGTGAGAGTGTGGGGACACAGTGTGTACAATTACTGAACATGGAGAGTGAGAGTTTGGGGACACGGTGTGTACAATTACTGGAACATGGAGAGTGAGAGTCTGGGGTCACCGTGTGCACAATTACTGGAGCATGGTCAGTGATAGTGTGAGGACACATTGTGTACAATTACTACAACATGGAGAGTGAGAGTGTGGGGACACAGTGTGTACAATTACTGCAACATGGAGAGTGAGAGTTTGTGACACAGTGTGTACAATTACTATAACATGGAGAGTGAGAGTGTGGGGACACAGTGTGCACAATTACTGGAACATGGAGATTGAGAGTGTGGGGACACAGTGTGTACAATTACTGGCAAATGGTGAGTGAGAGTTTGGGGACACAGTGTGTACAATTACTGGAACATGGAGAGTGAGAGTGTGGGGTCACCGTTTGCACAATTACTGGAGCATGGTCAGTGAGAGTGTGAGGACACATTGTGTACAATTACTATAACATGGAGAGTGAGAGTGTGGGGACACAGTGTGTACAATTACTGGAACATGGAGAGAAAGAGTGTGAGGGACACAGCGTGTACAATTACTGGAACATGGAGAGTGAGTGTGTGGGGACAGAGTGTGTGCAATTACTGGAACACGGAGAGTGAGAATGTGGGGACACAGTGTGTACAATTACTGGAATATGGAGAGCGAGACTGTGGGGACACAGTGTGTACAATTACTAGAACATGGAGAGTGATTGTGTGGGGACTCGGAGGGTACAATTACTAGAACATGGTGAGTGAGAGTGTGGTGACACAATGTGCACAATTACTAGAACATGGAGAGTGAGAGTGTGGGGACACAGTGTGCACAATTACTGGAGCATTGTGAGTGAGAGTGTGAGGACACAGTGAGTACAATTACTACAACATGGAGAGTGAGTGTGTGGGGACACAGTGTGTACAATTACTGGAACATGGAGAGTGTGAGGGACACAGCGTATACAGTTCCTGGAACATGGAGATTGAGAGTGTGGGGACACAGTGTGTACAATTACTGGAACATGGTGAGTGAGAGTGTGCGGATAGTGTGTACAATTGCTGGAACATGGAGAGTTAGTGTGTGGGGACACAGTGTTTACAATTCCTGGAACAGTGAGAGAGGGAGTGTGGGACACAGTGTGTACGATTACTGGAACATGGTGAGTGAGTATGTGGGGACACAATGTGTGCAATTACTGAACTTGGAGGGTGAGAGTGTGGGGACACAGTGTGTACAATTGCTGGAACACGGAGATTTAGAGTGTGGAGACACCATGTGTACAATTACTGGAACAGTGAGAGTGAGAGTGTGGAGACACAGTGTGTACAATTGCTGAACATGGATGGTGAGATTGTGGGGACACAGTGTGCACAATTACTGGAAAATGGTGAGTGAGAGTCTGGGGACACAGTGTGTACAGTTACTGGAATATGGAGAGTGAGAGTGTTAGGGACACGTTGTTTACAATTACTGGAACATGGAGAGTGAGTGTGTGGGGACACAGTGTGTACAATTACTGGAACGTGGAGAGTGAGAGTGTGGGGACACAGTGTGTAGAATTACTGAACACGGAGAGTGCGTGTGTGGGGACACAGTGTGTACAATTACTGGAATATGGAGAGTGAGACTGTGCGGACACAGTGTGTACAATTACTAGAACATGGAGAGTGATTGTGTGGGGACACGGAGGGTACAATTACTGGAACATGGAGAGTGAGAGTGTGGGGACACAGTGTGCACAATTACTGGAACATGGAGAGTGAGAGTGTGGGGACACAGTGTGTACAATTACTGGCAAATGGTGAGTGAGAGTGTGGGGACACAGTGTGTACAATTACTGAACATGGAGAGTGAGACTGTGGTACACAGTGTGTACAATTACTATAACATGGAGAGTGAGTGTGTGGGGACTCGGAGGGTACAATTACTGGAACATGGTGAGTGAGAGTGTGGGGACACAATGTGTACAATTACTAGAACATGGAGTGTGAGTGTGCGGGGACACAATGTGTACAATTACTGGAACAGGGAGAGTGAGAATGTAGGGACACAGTGTGTACAATTACTGGAACGTGGAGAGTGAGATTGTGGGGACACAGTGTGTACAATTACTGAACATGGTGAGTGAGAGTGTGGGGACACAATGTGCACAATTACTGGAACTTGGTGAGTGAGAGTTTGGGGACACAGTGTGTACAATTACTGGAACATAGAGAGTGAGAGTGTGGGGACACAGTTTGTACATTTACTGGAACACGGAGAGTGATAGTGTGGGGATAGTGTGTACAATTGCTGCAACATGGAGAGTGAGAGTTTGTGACACAGTGTGTACAATTACTATAACATGGAGAGTGAGAGTGTGGGGACACAATGTGTACAATTACTAGAACATGGAGTGTGAGTGTGCGGGGACACAATGTGTACAATTACTGGAACAGGGAGAGTGAGAATGTAGGGACACAGTGGGTACAATTACTGGAACGTGGAGAGTGAGATTGTGGGGACACAGTGTGTACAATTACTGAACATGGTGAGTGAGAGTGTGGGGACACAATGTGCACAATTACTGGAACATGGAGAGTGAGAGTGTGGGCACACAGTGTGTACAATTACTGGATCATGGAGAATGAGAGAGTGGGGACACAGTGTGTACAATTACTGGAGCATGGTGAGTGAGAGTGTGGGGACACAATGTGTTCAATTACTGGAACATTGAAACTCAGACACTTTGAGACACCTTGTGTACATTTATTGCAGCGCTGTTTCCTGGTATTTGTGAAATGTTTCTGTGCCTGCTGTGTTGTCGTGCAGTATTAGGAATTTGCATAATTCTTGGTGGAGTTAGCTGCCAATTGCCTGTTGGATGCTGATTATTGATTATAATTTGCTGAGTAATCAGAAAGATGTGTGTATAAACTCACTCCGGGAGTACGAAAACTATCGAGTGATTTCACTGCTCCTGATCACATTAAAATCAGAGAACATCTGCAACATCGCAGTCAGGATGAACAAAATTACCCTGTATGATCAGGTTGACCTCTGTGCTGATCAAGCCGAATTTTCGAATAATGTACCTGACCCAGCCGAACAGCCTTCTCTAGCAAAGCCCGGTCCCTGAAGGTGGTGGGGAAACGTTGGGTCGTTTACAGCGGCACAAACGACACCGGAGTCTTCATTTTTTATGGTGCAGGAGATCATTATAATCTTGAGGCCATGGATAAAAAGATTCGATCATTGCGCCTTTTGAAGGACGATTTAGAAAACCCAGAGATCGTGATTTTTGAACACGTCAATTACGATGGTAAGAAACGCGACATCATTAAAGCCACTGATGATCTGAATGATGCTGGGTTTGACAATCTTGTCTCATCCATCGGGTGAAGAGTGGAGTGTTGATTCTGTACCAGAATAAATATTATACTGGGAAGCGCTTGATCACCTTTCAGGGTGACCAATGGTCTGATTACAGAAAATACGGCTGGAATGACAAGCTGTCTTCTCTCAAACCCTTACTGAGCACTGATGTGAAAGTGTGAAAACTCAGCTGGAGAAGAGTTTGAGGAGGTCTGTGCCCAGGCTGATCCGCTCTGAATGCTTCCTGCCCTCTGCTGATAGACTGTCCTCCCCTTTACTAAACTCACTGTCCGCAAGATAGAGAGAGTCTGCACCGAACATCTTTCACTAAATATTGAAGCAGATCCGTGCAAACTGATTCCAAAATCTGTGTAACTCTGTCAAGCTCAACATTTGCTGTTCCTCGGTGCAGGTTGGATTTGTAACTTTGCTTTTGCTCTGTCAGTTCATAACAAATCAAATAAAATTCAAACGCTGCAAAGTCATCACCAATGTTTCCGTTTGAGTTCCTCTGTCATTATTTGAAATATTTGTTAATTCAAACAACAGAAAATGTTTGCAAGTAAATCTTTAGATTTGTGTAGTGACACAACGCATCTTAGATAACCAGGTACAGGTGAGAGTCTAAGAAGGAGAATTAAATCCCTGGTAATTCAGGGAAGGTGACTCTCTGAGCTGTTCAGGCACATTTCCGAGACATTGTCTCACAAGACTGGTCTCACAAAACTGCTTCTGCTTCTAAATTTGAGTAGGTTTCAGTGCTGCATTCTGTACAATTATGTTTAAACTACCTCCCACAGATCCAAGTAGAGGGCTGAAAGGGAGACTGTTTCCACAGGAGTACAGGAAGCTGAGAGGTGATTTAATAAAACTGTTTAAAACAGCAAGGACTTTGTTGAGTGAATAGGGAAAGATTGGGTTCACGGGTTTGTGAGAAGTGGTCATCAATTTAAATGTTTTGTTGTGAATGAAGAGTGATATTGGGAGCATGATCCACGCCACCTTCACTAATTTATTATTTTTATTCATGGGATGTGCGCATCACTGGCTAGGCCAGCATTTGTTACCCATCCCAAATTACCCTTGATAACTGAGTGGACATTTCAAATGGCATTTAACAATCAGCCACATTGCTGTGGGTCTGGAGTCACATGTAGGCCAGACCAGGTAAGGACAGCAGATTTCCTACTCTCAAGGACTTTAGTGAACCAGATCGGTTTTTACAGCAATCAATGATAGTTTTGTAACACCATTACTGAGACGTGCTTTCAATTCCAGATTTTTATTATTTAATTGAATTGAGTTCCACAGCCGTGGTAGGAATTGAACCCATGTCCCCAGGGTATCAGCCGGGACCTCTGGATTACTAGTTCAGTGGCATTTCCACTCTGTCACCATCTCACCTCCAACAGTAAGTGTGAGGAACTCATGAACTTCCTAACTAAGATTCAGACCATGTGATCAGCTGCCTCTGCTGCTTCCCTCCCTTCCCCTCGCCCACCGAGCTAAACTCCCTCGATGACACCTCACCCCTCTCCGCGTCCTGGACCTCAACTTGTATCCTTCTCTAGCTTCTCTCCTATCTCCCCTTGTGCCCTTTCTCAGCTCATCTTGTACAGTAGGCCCACCTCCTGCTGCCTCTCACCCCCTATTCCCACTAAACAGCTGACCACCCAACTTCCCTAACTGGTCCCCATGTGAGCGGGGGTCGGCAAAGTGTCCGTACACGAACTCCAGTGTCAGTGGTAAAAATGCTGAGGTCCGGGACTGTTAATTTCAGAGATGAGAAATTTCCCATTGGCTTCTGCTTTCCCACCAGAGCGGAGTTAAAAAGGAATGCTCCTGTTAGTTTAACAGCTGAATTGGAATTTCTAAGTTCAGATCTTTATCTAATGCTCATTAACAATCCTTTCCATATTCGGAGCTGAGAGCAGGAACAGCAGCTTCCAAACTCTGGGCGGATTCGGGGCTTTCCGGCAGGTTCAGATTTTTTAAAAAGCCCTCTGGAAAACCATGAATCTATCTGAAGTTCAGAAACTGCTGCTCCTGCTCTCAGAGAGAGAGGGGGTGGTGCAAAGAGATAGGGGGGACAGTGAAGAGAGAGAGGGAGGAGAGAACGAGGGGGAGTCGACAGTGAGGGAGAGAGAGGGTGGTGCAAAGAGAGAGGGGGACAGTGAAAAGAGAGAGGGAGGAGAGAACGAGGGGGGTCGACAGTGAGGGAGAGACAGAGAGATAAGGGAGCAAAGAGAGAAGAGGTACTGAGGTAGAGGGAGAGAGAGAGGGCAGAGAGGGAGGAGAGAGAGGGGGCGACAGTGAGAGAGAGAGACAGAGAGACAGGGTGGCATACAAAGAGAGAAGGGGACAGTGAGAGAGAAGAGAGAGGGGAACAGAAAGAGAGGGACAGAGAGAGGGGGAAAAGAGAGAGGGAGCAAAGTGATACAGAGGGACAGAGAGATAGAGAGGCAGAGAGAAGGTTGACAGATTGGGAGGTGGAGAGAGACAGACAGAGAGACAGAGAGGGGGACACAGCCAGCGAGGGGCAGAGAGAGAGGAGGGAACAGAGAGAAGGGGTAAAGCGAAAGAGGGGGCAGTGTGATGAGAGGGACAGTGTGGTAGAGAGGGGCAGAACGATAGAGGGTCAGAGAGAGAGGGGGACAGAGAGGGCGATGACAGAGAGGAGGAAACGACACGGGGGATGTCACAGAGTGAGGGGACAACAGAGAGAGGGAGAACAACAAAGAAGGGGCAGCAGAGAGATGGTTAACAAAAATTGGGAGGGGAAAAGAGACAGACAAAGAGAAAGAGGGGGTCACCAGCGGATGGGGATTGTGAGGGAGGCGGAGGGGGCAGTATCTGCATTAAGACAGGAACACCAGCGGATGGAGATGGTGAGAGGGGCAGTAACTGCAGTAACACAGGAACACCAGCAGATGGAGATGGTGAGAGGGGCAGTAACTGCTGTAAGACAGGGACACCAGCAGATGGAGATGTTGAGCTTTGCTGATGGCAGATTCTGTCACTGAGAGTTTGTCAGTTTCCACAAGTTTGAGGAATTTACATAAATTTGAGATGTTTAATCAAACAATTTCAATACAATTTGTGCTAAATGGCTAGTTTCCACAGCCTCCTGTATAATTCCCTGCCCCGCTGCGAGCACACGCTCCTGTACAAATCCCACCTAAGAATACACCCCTCCTGTGCAATTCACCCTGTGAACATCCGCCCCTATGTAATTCCTCCCAGTGAACACATTATGCAGGAGGAGGGTGTTCACAGGGGGAAATTATACAGGAGGGAGCTGTTCACAGGCGGGAATTATACAGGAGGGTGTTCACAGGGGGAATTATACAGGAGCTTGTTCACAGGGGGAATTAGACAGGAGGGTGTTCACAGGGGGAATTATACAGGTGGGTGTTCACAGGCGGAATTAGACAGGAGGGTGTTCACAGGGGGAATTAGACAGGAGAGTGTTCACAGGGGGAATTTGACAGGAGGGTGTTCACAGGGGGAGTTAGAAAGGAAGGTGCTCAAAGGGCGAATTAGACAGGAGGGTGTTCACAGGGGGAGTTAGAAAGGAGGGTGTTCGCAGGGGGAATAAGACAGGACAGGGTTCACAGGGGGAATTAGACCGGAGCATTTTCATCGGGCTAATTAGGCAGGAGCGTGTTCACAGGGAGAATTCGACAGGAGGGTGTTCATGGGGGAATTAGATAGGAGGTTGATCACAGGGGGAAGTATACTGGAGGGTGTTCACGGGGGGAATTTGAGAGGAGGGTGTTCACAGGAGTAATTAGACAGGAGGGTGGTCTCAGGGGGATAACACAGGAGGGTGATCACTCGTGGAATTAGAGGGGATGGTTTTCAAAGGTGGAGTTAGACAGGAAGGTGATCACAGGGGGGAATGGACAGCAGAGATCTTCACAGAGGGAATTAGACAGGAGGGTGTGCACAGGGGGAATTAGACAGAGGGTGTTCGCAGGGGGAATAAGACAGGACAGGGTTCACAGGGGGAATTAGACATCAGCATTTTCATCGGGGGAATTAGGCAGGAGCGTGTTCACAGGGAGAATTCGACAGGAGGGTGTTCATGGGGGAATTAGATAGTAGGTTGATCAAAGGGGGAATTATACAGGAGGGTGTTCACAGGGAGAATTAGACAGGAGGGTGTTCAAGGGAGAATTAGACAGGAGGGTGTTCACAGGGGGAATGAGACAGGAGTGTGTTCACAGAGAGAATTAGACAGGAGGGTGTTCACAGGGGGAATGAGACAGGAGGGTGTTCAATGGGGAATTAGACAGGAAGGTGTTCACACGCGGAATTAGACGGAGGGGGTTCACACGGGGAATTAGACAGGAGGGTGTTCACAGGTGGATTTGACAAGAGGGTGATAACAGGGGGAATTTGGCATGAGGGTATTCACAGGGAGGATTAGACAGGAGGGTGTTCACAGGGGGAATTAGACAGGAGGGTGATCACAGGGGGAATTTGACAGGAGGCTGTTCACAGGGGGAATTAGACAGGAGGGTGCTCACTGGGGGAATTAGACAGGACGGTGTTCACAGGGGGAATTAGACAGGAGAGTGTTCACAGGGGGAATTTGACATGTGGGTGTTCACAGGGGGAGTTAGAAAGGAAGGTGCTCAAAGGGCGAATTAGACAGGAGGGTGTTCACAGGGGGAGTTAGAATGGAGGGTGCGCACAGGGCGAATTAGACAGGAGGGTGTTCACAGGGGGAATTAGACATCAGCATTTTCATCGGGGGAATTAGGCAGGAGCGTGTTCACAGGGAGAATTCGACAGGAGGGTGTTCATGGGGGAATTAGATAGTAGGTTGATCAAAGGGGGAATTATACAGGAGGGTGTTCACAGGGGGAATTAGACAGGAGGGTGTTCAAGGGAGAATTAGACAGGAGAGTGTTCACAGGGGGAATGAGACAGGAGTGTGTTCACAGAGAGAATTAGACAGGAGGGAGTTCACAGGGGGAATGAGACAGGAGGGTGTTCAATGGGGAATTAGACAGGAAGGTGTTTACACGCGGAATTAGACGGAGGGGGTTCACACGGGGAATTAGACAGGAGGGTGTTCACAGGTGGATTTGACAAGAGGGTGATAACAGGGGGAATTTGGCAGGAGGGTATTCACAGGGAGGATTAGACAGGAGGGTGTTCACAGGGGGAATTAGACAGGAGGGTGATCACAGGGGGAATTTGACAGGAGGCTGTTCACAGGGGAATTAGACAGGAGGGTGCTCACTGGGGGAATTAGACAGGACGGTGTTCACAGGGGGAATTAGACAGGAGAGTGTTCACAGGGGGAATTTGACATGTGGGTGTTCACAGGGGGAGTTAGAAAGGAAGGTGCTCAAAGGGCGAATTAGACAGGAGGGTGTTCACAGGGGGAGTTAGAATGGAGGGTGCGCACAGGGCGAATTAGACAGGAGGGTGTTCACAGGGGGAGTTAGAAAAGAGGGTCCTCACAGGGCAAATTAGACAGGAGGGTGTTCACGGGGGGCAAATAGACAGGAAGATGTTTACAGGGGGAAATAGACAGGAGGGTGCTCAAAGGACGAATTAGACAGGAGGGTTTTCACAGCAAAAATTAGAGAAGAGGGTGTTCACATGAGGAATTAGGCAGAAGGGTATTGACACGGGGAATTAGACAGGAGGGTGTCCACAGGGGGAATTAGACAGGATGGTGTGCACAGGGGGAATTCGACAGGAGGGTGTTCACAGGGGGAATTCGACAGGTGGGTGTTCACAGGGGGAGTTAGAAAGGAAGGTGCTCAAAGGGCGAATTAGACAGGAGGGTGTTCACAGGGGGAGTTAGAATGGAGGGTGCGCACAGGGCGAATTAGACAGGAGGGTGTTCACAGGGGGAGTTAGAAAAGAGGGTCCTCACAGGGCAAATTAGACAGGAGGGTGTTCACGGGGGGAAAATAGACAGGAAGATGTTTACAGGGGGAAATAGACAGGAGGGTGCTCAAAGGACGAATTAGACAGGAGGGTTTTCACAGCAAAAATTAGAGAAGAGGGTGTTCACATGAGGAATTAGGCAGAAGGGTGTTGACACGGGGAATTAGACAGGAGGGTGTCCACAGGGGGAATTAGACAGGATGGTGTGCACAGGGGGAATTCGACAGGAGGGTGTTCACAGGGGGAATTCGACAGGAGGGTGTTCACAGGGGGAATTAGACAGGAGGGTGTTCACAGGGGGAATTTGAGAGGAGGGTGTTCACAGGAGTAATTAGTAAGGAGGGTGGTCTCAGGGGGATAATACAGGAGGGTGATCACTCGTGGAATTAGAGGGGATGGTGTTCAAAGGTGGAATTAGACAGGAAGGTGATCACAGGGGGGAATGGACAGCAGAGATTTTCACAGAGGGAATTAGAGAGGAGGGTGTGCAAAGGGGGAATTAGACAGAGGGTGTTCGCAGGGGGAATAAGAAGGACAGTGTTCACAGGGGGAATTAGACATCAGCATTTTAATCGGGGGAATTTGGCAGGAGCGTGTTCACAGGGAGAATTCGACAGGAGGGTGTTCATGGGGGATTTAGACAGGAGGGTGTTCACAGGGGGAATTAGACAGGAGGGTGTTCAGAGGTGGAATTAGACAGGAGGCTGTTCAGAGGGGGATTTAGACAGGAGGGTGTTCACAGGGGGAATTAGAAAGGAGGGTGTCAACAGGGAGAATTCGACAGGAGGGTGTTCATGGGGGATTAGATAGGAGGTTGTTCAGAGGGGGAATTAGACAGGAGGGTGTTCAAGGGGGAATGCGACAGGAGTGTGTTCACAGGGGGAATGAGACAGGAGGGTGTTCAAGGTGGAATTAGACAGGAAGGTGTTCACACGCGGAATTAGACGGAGGGGGTTCACAGGGGGAATTAGACAAGAGGGTGTTCACAGGTGGATTTTGACAGGAGGGTGTTCACATGGGGAATTTGACAGTTGGGCGTTCATTGGGGGAATGGGACAGGAGGGTGTTCACATGGGGAAATTGACAGGAGGGTGTTCAGAGGGGTAATTAGATAGGAGGGTGTTCACAGGGGGAATTAGACAGGAGGGTGATCACAGGGGGAATTTGACAAGAGGCTGTTCACAGGGGGAATTAGACAGGAGGGTGATCACAGGGGGAATTTGACAAGAGGCTGTTCACAGGGGGAATTAGACAGGAGGATGAAGACGGGCAATTAGACAGGAGGGTGTTCAGAGGGGGAATTTGACAGGAGGGTGTTCACAGGGGGAATGAGACAGGAGAGTGTTCACAGGGGGAATTTGACAGGAGGGTGTTCACGGGAGAATTAGACAAGAGGGTGTTCACAGGGGGAATTAGACAGGAGGGTGTTCACAGTTGGACGTAGACGGAGGGGGTTCACAGGGGGAATTAGACAGGAGGGTGTTCACAGGTGGATTGTGACAGGAGGGTGATAACAGTGTGAATTTGGCAGGAGGGTATTCACAGGGAGGATTAGACAGGAGGGTGTTCACAGCGGGAATTAAACAGGAGGGTGATCACAGGGAGAATTTGACAGGATGCTGTTCACAGGGGGAATTAGACAGGTGGGCGTTCATTGGGGGAATGGGACAGCAGGGTGTTCACATGGGGAATTTGACAGGAGGGTGTTCAGAGGGGGAATTAGACAGGAAGGTGTTCAGAGGGGGAATTAGACAGGAGAGTGTTCACAGGGGGAATTAGACAGGAGGGTGTTCACAGGGGGAATTAGACAGGAGGGTGATCACATGGGGAATTTGACTGGAGGGTGTTCAGAGGGGGAATTAGACAGGAAGGTGTTCAGAGGGGGAATTGGACAGGAGAGTGTTCACAGGGGGAATTAGACAGGAGGGTTTTCACAGGGGGAATTAGACAGGTGGATGTTCACAGGGGGGAATTAGACAGGAGGGTGCTCACGGGGAGAATTAGACAGGAGGGTGTTCAGAGGGGGAATTAAACAGGAGGGTGTTCAGAGGGTGTATTAGACAGGAGGGTGTTCACAGGGGGAATTAGACAGGTGGGTGTTCACAGGAGGGAATTAGACAGGAGGGTGCTCACGGGGAGAATTAGACAGGAGGGTGTTCACAGGCGGAATTAGACAGGTGGGTGTTCACAGGGGGGAATTAGACAGGAGGGTGCTCACGGGGAGAATTAGACAGGAGGGTGTTCAGAGGGGGAATTAAACAGGAGGCTGTTCAAAGGGGCAATTAGACAGGAGGGAGTTCAGAGGTGGAATTAGACAGGAGGGTGTTCAGAGGGGGTATTAGACAGGAGGGTGTTCACAGGGGGAATTAGACAGGAGGGTGTTCACAGGGAGAATTAGACAGGAGGGTGTTCAAGGAGGAATGAGACAGGAGGGTGTTAACAGGGGGAATGCGCCAGGAGAGTGTTCACAGAGGGAATTAGACAGGAGGGTGTTCACAGGGGGAATAAGACAGGAGGGTGTTCAGAGGGGGAGTTAGACAGGAGGGTGCTCACAGGGGGAATTAGACAGGAGGGTGTTCACAGGGGTAATTAGAAAGGAGAGTGTTCACAGGGAGAATTAGACAGGAGGGTGTTCACGGGGGGAATTAGACAGGAGGGTGTTCACGCAGAGAATTAGACAGGATGGTGTTCACGGGGGGAATTAGACAGGAGGGTGTTCAGAGGTGGAATTAGACAGGAGGCTGTTCAGAGGGGGATTTAGACAGGAGGGTGTTCACAGGGGGAATTAGACAGGAGGGTGTTCAGAGGTGGAATTAGACAGGAGGCTGTTCAGAGGGGGATTTAGACAGGAGGGTGTTCACAGGGGGAATTAGAAAGGAGGGTGTCAACAGGGAGAATTCGACAGGAGGGTGTTCATGGGGGATTAGATAGGAGGTTGTTCAGAGGGGGAATTAGACAGGAGGGTGTTCAAGGGGGAATGCGACAGGAGTGTGTTCACAGGGGGAATGAGACAGGAGGGTGTTCAAGGTGGAATTAGACAGGAAGGTGTTCACACGCGGAATTAGACGGAGGGGGTTCACAGGGGGAATTAGACAAGAGGGTGTTCACAGGTGGATTTTGACAGGAGGGTGTTCACATGGGGAATTTGACAGTTGGGCGTTCATTGGGGGAATGGGACAGGAGGGTGTTCACATGGGGAAATTGACAGGAGGGTGTTCAGAGGGGTAATTAGATAGGAGGGTGTTCACAGGGGGAATTAGACAGGAGGGTGATCACAGGGGGAATTTGACAAGAGGCTGTTCACAGGGGGAATTAGACAGGAGGATGAAGACGGGCAATTAGACAGGAGGGTGTTCAGAGGGGGAATTTGACAGGAGGGTGTTCACAGGGGGAATGAGACAGGAGAGTGTTCACAGGGGGAATTTGACAGGAGGGTGTTCACGGGAGAATTAGACAAGAGGGTGTTCACAGGGGGAATTAGACAGGAGGGTGTTCACAGTTGGACGTAGACGGAGGGGGTTCACAGGGGGAATTAGACAGGAGGGTGTTCACAGGTGGATTGTGACAGGAGGGTGATAACAGTGGGAATTTGGCAGGAGGGTATTCACAGGGAGGATTAGACAGGAGGGTGTTCACAGCAGGAATTAAACAGGAGGGTGATCACAGGGAGAATTTGACAGGATGCTGTTCACAGGGGGAATTAGACAGGTGGGCGTTCATTGGGGGAATGGGACAGCAGGGTGTTCACATGGGGAATTTGACAGGAGGGTGTTCAGAGGGGGAATTAGACAGGAGAGTGTTCACAGGGGGAATTCGACAGGAGGGTGATCACATGGGGAATTTGACTGGAGGGTGTTCACAGGGGGAATTAGACAGGAGGGTGATCACATGGGGAATTTGACTGGAGGGTGTTCAGAGGGGGAATTAGACAGGAAGGTGTTCAGAGGGGGAATTGGACAGGAGAGTGTTCACAGGGGGAATTAGACAGGAGGGTTTTCACAGGGGGAATTAGACAGGTGGATGTTCACAGGGGGGAATTAGACAGGAGGGTGCTCACGGGGAGAATTAGACAGGAGGGTGTTCAGAGGGGGAATTAAACAGGAGGCTGTTCACAGGGGGAATTAGAAAGGAGGGTGTTCAGAGGTGGAATTAGACAGGAGGGTGTTCAGAGGGTGTATTAGACAGGAGGGTGTTCACAGGGGGAATTAGACAGGTGGGTGTTCACAGGAGGGAATTAGACAGGAGGGTGCTCACGGGGAGAATTAGACAGGAGGGTGTTCACAGGCGGAATTAGACAGGTGGGTGTTCACAGGGGGGAATTAGACAGGAGGGTGCTCACGGGGAGAATTAGACAGGAGGGTGTTCAGAGGGGGAATTAAACAGGAGGCTGTTCAAAGGGGCAATTAGAAAGGAGGGAGTTCAGAGGTGGAATTAGACAGGAGGGTGTTCAGAGGGGGTATTAGACAGGAGGGTGTTCACAGGGGGAATTAGACAGGAGGGTGTTCACAGGGAGAATTAGACAGGAGGGTGTTCAAGGAGGAATGAGACAGGAGGGTGTTAACAGGGGGAATGCGCCAGGAGAGTGTTCACAGAGGGAATTAGACAGGAGGGTGTTCACAGGGGGAATAAGACAGGAGGGTGTTCAGAGGGGGAATTAGACAGGAGGGTGCTCACAGGGGGAATTAGACAGGAGGGTGTTCACAGGGGTAATTAGAAAGGAGAGTGTTCACAGGGAGAATTAGACAGGAGGGTGTTCACGGGGGGAATTAGACAGGAGGGTGTTCACGCAGAGAATTAGACAGGATGGTGTTCACGGGGGGAATTAGACAGGAGGGTGTTCAGAGGTGGAATTAGACAGGAGGCTGTTCAGAGGGGGATTTAGACAGGAGGGTGTTCACAGGGGGAATTAGACAGGAGGGTGTTCAGAGGTGGAATTAGACAGGAGGCTGTTCAGAGGGGGATTTAGACAGGAGGGTGTTCACAGGGGGAATTAGAAAGGAGGGTGTCAACAGGGAGAATTCGACAGGAGGGTGTTCATGGGGGATTAGATAGGAGGTTGTTCAGAGGGGGAATTAGACAGGAGGGTGTTCAAGGGGGAATGCGACAGGAGTGTGTTCACAGGGGGAATGAGACAGGAGGGTGTTCAAGGTGGAATTAGACAGGAAGGTGTTCACACGCGGAATTAGACGGAGGGGGTTCACAGGGGGAATTAGACAAGAGGGTGTTCACAGGTGGATTTTGACAGGAGGGTGTTCACATGGGGAATTTGACAGTTGGGCGTTCATTGGGGGAATGGGACAGGAGGGTGTTCACATGGGGAAATTGACAGGAGGGTGTTCAGAGGGGTAATTAGATAGGAGGGTGTTCACAGGGGGAATTAGACAGGAGGGTGATCACAGGGGGAATTTGACAAGAGGCTGTTCACAGGGGGAATTAGACAGGAGGATGAAGACGGGCAATTAGACAGGAGGGTGTTCAGAGGGGGAATTTGACAGGAGGGTGTTCACAGGGGGAATGAGACAGGAGAGTGTTCACAGGGGGAATTTGACAGGAGGGTGTTCACGGGAGAATTAGACAAGAGGGTGTTCACAGTTGGACGTAGACAGGAGGGTGTTCACGGGGAGAATTAGACAGAAGGGTGTTTACGGGGAGAATTAGACAATCGGGTGTTCGGAGGTGGAATTAGACAGGAGGGTGTTCAGAGGGGGAACTAGACTGGAGGGTGATCACAGGGGGAATTAGACAGGAGGGTGTTCAGAGGTGGAATTGGACAGGAGGATTTTCACATGGGGATTTCGGAAGGAGCGTTTTCACAGGGGGAATTTGACAGGAGGGTGTTCACGGGGTAATTCAAAAGGAGGGTGTTCACAGTTGGAATCAGACAGGAGGGAGTGAACAGCCGAATTAGACATGAGAGTGTTCACTGCTGGAATTATACAGGAAGTGTGTTCACAGTGGGAATTAGACCGCAGTGTTTTAACGGGGCAATTTGAAAGAGAGTTATCACAGGGGGAATTAGAAAGATGGGTGCTCACAGAGGAAATTAGATTTGGGTATTCACCAGCGGAATTAGACAGGAGGGTGCTCACAGGGGGAATTAGACGGGATGATGGTCACAGTTGGAATTAGACCGGAGGGTGTTCACAGGGGGAATAAGACAGGATGATGTTCACAGTTGGAATTAGTCAGGAGGTTGATCACAGGGGGAATTAGGCATGAGGGTGTTCGCAAGGGGAATTAGACAGGAGGGTGTTCACTGGGGGAATTAGCCAGGAGCATGTTCACAAGGGGAATTTGACAGGAGGGTGTTCAGAGGGGGAATTAGACAGGAGGGTGTTCACACTGTGAATTAGACAGGAGGGTGTTCACAGGGAGAATTAGACAGGAGGGTTTTAACACTGTGAATCAGACAGGAGGATGTTCAGAGGGTGAATTTGACAGGAGTGTTTTCACAGGGGGAATTAGACAGGAGGGGTATCACAGAGATAATTTAACCGGAGGGTGTTCACAGGAGGAACGAGATTGGAGTGTGTTCACAGGGGAAATAGACAGAAGGGTGATCACAGGTGGAATTTGGAAGTCGGTGTTCACAGCGAGAATTAGAAAGGAGGTAATTCACAGGGAAAATTAGAAAGATGGGTGTTCACAGGAGGATTTACACAGAAGTGTGTTCATAGTGTGAATACGGCAGGAACATCTTCACAGGGAGAATTAGACAGGAGGGTCTTCACCGGGGGAATTAGATGCGAGAGATTTTCACAGGGGGAATTCGAAAGGAGGGTTTTCACAAGGGGAATTAGACAGGAATGTTTTCACAGGGGGAATTGGACAGGAGGGTGCACACAGAGGGAATTAGACACGAAGGTTTTCACAGGGGGAATTAGACTGCAGGGAGCTCACAGGTGGAATTTGACAGGACGATGATCAGGGGGGGAATTAGGCAGGAGGTTGTTCAGAGGTGGTATTAGACAGGAAAATGTTCACAGAGGGAATTTGAAAGGAGGGTGTTCACAGTGGGAATTTAACAGGAGGGAGTTCACGGGGGATTGAGACAGGAGGGTGTTCACAGGGGGAACTAGGAGGATTTTCACAGGGGAAATTAGGAAGGAGGGTGTTCACAGGGGGAATGAGACAGCAGGGTGTTCACAGGGGAAATTAGACAGGTGGGGTTTTCACAGCGATAATTTAGGAAGGAGGGTGTTCACAGGGGGAATGAGACAGCAGGGTGTTCACAGCTGAATTAGAAAGGAGAGATTTTCCCAGGGAGAATTAGAGAGGAGGATGTTCACAGCGGGAATCAGACAGGAGGATTTTCAGAGGAGGAATTAGTCAGGAGGGTGTTCACAGCGGGAATTAGAAAGGAGAGTTTTCACAGGGATAATTACTCAGGAGGTGATCACAGGGGGAATTAGACAGGAGGGTGTTCACAGGCGGAATTGGAAGGAGGGTGTTCACAGCAAGAATCAGACAGAAGGTTGTTCACAGGGGGAATTGAAAAGATGGGTGTACACGGGGGGATTACACAGAAGAGTTTTCACAGTGTGAATAATACAGTCCAGTATTCACAGGGAGAATGTGACAGGAGGGTGATCACTGGGGGAATGAGATGGGAGAGATTTTCACAGGGGGAATTCGATAGGAGGGTGTTCACAAGGGGATTTAGACAGCAAGGTTTTCACAGGGGGAATTAGGCAAGAGGGTGTTCAGAGGGGGAAATAGACTGGAGGGTGATCACAGGGGGAATTAGGCAGGAGGGTGTTCAGAGCAGGAATTTGACAGGAGGGTGTTCACAGGGGGAATTAGGCAGTGGCATGATCACAGTGGGAATTAGACAGGAGGGTGTTAACAGGAGAATTAGACAGGAGGGTGTTCACAGCGGGAATTAGAAAGGAGAGTGATCACAGGGATAATTACTCAGGAAGTGATCACAGGGGGAATTACACAGGGGTGATTTCACAAGGGGAATTACACAGGTGTGTGATCACAGGGGGCAATCATACAGGATTCGGTGGTCACAGGGGTGTATTATACTGGAGGTTTTGTTCACAGGGGGATATGACAGAAGGGTGTTCACAGTGGGAATTTAACAACAGGGTGTGCACAGGGAGAATTTGACAGGAGGATTTTCACAGGGGGAATTAGACCGGAGGTTGTTCACAGGGTGAATTAGGTAGGAGGGTGTTCACAGGGAGAATTAGACAGGAGGATTTTCACGGGGGGAATTGGGCAGGAGGGTGTTCACAGGGTGTTGGAGAAAATCCAGTTAAAACCCAATGATTCAACAAATTCTCTGGGCTCAGACTTTGAGAATAAACAGAATTTATTCATGATATCATGGAGAGCACACCTTACCTAAAGGTGGTTACTCTGTGGAACAAAGGAAATCCACAACTGATATACAGTTATTCAGCCCATCCCGGCTGGACACAATCAAATCAGAATGGTTATTGATTACATACATTAAACATAGTACCAATTAATATTCACTGATTAGGCATCATGTGGCGACCTTATCAGCTTAAGCCGGCCCTGATCATCAATTGATGAGTTCAGGTCCCATCCATTGTCCTGAAGTCTCCCAATTGTCACTTTAAATGGGCCTGCATTCCTGAAGGTGCCGGGCAGTCTGCAGATTCACTGATAAGAGGGGCCCCCCTCTCGTTATCTGTGTTATGCTGTACCAAGCTCCAACTGTGAGCTCACTAAATCTGTCCCATAGTGCCTCGGGCTAAAACTCCATTTTGTTTCTATATGTGGCTATACTTTCAACTCATATAAGAGAGAATAATTGTAGACGTTCTCACTAGGATTATATTAATCTACTTACAAAATAATAGGTATAGAAGCAAAACTCAGCAAAATTGCTCCCACACAGGGGGAATGAGACAGCAGGGTGTTCCAAGTGGGAATTGGACAGGAGGCGTTTTCACAGGGAGAATTAGACAGGAGGGTGTTCACAGGGAGAATTCGAGAGGAGGATTTTCACAGAGGGAATTAGGCAGGGGACTGTTCACAGGGGGAATTACACAGCAGAATTAGACGGGAGGATTTTCACAGGGGGAATTCGGCAGTAGGGTGTTCACAGGGGGAAAGAGACAACTGGGCGCTCAAAGTGGGAATTAGGCAGGTGGGGTTCTCACAGGGGAAATTAGGCAGGAGGGTGTTCACAGGGAGAATAGACAGGAGGATTTTCACAGGGAGAATTGGACAGGAGGATTTTCACAGGGGGACTCAGACAGGGGGGTGTTCACAGGGGGAATAATGCAGGAGGGTGTTCACAGGGGGAATTCGGCAGGAGGGTGTTCACAGGGGGAATTAGACAGGAAGATTTTCACAGGGGTTATCAGGCAGGCGGGTGTTCACAGGGGGAATTTGACAGGCGGCTATTAACAGGGATTTAGACAGGAGGGTGTTCACAGGGGGAATTAGACAGGAGGGTGTTCACAGGGGGAATTTGAAAGGAGGGTATTAACAGGGAATTAGACAGGAGGGTGTTCACAGTTGGAATTTGACTGGAGGGTGTTCACTGCGAGAATTAGAAAGCAGGCTGTTCACAGGGGGAATTGGAAAGATGGGTGTTCACACGGGGAATTACACAGAAGGGTGTTCACAGTGTGAGTTAGGCAGGAGTGTGTTCACAGGGAGAATTAGACAGGAGGGTTATCAAAGTGGGAATTTGATCTGAGAGATTTTCACAGGGGCTATTCGAGAAGAGGTTGTTCACAAGGGCAATTAGACAGGAAGGTTTTCACTGTTGGAATTAGACAGTCGGTTGTTCACAGAGAGAATTAGAAAGGTGGATTTTCATAGGGGGAATTAGACAGGAAAATGTTCACAGGGGGAATTTGACAGGAGGGTATTCACAGCGGGAATTTGACAGGTCGGTGTTCACAGGTGGAATTCGACAAGAAAATGTTCACAGCTGGAATTAGAAAGGAGAGTTTTCACAGGGATAATTACTCAGGAGGTGATCACAGGGGGAATTAGACAGGAGGGTGATCAAAGGGGGAATCAGGCAGGAGCGTGTTCACAGATGGAATTAGACAAGAAAATGTTCACAGCGGGAATTAGGAAGGAGAGTGTTCAGAGAGGGAAATTTGACAGGAGAGTGCTCACAGGGGGAATTAGACAGGAATGTGATCACAGGGCGGGGGGTGGTGGAATTAGACAGGAGGGTGTTCATAGGGGGAATTAGACAGGAGGGTGTTCACAGCGGAATTAGAGAGGTGAGATTTTCAAAGGGGGAACTAGACAGGAGTGGTTTTCACAGGGGGAATTAGACAGGAGGTTGTTCACAGGGTAAATTCGATAGGATGGTGTTCACTGGGGAATTTGACAGGAGGATTTTCACAGCGAGAATTAGACAGGGGAGTTTTCAGAGGGGGAATTACATAGGTGGGTGATCACAGGGGGAATAAGACAGGAGGGTGTTCACAGGGAGAATTCGACAGGAGGACTTTCACAGCGGGAATTAGACAGGAGGGTGTTCACAAGAGGACTTAGACAGGCGCCAATTCACAGTGGGAATTAGACAGGAGGGTGTTCACTGCGGGAATGAGACAGGAGGGTGTTCACAAGGGGAATATAACAGGAGGGTGTTCGCAGTGGGAATTACACAGGAAGGTTGTTCACAGGGGGAATTACACAGGAGGGTGTTCACAGGGGGAATTACACTGGAAGTGTGTTCACAGGGGGAATTAGACAGGCGGGTGCTCACAGGAAGAATGAGAAAGGAGGGTCTTCACAGGAGAAAAGAGAAAGGAGGGTGTTCACAGGGAGAATTAGAAAAGAGGCTGCTCGCATGGAGAATTCGGCAGGAGGGTGTTTACAGGGGAAATTACGCAGGAGAATTTTCGCTTGGAGAATTAGACAGTAGGGTGTTCACAGGGGGAAATAGACAGGAGGATGATCACAGGGAGAATTAGACAGGGAGGTGTTCACAGGGAGAATTAGACAGGAGTGTGATCATTGGGACATTTAGACAGGAGGGTGAAAACCGGGGGAAATAGTCTGGAGTCTGTTCATATGGGGAATTAGACAGGTGGGTGTCCAGAGGGGGGAATTTGACAGGAGGGTGCTCACAGGGGGAATTAGACAGGAGGGTGTTCACAGGGGGAATTAGGCAGGAGGACGTTCACAGGGGGAGTTAGGCAGGTGGGTGTTCACATGGGGAATTAGGCAGGAGGGTGTTCACAGGGGAAATTAGGCAGGAGGGTGTTCACATGGGGAATTAGGCAGGAGGGTGTTCACAGGGGGAATTAGGCAGGAGGGTGCTCACAGGGGGAATTAAGCAGGAGGGAGTTCTCAGGGGGAATTAGGCAGGAGGGTGTTCACAGGGGGAATTAGGCAGGAGGGAGTTCACAGGGGGAATTAGGCAGGAGCTTGTTCACATGGGGAATTAGGCAGCAGGGTGTTCGCAGGGGGTATTACACAGGAGGGTGATCACAGGGGGAATAAGACAGGAGGGTGATCTCAGGGGGAATAAGACAGGAGGGTGATCGCAGGGGGCAATTATACAGGAGGCTGTGGTCACAGGGGGGTATTATTCTGGAGGGTGTGTACACACAGGGATTTGACAGAAGGGTGTTCACAGGGGGAATTCAACAGCAGGGAGTTCACAGGGAGAAGTAGACAGGAGAATCTTCACAGGGGGTATGATACAGCAGGGTGTTCAAAGAGGTAATTATACAGGAGGGGTTTTCACATGGGAATTAGTCAGGAGGGTGTTCACAGGGAGAATTAGACAAGAGGGTGTTCGTGGGGGAATTAGACAGGAGGGGTTTTCACAGGCGGAATTAGGCAGGAGGGTGTTCACTGGAAGAATAGCAGGAGGGTGTTCTTTGAGAGAATTAGACAGCAGGGTGTACACAGGGAGAATTAGACAGGAGGGTGTTCACAGCGGAATTTGACAGAAGAGATTATCACAGGGGGAATCAGACAGGAAGGTGTTCACAAGGAGAATTAGACTGGAGGGTGCTCACAGCAGAATAAGACAGGAGAGATTTTCACTGGGGGAATTAGACAGGAGGAGATTTCTCAGGGGGAGTTAGACAGGAGGGTGTTCACAGGGAGATTTAGACAGGAGGGTGTTCACAGCGGAATTAGACAGGGGAGATTTTGACTGGGGGAATTAGTCTGGAGGGGTTTTCACAGGGAGAATTAGACTGGAGGGTGCTCTCAGGGAGAATTAGACAGGAGGGTGTTCACAGCGGAATTAGACAGGGGAGATTATCACAGGGGGAATTAGGCAGGAGGGTGTTCACAATGCGAAATAGACAGGAGAGTGTTCACACAGGGAATTACACAGGAGGGTGATCACAGTGGGAATTAGACAGGAGTGTGTTCACAGGTAGAATTGGACAGGAGCGCGTTCACAGGGGGAATTAGACAGGAGGCTGTTCACGCGGTAAATTCGACAGGACGGTGTTCTCAGGGGGAATTTGACAGGAGGGTTTTAACAGCGAGAATTATCCAGGAGCGTTTTCACAGGGAGAATTACACAGGAGGGTAATCACAGGAACAATTAGACCAGAGGGTGTTCAAATGGGGCATTAGGGTTAGGGTTAGGGTTATACAGGAGGTTGTGGTCACAGGGGTGTATTATACTGGAGGTTGTGTACACAGGGGGATATGACAGAAGCTTGTTCACACAGGGATTTCAACAGCAGGGTGTTCACAGGGAGAATTAGACAGGAGGATTTTCACAGGGGAAATGAGGCAGCAGGGTGTTCAAAGGTGGAATTAGACAGGAGGGGATTTCACAGGCGGAATTAGCCAGGGGGATGTTCATAGGGAGAATAGACAGGAGGGTGTTCATTGAGAGAATTAGACAGGACGGTGTACACAGGGAGAATTAGACAGAAGAGTGTTCACAGCGGAATAAGACAGGAGGGTGTTCACAGGGAGAATTAGACAAGAGGATTTTCACAGAGGGAATTAAGCAGGAGGGTGTTCACAGGGGGAATGAGACAGGAGCGTGTTCAGAGGGGGAATGAGAGCGGAGGTTGTTCACAGCGGGAATTAGGCAGGATGGTGTTCACATGGGGAATTACACAGGAGAGATTTCACAGGGGAAATTGCACAGGATGGTGATCACAGGGGGAAGTAGCCTGGAGTCTTTTCACAGGGGGAATTAGACAGAAGGTCGTTCGCAGGTGGAGTTAGACAGTAGAAATTTTCACAGGACAAATTAGACAACCGCATTTTCTCATGGTGAATTACACAGGAGGGTGTTCACAGGGGGAATCAGACTGGAGTGTGTTCACTGAGGGAATTAGATAGGCGGGTGTTCACAGAGGGAATTAGACAGGAGGGTGTTCACAGGGGGAATTAGACAGGAGTGTGTTCACAGGGGGTATCAGACAGGAGGGTGTTCACAGAGGGAATTAGACAGGAGGGTGTTCACAGGGGGAATGAGACAGGAGCGTGTTGAGAGGGGGAATGAGTGAGGAGGGTGTTCACAGGGGGAATTATACAGGAAGGGTGTTCGCAGGAGGTTTTACACAGGAGGTTTTTCACAGGGGGTATGACACAGGAAGAGTGTTCACAGGGGGAATTAGACAGGAGGGTGTTCACAGGGGGAATTGAACAGGAGTGTGATCACAGGGGGAATTAGACATGAGGGTGTTCACAGGGGGAATTATACAGGAAGGCACTTCACAGGGGGAATTAGACAGGAGGGTGTTCACGGGGAGAATTAGACAGGTGGGTGATCACAGGGAGAATTACAGAGGAGGGTGTTCACAGTGGGAATTAAAAGGCGCGTGTTAACAGGGGGAATTAGACAGGAGTGTGTTCACAGGGGGAATGAGACAGGAGGGTGTTCACAGCGGGATTTACACAGGAAGGGGGTTCAGAAGGGTAATTGCACAGGGGGGTGTTCACAAGAGGAATTATATTGGAAGGGTGTACACAGGGGGAATTAACACAGAGGGCATTCACAGGGAGAATTAGACAGGAGGGTATTCACAGGGGGAATTAGACAGGAGGGTGTTCACAGGCAGAATTAGACAGGAGGGTGATCACAGGGACAATGAGACAGGAGGGTGTTCGCAGGGAGAATTAGACAGGAGAGTGTTCAAAGGGCGACTTAGACAAGAGGGTGATCACGGGTAGAATAACACGGGAGGGTGTTCACAGGGGCATTTACACAGGAGGCTGTACGCAGGTGGAGTTGGACAGGAGGTTCACAGCGGGAATTATGAAGGAGAGTGTTCAGAGAGGGAAATTTGACAGGAGAGTGCTCACAGGGGGAATTAGACAGGAATGTGATCACAGGGCGGGGGGTGGTGGAATTAGACAGGAGGGTGTTCATAGGGGGAATTAGACAGGAGGGTGTTCACAGCGGAATTAGAGAGGAGAGATTTTCAAAGGGGGAACTAGACAGGAGTGGTTTTCACAGGGGGAATTAGACAGGAGGTTGTTCACAGGGTAAATTCGATAGGATGGTGTTCACTGGGGAATTTGACAGGAGGATTTTCACAGCGAGAATTAGACAGGGGAGTTTTCAGAGGGGGAATTACATAGGTGGGTGATCACAGGGGGAATAAGACAGGAGGGTGTTCACAGGGAGAATTCGACAGGAGGACTTTCACAGCGGGAATTAGACAGGAGGGTGTTCACAAGAGGACTTAGACAGGCGCCAATTCACAGTGGGAATTAGACAGGAGGGTGTTCACTGCGGGAATGAGACAGGAGGGTGTTCACAAGGGGAATATAACAGGAGGGTGTTCGCAGTGGGAATTACACAGGAAGGTTGTTCACAGGGGGAATTACACAGGAGGGTGTTCACAGGGGGAATTACACAGCAAGGGTGTTCACAGGGGGAATTAGACAGGAAGGTGTTCACAGGGGGAATTATACAGGAGTGTGTTCACAGGGAGAATTAGACAGGAGTGTGTTCACATGGGGAATTAGACAGGAGTGTGTTCACAGGGGGAATTACACAGGAAGGTTTTTCACAGGGGGAATTACGCAGGAGGAAATGCACCCGGGGAATTGCACAGGAGGGTGTTTACACGGGGAATTACACAGGAAGGGTGTTCACAGGGGGAATTGAACAGGAAGGTGTTCACATGGAGAATTAGACAGGAGGGTGTTCACAATTGGCGTTAGATGGGAGGTTCTTCACAGGGGGAATGAGATAGGAGGGTGTTCAGAGGGGGACTTAGACAGGAGGCTGAACACAGTGGGAGGTAATCTGCAGTATGTTCACAGGAGGAAATAGACAGGAGAAATTTTCACAGGAGGAATTATGCAGGCGCGTGTTCACAGGGGGAATCAGACAGGAGAGTGTTCACAGGGGAGTTAGGCAGGAGGTTGTTCACAGGCAGAATTGGAGAGGAGGGCGATCACAGGGAGAATGAGACAGGAGGGTGTTCGCAGGGTGAATGAGACAGGAGGCTATTCACAGGCAGAATTTGAGAGGAGGTTGCTCACAGGGAGAATTAGACAGGAGGGTGTTCACAGGGAGAATGAGACAGGCGGGTGTTCACAGGCAGAATTCGAGAGGAGGTTGATCACAGGGAGAATTAGACTGGAGGGTGTTCACAATTGGCGTTAGATGGGAGGTTCTTCACAGGGGGAATGAGATAGGAGGGTGCTCACAGCGGGACTTAGACAGGAGGGTGAACACAAGGGGATGTAGTCTGGAGTCCGTTCAAAGGGAGAATTAGAGAGGAGGCATTTTCACAGGAGTTATTAGACAGGCGCGTGTTCACAGGGGGAGTTAGATGGGAGGGTGCACACAGGGGGAAATAGTCAGGAGGGTGATCACAGGGAGAATTAGACAGGAGTGTGATCACAGGGGGAATTAGATGGGAGGGTGCTCACAGGGGGAAATAGTCAGGAGTGTGATCACAGGCAGATTTGGACAGGAGGGTGAACACAGCGGGAAGTAGTGTGGAGTTTGTTCATTTGGGGAATTAGACAGGTGGGTGTTCAGAGGGGGGAATTAGACAGGAAGGTGTTCACAGGGGGAACTGGCAAGAGATATTTTCACGGGAGGAATGAGACAGGAGGGTGTTCACAAGTGGAATGAGACAGAAGGGTGTTCACAGCGGGAATTACACAGGTTTTCAACAGGGGGAATTACGCTGGAGGGAATTCACTGGGGGAATTGCACAGGAGGATGTTTGCTGGGGGAATTACACAGCAAGGGTGTTCACATGGGGAATTAGACAGGCAGGTATTCACAGGGGGATATAGACAGGAGTGTGTTCACAGGGAGAATTAGACAGGAGTGTGTTCACATGGGGAATTAGACAGGAGGGTGTTCAGACGTGGCATTAGACGGGAGGTTCTTCACAGTGGGAATGAGATAGGAGGGTGTTCAGAGGGGACTTAGACAGGAGGCTGAACACAGGGGGAGGTAGTCTGCAGTCTGTTCACAGGTGGAATTAGACAGGAGAAATTTTCACAGGAGGAATTAGACAGGCGCGAATTCACAGGGGGAATTGGACAGGAGAGAGTTCACAGGGGGAATTCGACAGGAGTGTGTTCACTGGGGGAATTAGACAAGAGGATTTTCACAGAGGGAATTAAGCAGGAGGGTGTTCACAGGGGGAATGAGACAGGAGCGTGTTCAGAGGGGGAATGAGAGCGGAGGTTGTTCACAGCGGGAATTAGGCAGGATGGTGTTCACATGGGGAATTACACAGGAGAGATTTCACAGGGGAAATTGCACAGGATGGTGATCACAGGGGGAAGTAGCCTGGAGTCTTTTCACAGGGGGAATTAGACAGAAGGTCGTTCGCAGGTGGAGTTAGACAGTAGAAATTTTCACAGGACAAATTAGACAACCGCATTTTCTCATGGTGAATTACACAGGAGGGTGTTCACAGGGGGAATCAGACTGGAGTGTGTTCACTGAGGGAATTAGATAGGCGGGTGTTCACAGAGGGAATTAGACAGGAGGGTGTTCACAGGGGGAATTAGACAGGAGTGTGTTCACAGGGGGTATCAGACAGGAGGGTGTTCACAGAGGGAATTAGACAGGAGGGTGTTCACAGGGGGAATGAGACAGGAGCGTGTTGAGAGGGGGAATGAGTGAGGAGGGTGTTCACAGGGGGAATTATACAGGAAGGGTGTTCGCAGGAGGTTTTACACAGGAGGTTTTTCACAGGGGGTATGACACAGGAAGAGTGTTCACAGGGGGAATTAGACAGGAGGGTGTTCACAGGGGGAATTGAACAGGAGTGTGTTCACAGGGGGAATTAGACATGAGGGTGTTCACAGGGGCAATTAGACAGGAGTGTGTTCACAGGGGGAATTAGAAAGGAGTGTGTTCACAGAGGGAATTAGACATGAGTGTGTTCACAGGGGGCATTAGACAGGAGGGTGTTCACAGGGGGAATTAGACATGAGGATGTTCACTGGGGGAAATAGAAAGGAGTGTGTTCACAGGGGTAATTAGACAGGAGGGTGTTCACAGGGGTAATTAGACAGGAGGGTGTTCACATGGGGAATTACACAGGAGTGAGTTCAAAGGGGGAATTAGAAAGGAGTGTGTTCACAGAGGGAATTAGACAGGAGTGTGTTCACAGGGGATATTAGACAGGAGGGTGTTCACAGGGGGAATTAAACATGAGGGTGTTCACTGGGGGAATTAGAAAGGAGTGTGTTCACAGGGGTAATTAGACAGGTGGGTTTTCACAGGGGTAATTAGACAGGAGGGTGTTCGCATGGGGAATTAGACAGGAGAGTGTTCACAGAGGGAATTAGTATCAGAATTAGAACATTGCAGCGCAGTACAGGCCATTCGGCCCTCGATGTTGCGACGACCCGGAAACCATCTGTCCTACCCTATTCCATTTTCATCCATATGTCTATCCAATGACCACTTAAATGCCGTTAAAGTTGGCGAGTCTACTACTGTTGCAGGCAGGGCGTTCCACGCCCCTACTACTCTCTGAGTAAAGAAACTACCTCCAACATCTGTCCTATATCTATCACCCCTCAACTTAAAGCTATGTCCCCTCGAGTTTGCTATCACCATCCGAGGAAAAAGACTCTCACCATCCACCCTATCTGACGCTGTGGTTATCTTATATGTCTCTATTAAGTCACCTCTCCTCCTCCTTCTCTCCAATGAAAACAACCTCAAGTCCCTCAGACTTTCCTCGTAAGACCTTCCCTCCATACCAGGCAACATCCTAGTAAATCACCTCTGCACCCTTTCCAAAGCTTCCACATCCTTCCTATAATGCGGTGACCAGAACTGCACGCAATACTCCAGGTGCGGCCTCATCAGAGTTTTGCACAGCGGCAGCATGACCTCGTGGCTCCGAAACTCGATCCCCCTACTAATAAAAGCTAACACACCATATGCCTGCTTAACAGCCGTATTAACCTGGGTAGCAACTTTCAGGGATTTATGCACCTGGACACCAAGATCCTCTGCTCATCTACAGTACCAAGAATCTTCCCGTTAGCCCAGTACTCTGCATTCCTGTTGCACCTTCTGAAGTGAATCACCTCACACTTTTCCGCATTAAACTCCATTTGCCATCTCTCAGCCCAGCTCTGCAGCCTATCTATGTCCCTCTGTACCCTACAACATCCTTCGGCACTATCCACAACTCCACCGACCTTCGTGTCATCAGAAGATTTACTAACCCACTCTTCTACACCCTCATCCAGGTCATTTATAAAAATGACAAACAGCAGTGGCCCCAAAACAGATCCTTGCGGTACACCACTAGTAACTAAACTCCAGGATGAACATTTGCCATCAACCACCACCCTCTGCCTTCTTTCAGCTGGCCAATTTCTGAGCCAAAGCTCTAAATCACCTTCAACCCCATACTTCCATATTTTCTGCAATAGCCTACCGTGGGGAACCTTATCAAACGCCTTACTGAAATCCATATACACCACATCCACTGCTTTACCCTCATCCACCTGTTTGGTCACCTTCTCGAAAAACTCAATAATGGTTGTGAGGCACGACCTACCATTCACAAAACCTGCTGACTATCGCTAATGAACTTATTCTTTTCAAGATGATTATCAATCCTATCTCTTCTAACCTTTTCCAACATTTTACCCACAACCGAGTAAGGTTCACAGGTCTATAATTACCAGGGCTGTCTCTACTCCCCTTCTTGAACAAGGGGACAACATTTGCTATCCTTCAGTCTTCCAGCACTATTCCTGTCGACAATGACGACATAAAGATCAAGGACAAAGGCTCTGCAATCTCCTCCCTAGCTTCCCAGAGAATCCTAGGATATATCCCATCTGGCCCAGGGGACTTATCTATTTTCACACTTTCCAAAATTGCTAACACCTCTTCCTTGTGAACCTCAATCCCATCTCGCCTAGTAGTCTGAATCTCAGTATTCTCCTCGACAACATTTTCTTTCTCTACTGTAAATACTGACGAAACATATTCATCTAATGCTTCCCCTATCTCCTCTGATTCCACACACAACTTCCCACCACTATCCTTGATTGGCCCGAATATAACTCCAGTCATTCTTTTATTCCTGATATACCTTTAGAAAGCCTTAGGGTTTTCCCTGATCCTATCTCCCAATGATTTATCGTGTCCTCTCCTTGCTCTTCTTAGCTCTCCCTTTAGATCCTTCCTGGCTAGCTTGTAACTCTCAAGCGCCCTAACTGAGCCTTCGCGTCTCATCCTAACATAAGCCTTCTTCTTCCTCTTGACAAGCGCTTCAACTTCTTTAGTAAACCACGGCTCCCTCGCTCGACAACTTCCTCCCTGCCTGACAGGTACATACTTATCAAGGACACGCAATAGCTGCTCCTTGAATAAGTTCCACATTTCGATTGTGCCCAATCCCTGCAGTTTCGTCCCCCATCCTACGCATCCTAAATCTTGCCTAATCGCATCATAATTTCCTTTCCCCCAGCTATACTTCTTGCACTGCGGTATGTACCTGTCCCTGCCCATCGCTGAGGTAAACCTAACCGAATTGTGATCACTATCACCAAAGTGCTCACCTACATCTAAATCTAACACCTGGCCGGGTTCATTACCCAGTACCAAATCCAATGTGGCATCGCCCCTGGTTGGCCTGTCTACATACTGTGTCAGAAAGCCCTCCTGCACACACTGGACAAAAACTGACCCATCTAAAGTAATTGAAATATAGTATTTCCAGTCAATATTTGGAAAGGTAAAGTCACCCAAAACAACTACCCTGTTACTCTCGCTCCTGTCGAGAATCATCTTCGCTATCCTTTCCTCTGCATCTCTGGAACTATTCGGTGGTCGATAGAAAACTCCCAACAGGGTGACATCTCCTCTCTTGTTTCTAACCTCGGCCCATACTACGTCAGTAGACAAGTCCTCAAACGTCCTTTCTGCCGCTGTGATACTCTCCTTGATTAACAAGGCCACACCCCGCTCTTTTACCATCTTCTCTGTTCTTACTGAAACATCTAAATCCCGGAACATGCAACATCCATTCCTGCCCCTGCTCTACCCATGTCTCCGAAATGGCCACAACATCGAGACAGGAGGGTGTTCACAGGGGGAACTAGACAGGAGGGTGTTCACAGGGGGAATTAGACAGGAGGATGTTGACAGGGGGAATTAGACATGAGGGTGTTCACAGAGGGAATTAGACAGGAGGATGTTCGCAGGGGGAATTAGGCAGGAGTTTGTTCACAGGGGGAATTCGAAAGGAGGGTGTTCACAGAGGGAATTTGACAGGATGGTGTTCACAGTGGGAATTAGACAGGAGGATGTTCACAGGGGGAATTAGACAGGAGGATGTTCACAGGGGGAATTAGACATGAGGGTGTTCACAGAGGAAATTGACATGAGGGTTTTCACAGAGGGAATTAGACAGGAGGGTGTTCACATGGGGAATTAGACAGGAGGGTGTTCACAGGGGAATTAGACAGGAGTGTGTTCACAGCAGGACATGGACAGGATCGTGCTCACAGGGGGAATTAGACAGGAGGGTGTTCACAGGGGGTATGAGACAGGAGTGTGTTCACAGGAGGTATTAGACAGGAGGGTGTTCACAATGGGAATTAGACAGGAGGGTGTTCACGGGGGGAATAAGAGATGAGGGTGTTCACAGAGGGAATTAGACTGAAGTGTGATCAGACTCTTTGAATTAGACAGGAGGGTGTTCACAGGGGGAATTAGACAGGAGTGTGTTCACAGAGGGAATTAGGCAGGAGGGTGTTCACAGGGGGACTTAGACAGGATGGTGTTCACAGGCGGAATTTGACAGGAGCGTGTTCACAGGGGGGAATTAGAGATGAGGGTGTTCACGGAGGAATTAGAAAGGAGTGTGATCAGACTGCGGGAATTAGACAGGAGGGTGTTCACAGGGGGAATTAGAAAGGAGTGTGTCCAAAGAGGGAGTTAGACAGGAGGGTGTTCATGGAGGGAATGAGACAGGAGGTTGTTCACAGGGCGAATTACACAGGAAGGTGTTCTCAGGGGGAATTAGAAAGGAGTGTGTTCACAGAGGGAATTTGACATGGGGGTTTTCACTGGGGGAATTAGAAAGGAGTGTGATCAGATGGGGGGAATTAGACAGGAGGGTGTTGACAGGGGGAATTAGACATGAGGATGTTCACAGAGGGAATTAGACAGGAGGATGTTCGCAGGGGGAATTAGGCAGGAGTTTGTTCACAGGGGGACTTAGAAAGGAGGGTGTTCACAGAGGGAATTAGACAGGATGGTGTTCACAGGGGGAATTAGACAGGAGGGTGTTCACAGTGGGAATTAGACAGGAGTTTGTTCACCGGGGTAGTTAGAAAGTAGGGTGTGCACAGGGAGAATTTGACAGGATGGTGTTCACAGTGGGAATTCGGCATGAGGGTGTTCACAGGTGGAATTAGACAGGAGTGTGTTCACAGCAGGACATGGACAGGATCGTGCTCACAGGGGGAATTAGACAGGAGGGTGTTCACAGGGGGTATGAGACAGGAGTGTGTTCACAGGAGGTATTAGACAGGAGGGTGTTCACAATGGGAATTAGACAGGAGGGTGTTCACGGGGGGAATAAGAGATGAGGGTGTTCACAGAGGGAATTAGACTGAAGTGTGATCAGACTCTTTGAATTAGACAGGAGGGTGTTCACAGGGGGAATTAGACAGGAGTGTGTTCACAGAGGGAATTAGGCAGGAGGGTGTTCACAGAGGGACTTAGACAGGATGGTGTTCACAGGCGGAATTTGACAGGAGCGTGTTCACAGGGGGGAATTAGAGATGAGGGTGTTCACGGAGGAATTAGAAAGGAGTGTGATCAGACTGCGGGAATTAGACAGGAGGGTGTTCACAGGGGGAATTAGAAAGGAGTGTGTCCAAAGAGGGAGTTAGACAGGAGGGTGTTCATGGAGGGAATGAGACAGGAGGTTGTTCACAGGGCGAATTACACAGGAAGGTGTTCTCAGGGGGAATTAGAAAGGAGTGTGTTCACAGAGGGAATTTGACATGGGGGTTTTCACTGGGGGAATTAGAAAGGAGTGTGATCAGATGGGGGGAATTAGACAGGAGGGTGTTGACAGGGGGAATTAGACATGAGGATGTTCACAGAGGGAATTAGACAGGAGGATGTTCGCAGGGGGAATTAGGCAGGAGTTTGTTCACAGGGGGCCTTAGAAAGGAGGGTGTTCACAGAGGGAATTTGACAGGATGCTGTTCACATTGGGGATTTGGCATGAGGGTGTTCACAGGGGGAATTAGACAGGAGGGTGTTCACAGAGGGAATTAGACAGGATGGTGTTCACAGGGGGAATTAGACAGGAGGGTGTTCACAGTGGGAATTAGACAGGAGTTTGTTCACCGGGGTAGTTAGAAAGTAGGGTGTGCACAGGGAGAATTTGACAGGATGGTGTTCACAGTGGGAATTCGGCATGAGGGTGTTCACAGGTGGAATTAGACAGGAGGGTGTTCACAGAGGGAATTAGACAGGAGGGTGTTCACAGTGGGAATTAGACAGGAGGGTGTTCACAGTGGGAATTAGACAGGAGTTTGTTCACCGGGGGAGTTAGAAAGTAGGGTGTTCACAGGGAGAATTAGGCAGGAGGGTGTTCACAGTGGGAATTCGACTAGAGGGTGTACACAGGGGGAATTAGACAGGAGGGTATTCACGTAGGAGTTGGAAAGGAGGGTGTTCACAGGGGGAATTAGACAGGATGGTGTTCACAGTGGGAATTCGGCATGTGGGTGTTCACAGGGGGAATTAGACAGGATGGTGTTCACAGTCGGAATTCGGCATGAGGGTGTTCACAGTGGGAATTAGACAGGAGGGTGTTCACAGAGGGAATTAGGCAGGAGGGTGTTCACAGTGGGAATTAGACAGGATGGTGTTCACAGGGGGAATTAGACAGGACGGTGTTCACAGGTCACTGGAGCCCTCATTTTAAACTGTGTCCCCTCGTTTAAGACTCTCCGACAAGGGGAAACACCCTCTCAGCATCCACCCTGTCCAGTCCCCTCGGGACCCGAGATGTTTCAATAAGATCACCTCACATTCTTCTAATGTCCAGTGGGTATCGGCCCAACCTGTTCAACCTTTCCTCATAAGATAACCCTTTCATCCCAGGATCAGCCCAGTGACCCTTCTCTGAACTGCTTCTAATGCAGTTGCATCCTTGCTTAAGTACGGAGAACAAAACAGTCCACATTACTCCAAATGTCGTCTAACTCAGGTCCTGTCCATCTGTAGCAATAGTTCCCTACTTTTATATTCTATTCCCCTTGTAATAAACAACACTATTCCATTTGCCTTCTCATCACTCGTTGTACCTGCATCGTAACATTTTGTGATTCATGTACCAGTTCCCCCAGATCCCTCTGTCCCGGACAGTTCTGCAGTCTCTCTCCATTTCAATCCAATACTGCTATTTATTCTTCCTGACACATTCTACTACATCTGCCAAATGTTTGTCCACTCACTTAAACTTTTGAAATCTCTTTGTAAACTCTTTACGTCCTCTTGACAGTTTACTTTGCAACCTATCATTGGACACACACAGGTTAACTTCAATGCTGAGAAATGTGAAGTAATGGATTTTGGAAGGAAGACTGTGGGAGAGGCAATCTAAACGAAATGGTACAATGTTAAAATGGGTGCAGGAACAGAGAGGCCTTATACATCCAAGAACACCTGGGAATACTGCCCACCGCTGCTCTTCTTCTAACCGTGCCCTTGGGATCTTTTACATCCACCCTAGAGGGCAGACAGGGCCTCAGTTTAATATCTCATCGTGAAGAACCGCATCTGTGGCAGTGTGGCACTACCTCAGGACTGACCCTCCGACAGTACAGCTCTCACTCAGTGTGCACCCTCCGATAATGCGGCACTCCCTCAGTACTAATCCTCTGACCGTGCAGCAGTCTTTCAGAACTGACTCTCCAACAATGTGGAACTCCCTCTGTACTGAGCCTCTGACAGATCGGCACTCCCTCAGAACTGATTCTCCGACAGTGCGGAACTCCCTGGGTACTGACCCTCTGACAGAGCGGCACTCCCTCAGAACTGACTCTCCGACAATGTGGAACTCCCACTGCGCTGAACCTCCGACAGAGTGGCACTCCCTCAGAACTGATTCTCCAACAATGTGGAACTATCTCTGTACTGACGCTCCGACAAAGCGGCACTCCCTCTGAACTGACCTTCCAATCGTGCAGCACTCCATCAGTATTCACCCTCTGACAGTGCAGTGCTCCCTCAGTATTGATCCTCCGACAGAGCAGCACTCCCTCTGAACTGAGCTTCCGACAGAGCAGCACTCCCTCAGTACTGACCATCTGACAGTGCGGCTCTCCTTAGTTCTCACCCTCCGACAGTGCAGCACTCCCTCAGTGCTGACCCTCTCAGAGCGCAGCACTCCCTCAGTACTGATCCTCCGACAGAGCAGCACTCCCTATGAACTGACCTTCCGACAGTGCAGCACTCCCTCAGTACTGACCATCTGACAGTGCGGCTCTCCTTAGTTCTCACCCTCTGACAGTGCAGCACTGCCTCAGTGCTGACCCTCTGACAGTGTGGCACTCCCTCAGTACTGACCCTCTGACAGTGCGGCTCTCCCTCATTACTGACCCTGCCAGTATCAGCTAAATATGGGAGAATGTTTGAAATGGAGAGAGGGAGTGAAAGTGGGGTGGCACATATTTGACATGAAATAGTGGGACAGAGAATGTTTGAATGAGAGGGAGAAAATGGATCGAGGGAGAGTGGGATTGTAACAGAGAGAAGAAACTGAAGAGAGGGAGGGCGTAAAACATGAGCAATGGAGGAGATAGAGAATGAGAGAGGCAGAGAGAGAGGAAAGGCAGGGAAAATGATCGAGAATGATAGTTTGTCAGAGAGAGAGAGAGATTTCTCCAGAGAGAGAACGTGTGAGAGATGGAGCGCAGGGGAGTAAGAGGGGAAAGAAGTGGCAGAGAGGCATTGTAGGAGGGAATGAGGGAGAGATGGGATATGAGAGAGTGTAATGGAGGGATAGACAAATTGAGAGAATTAAAGGGCATAAGTGTGCGATGGAATGCAGGAGAGTGACAGATAAACTGAGGGGGAGAGGTACGATATTCAGAGAGAGGAACTGAATAAATGCGAGAGACGGAGAGAGAGGGGGTGGTAAAGAGGTGGGGGACAGGGAAATATGATTGCTGGAGGAACGCTTCAGTTCAACACCCAGCTGGGATGCAGCCCCCACGGTCGAATATCTCTGTTGTGTGCAAGGAATTCTCTGAATACTTGCGAAAGTTGGGAGATCACACTGTGAGTTGAAACTTCAATCGAGGGACCCGGGTTACAGTTAGATCGAAACCCAGACTCTGTCAGACACTCCAGCACTGTTGCACAAGGTACAGAGAAGTCAACACCATGGCCCACCACAGCATCCCCAGTTAAGGCTCCATCCACCCCTACACCTCACCCCCTCCCTCCCTCTCTCCAGCACCCCCTGCAATAGAACAAAACAGTGCAGACAAATAAATTGGGACAGAATTCTTTTTATTCAGCATTATGCAATGCCACTGCAGTCGAATAGCTTGTGTATTGGGTCCAGGGCTTCGGGGAGGACGTATCGTATCAGCAGGGGTATTCGACCCTTCAGAAATCTTTCAGCAAGCTGTGTTGATGAACAGATGGGCCCAGTTTTAGGCACAGCAAGATCCCACCAGCACATCACGAAACACTGAGGTACACACTGCTGCCACTGTGCGTCAGTGGTGGAGGGAGAGTATGTTAAAAGTTGTTCATGAGGTGCCAATGAAGTGGGCTGATTTGTAGTGGATGGTGTAGAACTTGAGGGGGCTGAATGGTCTCCCCCTGTTCCTGTGTACAGGCTCGAGGAGCTGAATGGTCGCCCCCTGTTCCTGCATCAGAGGCTCGAGGGATTGAATGACTGAAAGCCATCAACAGAGGAGGTGGAGAATGGCTGGAGCTGTCAGAGGTCGATGCAGGGCAAAAGCAACGGCTGTAATGGAAGCGGCAACAAGCCAGTGCAGATAGAGAGCTGGGCAGTAGAACACTGAGGCAGACATCAAACCAGAAGTAGATAATCTCATCGTACAGCTTCTTGTCTGTTTGCAAAGCATGCAGAGACAGTTTCGCAACTGAATGGGAAAGAGACTGAAAAACACGGATGTGTATGTAGTGATCAGCAGGTCCAATAACAACCTGCAGAGAAAAGACAGTGGATAGTTTGACAAGTAAACATACTGCAGGATTCGCTCTGACAGCACCCGCAATACTGACACTCCGACAGTGCAGCACTCCTTCAGTACTGACCCTCCAACAGTGCAGCACTCCCTCAGTACTGACCCTCCGACAGTGCAGCACTCCCTCAGTGCTGACCCTCCAGCAGTGCAGCACTCCCTCAGTACTGACCATCCGACAGTGCAGCACTCCCTCAGTGCTGACCCTCCAACAGTGCAGCACTCCCTCAGTACTGACCATCCAACAATGCAGCACTCCCTCAGTACTGACAATCTGACAGTGCAGCACGCCCTCACTACTGACCCTCCTGCAGAGTAACAATCCCTCAGTACTTACCCTCCGACAGTGCAGCACTCCCTCAGTACTGACCCTCCAACAGTGCAGCACTCCCTCAGTAGTGACCCTCCGACAGTGCAGCACTCCCTCAGTGCTAACCCTCCAACAGTGCAGCACTCCATCAGGACTGACCCTCCGACTGTGCAGCACTCCTTCAGTACTGACCCTCCAACAGTGCAGCACTCCCTCAGCACGGACTCTCTGACAAAGCGGCAGTCCCTCAGTACTGACATTCCGACAGTGCGGCACAAGTTCAGTACTGACCCTCTGACAGTGCAGCACTCCATCCGTACTGACTCTCGGACAGTGCTGCAGTCCCTCAGTACTGACCCTCCGACTGTGCAGCACTCCATCAGTACTGACCCTCCGACAGTGCAGCACTCCCTCAGTGCTGACCCTCAAACAGTGCAGCACTCCCTCAGTACTGACCATCCGACAGTGCAGCACTCCCTCAGTACTGACCCTCCAACAGTGCAGCACTCCCTCAGTACTGACCATCCAAAAATGCAGCACTCCCGCAGTACTGACAATCTGACAGTGCAGCACACCCTCAGTACTGACCCTCCTGCAGTGTAACAATCCCTCAGTACTGACCCTCCGACAGTGCAGCACTCCCTCAGTACTGACCCTCCAACAGTGCAGCACTCCCTCAGTGCTGACCCTCCAACAGTGCAGCACTCCATCAGTACTGACCCTCCGACAGTGCAGCACTCACTCAGTATTGATCATCCGACAGTGCAGCAGTCCCTCAGTATTGATCATCCGACAGTGCAGCAGTACCTCAGTGCTTACCCTCCAAAAGTGCGGCACTCCCTCAGTACTGACCCTCCGACAGTGCAGCACTCCCTCAGTGCTGACCCTCCAACAGTGCAGCACGACATCAGTACTAACTCTCCGTCAGTGCAGCACTCCTTCCGTACTGACCCTCCAACAGTGCAGCAATTCCTCAGCACAGACCCTCCAACAATGCGGCAGTCCCTCAGTACTGACATTCTGACAGTGTGGCACTCCTTCAGTACTGACCCTCTGACAGTGCAGCACTTCCTTAGCACTGACCCTCCAACAGTGCGGCACTCCCTCAGTATTGATGATCCGACAGTGCAGCACACACTCAGCACTGAGCCTCTGACGGTGAGGCACTCCCTCAGTACTGAACGTCCGATAGTGCGGCACTCCCTCAGTACTGACCCTCCGACAGTGCAGCATTCACTCAGTACCGACCATGTGACACAGCAGAGCACCTGCAGTGCTGCGCTCTATCCCTGTACAACCCTCCCTATCTCAGTAATCTGCTCCAGCCCCTACAACCCTCCTTATCTCAAAAACCTCCTTCAGTCCCTACCCACCTCCCTATCGCTGTAACCTCCTCCAGCCCCTACACCACTCCCTATCCCTATAAATTCCACCAGCCCCTATACTCCTCCCTCTCTCTTCACATCATCCAAACCTCCATTAATATATGACTCCAAATGTTAATCGAACCCTGACCTTAACAAAGGAACTTGTTCCAGCGACGACTTGTGAGCGATATGAAATGGCATGACAGGTTTCCAACGTTCTATTCAGTATCGCTTCAACTTCCGACTTCACCTGCACAGAGAACGAATTGAAAATATTACTTTTACACTCTCTGAGGGAGTGCCTCACTGTCAGAGGGTCAGTACTGAGGTCGTGCTGCACTGTCAGAGGGTCAGTACTGAGGGAGTGCTGCACTGTCAGAAGGTCAGTACTGAGGGAGTGCTGCACTGTCAGAGGGTCAGCACTGAGGGACTGCTGCACTGTCACGGGTCAGTACTGAGGGAGTGCTGCACTGTCAGTGTGCAGTAATGAGGGAGTGCCGCACTGTTAGAGGGTCAGTACAGAGGGAGTGCCGCACTGTGAAAGGGTCACTACTGAGCGAGTGTTGCACTGTCAGAGGATCAGTAATGAGGGAGGGCCGCACTGTCAGAGGGACAGCACTGAGGGAGTGCTGCACTGTCAGAGGGTCAGTGCTGAGGGAGTGTCGAACTGTCAGAGGGTCAGTACTGAGGGAATGCCGCACTGTTTGTGGGTCAGTACTGAGGGAGTCCTGCACTGTCAGAGGGTCAGTAATGAGGGAGTGCCGCACTGTCAGAGTGTCAGTACTGAGGGAGTGCCGAACTGTTCGTGGGTCAGTGCTGAAGGAGTGCTGCACTGTCAGAGGGTCAGTACTGAGGGAGTGCCGCACTGTTAGTGGGTCAGTACTGAGGGAGTCCTGCAGTGTCAGAGGGTCAGTAATGAGGGAGTGCCGCACTGTCAGAGTGTCAGTACTGAGGGAGTGCCGAACTGTTCGTGGGTCAGTGCTGAAGGAGTGCTGCACTGTCAGTGGGTCAATACTGAGGGAGTGCCGCACTGTCAGAGTGTCAGTACTGAGGTAGTGCCTCACTGTTAGAGGGTCAATACTGAGGGAGTGCCGCACTGTCGGAGGGTCAGTACTGAGAGAGTGCTGCACTGTCAGAGAGTCATTACAGAGGGAGTGCTGCACTGTTAGTGGCTCAGTACTGAGGGAGTGCAGCACTGTGAGAGGCTCAGTACTGAGGGAGTGTCGCACTTTTAGTTGGTCAGTACTTACGGCGTGCAAGCTCTGTTCGTGGGTCAGTACTGAGGGAATGCCGCAATGTCAGACGGTCAGTATTGAGGGAGTGCTGCACTGTTAGAGGGTCAGTACTGAGGGAGTGTTGCACTGTCGGAGTGTCAGTATTGAGGGGGTGCCGCATTCTTGGTGGGTCAGTACTGAGGGAGTACTGCACTGTTAGAGGGTCAGTACTGAGGGAGTGACGCGCTGTTAGTGGGTCAGTACTGAGGGAGTGCAAGCTCTGTTCGTGGGTCAGTACTGAGGGAGTGCTGCACTGTTAGAAGGTCAGTACTGATGGAGTGCCGCACTGTCAGAATGTCAGTACTCAGGGAGTGCCGCACTGTGAGTGGGTCAGTACTGAGGGAGTGCCGCACTTTTAGGGGGTCAGTACTGAGGGTGTGTCGCCCTGTCAGAGGGTCAGTACTGAGGGAGTGCCGCACTGTTAGTGGGTCAGTACTGAAGGAGTGCTGCACTGTTAGAGGGTCAGTGCTGAGTGAGTGCCGCACTGTTAGAGGGTCGGCACTGAGGGAGTGTCGCACTGTAGGAGGGTCAATACTGAGGGACAGCCGCACTGTCGGAGTGTCAGAATTGAGGGAGTGCCGCAACCTTAGTGGGTCAGTACTGAGGGAGTGCCGCACTGTCGGAGGGTCAGTACTGAGGGAGTGCTGCACTGTCAGAGAGTCATTACTGAGGGAGTGCAGCACTGTTAGAGGCTCAGTACTGAGGGAGTGTCGCACTTTCAGTTGGTCAGTACTGACGGCGTGCAAGCTCTGTTCGTGGGTCAGTACTGAGGGAATGCCGCAATGTCAGACGGTCAGTATTGAGGGAGTGCTGCACTGTTCGAGGGTCAGTACTGAGGGAGTGTTGCACTGTCGGAGTGTCAGTATTGAGGGGGTGCCGCATTCTTGGTGGGTCAGTACTGAGGGAGTACTGCACTGTTAGAGGGTCAGTACTGAGGGAGTGCCGCGCTGTTGGAGGGTCAGTACTAAGGGAGTGCCGCATTGTCAGAGTTTCAGTACTGAGGGCGTGCCGCAGTGTCATAGTGTCAGAACTGAGGGAGTGTCGCACAGTCAGAGGGGCAGTACTGAAGGAGTGCCGAACTGTTAAAGGGTCAGTACTGAGGGCGTGCCACACTGTCAGAATGGTCAGTACAGAGGGCGTGCCGCAGTGTCAAAGAGTCAGTACATAGAGAGTGCCACACTGCCAGAGTGTCAGTACTGAGTGAGTGTTGCACAGTCTGTGGGTCAGTACTGAGGGAGTGCTGCACTGTTAGAGGGTCAGTACTGAGGGAGTGCTGCACTGTCAGATATTCAGTGCTGAGAGAGTGTCACACTGTTAGAGGGTCGGCACTGAGGGAGTGTCGCACTGTAGGAGGGTCAATACTGAGGGACCGCCGCACTGTCGGAGTGTCAGAATTGAGGGAGTGCCGCACTCCTAGTGGGTTAGTACTGAGGGAGTGCCGCAGTGTCGGAGGGTCAGTACTGAGGGAGTGCTGCACTGTCAGAGAGTCATTACTGAGGGAGTGCTGCACTGTCAGAGTGTCAGTACTGAGGCAGTGCTGCACTGTTCGTGGCTCAGTAATGAGGGAGTGCAGCACTGTTAGAGGCTCAGTACTGAGGGTGTGCCGCACTGTCAAAGTGTCAGTACTGAGGGAGTGTTGCACTTTTAGTTGGTCAGTACTGACGGCGTGCAAGCTCTGTTCGTGGGTCAGTACTGAGGGAATGCCACAATGTCAGACGGTCAGTATTGAGGGAGTGCTGCACTGTTAGAGGGTCAGTACTGAGGGAGTGTTGCACTGTCGGAGTGTCAGTATTGAGGGGGTGCCGCATTTTTGGTGGGTCAGTACTGAGGGAGTACTGCACTGTTAGAGGGTCAGTACTGAGGGTGTGCCGCGCTGTTAGTGGGTCAGTACTGAGGGAGTGCAAGCTCTGTTCGTGGGTCAGTACTGAGGGAGTGCTGCACTGTTAGAGGGTCAGTACTGAGGGAGTGCAGCACTGTCAGAGTGTCAGTACTGAGGGAGTGCCGCTCTGTTAGAGTGTCAGTACTGAGGGAGTGCCGCACTGTCAGAGTTTCAGTACTGAGGCAGTGCCGCACTGTTAGAGTGTCAGTACTGAGGCAGTGCTGAACTTTCAGAGTGTCAATACTGAGGGAGTGTCGCTCTGTTAGTGGGTCAGTACTGATGGCGTGCTGCACTGTTGGAGGGTCAGTACTGAGGGAATGCCGCACTGTCAGAGTGTCAGTAATGAGGGAGTGCCGCACTGTTGGAGGGTCAGTACTAAGGGAGTGCCGCATTGTCAGAGTTTCAATACTGAGGGCGTGCCGCAGTGTCAAAGTGTCAGAACTGAGGGAGTGTCGCACAGTCAGAGGGGCAGTACTGAAGGAGTGCCGAACTGTTAAAGGGTCAGTACTGAGGGCGTGCCACACTGTCAGAGGGTCAGTACAGAGGGCGTGCCGCAGTGTCAAAGAGTCAGTGCATAGAGAGTGCCACACTGCCAGAGTGTCAGTACTGAGTGAGTGTTGCACAGTCTGTGGGTCAGTACTGAGGGAGTGCTGCACTGTTAGAGGGTCAGTACTGAGGGAGTGCTGCACTGTCAGATATTCAGTACTGAGAGAGTGTCACACTGTTAGAGGGTCGGCACTGAGGGAGTGTCGCACTGTAGGAGGGTCAATACTGAGGGACCGCCGCACTGTCGGAGTGTCTGAATTGAGGGAGTGCCGCACTCCTAGTGGGTTAGTACTGAGGGAGTGCCGCACTGTCGGAGGGTCAGTACTGAGGGAGTGCTGCACTGTCAGAGAGTCATTACTGAGGGAGTGCCGCACTGTTAGAGGATCAGTACTGAGGGAGTGCCGCACTGTCAGAGGGTCAGTACTGAGGGCGTGCAGCAGTGTCAAAGTGTCAGTACTGAGGGAGTGCCGCACTGTCAGAGTGTCAGCACAGAGGGCGTGCAGCAGTGTCAAAGTGTCAGTACTGAGGGAGTGCTGCACTGACAGAGTGCCAGGACTGAGGGAGTGACGCACTGTCAGCATGTCAGTACTGAGGGCGTGCCGCAATGTCAATCAGTACTGAGGGAGTGTCGCACTTTTAGATGGTCAGTACTGAGGAAGTGCCGCACTGTTAGAGTGTCAGTACTGAGGAAGTGCCGCACTGTTAGTGGGTCAGTACTGAGGGAGTGCTGGAATATTAGAGGGTTAGTACTGAGTGAGTGCCGCACTGTCAGACGGTCAGTACTGAGGGAGTGCCGCACTGTTAGAGGGTCTGTACTGAGGGAGTGCTGCACGGTCAGAGTTTCAGTACTGAGGGAGTGCTGCACTGTCACAGGGTCAGTACTGAGGGAATGCAGCACTTTCAGAGGGTCAGTACTGAGGGCTTGCAGCACTGTTAGTGCGTCAGAACTGAGGGAGTGCTGCACTGTTAGAGGATCAGTACTGAGGGAGTGCCGCACTGTTAGTGGGTCAGTACTGAGGGAGTGCTGCACTGTCAGAGGGTCAGTAAAGAGTGACTGCCGCACTGTCAGAGGGTCAGTACTGAGGGAGTGCTGCACTGTTAGTGGGTCAGTACTGACGGAGTGCCGCACTGTCAGAGTGTCATTAATGAGGAAGTGCTGCAATATTAGAGGGTCAGTACTGAGTGAGTGCCTCACTGTCAGAGCGTCTGTACTGAGAGTGTGCTGCACGGTCAGAGTGTCAGTACTGAGGGAGTGTCGCACTGTTCGTGGGTCAGTACTGAAGGAGTGCTGCACTGTCAGAGGTTCAGTACTGAGGGATTGCTGCACTGTCAGATGTTCAGTACTGAGGGTGTGCAGCACTGTTAGTGGGTCAGAACTGAGGGAGTGCTGCACTGTTAGAGAGTCAGCAAAGAGTGAGTGCCGCACTGTAAGAGGGTCAGTACTGAGGGAGCGCCACACTGTTAGAGGGACAGAACTGAGGGAGTGCTGCACTGTCAGAGTATCAGTACTGAGGGAGTGTCGCACTGTTCGTGGGTGAGTGCTGAGGGAGTGCTGCTCAGTTAGAGTGTCAGTACTGAGGGAGTGCCGCACAGTCAGAGTGTAAGTACTGAGGGAGTGCTGCACTGTTCGAGGGTCAGTACAGAGGGTGTGCCGCACTGTCAAGAGGGTCAGTCCTGAGGGAGCGACGCACTGTCAGAGGCTCAGTACCGAGGGAGTGCCGCACTGTCAGAGGGTCAGTACTGAGGGAGTGCCGCACTGTTAGAGAGTCAGTACTGAGGGAGTGCCGCACTGTTAGAGGTTCAGTACTGAGGGCGAGCCGCAGTGTCAAAGCTTCAGTACTAAGGGAGTGTCGAACTGTCAGAGTGTCAGTACTGAGGGAGTGCCGCACTGTCAGAGGGTCAGTACTGAGAGCGTGCAGCAGTGTCAAAGTGTCACTACTGAGGGAGTGCTGCACTGACAGAGTGTCAGGACTGAGGGAGTGCCGCACTGTCAGAATGTCAGTACTGAGGGCGTGCCGCAATGTCAGAGAATCAGTACTGAGGGAGTGCCGCACTGTCAGAGGGTCAGTAGTGAGGGAGTGCTGCACTGAGAGAGGGCCAGTACTGTGGGAGTGCTGCACTGTCAGAGGGTCAGTACTAAGTCAGTGCCGCACTGTTAGTGGGTCAGTACTGAGGGAGTGCCGCACTGTCAGAGAATCAGTACTGAGGGAGTGCTGCACTGTCAGAATGTCAGTACTAAGGGAGTGTCGCTCTGTTAGTGCGTCAGTACTAAGGGAGTGCTGCACTGCTGGAGGGTCAGTACTGAGGGATTGCCGCAGTGTCAGTGTATCAGTACTGAGGGACTGCCGCACTGTTAGTGGGTCTGTACTGAGGGAGTGCTGCACTTTTAGAGGGACAGTACTGAGGGTGTTCCGCACTGTTAGTGGGTCAGTACTGAGTGAGTGCCACACTGTCTGACTATGAGTACTGAGGGAGTGCCGCACTGTTAGATGGTCTGTACTGAGGGAGTGCTGCACTGTCAGAGTGTCAGTACTAAGGGAGTGTCGCTCTGTTCGTGCGTCAGTACTAAGGGAGTGCTGCACTGCTGGAGGGTCAGTACTGAGGGAGTGTCGCACTGTTAGTGGGTGCGTGCTGAGGGAGTGCTGCACTGTTAGAGGTTCAGTACTGAGGGCGAGCCGCAGTGTCAAAGCTTCAGTACTAAGGGAGTGTCGAACTGTCAGAGTGTCAGTACTGAGGGAGTGCCGCACTGTCAGAGGGTCAGTACTGAGAGCGTGCAGCAGTGTCAAAGTGTCACTACTGAGGGAGTGCTGCACTGACAGAGTGTCAGGACTGAGGGAGTGCCGCACTGTCAGAATGTCAGTACTGAGGGCGTGCCGCAATGTCAGAGAATCAGTACTGAGGGAGTGCCGCACTGTCAGAGGGTCAGTAGTGAGGGAGTGCTGCACTGAGAGAGGGCCAGTACTGTGGGAGTGCTGCACTGTCAGAGGGTCAGTACTAAGTCAGTGCCGCACTGTTAGTGGGTCAGTACTGAGGGAGTGCCGCACTGTCAGAGAATCAGTACTGAGGGAGTGCTGCACTGTCAGAATGTCAGTACTAAGGGAGTGTCGCTCTGTTAGTGCGTCAGTACTAAGGGAGTGCTGCACTGCTGGAGGGTCAGTACTGAGGGATTGCCGCAGTGTCAGTGTATCAGTACTGAGGGACTGCCGCACTGTTAGTGGGTCTGTACTGAGGGAGTGCTGCACTTTTAGAGGGACAGTACTGAGGGTGTTCCGCACTGTTAGTGGGTCAGTACTGAGTGAGTGCCACACTGTCTGACTATGAGTACTGAGGGAGTGCCGCACTGTTAGATGGTCTGTACTGAGGGAGTGCTGCACTGTCAGAGTGTCAGTACTAAGGGAGTGTCGCTCTGTTCGTGCGTCAGTACTAAGGGAGTGCTGCACTGCTGGAGGGTCAGTACTGAGGGAGTGTCGCACTGTTAGTGGGTGCGTGCTGAGGGAGTGCTGCACTGTTAGAGGTTCAGTACTGAGGGCGAGCCGCAGTGTCAAAGCTTCAGTACTAAGGGAGTGTCGAACTGTCAGAGTGTCAGTACTGAGGGAGTGCCGCACTGTCAGAGGGTCAGTACTGAGAGCGTGCAGCAGTGTCAAAGTGTCACTACTGAGGGAGTGCTGCACTGACAGAGTGTCAGGACTGAGGGAGTGCCGCACTGTCAGAATGTCAGTACTGAGGGCGTGCCGCAATGTCAGAGAATCAGTACTGAGGGAGTGCCGCACTGTCAGAGGGTCAGTAGTGAGGGACGGCCGCACTGTTAGTGGGTCAATAATGACGGATTGCCGCACTGTCAGAGGGTCAGTACTGAGGGAGCGTCGCACTGTCAGAGGGTCATTACTGAGGGACTGACGCACTGTTAGTGGGTCAGTACTGAGGGAGTGCTGCAATATTAGAGGGTCAGTACTGAGTGAGTGCCGCACTGTCAGAGGGTCAGTACAGAGGGGGTGCCGCACAGTTAGAGGGACAGAACTGAGGCAGTGCTGCACTGTCAGAGGGTCAGTACTGAGGGTTTGCAGCACTGTTAGTGGGTCAGAACTGAGGGAGTGCTGCACTGTTCGAGGGACAGTACTGAGGGTGTGCCGCACTGTTAGTGGGTCAGTGCTGAGGGAGTGCTGCACTGTCACAGTTTCAGTCAAGTGTGGGTGCCGCACTGTCAGTGGGTCAGTACTGAGGGACTGCCGCACTGTTAGTGGGTCAGTACTGACGGAGTGCCGCACTGTCAGAGTGTCAGTACGGAAGAAGTGCCGCACTGTTAGAGGGTCAGTACTGAGGGAGCGTCGCACTGTCAGAGGGTCAGTACTGAGGGAGTGCCGCACTGTTAGTGGGTCAGTACTGAGGGAGTGCTGCAATATTAGAGGGTCAGTACTGAGTGAGTGCCGCACTGTCAGAGGGTCAGTACTGAGGGAGTGCCGCAATGTTAGAGGGTCTGTACTGAGGGAGTGCTGCACGGTCAGAGTGTCAGTACTGAGGGAGTGTCGCACTGTTCGTGGGTCAGTACTGAAGGAGTGCTGCACTGTCAGAGGGTCAGTACTGAGGGAGTGCTGCACTGTCAGAGTGTCAGTACAGAGGGAGTGCCGCACTGTTACAGGGTCAGTACTGAGGGAATGCTGCACTGTAAGAGGGTCAGTCCTGAGGGTGTGCAGCACTGTTAGTGGGTCAGAACTGAGGGTGTGCTGCATTGTTAGAGGGTCAGTACTGAGGGAGTGCCGCACTGTTAGTGGGTCAGTACTGAGGGAGTGTTGCACTGTTACAGGGTCAGTAAAGAGTGAGTGCCGCACTGTCAGAGGGTCAGTACAGAGGGGGTGCCGCACAGTTAGAGGGACAGAACTGAGGGAGTGCTGCACTGTCAGAGGGTCAGTACTGAGGGTTTGCAGCACTGTTAGTGGGTCAGAACTGAGGGAGTGCTGCAATATTAGAGGGTCAGTACTGAGTGAGTGCCGCACTGTCAGAGGGTCAGTACTGAGGGAGTGCCGCACTGTTAGAGGGTCTGTACTGAGGGAGTGCTGCACGGTCAGAGTGTCAGTACTGAGGGAGTGCCGCACTGTTCGTGGGTCAGTACTGAAGGAGTGCTGCACTGTCAGAGGGTCAGTACTGAGGGAGTGCTGCACTGTCAGAGTGTCAGTACTGAGGGAGTGCCGCACTGTTAGTGGGTGCGTGCTGAGGGAGTGCTGCACTGTTAGAGTGTCAGTACTGAGGGAGTGCCGCACAGTCAGAGTGTCAGTACTGAGGGAGTGCTGCACTGTTCGAGGGTCAGTACAGAGGGTGTGCCGCACTGTCAGTGGGTCAGTACTGAGAGAGCGTCGCACTGTCAGAGGGTCAGTACCGAGGGAGTGCCGCATTGTTTTTCGGTCAGTACTAATTGAGTGCCTCACCGTTAGAGGGTCAGTACTTCGGGCGTACCGCAGTGTTGGAAGATCAGTACTGAGGGAGTGCTGCACTGTTAGATGGTCAGTAATGAGGGAGGGCTTCACTTTTTGTGGATCAGTACTGAGGGAGTGCTGCACTGTAAGAGGGTCAGTACTGAGGGAGTGCCTCACAGTTAGAGGGTGAGTGCTGAGGGAGTGTGGCACTTTTAGTGGGTCAGTACTGAAGGAGTGCTGCACTGTTGGATGGTCAGTACTGAGGGAGTGCCGCACTGTCAGAGTGTCAGTACTGAGGGAGTCCCGCACTGTTAGAGTGTCAGTACTGAGCGAGTGCCGCACTATCAGTGGTTCAGTACTGAGGGAGTGCCGCACTGTTAGAGGGTCAGTGCTGAGGGAGTGCTGCACTGTCAGAGTGTCGGTACTGAGGGAGTGCCGCACTGTTAGTGGGTCAGTACTGATGGAGTGCTGCACTGAGAGAGGGCCAGTACTGTGGGAGTGCTGCACTGTCAGAGGGTCAGTACTGAGTCAGTGCCGCACTGTTAGTGGGTCAGTACTGAGGGAGTGCCGCACTGTCAGAGAATCAGTACTGAGGGAGTGCTGCACTGTCAGAATGTCAGTACTAAGGGAGTGTCGCTCTGTTAGTGCGTCAGTACTAAGGGAGTGCTGCTCTGCTGGAGGGTCAGTACTGAGGGATTGCCGCAGTGTCAGTGTATCAGTACTGAGGGACTGCCGCACTGTTAGTGGGTCTGTACTGAGGGAGTGCTGCACTTTTAGAGGGTCAGTACTGAGGGTGTTCCGCACTGTTAGTGGGTCAGTACTGAGTGAGTGCCACACTGTCTGACTATGAGTACTGAGGGAGTGCCGCACTGTTAGATGGTCTGTACTGAGGGAGTGCTGCACTGTCAGAGTGTCAGTACTAAGGGAGTGTCGCTCTGTTCGTGCGTCAGTACTAAGGGAGTGCTGCACTGCTGGAGGGTCAGTACTGAGGGAGTGTCGCACTGTTAGTGGGTGCGTGCTGAGGGAGTGCTGCACTGTTAGAGTGTCAGTACTGAGGGAGTGCCGCACAGTCAGATTGTCAGTACTGAGGGAGTGCTGCACTGTTCAAGGGTCAGTACAGAGGGTGAACAAAGAACAAACAAAGATAATTACAGTACAGGAACAGGCCCTTCGGCCCTCCAAGCCTGCGCCGATCCAGATCCTCTCTCTAAACATGTCGCCTATTTTCTAAGCTTCTGTATCTCTTTTCTTCCTGCCCATTCATGTATCTGTCTGGATACATCTTAAAAGACTCCATCGTGCCCGCATCTACCACCTCCGCTGGCAATGCGTTCCAGGTGCCCACCACCCTCTGCGGAAAGAACATTCCACGCATATCCCACCTAAACATTTCCCCTTTCACTTTGAACTCGTGTCTTCTAGCAATGGGATCCCCCACTCTGGGAAGAAGCCTCTTGCTATCCACCCTGTCTATACCTCTCATGATTTTGTACACCTCAATCAGGTCCCCCCTCAACCTCCATCTTTCTAATGAAAATAATCCTAATCTACTCAACCTCTCTTCATAGCTAGCGCCCTCCATACCAGGCAACATCCTGGTGAACCTCCTCTGCACCCTCTCCAAAGCATCCACATCCTTTTGATAATGTGGCGACCAGAACTGTACGCAGTATTCCAAATGTGGCCGAACCAAAGTCCTATGCAACTGTAACATGACCTGCCAACTCTTGTACTCAATGCCCCGTCCGATGAAGGAAAGCATGCCGTATGCCTTCTTGACCACTCTATTTACCTGCGTTGCCACCTTCAGGGAACAGTGGACCTGAACACCCAAATCTCTCTGGACATCAATTTTCCCCAGGACTTTTCCATTTACTGTATAGTTCACTCTTGAATTGGATCTTCCAAAATGCATCACCTCGCATTTGCCCTGATTGAACTCCATCTGCAATTTCTCTGCCCAACTCTCCAATCTATCTATATTCTGCTGTATTCTCTGACAGTCCCCTTCACTATCTGCTACTCCACCAATCTTAGTGTCGTCTGCAAACTTGCTAATCAGTCCACCTATACTTTCCTCCAAATCATTAATGTATATCACAAACAACAGTGGTCCCAGCACGGATCCCTGTGGAACACCACTGGTCACACGTCTCCATTTTGAGAAACTCCCTTCTACTGCTACTCTCTGTCTCCTGTTGCCCAGCCAGTTCTTTATCCATCTAGCTAGTACACCTTGGACCCCAAGCGCCTTCACTTTCTCCATCAGCCTGCCATGGGGAACCTTATCAAACGCCTTACTGAAGTCCATGTATATGACATCGACAGCCCTTCCCTCATCAATCAACTTTGTCACTTCCTCAAAGAATTCTATTAAGTTGGTAAGACATGACCTTCCCTGCAGAAAACCATGTTGCCTATCACTGATAAGCCCATTTTCTTCCAAATGGGAATAGATCCTATCCCTCAGTATCTTCTCCAGCAGCTTCCCTACCACTGACGTCAGGCTCACCGGTCTATAATTACCTGGATTATCCCTGCTACCCTTTTTAAACAAGGGGACAACATTAGCAATTCTCCAGTCCTCCGGGACCTCACCCGTGTTTAAGGATGCTGCAAAGATATCTGTTAAGGCCCCAGCTATTTCCTCTCTCGCTACCCTCTGTAACCTGGGATAGATCCCATCCGGACCTGGGGAACTGTCCACCTTAATGCCCTTTAGAATACCCAACACTTCCTCCCTCCTTCTGCCGACTTGACCTAGAGTAATCAAACATCTGTTCCTAACCTCAACATCCGTCATGTCCCTCTCCTCGGTGAATACCGATGCAAAGTACTCGTTTAGAATCTCACCCATTTTCTCTGAGTCCAAGCATAACATTCCTCCTTTGTCCTTTAGTGGGCCAATCCTTTCTCTAGTTACCCTCTTTCTCCTTATATATGAATAAAAGGCTTTGGGATTTTTCTTAACCCTGTTTGCTAAAGATATTTCATGACCCCTTTTAGCCCTCTTAATTCCTCGTTTCAGATTGGTCCTATATTCCCGATATTCTTTCAAAGCTTCGTCTTTCATCAGCCGCCTAGACCTTATGTATGCTTCCCTTTTCCTCTTAGCTAGTCTCACAATTTCACCTGTCATCCATGGTTCCCTAATCTTGCCATTTCTATCCCTCATTTTCACAGGAACATGTCTCTCCTGAACGCTAATCAACCTCTCTTTAAAAGCCTCCCACATATCACATGTGGATTTCCCTTCAAACAGCTGCTCCCAATCTACATTCCCCAGCTCCTGCCGAATTTTGGTATAGTTGGCCTTCCCCCAATTTAGCACTCTTCCTTTAGGACCACTCTCGTCTTTGTCCATGAGTATTTTAAAGCTTACGGAATTGTGATCACTATTCCCAAAGTAGTCCCCTACTGAAACTTCAACAACCTGGCCGGGCTCATTCCCCAACACCAGGTCCAGTATGGCCCCTTCCCGAGTTGGACTATTTACATACTGCTCTAGAAAACCTTCCTGGATGCTCCTTACAAATTCTGCTCCATCTGGACCTCTAACACGAAGCGAATCCCAGTCAATGTTGGGAAAATTAAAATCTCCTATCACCACCACCCTGTTGCTCCTACATCTTTCCATAATCTGTTTACATACTTGTACCTCTATCTCACGCTCGCTGTTGGGAGGCCTGTAGTACAGCCCCAACATGGTTACCGCACCCTTCCTATTTCTGAGTTCTGTCCATATTGCCTCACTGCTCGAGTCCTCCATAGTGCCCTTCTTCAGCACAGCTGTGATATCCTCTTTGACCAGTAATGCAACTCCTCCACCCCTTTTACCTCCCTCTCTATCCCGCCTGAAGCATCGATATCCTGGGATATTTAGTTGCCAATCATGCCCTTCCCTCAACCAAGTCTCAGTAATAGCAATAACATCATACTCCCAGGTACTAATCCAAGCCCTAAGTGCATCTGCCTTACCTACTACACTTCTTGCATTAAAATAAATGCACCTCAGACCACCAGTCCCTTTATATTCATCATCTGCTCCCTGCCTGCTCTTCCCCTTAGTCACACTGACTTCATTATCTAGTTCCTTACAGGCTTTTGTTACTACCTCCTTACTGTCAACTGACCTCAATTGGTTCCCATCCCCCTGCCACATTAGTTTAAACCCTCCCCAACAGCGTTAGCAAAAGCACCTCCAAGGACATTGGTTCCAGTCCGGCCCAGGTGTAGACCGTCCAATTTGTAATAGTCCCACCTCCCCCAGATGTCCCAATGTCCCAAAAATCTGAACCCCTCCTTCCTGCACCATCTCTCAAGCCACGCATTCATCCTGACTATTCTTTCATTTTTACTCTGACTATCACGTGGCACTGGTAGTAATCCTGAGATTACTACCTCTGAGGTCCTACTTTTTAACTTGGCTCCTAACTCCCTAAACTCTGCTTGTCGGACCTCATCCCGTTTTTTACCTATATCATTGGTGCCGATGTGCACAATGACAACTGGCTGTTCACCCTCCCCCTTTAGAATGTTCTGCAGCCGATCTGAGACATCCCTGACCCGTGCACCTGGGAGGCAACATACCATTCGGGAGCCTCGTTTTCGACCACAGAACTGCCTATCTACTCCCGTTACAATCAAATCCCCGACGACTATAGCCCTTCCACTCTTTTTCCCGCCCTTCTGAACAGCAGAGCCAGCCACGGTGCCATGGACCTGGCTACTGCTGCCTTCCCCTGGTGAGACATCTCCCTCAACAGTATCCAAAACGGTATACTTGTTTTGGAGGGAGATGACCGCAAGGGACTCCTGCGCTGCCTTCCTGCTCTTGCTCTGCCTTTTGGTCACCCATTCCCTTTCTCCCTCAGCAATCCTAATCTGCGGTGTGACCAATTCACTAAACGTGCTATCCACGACCTCCTCAGCATCGCGCATGCTCCAAAGTGAGTCCATCCGCAGCTCGAGAGCCGTCATGCGGTCTAACAAGAGCTGCAGTTGGACACACTTCCTCCACGTGAAGGAGTCAGGGACATCAGCCATGTCCCTGAGCTCCCACATTGAGCAAGAGGAGCATGACACGGGTCTGAGATCTCCGGCCTTTTTGAATCTTAAGCTTAACTTAGTTAAATGAAAAAGGAATTAAAAAGTTTTTACCAATCACAATAAAACCAGAGAAATCGAAAAAGCCTTACCTTATAAACACCCCACCGAGTCCTTTTTTTTTGGTTGGAGGAGGAGGGCGGGTGGGATACACGACAAGTGTGGTGTCTCGGGTTCAGAAACCGCCCAAATATATAGTGTTTTACTTACCCAGCAGCCCCCTGGCCTCCGCCGAAAAACAAAAGGAAATTAAATTTACTTTCAAACTGACCTTCCCAGCTGCTCACTCGCTCACACTCTGCTCCCGAAAAAGCTGCTGCAATGAAAGGAAAGTTATTTTAAACCCCCCAAATATATAGTGTTTTACTTACCCAGCAGCCCCCTGGCCTCCGCCGAAAACCAAAAGGAAATTAAATTTACTTTCAAACTGACCTTCCCAGCTGCTCACTCGCTCACACTCTGCTCCCGAAAAAGCTGCTGCAATGAAAGGAAAGTTATTTTAAACCGCCCAAATATATAATGTTTTACTTACCCAGCAGCCCCCTGGCCTCCGCCGAAAAACAAAAGGAAATTAAATTTACTTTCAAACTGACCTTCCCAGCTGCTCACTCGCTCACACTCTGCTCCCGAAAAAGCTGCTGCAATGAAAGGAAAGTTATTTTAAACCGCCCAAATATATAGTGTTTTACTTACCCAGCAGCCCCCTGGCCTCCGCCGAAAATCAAAAGGAAATTAAATTTACTTTCAAACTGACCTTCCTAGCTGCTCACTCGCTCACACTCTGCTCCCGAAAAAGCTGCTGCAATGAAAAGGTGTGCCGCACTGTCAGTGGGTCATTACTGAGGGAGCGTCGCACTGTCAGAGGGTCAGTACCGAGGGAGTGCCGCACTGTTTTTCGGTCAGTACTAATTGAGTGCCTCACTGTTAGAGGGTCAGTACTTAGGGCGTGCCGCAGTGTTGGAGGATCAGTACTGAGGGAGTGCTGCACTGTTAGATGGTCAGTAATGAGGGAGGGCTTCACTTTTTGTGGATCAGTACTGAGGGAGTGCTGCACTGTTAGAGGGTCAGTACGGAGGGAGTGCCGCACTGTCAAAGTGTCAGTACTGAGGGAGTGTCGCACCGTCAGAGTGTCAGTACTGTGCGAGTGCCGCACAGTTAGAGGGTGAGTGCTGAGGGAGTGCGGCACTGTTAGTGGGGCAGTACTGAAGGAGTGCTGCACTGTTGGATGGTCAGTACTGAGGGAGTGCCGCACTGTCAGAGTGTCAGTACTGAGGGAGTGCCGCACTGTTAGAGTGTCAGTACTGAGGGAGTCCCGCACTGTTAGAGGGTCAGTACTGAGCGAGTGCCGCACTATCAGTGGTTCAGTACTGAGGGAGTGCTGCACTATTAGATGTTCAGTGCTGAGGGAGTGCCGCACTGTTAGAGGGTCAGTGCTGAGGGAGTACTGCACTGTCAGAGTATCAGTACTGAGGGAGTGCCGCACTGTTAGTGGGCCAGTACTGATGGAGTACTGCACAGTTAGAGGGTCAGTACTGAGGGAGTGCTGCACTGTCAGAGGGTCAGTACTGAGTCAGTGCCGCACTGTTAGTGGGTCAGTACTGAGGGAGTACCGCACTGTCAGAGAGTCAGTACTGAGGGAGTGCTGCACTGTCAGAGTGTCAGTACTAAGGGAGTGTCGCTCTGTTAGTGCGTCAGTACTAAGGGAGTGCTGCACTGCTGGAGGGTCAGTACTGAGGGATTGCCGCAGTGTCAGTGTATCAGTACTGAGGGACTGCCGCACTGTTAGTGGGTCTGTACTGAGGGAGTGCTGCACTGTCAGTGGGTCTGTACTGAGGGAGTGCTGCACTTTTAGAGGGTCAGTACTGAGGGAGTTCCGCACTGTTAGTGGGTCAGTACTGAGGGACTGCCGCACTGTTAGTTGGTCTGTACTGAGGGAGTGCTGCACTGTCAGTGGGTTTGTACTGAGGGAGTGCTGCATATTTAGAGGGTCAGTACTGAGGGAGTGCCGCACTGTTAGATGGTCTGTACTGAGGGAGTGCTGCACTGTCAGAGTGTCAGTACTAAGGGAGTGTCGCTCTGTTCGTGCGTCAGTACTAAGGGAGTGCTGCACTGCTGGAGGGTCAGTACTGAGGGATTGCCACAGTGTCAGTGTATCAGTACTGAGGGACAGCCGCACTGTTCGTGGGTCTGTACTGAGGGAGTGCTGCACTGTTAGTGGGTCAGTACTGAGGGAGTGCCGCACTCTTAGTGGGTCAGTACTGAGGGAGTGCCGCACTGTCAGTTGGTCAGTACTGAGGGAGAGCCGCACTGTGAGAGGGTCAGTCCGGAGGGAATGTTGTACTGTTAGTGCGTCAGTACTGAGTGAGTGCTGCACTGTCAGATGGTCGGTGCTGAGCGAGAGCCGCACTGTGAGAGGGGCAGCAGTGAGGGAGTGTCGCACTGTTAGTGGGTCAGTACTGAGGGAATGCTGCACTGTCAGATGGTCAGTACTGCGGGAGTGTCGCACTGTCAGATGGTCGGTCCTGAGCGAGAGCCGCACTGTGAGAGGGGCAGCAGTGAGGGAGTGTCGCACTGTTAGTGGGTCAGTACTGAGGGAATGCTGCACTGTCAGATGGTCAGTACTGAGGGAGTGTCGCACTGTTAGTGGGTCAGTACTGAGGGAGTGCTGCACTGTCAGACCTGCTATCCTCTGCAATGTTATGTTAAATTTATGCCCCATCTCCCCCCTTAGGTAACAGGCGTAACAGATTCCACAGCCACTAGTGTAGGCGGTGGGGATGGCAAATTCTCCCCGATGTTCTGGAGTCGATATTTAACTGTGGATCCAGATTGGAGGATCAGAATCTTTGCTCCATGACATGACTGCCTGTGGGATCTTACTGTGCGCAGATTCCCATCTGCACTTGCTACATTAGAGCAGCTTCAGAGAGTAGCTCATTATCCACGACATGCTTTTGGGATGTCCTGAGGTAGGGGGTGGGGAGGGAATGGCCTTGTTTTTGTCTTCCTTCTGCACTGGGATTTCTATTAAATTAAAAGTGTTATTGAGAAGTATTATTACTTACATCCTGCAGTATGTTCTGAATGTGCTCGGTGACGGCTGCTTTCTCGATGTGACCACCTGCCATTTTCTCTCTCTATCTTTGACACTATCAATCTCTCTCTCTCTCAAGCTCCCTCTCTCTCACACACTCTCTGTCTCTGTCTGTATCTCTCTCGTTATCTCTCCGTGTCTCACTCTCTCTCTCTCTGTTTCTCTCCCTCCTGCTCCATCTCTGTCACCCTCTCTCCCTCCCTCCACTCTTTGCCACACCCTGAAGGGAGAATGTGGATCTGCTGAAACATGT